>NC_090437.1:688164519-688772090 GCF_031143425.1 Pleurodeles waltl | reverse complement strand
ATACACACACATCTCCCAAACACAGCCACATTGGACAATTCAAAATACACACACCTGATACACATACACACACCACTCCCACACACCCAATACAATATAAAACACACACCCACAACACCCACAAACCCCCACGACAAAAGACTCAGAAAGAAGGCCAGAGAGAGAGCACCAGCAAGAACAACAGCATCCACAGGCACACAACACCATCACCCACAGAACTTCCACGCACCTCACACAACACACCACTACGTATCAGCACACATATCACCACACACTCCACCCCACACATCACCGACACCACCCCATGGCATGGCAAAGACACCCCAGGTTCTCGGAGGAGGAGCTCAATGTCACGGTGGAGGAAATCATCGGGTAGAGCCACAGCTATCCAGGGCACAGGTGCAGCACACCTCCATTGCAAGGAAGATGGAGAAATGGCGAAGAATAGTGGACAGGGTCAACGCAGTGGGACAGCACCCAAGAAATCGGGAGGACATCCGGAAGCGGTGGAACGACCTACAGGGGAAGGTGCGTTCCGTGGTCTCAAAACACCACCTGGCGGTTCAGCGGACTGGCGGCGGACCCCCACCTCCTCCCCCACAACTAACAACATGGGAGGAGCAGGTCTTGGAGATTCTGCATCCTGAGGGCCTCGCAGGAGTAGGTGGAGGAATGGACTCTGGTAAGTCAAATCTTAACTATTACAACCCCCACCCTACCTGCATGTTATCACATACCCCCACCCTCACCCTCACCCCCAGCACCCCAACTCCTCACATATGTCCCAACATCACAAACCACCCATTCCAACACCAAGCCCTGCATGCAACAACAAAGCATGGACACCCATCACTAAAGCATGCCCGCTGCACATACCCATACAACCCCCTAAACCATCCTCACACAAGGTCTCACACAGGAATGCAAGCACTGGGGTACACGGTCACCCACCCATTGCACACCATGACACACACAGATGTAATAACCATTCTTTTATACCCCTGCAGGACCCCTACCCAACGTCACCGGTACAGGAGGGTCCACACATGTCCACACCACCAACAGAAGAGGCCCACTGTGATGACAGCACCTCTGTCCAACTGGATTTAGATGACCAGCCCGGCCCATCGGGGACCTCGGGACAGTCGGTTCCCATCACCCAGTCATAGGCCACTACAGACCTTCCACCCTCTGGAAACACCAGCACAGCACCCACCAAGCGGGCCCATACCTTCGTCCCCAGGACATGTCAATCAGCAGTGTGTCCACCACTACAGGGAACCCAGGATAACCCACCACCCCAACAACAACAGGGACCTGGGGGCAGTGGTAGTGGGCACACGGTCCAGGGGACGGAGGCCCAGGAACACAGGGGAACTGGGAGGGCTGCTGTGTGACAGGGGGCGGACAGGCCAAGGGAACCCACTCTCCACGAAGCCCTCTCCTCCATCATGGGAGCCTACCACCACTCCCAGGAGACGATGGCAACGGTACTGGCCAAGGTTCAGGAGACCCAGCGCCTGCAGGAGGAACAGTATATGGGCTTCAGGGAGGAACTCAGAACCATCAGCTCCACCCTGGGCACCATCGTAGGGGTGCTGAAGGAAGTACTCAACACCAGGAGGGACACTGTGGCACTACAAGGGGCCCCTGACACTAGCATGGACGATGAACTGCCCACCACCTCCGCCGGCGCTAGTGGACAGGACGCCCCGCCACAGGACCACCACACCAGCACCCCACCCCCTGCAGAGGGAGAACCACCCCACAAACGGTCCCTGAGATCCAGGACAAAGACATAGCACGATGCCAAGACCCCTGCCAAGAAATTACACCACCCTGATTGTCATCCTACTGTCCCATTTTGTCACCCTGTCCATACTGAAACTGCCCCAGCTCCACTTCCTATGCCCATATGGGCAATGTACCAGTTAGACTAATAGACTGGACTCTGCCATGGACATTCCTCCGCCATCAACCCTCACCATTTCACTACCCCCTCCAATATTGAGCCCTTAAATAAACACACTTAAAGCACAAAACAATCTGGAGTCTGTCTGTGATTTCGAAATAGTGTATTAGCATTTACAGTGACAAAATGCTCTTTCAAGTTTAATGTCAACATACCTATGTCACACAGCTCTAGTCCATGAGGAATCTATGCAGATGTCACACAGTGGGACCCACATCTGTGAAATCGTAAGGGAAAGTGACAACTCAGTGACCATACACTGGGTGAAAACAACACACAGTAGAGAGGTAGTAGTGTTAAAGTACATGTAGTAGGCAGGTTTGTATTCTTACCTGTGTCTCACTGGAAATATTGCTGGATCACTGAGTCCCTGTTGTGCATGTCTTCTTCCCCTGCTTCCTCGTCTTCACTGTCCACAGGCTCCACAGCTGCAACAACACCGCCATCTGGACCATCCTCTTGCAGAAAAGGCACCTGTCGTTGCAAAGCCAAGTTATGAAGTATAGAGCAGGCCACGATGATCTGGCACACCTTCTATGGTGAGCAGAGTAGGGATCCACCTGTCATATGGAGGCACCTGAACCTGTCCTTCAGGAGGCCGAAGGTCCCCTCGATCACCCTCCTAGTTCGCCCATGGGCCTCATTGTAGCGTTCCTCTGCCCTTGTCCTCGGATTCCTCACTGGGGTCAGTAGCCATGACAGGTTGGGGTAACCAGAGTCACCTACAAATGGTGAGGGACAACTGTTAGACATGCACTAACCTGGAGGGATATCCCCAGACCCAGACAACCATTCCCACTGACTTGCTTCCAGGTGCTCACCTAATAGCCACACACGGAGCCTCTGGAGTTGACCCATCACATAAGGGATGCTGCTATTCCGCAGGATGTAGGCGTCATGCACTGAGCCAGGGAACATGGCATTCACATGGGAGATGTACTGGTCTGCCAAACATACCATCTGTACATTCATCGAATGATAACTCTTCCGGTTTCTGTACACCAGTTCACTCCTGCGGGGGGTACCAAAATCACATGTGTCCCATCAGTGGCACCTATGATGTTGGGGATGTGTCCCAGGGCATAGAAATCACCTTTCACTGTAGGCAAATCCTCCACCTGATGGAAAACGATGTAGCTCTGCATGTGTTTCAGAAGGGCAGACAACACTCTGGACAATAAGTTGGAAAACATAGGCTGGGACATCCCTGATGCCATGGTCACTGTTGACTGAAAGGAACCACTTGCAAGGAAATGGAGCACTGACAGCACCTGCACTTGAGGGGGGATTCCTGTGGGATGGCGGATTGCTGACATCAGGTCTGGCTCCAACTGGGTACACAGTTCCTGGATTGTGGCATGGTCAAGCCTGTATGTGATAATCAAATGTCACTCCTCCATTGTCGACAGGTCCACCAACGGTCGGTACACCGGAGGATGCCGCCATCTCCTCACATGTCCCAGCGGACGGTGCCTATGAAGGACAACAGTGAGCACAGAGTCAAACAACTCAGAGGTATGTACCCACAGTTTACACAGAACACCTATCATACACAAAAGGTGGCCTGTATGTGTGTTGAGTCTAGGCCTAGGTATGATTGACGCAGTTGGAAATGAAGCCATGTGGGCCCCTGAAATGGCGGCTGCCTGACCTGTAAAGTGGGACAATGGGATGTGAGGTAACTGCGCTGGCGTTGTACACCGTCGTGGTAGGTGGTCGAAGACCGCGAAGCAATGCTGCATTGGTTAACATTGGACCCTATGGGTCCCAGGAGCCAATGACGATGTACGCCGGCGGTGACGGTACGCACCGTTGTGGACGTGACCGCCATTTTCTATCACTTCAATCACTCGATACCTGATCTTCGACAGGAGAGGACCTACACTGCAAGTGCTGCTGTGACCTCGGTCTGGAAGAGACAATGGCTCGAGTGTCTGGGGAAAGGGCCCCTGCCTTCACATCGGAGGAGTTGGAGAAGCTTGTGGATGGGGTCCTCCCCCAGTACACGCTACTCTACGGTCCTCCAGACAAACAGGTAAGTACACAGGGAGCATGTTGTATGGCCTATGCCTGTGTGGAGAGGGCTGGATGTAAGAAGGAAGGGGGGAGAGTGCTGCGTGCATGAAATACAGTGAATGCATGTACTACATGGCAAGGGTAGGGATGGGGGCCAATCACTTAGACGGTGCAGTTGGTAATAACTTCTCTTTTTCCCCTGTACATTTCATGTAGGTCAGCGCCCACCAGAAGAAAGATATTTGGCGTGCCATCGCCAAGGACGTCCGGACCCTGGGGGCCTACCACAGACGGAGCACCCACTGCCGGAAAAGATGGGAGGACATTCGCCACTGGAGCAAGAAGACGTTGGAGGCTCAGCTGGAGATGGCCTCCCAACGTGGGAGGGGTGCCGTCGAACCATGACCCCCCTGATGTTCCGGATCCTGGCGGTGGCCTACCCGGAGATGGATGGGCGCTTGAGGGCATCACAGCAGACACAAGGGGGTGAGTACACTCTCATTCTGCTGACTTTGCGCGCTGTGGAGGTGTCTGGGTGGGGGAGGAGGGCTGTGGGTTTCCCTAGGCAAGAGCGAGTTCCGTAGGCAAGGCCCCTCCATATGTCAGGCCATGTGGCACCCCAGCCCACCTCTGTAGAGTGGCAAGTACAACTAGTCATGCCCCTGTGTCATCTATGTGTGCAGATGTCGTCCACAACCTTGTAGGCCATTTCCTAGAAATTGAACAGTGGAGCCCAAGAGCGCGGCGTAGTGCAGGGGGCTTCTATGTCTGTCGTGTCCGCCAACGGTAGCAGTAATGCATGCACTCAACATGCCTTTCTTCTGTCTTCCCCCCCCTTTTTGTGGTCTCCCTGTTCTTGGGTGCATTATCATCATCAGGCGGAGGAGCAGTGGCAACGGAGCACGATGGAGCTGCATCCCACATGGCCCTTGAGGGCGACACTACGGAGTCTGAATTCACCAGTGGGACAGAGGGCGAGGGGAGCTCCACGGCGGGGACAGGAGCTGACACCAGCGACACAGACTCGTCCTCTGATGGGAGCTCCCTTGTGGTGGTGGCAACATCTGTTCCCCCCGCTTCTACAGGTACAGCCGCCACCCCCCTTACCAGCACCGCCCTCCCAGCAGCCCCTCAGCCTTTGCCCCGTGCCCGCTCACCCAGGAGGGTGGGCATCACCTTCGCCCCAGGCACCTTAGGCCCTGCCCCAGTCACCCCTGCTGCCCTCAGTGAGGAGGCCATTGACCTCCTCAGGTCCCTCACTGTTGGGCAGTCTACCATTTTGAATGCCATCCAGCGTGTAGAGAGGCAGTTGCAACAAACCAATGCATTCCTGGAGGGCATTCATTCTGGTCAGGCGGCCCTTCACCGAGCTTTTCAGACTCTGGCCTCAGCACTGATGGCAGCCATTGTCCCCGTCTCTAGCCTCCAACTCCAACTTCCTCAACCCCAACCCAATCCCTTGTACCTCAGCCTATCCCAAGCACACCTACAGACCAACATGCACACACGTCAACACCCAAGGGAAGCTCAGGCAAACATAAGCACCACACATCCCACAGGCACTCACGCAAGCATCACACACAAGCAGACACACCAACATCCACTGCCTCCACTGTGTCCCCTACTCCACGTCTCCCTCCTCACTCCCAGTCTCGTCTACACTCACACCTGCATGCACTACCTCTACAGCCACTACGTCCCTCTCCAGCACACCCACCACCACACCCCACTCACGTGCAGTCACCACCCCCACTACCATTCATATGTCCCCTGTGTCCTCTCCCAGTGTGTCTGTGACGCCCCCTCCCAAGATACACAAACGCAGGCACACACCCGCCCAACAGTCATCCACCTCACGACAGCCTCCAGCACATGCACCTTCACCCAAAGTCACCAAAAGTACACCTCCTACAACCACCACCTCTTCCTCCACTCCCAAACCCCCTCCAGCTACCCGTCCCAGTGTGTCCCAAAAACTTTTCTGTCCAACCTTGACCTCTTTCCCACATCTCCCCCACCCCGTCCGTCTCATAGGTCCCGAACTAGCACCTCAGCCACAGCATCTCCGGGACCAGTGGTGCCTGTAGTCACCGGAATGTGGAGTGCACCGGCCACCAGGGCAGCCAGTGTGGCACTGAGCCACAGCACAGACAGTCCCCCACCTGTGAAGTATCAGAAGTTGGCCAGTGCCCGGCAGGAGAGGGGGAAGACTCCAGCCACCAAAACCGCTCCCAGGGGTCCCATTGGGAGTGTGGAGTCAGCTGTGACACCTTCCAATGTGGGGAAGGGCCACAAGAAACCCGGCAAGTCTGGGAAGAGCTGCACGGCGGAGAAGATAGCCATCATCCCTGCTGCCCAGGAGGCAACCGCCAGCACCAGCCCAGCTGCCCAGGAGGCCAGCACCAGCCCAGCTGCCCAGGAGGCCACCACCAGCACCAGCCCAGCTGCCCAGGAGGCCACCGCCAGCACCAGCCCAGCTGCCCAGGAGGACACCACCAGCACCAGCCCAGCTGCCCATGAGGCCACCGCCAGCACCAGCCCAGCTGCCCAGGAGGCCAACCCCAGCACCAGCCCAGCTGCCCAGGAGGCCACCGCCAGCACAAGCCCAGCTGCCCAGGAGGCCACCACCAGCACAAGCCCAGCTGGGCCATGAAGGACCGCCAGCAAAAGGCCCGCTGGGCCATGAAGGACCGCCAGCAAAAGGCCCTTTGGGCCATAAAGGACCGCCAGCCCTGTGGGCCATGAAGGACCGCCAGCAGCTGAGACCTTGCAATGGAGACCGCAATCTGAAGCACCGCTGAACAGGGCACAGCCATCTCAAGCACTGCTGAACAGGGCACCGCCATCTGAAGCACCGCTGAACAGGGCACCGCCATTGCAAGCACCGCTGAACAGGGCACCGCCATCTCAAGCACCGCTGAACAAGGCACCACCATCTCAAGCACCGCTAACCTATGAGCGGCAGGGGCACTGACGCAACTGAGCCCGTCACGGGGTGAATGATGCACTCTGGGCACCATGCCCCCTCCAGAACCAGTGGAGACTGTCATCCACTACCTCTGTCCTTAACAGGATGAAGCACTCTGGGCACCATGCCCCCTCCAGAACCAGTGGAGACTGACATCCACTACATCTGTCCTTAACAGGATGAAGCACTCTGGGCACCATGCCCCCTCCAGAACCAGTGGGGACTGTCATCCACTTGTGAGACTGTGGCATTGCACTCCCCAGGATTGAACAGTGGGCAGACCACCCACTGTAGAGACTTGAGAGACTGTGGCTTTGCACTCCCCAGGATTGAACAGTGGGCAGACCACCCACTGTGGAGACTTGAGAGACTGTGGCTTTGCAGTCCCCAGGATTGAACAGTGGGCAGACCACCCACTGTAGAGACTTGTGAGACTGTGGCTTTGCATTCCCCAGGATGTAACAGTGGGCATGTGGCCCCCTCGTGGATTTGTCCTTGTGCCCTCAAGCGGCTGAGGTGCCCCCCCTTTCCCTCCCCCTGAGGTGCCTGTTTTCTTGGTATCTGATGCCCCTGCAGTGTTCTCTCTGTCATGGTCGGGGATCTTGTGTGGGCCTCGCCCATACCGTGTGGTCCCAGTGTTCCACGGACTCTCTTAGTGCACTATCTGGACTACTATGCTTGGTATATATTTTGTACATGGTGTATATATATATTTCTGCCTACTTGTTTTTAACATATTACAATGGTTACACTAATTTTCTATTGTCTTTGCATTCTTCCAGGGAGTTTGGGGGGTGTAACTGTGATGTATTGATATGCATTTGTGTGTGTTGTAGTGGTTGAGGGTGGGGGTGTTGCGTGTGTGTGTCCCTGTTTTTTCCCTTCCCCCTCCCCTGTGTCGTAGGTGCAGTACTCACTGTGGTCTTCGCCGCCGGCGTTCGTGCTCCTGGTAGAGGAGCAGGAAGACTATCGCAGGGAGAATTTGGAGTTCCTGGTCCATGGTGTCCTCGTTCCTCGTGGGGTGTGTAGAGGTGAGCGTTTTCCCTTCGGGATTCCTGTTTCCGCCGTGTTTTTATTCACGGTGAATCCGCCCCGGAAAAGGTGGCGGATTGGCCTGTCATAATAGTGTGGGCGGTACATTGTCTCCCGCCTGTTTGTTGGCGGTGACCGCCGCGCTGTTTGTTTGTACCGCTGTGGCGGTCGGAATTTTAAAGTGGCTGTCTTTGTTGGCGGTTTCCGCCACGGTCGTAATTGCAATTTTTTTCCTGCCGGCCTGTTGGCGGTTTTACCACCGCTTTAACACCGTCCGCCAGGGTTGTAATGACCACCTTTGTCTTTAGCAGTGTTATACTTTAAACCATCCTCATCCTACCCCTTCTCAGACATGCACTTCTCCTCCTTATGAGGGAAGAGTCTTTTTCTGCTATGCCCTACCTGTTCTATCCTGGCTGATGGCGAATCGACTGATGTCCTGAGGATGAAGACTGACGCTGCTTGCTGACTCATTCGGATGGGTAACTATCTGATGATGAAATTGTAATTGTCTGTTTGCCTTTTCTTTCTAGGTACCAACTGCTCTTTTGATAGAGGCCATAGTTAGATGTTTTCCAAATTCATGTTGCTAAATTCTTTTGCATGAAGCCCAACATGCTGATGCTAATTCGAGGTTAGTTAAGGAGTTCATTAATATCGGATGCAAATACACAAATGACTAAATTCTTGCTTTGTTGAGTAACGTACTAATGATACTCTGCAAAAGTTGATTCATGTTAACGTTGTGCTTTAGTCTAATGTTCATGATCTATGCTTTGATAAAGTTTTGCTTGAGTTGCCAAATTATAGTGGTTTTGATGTGCTTGCTATTGTTGAGACGAATAAACATAATATTAGATTTTAACTAGTAGGGAATAAATATCCTAACACTTACTAGATTTGGAGTGGTTATTCATGGCTGAAAGGTCATGGTGCATTCGCTGCATTGATCTATATTAAATGTCAGTGATTAGCTTGAGTGATTAGTTATTGTGAATATTGATCGGGTTATTAACCTATTGATTGTGATGGTAAAGGATACCTCGTTCTGGGAAGACCCCCAAACGTGGTCAAAAGGTTCATTGGCCTTACACGTGTCGCCTTGTAAATTCATTTACCAAGGTTCTGACGCATTATCACCGGGAGGCATAAATGCAGGTGTAATATCTATAAAAATGCTTTGTGTATATTTAACCCAATTCAAAGGTTTTGAACATGTGGAAACTGATGTACATCAGTATTGATGAGGTTTATCTGGGACTGGATTGGGAATTGTAACCTGGGAGGTAAGGCTGCTTGTTCCTTTCCCCCAGTTAATCTTGTTTTGAAATGGAAAGACTTTTATGATTTGAACAGGAAATAGATAAAGATATAGGGGGTCATTCTGACCTCGGCGGTAAAAGGCGCTTACCGCCGGTCAGAAGACCGCAATAACACCGCTGCGGCCGCAGTAAACCGCCACGGTCATTCTGACCCGCAACTTGCAAACCGCCAAAAAGCCGACATCCACAAAAGGCTGCCACACCAAAGGTCAGCGAAAAAATGGCGATGACCAAACCTCCACCGTCACGCCAACACAAATACGCCCATACCATTCCGACCCACAAATCCACGCGGCGGTCTTTCAAACGCGGTATTCCATTGGCGGTACACACCGCCGCGGTCAAAATACACACACACATAGAAAACTCAGCCACATTGGTCAGTTTGAAACACACACACCTGATACACATACTAACACCACTCCCACACACCCAACACAATATAAAACACACACCCACATCACCCACAAACCCCTACGACCCAAAATTATTGACGAAGGCTAGAGAGAGAGCACAGAATAGACAATCCCACAACACAGAGGCACACAACACCATCACCCACACAGAATCCATGCACCAAACACCACACACTACCACACGCACCACACTCATCACCACAAACGCCACCCCACACCTCATCCACACCACCCCATGGCACCCCAAAGACACCCCAGGTTTACTGACGCAGAACTCAGGGTCATGGTGGAGGAAATAGTCCTTGTAGAGCCCCAGCTCTTCGGGGCACAGGTGCAGCACACCACAATTGCCAGGAAGATGGAGCTATGGCAAAGGATAGTGGACAGGGTCAACGCGGTGGGACAGCATCCACGCAATCGGGATGACATAAGGAAGCGCTGGAACGACCTACGGGGGAAGGTGCGTTCCATGGTATCAAGGCACAACATTGCGGTGCAGAAGACTGGCGGCGGACCCCCACCTACTCCCCCAGAATTTACAGCATGGGAGGAGGAAGTCTTGCACATCCTGCATCCTGAGGGCCTCGCAGGAGTAGGCGGAGGAATGGACTCTGGTAAGTCAAATCTTCACTACTGCTTCCCACCCCCACCCCACCTGCATGCCAAATCATACCCCCACCCTCACCCCCACCCCCATCACACCAACTCCTTGCAAATGGCTCACCATCACAACCCACCCATCCCAACACCAAGCCCTGCATGTGACCACAAAGCATGGACACCCATCACCAAAGCATGCCCACTGCACACACACATCACCCCCACAAGCCACCCTCACAAAAGCCCCCATAAGGGAATGCCTGCACTTGGGTACACGGACACCCACCCATGACACGAAATGCCACACACAGAAGCAATAACCATACCTTTATACCCCTGCAGGACCCGAACGCCACCACACCGCCACGGAGGGTACAGAGATGTCCATCCCACCCCCAGAAGAGGCCCCCAGCGATGACAGCAGCTCTGTCTCCCTGGACCCAGATGACCAGCCCGGCCCATCGGGGACCTCTGGACAGTCGGTTCCCCAAAGACAGCCACAGGCTACACCAGACCCAACCCCCTCTGGGAACACCAACACGGCTCCCACCCAGCGGGCCCATGCCTCTGTCTCCAGGACACGTCAATCAGCGGTGTGTCCACCACTACAGGGCACCCAGGTTGACCCACCACCCCAACAACAACAGGGACCTGGGGGCAGTGGTAGTGGGCACACCGTCCAGGGGACAGAGGCCCAGGAACACAGGGGAACTGGGAGGGCTGCTGTGCAACAGGGGGGGACAGGCCCAGGGAACCGACTCTCCAAGAGGCCCTCACCTCCATCATGGGAGCTTACCACCACTCCCAGGAGACGATGGCGACGGTACTGGCCAGGTTCCAGGAGATCCAGGCACTGCAGGAGGAACGGTAGATGGGGTTCAGAGAGGAACTGAGGAACATCGGTTCCGCAATGGGGACCATCGTCGTGGCCCTTAACCAGATAGTCACCACATTGCGGGACCATGTGGCACCCCAAAGGGCCCCTGTCACTAGCCCAGGCCAGGAACAACCTACCACCTCCGCCGGCGCTAGTGGACAGGAGGCCCCCACACAACAACAGGCCACCAGAACCCCACCTCCTGCAGAAGAAGAACCACCCCGCTAGCGGAACCTGAGATCTCACAAGAAGACAGAGTAGGATTGCAAGACCCCCGCCAGCATAAGATACCCCCTGATGTTATCCCACTGTCCCACATTGTCACCCTGTCCAACCTTTAACTGCCCCTGCTCCATCCTTCCACAGGCATATGGACAATGCACCTGTGCGACTGAGAACTGGACTCTGCCATGGACATTACTCCACCCCCACCCATCACCGTTTTACAATCATGTACCTATATGTAGCACTTAAAATAAATCACTTATTGCACTTAAAATAACAGGAGTCTGCTTGTATTCTTAACAAATGTATTACACATAACGGTGCAATAATGTCCAGTTACTTTGTGATGACAACATACCAATTTCAATAAGCTTTAGTCCATGGGCAAACAAAGCAGAAGTCACGCAGTGGGTCATACAGCTCTGAAAAGGGAAGGGAAAGTCACAAATCAGTTAACAGGAACTGGGGGGGAAACACAGACAGTGGAGACGCATGAGGCCTTAAGTAAATGTAAAATGGCGTGGGTGATTCTTATCTGTGTGCTACTGAAAATATTGTTGTATGACTGTATCCCTGTTGTCCGTGTCGTCCCCGTCGTCTTCCTCCTCTTCACTCTCCACACGCTCCACAGCTGCTACAACACCACCATCTGGACCATCCTCCTGCAGAAAAGGCACCTGGCGTCGCAAAGCAAGATTGTGAAGCATACAGCAGGCCACGATGATATGGCACACCTTCTTTGGTGAGTACATTAGGGATCCCCCTGTCATATGCAGGCACCTAAAACTGGCCTTCAGGACCCCGAAGGTCCTTTCTATGATCCTCCTAGTTCGCCCATGGGCCTCATTGTACCGTTCCGCTGCCCTGGTCCGGGGATTCCTCACTGGAGTCAGTAGCCACGACAGGTTGGGGTAACCAGAGTCACCAATTAGCCACACACGGTGTCTCTGTAGCTGTTCCATCACATAAGGGATGCTGCTATTTCGCATGACATACGCGTCATGCACTGACCCAGGGAACTTGGCATTTACATGGGAGATGTACTGGTCAGCCAAACAGACCACCTGGACATTCATCGAATGATAACTTTTTCTGTTTCTGTACACCTGCTCACTTTCTTTGGGGGGAACCAAAGCCACATGGGTCCCATCAATGGCACCAATGATGTTGGGGATATGTCCAAGGGCATAGAAATCACCCTTCACTGTAGCCAAATCGCCCACCTCAGGGAAAATAATGTAGCTCTGCATGTATTTCATCAGGGCAGACAACACTCTGGACAAAACCTTAGAAAACATAGGCTGAGACATCCCAGATGATATGGCCATTGTTGTCTGAAAAGACCCACTTGCCAAAAAATGGAGTACTGACAGAACCTTCACCAGAGGGGGAATCCCTGTGGGTTGGCGGATGGGGGACATCAGGTCTGGCTCCAGCTGGGCACATAGTTCATGTATAGTTGCTCTGTCAAGCCTGTATGTAAGTATGATATGTAGTTCTTCTATTGTCGACAGGTCCACCAGCGGTCGGTACACGGGAGGATTCATCCTTCTCCTCGCAAGTCCCAGCGGACGGTGCCTAGGAAGGACAACATGGAGCACAGAGTCAAGCAACCCACAGGTTCGTTCACACAGCTTGCACAGTACACGAATCGCTATGCATTGAAAGGCTTGTATGAGTGGCAATGCAAGGCCTAGGCCTGTGTGACGCAGTAGAAATTATGCCATGTGGGCCCTTGAAATGGCGGCTGCCTGACCTGTGAAGTCTGACAGTGGGATATGAGGTCAATGCGCTGGCGTGGCACACCGTGGCGGTAGGCGGTCGAAGACCGCGGTGCTAAGCCGCATTGGTTAACATTGCACCCTATGGGTTTCAGTAGCCAATGAGGATGGGCGCCTGCAGTCGCGGTACGCACCGCCGCGGGCGTGACCGCCATTTTCTATCTGATTAATCACTCGAGACCTGATCATCCACAGGAGAGGACCGATACTGCAAGTGCTGCTGTGACCTCGGTCTGGGAGATACAATGACTGCTGCGACTGGGGAAAGGGCCCCTGCCTTCACTTCTGAAGAATTGGAGAAACTTGTTGATGGGGTCCTCCCCCAGTATGCGCTACTCTACGGTCCTCCAGACCAACAGGTTAGTACACAGGGTGCACGTTGAATGGGCTATGCCTGTGTGGAGTGGGGTGTATGTAAGATGGTGGGGAGGGGAGCGAATGAGGAGTGCAACACACGAAAGATGAGAGCATGTGCCACATGGCAAGGTTGGGGAGGGGGGGGCCACTCACATTGACCAGGCAGAAAAGTGATGAGATTTCCTTTACCACCCTGTACATGTCACATAGGTCAGCGCCCATCAGAAGATCGACATTTGGCGTGCCATCGCCAAGGACGTCCGGGCCCTGGGGGTCCACAACAGACGGGGCATCCACTGCCGAAAGAGGTGGCAGGACATCCGCCGCGGGACCAGAAAGACCGCCGAGTCTCTGCTGGGGATGGCCTCCCAACGTAGAAGGGGTGCCAGCCGCCAATTGACCCCCCTGATGTCCCGGATCCTGGCGGTGGCCTACCCCCATTTGGATGGGCGCGTGAGGACATCACAGCAGACACAAGGGGGTGAGTATCAGCACATTCTGCTATCTTTGCGCGCAGTGAAGGTGTCTGGGTGGGGGAGGAGGGCTGTGGCTATCTCTAGGCCAGGGCGCATTCTGTAGGCTAGGCCCCTCCGTTAGGCATGGCCCTGTGCCCCCGCCCCCCACCTCTGTAGGGTGCCAAGTACAGCTATCCATGGTCCGGCCTCACCCATGTGTGCATTTGTCGTCCATAGACCTGTAGGCCTAGTCACAATAACTGAGTAGTGTACCCCGATTGCGCGGCCTAGTGAAGGGGGCTTCTGTGTCTGTCCTCTCCGACAACAGTGTTGCCAATGCATGCACTCAACCTGTCTTCATTTCTCCCCCCCCCCATTTTCTTTGTCTTCCTGTTCATGTGTGCATTAGCATCATCAGGCGGAGGAGAAGTGGCATCGGCGCACAAGGGAGCTGCATCTCACATGGCCCCGGAGGGCCATGCAACAGACTCCGAGTACACCAGTGAGACGGAGGGCGAGTGGAGCTCCACAACGGGGACCCGTGGAGACGTCAGCGACACCGACACGTCCTCGGAAGGGAGCTCCCTTGCGGTGGCGGCAACATCCGTGCCCACCGCCACAACAGGTACAGCCGCCACCCAGCGCACCAGCCCGGCCCTCCCAGCAGCCCCTCAGCCTTCGCTCCGTGCCCGCTCGCCCAGGAAGGCGGGCATCTCCTTCGCCCCAGGCACCTCAGGCCCTGCCCCAGTTACCCCTGCTGCCCTCAGTGAGGAGGTCATTGACCTCCTCAGGACCATCATTGTTGGGCAGTCTACCCTTTTGAATGCCATCCAGGGTGTAGAAAGGGAGGTGCATCGGAGCAATGCATACCTGGAGGGCATTCATTCGGGTCAGGCTGCCCATCAGCGATCGTTCAACGCTCTGGCCTCAGCACTGACGGCAGCCATTGTCCATGTCTCCAGCCTCCCTCTTCTGACTCCCTCCACCCAGTCCCAGTCTCCTGTTCCTCTGCCTATCCCATCCACACCATCAGACCAGCCTGCACACACCTCTACACCCAAGGGCAGCTCATCCAGACATAAGCACCACAGATCCCACAAGCATTCACCCAAGCAACATCCAGATGCAGACATGCCAACAGTCACTACCACCTCTGTGACCCCCACCTCCTCATCTCCCTCCTCCCTCCCTGTGACGTCTCCACTCACACCTGCATGCACACCACCATCAGCCAGTACTTCCATCACCAGCACACCCTCCATTACAGTCCGCACACGTGCAGTCACCACCCCCACTGCCATTTACACGTCCCCTGTGTCCTCTCCCAGTGTGTCTGTCACCCCCTCTTCCAAACCACACAAACGCAGGCAGCCACCCACCCAACAGCAATCCACCTCATGACAGCCTCCGTCACAAGCACCTGCACCCAAAGACAGCACACTTGATTCTCCTACAACCACATCCTCTTCCTCTACTCACATACCCACTACACCTACCCGTCCCTGTCCTTCCAAAGTGCTTTTCCTTTCCAACCTTGACCTCGTTCCAACCACTGACCCACCCCCTCCATCTGGTAAGAGTCAAAAAAGCACCTCAGCCACCACCAGCCCTGCATCTACTATGACCATAGTGCAGGGCTATTGGAGTCCACCAGCTCCTAGGGCAGGAACATCGGCCAGCAGCAAGGGGACAGCCAGCTCACCCCCTGGGAAGAGGACAAAAAAAAACTAAGGGCCGGCGCGACAAGCCTGAGATGTCTGCCACCAAGGACAGTAGCCTTGCCCCGTCACCTGCCACATCATCAAAGGGAGGCAAGGGCCACAGAGCTTCAGCGAAGGAGGGCAAGGGCAGCAGGGCGGAGAAGTCAGGCAGCAGGCGAGCTGCCCAGGAGGGCCCCACCAGCCCCATTCCGGTTGTGACGGACGACACCCACGGGCCCAGGACTCCATCACAGGAGGGCCCCGCGACCGCATGCTCGGATGGCGACTGAGCGGGAAGTCTTGGCCAGGTCTGGCTCCTTAGAAACACAGGACAAGCACCGCTGAACAGGGGCTCGCCGTGAGAAGCACCGCTGAACAGGGCCCCGCCGTGACAAGAACCGCTGAACAGGGCCCCGCTGTGAGAAGCACCGCTGAACAGGGCCCCGCCGTGAGAAGCACCGCTGAACAGGGCCCCGCCGTGACAAGAACCGCTGAACAGGGCCCCGCCGTGACAAGAACCGCTGAACAGGGGCCCACCGTGAGAAGCACCGCTGAACAGGGCCCCGCCGTGACAAGAACCGCTGAACAGGGGCCCGCCGTGAGAAGCACCGCTGAACAGGGCCCCGGCGTGACAAGAACCGCTGAACAGGGGCCCGCCGTGAGAAGCACCGCTGAACAGGGGCCCGCCGTGAGAAGCACCGCTGAACAGGGCCCCGCCGTGACAAGAACCGCTGAACAGGGGCCCGCCGTGACAAGAACCGCTCCGCTGGGCCCTTCCTGTCAAGCACCGCTCCGCTGGGCCCTTCATCTCAAGCACCGCTCCGCTGGGCCCTTCCTGTCAAGCACAGCTCCGCTGGGCCCTTCATCTCAAGCACCGCTCCGCTGGGCCCCGCCGTCTCTGCACCGCTCCGCTGGGCCCTTCCTGTCAAGCACCGCTCCGCTGGGCCCTTCATCTCAAGCACCGCTCCGCTGGGCCCCGCCTTCTCTGCACCGCTCCGCTGGGCCCTTCCTGTCAAGCACCGCTCCGCTGGGCCCTTCATCTCAAGCACCGCTCCGCTGGGCCCTTCCTGTCAAGCACAGCTCCGCTGGGCCCTTCATCTCAAGCACCGCTCCGCTGGGCCCCACCGTCTCTGCACCGCTCCGCTGGGCCCTTCCTGTCAAGCACCGCTCCGCTGGGCCCTTCATCTCAAGCACCGCTCCGCTGGGCCCCGCCTTCTCTGCACCGCTCCGCTGGGCCCTTCCTGTCAAGCACCGCTCCGCTAGGCCCTTCATCTCAAGCACCGCTCCGCTGGGCCCTTCCTGTCAAGCACCGCTCCGCTGGGCCCTTCCTGTCAAGCACCGCTCCGCTGGGCCCTTCCTGTCAAGCACCGCTCCGCTGGGCCCTTCATCTCAAGCACCGCTCCGCTGGCCACCGCCGTCTCAAGCACCGCTCCGTTGGGCCCTTCATCTCAAGCACCGCTCCGCTGGGCCCCACCGTCTCTGCACCGCTCCGCTGGGCCCTTCCTGTCAAGCACCGCTCCGCTGGGCCCTTCATCTCAAGCACCGCTCCGCTGGGCCCTTCATCTCAAGCACCGCTCCGCTGGGCCCCGCCTTCTCTGCACCGCTCCGCTGGGCCCTTCCTGTCAAGCACCGCTCCGCTGGGCCCTTCATCTCAAGCACCGCTCTGCTGGGCCCTTCCTGTCAAGCACCGCTCCGCTGGGCCCTTCATCTCAAGCACCGCTCCGCTGGGCCCTTCCTGTCAAGCACCGCTCCGCTGGGCCCTTCCTGTCAAGCACCGCTCCGCTGGGCCCTTCCTGTCAAGCACCGCTCCGCTGGGCCCTTCATCTCAAGCACCGCTCCGCTGGCCACCGCCGTCTCAAGCACCGCTCCGTTGGGCCCTTCATCTCAAGCACCGCTCCGCTGGGCCCTTCCTGTCAAGCACCGCTCCGCTGGGCCCTTCCTGTCAAGCACCACTCCGCTGGCCACCGCCGTCTCAAGCACCGCTCCGCTGGGCCCTTCATCTCAAGCACCGCTCCGCTGGGCCTTTCCTGTCAAGCACTGCTCCGCTGGCCACCGCCGTCTCAAGCACCGCTCCGCTGGGCCCTTCATCTCAAGCACCGCTCCTCTGGGCCCTTCCTGTCAAGCACCGCTCCGCTGGGCCCTTCCTGTCAAGCACCGCTGCACTGGCCACCGCCGTCTCAAGCACCGCTCCGCTGGGCCCTTCCTGTCAAGCACCGCTCCGCTGGGCAATGCCGTCTCAAGCACCGCTGGCCCATTGACATTGCCGGTTCTGTGTCGAGCAGGGCTTCACGAAGCACTCTGGGCACCATGCCTCCTCCATTAACAGTGGAGTCGGTAATCCATCTGATGGACTGTGGCTTGGCACTTCCCAGGATGGAACAGTGGGCAAGCCACCCACTGTAGAGACTTGAGAGACTGTGGCTTTGCACTCCCCAGGATGGCACAGTGGGCAAGCCACCCACTGTAGAGACTTGTGAGACTGTGGCTTTGCACTCCCCAGGATGGGACAGTAGGCATGGAGGCCCCTTGTGGATCTGGTGGCGTGGACTCATGTGGCTTCCCTTCCCCCTGAGGTGCCTGTAGTTTTATCATCTGATGCCCCAGCAGTGTTCTCTCCAATGGTATCTGGTCTCCTGTGTGGGCTTTGCCCATGTGTTTGTGCACATTGGCCCACGGACTATGGAACTTTGACAGAATGGGCAGGACATATTGCCTATGTATATATTTTTAACTATGTTCATTCCTTATTTTGTATCTTTCATATTGCATATTTCCCATAACTTCAATGGAGCTATTTTATACATATATTTTATAGATCATTTTAATTGTGTCTTTGCATTATTCCGGTGGGTTTGGGGGGTGTCACTCTGACTTGTTGCTCTGCATTGGGGTGTAGGTATTTGGGGTGGGGGGGTGGGTGTATGGCGTATGTGTGTGCACGTAAGCTTTCCTCCTCCCCCCTCCCCTGTGTCGTAGGTGCAGTACTCACCGTTGTCGTCTGCGCCGGCGTTCGTACTCCTGGTAGATGAGCAGGTAGACAATAGCTGGTAGGATGTTTAATTGGGGTTCCATACTGTCCCCCTTCCTCGTGGAGTGTGTAGAGGTGATCGTTTTCCCATTCGTAGTCTGTTTCCGCCGTGTTTTTATCCGCCCCGGAAAAGGTGTCGGATTGGTGAGTTGTGATAGGGTGGGCGGTACATTGTCTGGCGCCTGCCTGTTGGCGGTGACCGCCGCGCTGTTTGTCTGTCCCGCCGTGGCGGTCGGAGTGTTAAAGTGGCGGCCTGTGTTGGCGGTTCCCGCCAGTGTCAGAATTCCATTTTTTGGACCGCCTGCCTGTTGGCGGGTTGGCCGCCGCTTTATCACCGACCGCCAGGGTTGGAATGACCCCCATAGTGCGCTCACTGATGTCTAACATTATCTGAAATACGTGTGACACTGCCAAATGAAAGATGGATAAAAAGAAGAAAGGAGAGATATTTGGAATATACAACACATGTGCAAAATGTACGGAAAGCGCACAGTGCAACATTCGGTTGTTTGATAGAAGAATAAAAATGGTGGATGCTTTGTTCCACACTTTAAACATAGAACAGTGTTCTAGTTATTTTTAAATGTATTCGGCAGAGTGTAGGGTGTTCTTATAAATATGTTACTCCTTATCTCAGTACTTTATGACCCTGTTGAAGGCTGCAGCGAAAACACGTTGATCTGTATGATTTCTGCATGAATCAATAAAACTCACAAATCGGGCCCGGCTGCTGACGCCAAATATAAATACCAATTACAAAGAGATGAAAGCCTGCACTCAGGAGTAGACTTGATTCTTTTATTGCACTATTGAACAACCCCTGGAGTGCGTTTCAATCCATAGAGCAGGGACCCACAGATTAAAAGTTCATCTCAAAATGACGCCAGACATCTTGGAATGGTGTAGAATACACACGCTGTTGTAATGTAGCATAATGTTCTAAAATACAATGGTAAAAGCAAATGTGGTCCTGGGAGAGTATTTACTGGTTTCATTTGGGCAATGAAATTTTATTTTATTGTGCTGTTTTCATTTGAACACTATGGGCCTGATTACAACTTTGGAGGAGGGTGTTAATCCGTCCCAAATGTGACGGATATCCTACTCGCCGTATTACGTGTTCCATAGGATATAATGGACTCGTAATACGGCGGGTGGTATATTTGTCACATTTGGGACGTATTAACACCCTCCTCCAAAGTTGTAATCAGGCCCTATCTCTATGATGTATCTTGCATTTCAGTGTCCATTGTATTTACAACTTGCTTTCCAATCTTCTATATATTCATTTATTTCACCAACACATTTCAGAACAGTATCCTACATGACAAGTATAATGTTTATACTCTTTGCACTGAGTATTTGAGCATTACAACATATGCAAATGCATATATACCTCCATGCATAGCATTTCCATTAATGGGAGGCTACCAAACCTCTCAGGGTGACCTCAGAGTGCGGGAACAGAAATCTGCTATAAAAATATCCACTCTCCCTACGCAAGAAAAACAATGTATGCCCAATTTTGAAATTAAAGTGCTTTATCACCAATTTGTGGTGCATGGCAGGCCACCACAGAGCTAGATGTTTTGGCTCCAACAAGGGAACCTTGTTTATGGATTCTTCTTTTAGTTCCAGAACTCCAGGTCGATTTCCTTCCTGACCTGTGTCATCTTCTGGTCCAGAAATAGCCAGAGGCCCAGTGCTACAGGACCAGTTAACAGCAGCCACTTGGTGCGAGCCTGGAGCAGGGTTCAGGACACGGCTGTCACTTGACAAATTTCTGCCTCCTGAACCAACTAAGCAACAAATAGGAGCAGTCTGGATCTAACAGAGTATGGTATGTGGAAATGTGTGAGTGGGCAAGGATGAGTGAAATGAGGGGAATGGTGTTGAGGGGAAGGAATGGGTTCCTCATGCTCTTCCCAGCCCAGATCTTGCCTCTGCCATTAACTTGAGTTTGGGGCTAGACCTTAGCACACGTCATGGCTCACGTTAAGCCAATTTCTCATCCTGAGTCAGGGCATATTTGCCACTTTTGGTAGCATCTGCCTGCCCTCATTCTTGCTTACAGACACACACTGTGCAAGTGAGATTTAGCCGATATTGAAGTTATTCATTTTGCATTCCCGGTGTGTCTCTACAGTGCTCCTCAGCTCTTCCACTGCAGGACAGTGCAGTGGGAGAGCAGCAGATCAGGCTGTCAGTCTTCGTCTCCTCTCTCCTACAGTTCTGGTTGTATACTATCCATGGGGCCTGATTCACAAAGGTAAACTTAGACTTTTGGTCTAGACCAGAAGTCTAAGTTTACGACTGTTTGGATTTCACAAAGGTAAGTTAAGAGTTGTGTCTTTACATCTGCATTCGGGCGGATATCCACACTTGGGGCAAGTCACCCGCACTTGGCACGGATCATCCGCTCTCTGGGTGGATCATCCACACTCAGGGCGGATTATCAGCACTCAGGTGGGATCATCCGCACCTGGCCTGGATCATTGTAATTACATGCACCTGCACATTATTAATGCCACCTGCAGCACTGCACCAAAAAACAGATAAAAGCAGTCCAAGAGCAAGTTTTGGGTTTCTTCACAACAACACTGTCTGCTCTGCATCTATAGAAGCCATGCTACCTACAAGGAGGGATAAGAACTACATGGAGGAGGAGAGCACCATGATCCTCCAATATATCATCAGGAACTACAAGAAACTTCATGGTCTCCAACTCTACAACAGCATTTCCGCGAAGAAGGCAGCTCTATGGTAGCAGTTGGCAATGGTGGTCATTGGGGGAGGACATACGGAGAATGACTGACATCAAAAAGAAGTGGCAAGATGAGAAGAGGAGGGTGAAGGGGAAGTACACCAGGATCGAGGTGGCCAGAACTCTCCCTGGTGTATCAAATGGAGCCCATCTCTAACTCCCCCATTTGAGAGGGACATCCTCTCCTCCACAGACCCCTACCTTCTCCATGGGCTGCCTGAGAGTGATCATCTCAATGTGGTGCCAGGTAAAATGTGATGATTCTAACAATGACACTAAGGCCCTCATTATGAACATGGCGGTCCGTTCCGCCGGCGGTGGCAGTAAAAACGGCCAACAGAGGAGCAGGCCGGACCGCCAAATAATGAAACAAACGAAACACTGCATCCCGCGTACCACCCACCGCCAGGAAAGGAGTCCCGTTGACGACAGCAGAGTCCGCCCACAGGCCGTCGGAAAGGCCCAATCCGCCCATCAAATTATGAACCACCATTCCGCCGCCAGTTCCGGGGCGGGAACCACCCCCACACAAAGCTAGGTGGAAAAGAAACAAATAGAAGGAAACACTCACCCGAGTTCCACAAAACGTGCAGCGGCAGCCATGGACAGAGAGCTGCAGATCATGCCAGCCTTGCTCCTTGCCATATATCTACACGACCGAGACCGCAGACGAAGGCGACAACGGTAAGTACCGCAAGGGAGGAGAGGGCAAAGTTACAAACCCATCCACTCCACCCACTCCGCAATGCCCCCCCAACCCTTCCCAGCAGCACAAGTCAGATACCCCACACCAAGAGGGACATACCCGACTAAAGGCCAATGCAACTTGGCCATAGTACATACAATAGCCCCATACACATAAATAATTTAAAAAAAAACACCAGGGTGGAAGTGCGTGCAGCCCAAACAGAGGCCACACCAAAACTTTAATATGTAGCTCACTGAACAAAACAGTGCCAGCAGGGACAATGGCCAGTCCATAAAAAGTCATTTGTCCTTGACCACAACTGGCCACACCTGACTCCCACAAGTGCTGGGTACTCCACTGAACAGGGCACCATATGGGGATCTAGGCACCTCACGGAAGGGGGGAAATAGGGGTGGGGGTGGGTATTTCTGACAGGGGTGGGACTTAGACTTGCGTGAGGAGGTTGGAGGGGGGGGTGGGCTTCTCCTTTGAAGGGGGTGGGGGCTGTTTAACTGGAGTGGAGCAGGATGCCTTAGGCTCTGAGCGGGCCTTCTTCTTCACCGGAGAAGGGGCACGGATATGGGAAAGCTGGACCAGGGTGGGCTGTGATGTGGAAAGAGCGGAAAGGGCAAGGAGGTGGGCACGTTTTGGGACAAGAAGGGGTGGGCCAGTGGGTTCGAACAGGTCTGCACGGGAGAGGAACGTTTTTTGGGGAGCAATTGCGGTGGTCGTGGATGAGGGCGTGGGAGTGGAGGCAGAGGGAGTGATGTATGGGGTGTAGGTGAGCGTGTAGTGGGTGCAGGTGACTGCTCAGTATGCTGTGGTGTGGTGGATGTCTGATGGGTGGGTGTCGGTGCGTTTGAGTGTTTTGGGAGGTGGGGGGGTGGACACAGTGGGAGAAGACAGACAACTAGTGTGGATGTGTGTTGGGTGGGAGTTTGCAAGTCGGGTGAGTGTGCTGCATGTGTCAACTACAGTGGAGGTGGTGAGTGCAAGTGTGGTGTATGGGGTGCATGTATGGCTGTCTGCTATTGTGGTGAGTGCAGGAAGAGGAGCAGTAACAGTGAGTGAAGGTGCAGTGCATGAAGGTGTGGATGTAGAGGGGACAGACAGGCAGGAGGAAGAGGTGGGCACACTGGGGGAAGTGGACGTTGTTGTGTGTGCAGGTGTCTGTTGGCTGTGTGAATGCTTGTGGTGGGAGGTGTGGTGCTTGTGTTTGGAAGTGTGCTTCTTGTGTGTTGATGTGCCTGTAAGCGGGTCGGATTGTGTGTTTCGGACGGGTGAAGGGAGTGGGGTGCTGGAAGGGGTAGAGGAGGTTGCAGGGGGGAGGGAATGGCCAGAGAAACTGGCTGCCATCCAAGAGGAGGGCAGAGCCTGAAAAGATCTCTGTAGGGCAGACACAGCACCGCGAATGCCATCCAGATAGGCATTGGTCTGCTGCACCTCAGAAGCCAGATCCTGGATGGCATTGACAATGGTTGTCTGCCCTACAGAGATGGTTCTCAGGAGGTCAATAGCCTCCTCTGTGAGGGCAGCAAGGCTGACTGGGGCAGCGGAGGAGGTGCCTGGAGCGAAGGAAACGCCCACCTTTCTGAGTGGACGGGCACGGGGACCTCGGTGGGGAGCAGAAGGGAGGCGCTGATGGTATGGGCTGTGTCGGAAGATCTCACGGTAGTGGTTTGTCCACTAGGGTCCACCACCGCCGGAGGACCCCCATCGGAAGAGGTCTCAGAGTCACTACCTTCTGTGGTAGTAGCCTCCCCCGTGGAAGTCCCCTCGCCCTCCCACCCACTGGTCCCCTGGGCGTCCGTTGTCTCTGCCTCAGAGGATCCACGGGCCGCTGCCTTTCCACTTGCTGGTGCCTCAGCTCCCTCGCCTGATGTTGATGCTGTACCAGACAAACACAAGAGAACAGGTATGGGAGACAAAACAGGAGAGACACTTGTAAGTAGGTGAATGCTTATACACAATGGCCAGACATACACCTACCCAGCAGACACACCCAACAGGCAGCACTGTGCACTATGCCCATGGCCATGGACCTGACTACTGAGCAGTATACTGACCTACACCCATATCCAGAAATTATATTGGAGCTGAGATAGGTGAAACCTGACAGGGACACCCCTACACTCTTTGGGGAGCAGACAGTAGCTGGACACCAGTCACATTCCCTGCTCTAAGCACCATGAGCCCTATTGCACACACACTCATCCTTCCAGGCTGAAGTATGGTCTGTGAGTACTCACCCCCTTGTGACTGCTGTGCAGCCTCCAAGCGCCCATCCAGGTCTAGGTATGCCACCACCAGGATTCTTTGCATGAGGGGGGTCAGTGAATGGCAGGCACCCCTTCCACGTTGGGAGGACTTCCCCAGCTGGGCCTCAGTGACCTTCCGCACCCAGCGCCGCAGGTCCTCCCACCTCTTTCGACAGTGGGTGCTCTGCCGGTTGTTGACCCCCAGGGTCCGTACCTCCTTGGCGATGGCATGCCAATGTACACTCTTCTGGTGGGCGCTGACCTAGTAGGGTGACACAGAAATGGAACCCAGAGGTCAGGCGCCTGCACGATGCCAACAGCTGGCAGATTGTCAGACATAGGACAGACAGTACTCCAAGACATGCAGGACAGTGGCACACAGCATTCCATGCACCAAGGCCCATCCTGGCTCACAGGAGCACACATCCGTGCAATCCACTTGATCCATCACTCACACAGTGCCCCCCAAACCCGGACTCACCTGTACCTCTGGCCGGCTGTAGAGTCTGCTGTACAGGGGCAGGACCCCTTCAGCAAGTTTCTCTAGTTCTTCCTGGGTGAAGGCCGAGGCCTTTTCCCCTGCACCACGTGGAACATCCATAGCCAGAGGCAGGCCACAGCAGTACACAGAGTAGAGTACCTGTCCGCACAAGATCAGGGAGTCAAGTGATCAAACGACGAACGCGCGTACGTTCCGTGGCGGTATGCACCGTCACTGCCGGCGGCAGTCATGATATGCCAGGATTCCCCATTGGCATCCATGTTAGCCAATGAGGGTGCGAACAGTGGTCAACACCGCCGTGCGCTGTGACGTCAACCGCTAGCGGTGTTAGGTCACTTCCACAACGAAGAGGCAGAACTACAGTGGGCAGACATTTTGCCATCACCTACGCATCTTGAAATTCATAATACTCACAATGCTGGGCCTACTAGCCATATGAAGCACCTAGGCCTCGATCCATTGAGTATATAATCACACATGATTTACTCCGTTCCCACCTAGTGATGTACATGTACATCTGTCAGGTTGCAGTTATTGTACAGACACTACTATGAAGAATGCACTGCATGTATGTAGCAAATCTGCCAGTGTATGTGTGCACATCACTCCTTTCTCTTACCCGTCATAGGTACGGACCCTTGCGGCGAGGAAGGGCACCATCAGCGTACATACCACTTGTGGATATGGGGACCATGGTGGAGCGTCAGATCATAATCACCTACAGACTCACACGTGCAACTACTCAGGACCTATGTGCATTACTGGATCCTGCACTGACTCCCGTAAATTGTAATCAGCATGCCATTCCAACTGAGGTACAGGTGCTCTCCGCACTCCATTTCCTGGTCACAGGCTCATTTCAATTGACAGTAGGCATGGGTGCTGGTTTCTCACAGCCAATGTTCAGCCAGGTACTGACAAGATTTCTGAATGCATTTGTACAACATCTGCAACCCTATGTGCGATTCCCCCAAAGAGCTGACCTCCCTGCCATCAAGTCTGACTTCTATGCCTTTGCAAAAATTCCCCATGTCATAGGTGCCGTTGATGGCACCCACATAGCTATCATCCCCCCAAGAGTGAGTGAACAGGTGTACAGAAACAGGAAGAACTTTCACTCCATGAACATCCAATTGGTATGTACTGCAGACCAGTACATATCCCATGTGAATGCCATGTTTCCGGGTTCTGTCCATGATTCATTTGTTTTGAGGAACAGTAGTGTGCCACAGAAGATGGAACAACTACAAGAGGACAGAGGGTGGGTCATCAGTAAGTTTGCCTGTCACTAACTGACACATTGCAGAAAACTGCCTGTCTGACTAAGGACATTCCAATGACGACTCTGTATTGACCCTTTCTCTAGGTGATTCTGGCTATCCAAACTTGAGTTGGCTCCTGACACCAGTGAGGAATCCCAGGACGGATGCAGAGAGGAAATACAGTGAGGCCCATGGATGTACTAGGAGGGTGATAGAGCTTACTATAGGTCTCCTGAAGGCTAGATCCCAGTGCCTACATATCTCTGGGGGTTCCCTGGTCTATGGGCCTGATAAGGTGTATAGAATAGTGGTGGCCTGCTGCATGCTGCACAACTTGGCAGTGAGACATTCAATCCCCCTTTTGGAGGTGGAGGGTGCTATAGGTCCTGATCAGTTACCTCAGAGAGGTGAGGAGAGCGAGGGTGAGGATGAGGAAGGGGAAGATGTCAATTCCAGGAACCAACTGATACAACTCTACTTCCAATAACTGTGTGGGACTTAAGCCTGTAATTGTGGTTAGTGACTGATACTGTAAGTGTGCCATGTCATAAAGGAGGAATTGGTCATGATAGGTGAGACATGGACCTCTTCAGCATGGTACTGACAGACAATATATGCATTACCTCCTTGCATAATTTGAAACACACATTACCACCCCCAGGCACAAATTGACAATAAAGTTGTTCCCTGCCATTTGCATCCATACTCCACTTTGTTCAACATTGAAGACAGGGACAGTGTTACAGGTGTGAAATGTTGTTTATTGATGGAATACAGTGAAATGTGCTATGTACAGTGATGGAAGTCGTAAGGGTTGGGTGTCCTCAAAACCGACTTGGGGGCAGCCCTGTTGAATGTCATAGGTGGCTACTATTTGTAGTATAGTACTTTATTTAGTCCTCAGCTAAGTGTAGTTGGTGAATGGGTGGGATGGTTGCTTTGCATTAGTAGCAGTGTCAATGGTTGGAAGGAGGCTTGTTCTTAGCTAGGTTTCCAGTGCCATATCTTGGCCTAAGACTACGTTTGGGCGCCTGCTGTGGAGCTTTTTGGGGTGGCATGGTTGGCCCTTGTGATTTCTGGGAGGGTATTCCCTGTGCTGTTTCTGCTGCTTGGGTCATCTGTTGCTGGTTGTCCAAGGCTGTTGTGGGGGCCTCTTGTCCAGTGTGGGTGTCTGACTGTTTGTTGACCAACTGCAGCAGTGCTCCAGCAATGGTGGCCATTGTGTTCTTTCGACCGCTCCATGGCCTGTTGGTGTTGTTCCAGCTGCATCCTCTGACTTTGCTCCAAGGTGGATACAATCTGTGCCAACCTGTCTTGGGTATGTTGGTAGGCCCCCAAAACCTCTGCAATGACGTCCTGGGCTGCTGCATCCATCCGGTGCTGTACCCCCTGACCCACTGGGGCACTTGACCTTGGCCTGGCCCCCTATGCCTGTGTCCCGTGCGCAGATCTTGACGTGACACTTGTACTGGGGCCCTCGCTTCCTGCGTGTTGGGAGTGCGAGACTGTGGCCTCTGTAGCTGTGTTCCACCTGTCTGTGCCCTGGGTTCACTGGTGTGGGTACGCCTCCCCTGGCCTGCTGGTCTTGACTGGGTGTTAGGGGTGACAGTGTTTTCCTGGGTTGGGCTGCTGCATGGTAAGCATCCAGGGCTGTGTGAGGGGCCTGCCTGCTCTTCAGTGTCCAGGGGTCCTTCGCCAAGGTCTTGTGATGTGCCCCTGTCTCCCTGAAGTGCTGTGGAACTCCTTGTCCCCTCCATTAGGATTGCATGGGTGGTGGTGCCTGTTGGTGGACATAGACATGTCTGTTACATATGCATGAGGGTTTGAGGTGTACTGAACTGTGCAATTTTGTGCTCGTGTGCCTTTCAGTGGCCTTCCAGGGTGCCTTTGTGATGTGGTCATTGCATTTAGTGGCAGTGGTGGAGTTACATTGTGGTGGGGGTTATTATTCCATTGTGGGTACGTGCAGGGGTGGGTGGCTGTGCACAGCGGGGGTGATGTGGGCCTGATAGTGAGCTGTGGGTGATGCAGGGTGGTGGTTGTGGTGGGTAATGGCTGGGTGGGGTGTGGGTCTAGGTGGGTGTGGTTGGGGTGGGGTGGTGCATGAATTACAGGTATGGTGTATATGGGGTAATTGTAGATGACTTACCCAAGTCCATTCCTCCAGTGAGTCCTGTGAGTCCCTCTGGGTGCAGGATGGTGAGTACCTTCTCCTCCCAGTCGGTGTAGTCGGTGGTGTTGGTGGCAGTCCTCCCCCAGTCTTCTGCACTGCGATGTGGTGCCTGGATACCATGGCCCTGACCTTCCCCCGCACGTCGTTCCATCTCTTGCGGATGTCGTCCCTGGTGCGTGGATGGTGTCCCACTGCATTCTCCCTGTTGACAATGGTCTGCCACAGCTCCATTTTCCGAGCAATGGGTGTGTACTACACCTCGGACCCGAATATTTGTTGGTTCTAAGTGGTTAGTGGTTCCTCTTTTAGGATCTCGTCCACCATGGTCCTTAGCTCCCTTTCGGTGAAGCGTGGATTTTTGGTGGGGACATGGTGAGGGTGGTGGATGGCATCGGACTGGGGACGGGGTTTGGGTGCTCCTGTGTGGGTCGCTATGCGTGTCCTGTCTGCTGCCGTTCTCTGTCTGGCTCTGGTGCTCTCCGTCTTCTGGTCCTGGTTTTGTTGCAAGGGATTGTGGGGTGTGTCTGGGGGAGTTTTATGGTGTTCTGGATGTGTGTCAGGTGTGTGGGTGCTAGGCCTAGCCAATGTGTGCACTAGTTGCTGTTGGGCCCACTTGCCGCCCGTGGCGGTCGCAGCCACCAATGGTCATCCGGCCTCCACAGTCCGCTGAGGTGATTTGTGCATCATTATTTGGAGGGCGGGATGTGGGTGTGCCTGGCGGTGGCGGGAAGTGTAGGCCGGGATTCCTGCCGACAGGGTCCTGGCGGGGAGTGGTGGTCTGGGAATTTTTGGCGGGGTTGGATTTTTCTATCATTATATGACGGGTTTCCATTCGCCGCAGCCGGCAGGTTTCTGTTCACCGCCGCCACCGCGGTCGGCGGTCTTTCCCGCCATGTTCATAATGACCGCCTAAATAAGCAGTGTCAGTAATACTCCACAAATGTGGCCATGAATGTTATCCCAAGTATATGCAATCTGTATGGTGAGACAGACCCTCATGTGTCTCAGCTGGTCCATTGCACTACAAATCCCAGAATCCTTTGTGATGACAATTGAAAATTGAAACAGTAGCCCATCACTGATGCCTCATCCACTTATCACTGGTAAATGACAATAGATAATGTCCTGCGTTCACTTACCATTGCTGATGCAATGGATTACAAATGTGACAGATTGCACATATTAAAATAACTTGGTTGTGTCTCATGACCCTTCCCTTTTGTTGCCACATACAGCCAAAGTACAGTCACACACTGGAGCAGAGGTCCACCATCAGGGAGGAAACATCATGGAGCACATCAACCCATACCATCAGCACAGACTGGTACATAGATATGGTCAGTAGAGGGCAATCACTCCTATTTGGAGATCAGTAAACTCATAGATCCATTACCTGAAATCTATAAACTGTGACAAACATGTGAAATTAACTAGTCAGTGTTGTGTATCACATGTGTCAACTAGAATGTTAACTGAAAACACACATATCATTGTAGGCCCTGTGATGTTGTCCAGAAAGACACAGCCTGCAGTGATCTCTGCAACATGTATGGGTGTGACATCTGGTCAGGTACAACACACTGGGTGGATTTTAGACACTGGTAAGGATACATAAAAATGAGTATCCCAACTGCTCATGCTCCTAAACTGTGGTTTACATGTCAGCAGCATGTGTTGTGTGCCTAATGTCACTGTTGTTACTCATCTCCATATGCTCACATATGGCTCATAAGAGTATACCACATACTAACATGTTGGCCAATGTAAGCTTGACTCATATATATATATATATATATATATATATAGTACCTACCTAAGGGTTCGTATTGGCCCTCCATGTAGGTGGGTTTTGCTTAGGTCAGTGCAGCAAGTCTGTATGTTACAAGTCATCATTACTCACCTCAGGAGATGTAAGGTGTTAGTGCTTCACCAGGTGTACATGGTTCTCTCAATCTGGGGAAGTGTCAAAATCCATAGGCTTTATTTGGGAACCCCCCATTCCCCATCATGGAATGCCACTGAAGTGCAGAGTAAGGCAACACAGTGATTTGTCCAGCTTTGATATACTCCATAGCAAGGAGGCTATTCCAAATTATGCAAAGTGTCTTGTCATGGCTTCATTGACATGATGTACTAGTATTCCCAGCTGAAGTCATACAAAGAGTGATGCTCCATTGCCTTGAGGCGCTCATAATTATGTCCTGAAGTCTTTCATAGAGAGGAGTAGTCACAACCTGTTTGTAATTCCATGGCATGGATAATAGGTGACAAAATTCCAGGAACCAACAGCTAACGTAATGATGTGAATAAAGTGTGTGCTGATACCAGCAGACTTGCGTTTGGTGAGTAGGGTTGTGGCTGGCAAGATGGGTGTAGAGGAGATGAAGCGTATACATCTAGTGGGTGAACTGCACAACATGAAACAAGTAAAGGTGGGGATCAGCCCAGCTTCTCCACTTGATCAAATTGTGTGATCCCAGACCAATGTTTATTTCATTTTGTCACCCCTTCCCCATAATCACAAATGAGTAAACCTTGAAATACTGACTTCAGGATGTGTGTCGTATCCAGTGTCAGTTAAAATACACCATTATGTTGTTCACTTACCGTGGGAACACAGCCCAGAAGAAGAGTGCACAGCAGAAACGGCTGACCTCACAGTCCCCAGTGGGCAATGTTGTCCTGTCGGCGAGGGGGTAGAATGATTGTTAGCCATACCTTGGTTGATAATTGTGCATATCACACTGTGCTCTGTAATGCACTGATGTGCAAACATTAACCATTTCTGCATGTTGTGAAAGACTTCTTTACAAATTAGGAGATACCACATATTACATAGGATGCATGATGCCCCTAAAAATTAAAGTGTGTCCAAAGGTAGGCAGTGCAGGCCACCCTGGTTGTTTCCATACTGTAGCTCTCAGTAACCTCCAAATACATGTTGCCTGTAAGTGTGATACCTGGTTGATATGAGTTCTGCCTGTAACTTGTAGATCACTGGTCCATACCTCTGATATGTACATGTACAATCATCACCATCATCCTTTGCACTTAGTTGTGGATATGTATGTTTCATCACAGCTGCTGCCGGGACTACTTCAGTGATACGGATGACATCATTCAGGGGTATAGGAGACATCCTGGCTGCAGCACTCAAGGCCACTGCCATCCATCCGGCAGATGAGTGTGCCGTATAGTGCTGTAGACTATTGATACCCTACCCACGTACAATAACCAAATCCTTGTGGAAGGGGATTAGCAGATATTCAACGTCAGCATTACATCTGAATTTGCTGTGTAAAATTTACCCAACATATTCAGTGATGTGTGTGTCAAGTGTGCATTTTCACATATGAATCATGCAGGACACTAACCATGGTGTCACATCTTTTACAAGCTGCTGGATCAAGGACCATATCTTCTGCAACACACTCAAGGATCCCGGTCCAGCAGCTGACATCAAGGTGGACCTCAATGCCACACAGAGCTGTGGTTGGAACTGATGATTTTGCTTTTGCATTTCACATTTGCATTGAACATCTCAGTTCCACAGTGTGAGCTATCATGTGTAGGTGTACACAGACCAGGTCACATGTGGAACATCAGTTGATGTGAAGATAATTTGATTTAATCCCTGTGTTGCTCCACATAATATTGTAAGGCAAATACTTAGCCTGTTGCAACCTCTGCCTCACAGGTGGTGAGGATGATGACTTGAGTCTGGAGGAAGGTCCATCTAACAGTGACGGGCACTGGGCAATCTGAGAAGAGAACCCACTTCTCTTCAAAGCTGCCTTGTCAGCTGCCAGAACTGCACAGGAGGAAGAGGAGGAAGTAGAGGAGGATGCAGATCAGGGCCTGATTCCATCAGATGTAGAGGCCGATCCCCTGAGCACTATTGTTGGACATTGCAGCATACCATCAAAGCCTACATCTGTTCTGGTCAGCATGGTGCCTCCTCATACATCCCCAAGGATTGCCCAGTCCTCACACACCACAAAACAACTATCACCTCCTCACAGCCCTCACCTTCAGGTCAGAAGTGTTGGGGCCCCCTACACACTCTTACTCTGACAGTGCCTCCCAGGCCTTCTTTCCAACATCTTAGGTACATGCCAGCCCTGGTGAAAAGCAGGTAGCCCCTAGGCAAAAATCTCCTCCTTACAACCTCCCACTTGCCATACCCCTTTCCTGCTGGTGGACCTGCTGGTTGCATCTGAGGCCGTCCCAGGCACAGAGAGCTGTCAGATATTAATGGTGGAGAGTGGGAGGAGGATTTTTTCCAACAGCAGACCAATGTGAGGCAGGACATTTGTGACATTTGTGACGTGGGGCTACACTGTCTGACATCTGCCTCACTGCAGGACATGCACCAACTCCCACAGTTAGCGCACAGAATGACTCAGGTGTTGGAGCAGATGGATACATCCTGGAAAGACATGAGAATACAGAGGTAAGAGAGTGCCAGACATCATGCATTGACTATGAAGATGATGGAGGGGATACTCTAAATGATACCAAATCAGCCTTCACAATCAATGCATTGAGGGGAGCAAACTCATCTACCTGCACCATCGACACCCCCAGCCCCTTCTTAGGACACCTACATAGAGCCCCCATCAATCTATGACAGAAACACTCCCCTTGCAAACACCCCCTGCTGCACAGTCACTTCCTCCCCCTGTACATGCACCACCCCTTCCTGCACAGAAATCTCTGCCCCCTGTCTAGATTGCAACCTCTCCCCATCCAGGAACCACTACCCGCTGTGCAGGACACAGCCCTCCTCCACAGGCCCCACCACCCTCTGTCCAGAATGACCCTCCCGTACAGGACCCACCAACCCCTGTCCAGGATGCACCCCCCTGTACAGGACCCACCACCCCCTGTCAGGATGACCCCCACCCCCCTTGCACAGGACCCATCACCACCTGCCCATTATGCCCCCCCAAACATGACACACTACCCCCAGTCCAGGATGCATACCCCCTGTACAGGAACCACACTCACATGCACATCTGAGGCCCAGGAAACGCCCAACATCACAACATTCCTCACCACCAACATTAAGAAGGCGCAAACGAGATCCCCCTTGAGCAATGTAAATATGTTTGCACAGAACAATCTAAATAATAGACATATTCCACATTTAAATTGAGTTGAGTAATAGTTGATGATGGTCAATTGCTTAATGTGGTAGTAGGCCATATGTGTTGAGACACCTGGCTAAGACTTGTCCATTATCAGAACCATCTGTGTACAAAGGTATCATGATGAAGGCATAGCTAAACCACTCCAGATGTCTACTTCCATATTTTGATTCCAGCAAATACAATGAACCACACAACACAGTGCTTTTTTTTAAATATATGAATGTGATTCAAATTAAAATAAAATAATACCATCCATTGGGATGGGAGAAACAAAAAGAAAATTGTGCTCTTCAAAGAATGGGCAAGTGGTTGGAGGGGTTTGGACAAAATAAATAAAACACATCAGGGAAACTTCAGAGTAATACGTCAGTGTACAAGGGGAAAAGCAAATGTCCAGTCAACTTAAAATATCCAGTCAAATGTCATCCTGGTCATGCTCCTTTTTCATCCCAACAAGTTCCTCTGTCTCTATGGCCTCTTCATGATTGGCCAGTGGAGGACCTGGCATGCCACAGGAATGGAACGCATGAGGGGGTCCGGGGTAACATAGTGGTAGGACAAACAGAGAAACATATGGAGGGTTGCATGGGAGGGACTCTGGGACAGAACAGATGTCATTGCTGCACCCAAGAAAGTGCACAGGCATTTTCCTCTTTGGCCCTATGCAGTTCATTAATGATCTGCTGTAGAAGCCAAGAGGAAATGCAATGCTTCCCCTCAGATGACACCATCCCTTCCTGGGATGCAGCCATGGGGATGACATAACAGGGAGGGGTTTGGGTAGAACACCATGGATGTGGGGTGTTGGGAACACGGATGGTCCTTGGGGGACTGGGGCAGGGGAACTAGGGGGAACTAGTTGCAAGGGGTGCAGCTGTGGCCCCCGATGGTCTGGGGGTCTCAAGATGTTAGGAACAGTCAGGTGCAGGCCCAAGTGTCAATATGGCCTGCCCTGGGAAATTTAGAAGGGCTCCATGATCCCAAATGGGCTTTCCCACGAATCATGTTAACACCTACTTACCACATTCATATTGTATAGTAATTTACTATTGTGTGTATTGAGTGGAAACAGTGATATTAGACACACAACACATGCTGCTGACATTAAAACCACAGTTTAGGAGCAGGAGCATTTGGGATACTCATTTTTATGTATCCTTACCAGTGTCTGACATCTGTGCAGTGTGTTGTACCTAACCAGATGTCACACTCCTACATGTTGTAGAGATTGCTGCAGGCTGTTTCTTTCTGCACAACATCACAGGGCCTACAATGGTATGTGTGTTTTCAGTTTACATTTTAGTTGACCGATGTGATACACAACACTGATTAGTTCATTTCACATGTTTGGCACAGTTTATAGGACACCTCCAGCAGGTTGAGCTCTTCTGTGTCAAGGGGAGGGTAAGAATACTGTCTCCCCTGGCTGGAGGTGCCCAGTTCATTGCCCCCCCTTGCGTTGCCCACAACCTCCACCCGGTCTGTGGCTGATATAGTGTCCATCCGGGTCAGTGTACTCCCCCTGCCGGAAGATGTTTCAGGTCTCTCCTGCTCTTCTTTTGTCAATAAAAGAGGCAGTGACAGCCAATGTCCCAAGGATGCCCTTGCCTGTCCGTGATCCTCTCCGTGGTCTTCCTGGCTGGCCGGGTCCACTCAAATAGAAGTGAGAACATTATGTAGCTGGTGTAGAAATCAGGGCACAACACATAAGTACATGAAGCAAGTGCTGGCTTTGGTATCCTTTGATCTCACTAACCCATTATGGGTGACGTGGATCCCCTTCAGCTTTATTGCAATATTGAGGCCCAATTCACAAAGATTAACAAAGACTTTTGTTGTAAACGTAGCCCAAATGTCTGAATTTACCTTTGTAAATTGGGCTCAGTGTCTCCTGGCCTTGCTACCTAGTCATCTTCCAAAGTCAGTCTACAAATGGAGATGGGACACAGTCTGGATGGATCTGTCCACACCTAATCCTGTATTCATGATCATCCTTTAATGTCCAGACTGGAGAGTATTATACTGACTATTGCTTGTCAAATGATGTGTGGCATGGTCTGATTCTACAGAAATGCTTGAATGGGTGTACATATACTAACCCATCCTTGGGTATGACCTTTGCTAAACTGTGGGTCTATGTGTTGGAGGATCCTGACAACATCAGCCAATCTACATGGCAGGTGGCACATTTGGCATTCCAAGACTGCCTGTTGGTGTTGTGTGCATAGTTGGTACAGCTAGCTAGACGTTACATGTGACATACAAGCCATTGTTGTGGAGATGTGTGCATTTGGTTTCCCTTGGAAATGTTGGTAACATTTTGTGTGAGACAAGCATCCCAAAGTCAGCCTTTACTCCAAGATACATGAAATGATACTTTATACTGATAAAAAAAACACACAAAAGCATGCCTGATAGCGCATTCAATATCCCAAAACAACTTTGACTCCACACTGGACATTGTCTGGCCCATACCTTTGCCCTTGCACCCAGCAGTGATAAGGTCCTTGGATCACCAGTTATGGTGTTGGCATTGCCCTATTTCCATAGTAGTGTTCAGAATACTTCTAGCTCCATTATGCACCTTGTTATGTGCATCCAATGGGCTCCAATGAGACTTTGGCCTTATGACTACTGCAGCAGTTGCTGGGATTACGTGAAAAGAGACAGAGAAACACAAAAAGCATGCATGATACCGCATCCAGCACCCAATAATAGGTCTTGACCCCACATTGGACATTGTCTGGGCCATCCTTTTGCTGCACCTAGCGGTGATGGGGACCTGGGATCACCAGTCATGGTGTTGGCAATGCATTTCCTCCCCCGAATGCACAAGTGAGCGCCATTTCCCCAGTAGTGTGCAGAACACTACAATTCCCATGATGCACCCTGGTATGTGCATCCAATGGGCTTCAATGGGACAATTGCCTTATGACTACTGCAGCAATTGCTAAGTTTGTGCATATGGTGACATGAGACACATGATGGCACAGCTCAGTCACCACTTACATCATACTGACAGACAGCTCATGCAGCCCATGCACTTACCAGCTCTCTGCTGCTCCATCTCCTCCAGCTGGGCATGGAGGGTCAGCCAGGCTGTGCTCAGGACCCTCCTGTACAGTGGCGTAAGGTGGGGCTGGGAGGACAGGCCCAATAGGTCCTGGGGCCTCAGTCCGGCCCAGCATTTCAGGTCCTCCCAGCGCTTGCAACATGTCCTGGCATGCCATTTGTGCATGCCCACTGCACTGCAACACTGCACAATGTCGGCCCAGAGTCAGGCATGTGCTTCATTGCTCAGCTGGTCCTCGAGGCCCCCATAAAGTCGACAGTAATTGTCCATCACCTTTCCAGCTAAAATGTCCAATTCTTGTTCACTGAAGGGGGCTGCTTTCTCATCAACTCTTTTTGCCATGTTGGGGTCAGTCAGGATATACAGAGCAGCAGAATGGCAGAGGCTGCTATCTGTAGGTGGGGATGACTCAGAATGACAATAAAATGGCTACCTGCAACATTTCCTCTGTGTCTTTTTCTGTCGAAATTTCTTGAGTGCCGGCCTGTCTTTGGATTCTATTCCCGAGTGTGGATTATCCACACCCAGAGCGCGCTCTACACACTTGGGGCTTACTCTACTTATTCGTAGACTCCCCATTCGGAGCATAGAATCCGTACTTGGGCGGTAGACAAGGTCAAACATGTGTAACATACACAAACAAGTGTAAAAAGGGCAGGAAGTTAAATGCAGGAATGGAAGAGCATATAGATACACGATACACTACATTGCATCAGAGTAGACTATAGTGCATCAGCAAAGTAGGTGCAGGTACTGGTGTTCATCCCTTGAAACAGAAGGCCAGTTTCACACAAGGCCAGAGCAGGACTGGGAAACAATGGCATCACGATAAAGTAAGCGTGACCAGCCCCGACACAGAGACAGAAAATGCAAGTGTGTGGATCTTGCAGGAGAGCTGCCTTGTTACTGTGGGCACATATTGCGGCACCAGTTCAGACCCAACACACACTGACAAAACCAGGCCCGCCCCTCCAGGCCCCTGGGGAAATGCCACATTCCCCACCTGGCCAGTCTGGCCCTGCATACAGCCTATGCACCAGTAGCAGAGGCCCCTCAGCAATTTTCCTTAGGGCGTAATGTCCACAATGAGACTTCCAAGTGTGGGGGCCCATTGTGAGTCTGGCTAAATAGGTAGTCTGGATTTTCTTAGAGCAACAGCCGTGAGCAGAATTCCAAACCCCCTTCAACATTTTGAGGGGCTGACATCCATTTAATGGTCATTCAAAATGAGCTCACCTCCAAACAGGATCGTCTGCCATCCTTCTGTACTGTTGAACCTACCTCATCGAACATGGCTGAATGACCTGTAGACAGGGCACCCACACATTCAGTGATACTGATATGGACACACTCACTGAGGGGGTGATTGATAGGTAGTGTCAGCATTATGTGGGGCCAGAGAAAGAGATGCATGTAGCTGTCCACATTGGTAATTGAGGCCTCATTACACATGAGACACACCTTCTCTGTTTGCACCATGAGGGAGCTTAAAAAAGGTGCAGAGTGGGAAAGTGTGCCACAATAGATTGAAAGCAGTGCAACCAGGGCAGACACACACTTGCCCTGGCCTGGGGGTGGCAGAGTCAAGTGGAAAATGAAGCTGTATGAAAGCAGCTGCTCCATGTTGTACTGTGCAGACATCAACCCGCATACACACATGAGGGGGATTAGTGATGTCCTTGCAGGCAAGTGCAGTAAGTGACTACACCCACTTGCAAAGGTATGTCTGGGGGTCCGTAGGACAACCTGTCTCCCCTACAGGGGGCTACTATCAGGGGATGCACTAACAGTGCCCCATCTTTTATGTGGCACACTGTAAGTGCATCCCCTGACAGCTTCTTTGCCTTTTCATCCGCATCGAATCTGTGCTGTGGCTGCAGTGGCAAAGCAATTCCATCATTTACATGGGGCTATGCCCCCATGCTAATGAGTGGACATCCGCTGGTGCGAGTGCTGGCACTATGTGTACACCAGCATATCCATATTGCAGGAAGGGAAGCACATGTGTCCCCTGCCCTTTCTGTAGTACAGAAGTGCCTTGGGGGTGCACAGAGCGGGTGTACATTCACAGTGCGTACCTGGGGCTCTTTTTAGAAAATGGCCAACGAAGTTAATTCACTGCTTGCTGCTGGGTAGTGTGTCTTTATATCTGTGATAGACAGGTGTGTTACGATAACATTACCTGCCTAGATAGTGCAGCTTCTCCATGTGATATGTGTCGCAAGGTACCTGTAGGGTCAACAAGAGACAGTGACAAGTCATCATAGAGGTACATGAGACTTGCATGAGTGATGCATTCCCCCTTACACACAAAAGTAAATAGCTACACATCATGAATGTGGCCAGTAGTTGTTAACATGATTTGTGAGAAAACCTATATGTGATCATAGAGCCCTTCTAAATTTCACATGTCCTTTCTTGATATCCTGATCCAGATCACAGTTCCATAGTGAAACAGGAACAAAAGTCCCAGTCTCCACTATGATTAACCACAGTCCTGGAGTGGCACATCACATGAACAGCTGCCAAACATGTCGGCTATGAGCATGGACTATCTATGTCTCTACACTGCTCAACTTGTTTAATGGTGTATAATTGTCAGACATGTGGTCGCGCTGCCACATGATTCCCCCCCCACACACACACACAAACACACACACAAACACAAACACACACAATGAGACTTGGTCAGAAAGGGCCTCTGCCATTGTGTCAGAGGCCACAAAGTTGTGGGTGAGTCACCGCACTTGGGGCAGGATCACTGCATTGTGAACACCCATGGCAGCAATTTCCTTTTGTGTACAATGACACTTCTGATGTGGCACCTTCACCCTGAGGGGAGAGGCCCTTTGTGAAGTAGACCCCTATTGTTCCCCTGTCCAGGGAGGTCCGACACATGCAAACATATACTCCCCAGAGTCAATGAAGCCCTAAAAGACGCTGTCCACGCTAATCCCTAACATAACATGTGCACATAATGTATTCCATGGCCAATCTTTTCACTCTTGGCAACAACTGTTGTTTACAGACATCATGCATGGCTTACAAAGTAGTATCAGCATGGAATATATGAACAGAGTGTCAAAAGTCCAACTATCATCATTGACAACAGACTGCAAACCAAGTGAAGGGATTGACACATGTTGCTCAGGTGAAGAAAGTGTCAACCAGCTGGTCACACACTTGCATACCCTGCTCTCTGTTTTGTACAATGGCCCGGTTGCCCGGATTCAGACCTAGATGAGAGTCCAGGGTTATGTGTAAGCCATGATTTAATGCTATTTTGTGCAAAACACAGCAGGCTACTATAATCTTGCACACAGCTTGAGGTGAGTACACTAGCACACCCCTGTACAGTCGAGACATTTGAACCTTAACTTCAGGAGACCAAAAGTGTGCTTGATGATGCCCCATGTACATCTGTGTGCTCTATTGTACCTCTGCTGAGGTGCAGTGGTTGCACATCTGTTTGGTGTGAGGAGATGAGGGAAGAGTGCATATGTGGCATACCCTGAGGAGGAAAATGGAGTGATGTTTGTAAATGTCTCTCTTGCACCAGAACAGTACATGATGTATGAAATGGTACATACTGTGTGTATTGGGGTCATGTATGCAGCTTGAGAATTGGTGTTATTTAAAGGTTGTGCATCTTAAAAAAAACAACAATACAGGCCATACTTGTGTGGTGCTTGGTACTTACCTAGTAGCCACATGTTGCCAAATTCTCCCACTGCCATCTGCCAGGCAAGAGGTGATCTATGGAATACATAGCTAGGAACAATTTATGCAGCCACCGGCCTCATAGACACCCTGCATGTTGATGGGGTGCCACCGGTGTCTGTTGCAAAAGAGGTGTGCATTGTGGTGAGGTGGCTGAAGAGCCACATGAATGCAATCAGTAGCACCCAGTGCATGTGGGAAGTGGGCCATGAGGTAGAAATCCCTAGCTACCCTTTGCCTTCTGGCCAGTGTATGGGGAATTAGTATGTGGTGATGTGCTCTCCTATTGATACAGCTCAGTACCTGGTGCAGGCATGTGAACTGGGGTCCCTGGGAGATGCCCACAAGGTCACCAGAGACTCTCTGGAATGACCCTATAGCAAAAAGATGGAGAGTTGCTAGGATCTTGACATAGGGTAGGGTGGCATGGGAGCAGCAGGTTACAGAGTCAAAATCCTGCTCCCACTCACAAACCATCTCCAAGATGTTATTGGGGCGAAAACTGTATCTGGCAATGACATCTTGGCTGGACAGCCCAAGAGGTCGATCCTTTGTCTGAAGATCCTCTCTACTCTCCTCCTCCTCAAATCCTGCTGTCAGATGGCAAGGGCCGAACCAACAAACACATTCAGGAACATGTTGAAATGTCTGAAAGTGTTTGCTTGTTGCAGCTCTGCTTGTGTGTGTGCAAGGCTGTGATTGGGTGGGGGCTGAGGAGTTTCAGCTGGAGCTGGGTGGGGGGATGGTAGGCACTAACATAGGTGTGTCAGTATGAAGGATTACGTCCTCTGCCCTGAGTGCGGATGATCCGCCCCCGAATGCTGATGGTCCGCCCTGAGTGTAGATGATCCACCCTGAGTGTAGACGATCCCCCCCCAGTGCGAATGTAAAGATACTACTCTTACCTTCCCTTTGTGAATACCAAACAGCTGTAACCTTAGACTTTTGGTCTAAACTTAGACCAAAAATCCAAGTTTACCTGTGTGAGCTGGGCCCATAATGCCTGTATTGACTGACCACCTCTAGTAAATGTCCATATGTCATGTTGTATGGACGTGGAGAGAGCACATGTTTTCTAAGTTTCTTGAGTAGGTTATCTAATTTGGAATTTCACAAGAGGATTTAGCCCCTTTTGCCGAAATTCTGTCTGTGCTATTGCTTGTGCCAATGTGTTTCGTAAAGCATGTTTCTAAATACTGCCAATTTAATCCATGCCCGGCCCAGGTGCATTTTTTGCATTTTCGTATTTTTGACCCACTGCAAATGTAAATTATAGCACTAACTGCATAGCTTGAATTTTCACTCTGAACAGAAATAATAATCATTGTATAATTCACATGTTCCCAGAAGTCTGTCTTTCTAGTGAACATTTCTTCATTGGTAATGCCTGCTCTATCTTTTTTACTCAATTTTTAATTTCTAATTTATCTGACTGCCTTCAGAAATGCTGAAAATGTTGGCATTTTCAATCTTCACACTCAAAACAACTACTCTTTTCACTAGCTTTTTCCCAGTGGTATTAGTAGTATGGAAGCATGTGACAGCCTGCCCTATACACACCTGCCCATATTTATGGAGAATGGCGTAGGGAAGCGCCGCAAGTCTTCTTGCTGCTCTGACCTATGCTAATGTTAAAAGGCAGGAATGCACTGTATTTATGAAATACAGTGCACTCCTGTCTTTTCCCTCTGTGCTGGCTCAAAATTGGCTGCCTAGTGCAGGATTCTTTTTGTGGAGTAAGGGACACCTTCCTGCACAAAAACAACCCTGAGAGTCGTTTTCCTCTTTCTATGAGTGCTGCAGATGGGAAGAGGGAGAAAAAGGATAAATGAAAATATTTATCCTTGTTACTCCAGCTCTGTGGAGACATAAGGTTTTGGCGCTGCCTGAAGTTTACATGATTAAGTAAATCTGGGGCAGCGTCAAAATCCAAGGTTGTTGCACAGGAAAATCCACCCCAAGGCCCATGGGATGCCTCCCTGGGGTACAGTAAGGCAACGCAGCTTCCATATCTAAGATGCCATGCAAAGTGACTTTGCATTGCCTCATAGATGTGGTTAGCAGGCTTACACTACCAGTGGGTCAAAAAAAGTGAAGCAAGCCTCTCATGACTATGCCCCACTGTGCGCAGTAGGTTCAAACGTGTTATCAATGGCTTATCATTCACGTATGCTGTCAATGGAGGGGCCCGCGGAGATGAGACGCGGTCTAGTCTCCGCGGGCATATTCGGGACAGAAGGGAAGTGACATGGGGGAGTAGGGCAGGATATTAGGTAAGCGGGGGTGGGTCTTAGGTAGGGAATAAAAGGTGGCACGGGGGAGGGCTCTGCCTCTTCCGTGCCAAAACTAGTTAGGGAAAGTTTGGTGTAGGGAGTTTCCTTGTGGCAAGGAGTCGCAACCTGGCGGTAAAGGCCCGTTGTTGCAGCAGGCTACCTCGGCTGACGCGGTTGCGCACCCAGCAACTAACTGGGGCACGGTGAGTGTAGCGGGTGGGGCCGAGTCAGGGCCTCGGTGTCAGGCATTTTTGAATTTAGGTAAGCGGCGGCCGCGCCGCTTCCGCGTCAGCGCCATGGCAACAAGCCATGACACTGAGGCTGTTCGGGCCGCGCTTCGCCTGCTCGGCGAAGCCGGCCGTGCCGACCTCCTCAGGCCTGGCGTGCTAGACCAGGCCTGGGTCGGCATGGTGCGGCCGACGCGTTAAGCGTCGAGCCGGGTAGCGGCTGCAGTTGCCGCGTGTTCTTCGACCGAAACGTCCCCCGAGAGGGGGGGAGGGCAAAAAGACAAAAAAAGATGGCGGGGTAGGGCGCGCAGCGCGCCCAGTACTACGGCAACCCAGGCAAGGGTTAGCGCCGAGAGGACGACGGAGGAGGCGGAGGAGGCGGGGCAAGGGGAAGTGAGAGAGGGTGGGGAAGAACAGGCCCAAGAGGGCCTCACAAATGTGGCAGAGGGCACGGGGCAGGGCCCAATGATGGTTACTGGGGAGGGGACATCCGCTGATAAGGATCAAGACTGGGCCCCTCTGGACCTGTCATTCCAAGGGGAGGGGTCAGAGCACAGTCAGGGCCCTGGGGCCCCATTAAAAAAAAAAGAAGACAAAAGCCAGGTTTAAAAGCTGGCAGAGCAGGTTAAAAGGGGCGAACAGACAGGCCAGGAAAGGGAAATTCGGGGCCAAGATGGGCATACTGGGGCAAAAGAAAAAGGGAGAAGCACAGCAGGCCAGATGGGACCAGAGTGGGATGACCGAGTTAGAAGCCAGGATAAAAGAACAGCGCCGAGTAGTGGCGGAAACAGAGGAGCGGTGGGCCCAGTTGTGTAGGGACAGGGAGGAGGCAGGGAGGCGAGAGAGGCAGTGGGGGGAGACAGCAGTGGGGATGGAGGGCAAGGGCCCACAGTATACAGACAGGGGGCCCGGCAGTTGGGTTTGGGTGCCACAGGCAGGTGCAGGAAGGGGGCAGGAGGCTAATGCGGCCGAAGGGAGTTATGGCACGGAAGGCCCCAGTGACGCACACGGTCACACAGGGCAAGGACATACAATGCCAGTGGCAGAGGCTGGCGGAAAAATGCCGAAGCCGGCGGGGCGCAGCACGGCCCAAGAACGCTGGTCAGAAGCACTAGAGGGGTCACCGGCGGCCTTCTCTACACCGCAGGAACGAAGAGAACGCAAAGGTGGTATGCGCCACAAGGAACGGGAAGATTTTTCCACGAATATGATGCGTTTAAATGAGAATATGGGCCGCACAGGGGAAATGACTGAAGGGGAAGTGCTGGAACTTGATTATGAGGAGGATGTAGAGGAATGGGAAGAGGGAGAAATCCGCGAGTTAGAGGCGAACAGAACACAGGGGAGAGTACAAGGGCGCAAGTGCGGCGCATCCCCTGTTTCTGCTTCTGTTTTACAGGATCCCATGGAAGGTGGCAGCCAACGGGAGACACAGCGCGGCTCGGCCCGAGGTCGGGGGGCAAGAAAGGTGGCCAGGCCCCTGGCGGGGCAAGGCGGAGGTAAGGGGCAATGGTGGTCGGTGTGGGGGAATAATCCAGGACAGGGCGAGACACACACAAGCAAGTCCATAGGAGTGGGGGACTTTTCAGTGCATGACAAGGTGGAAGGGACAGAGATAAAGGGAGGTGAGGAAGGTTCAGCAAAAGCAGCCTTGACGTCAGCGGCCAAGGAGACTGGCAAGGAGACAGCAGAGGGGGCCACTGGGGCGGAAGACAAAGAGGGGGGGGGAAGCCACAAGAAGAGGCTTCCGTACATGGGCCTTGCCATACCTTTGGGATCACACATAGCAGAAAAAACAAAAGCCAAAATTTGGAGACACGAATACGTAGACGTTTTCAAGCTGCTACATAGGGATATTCAGGCGAAAGAGAGCTCAAAAGAGGAGGAATGGGAGCTAGTGCGCAGACCCAGGGTGCCAATAACGATGGACAATTGGACATCAGCCTTTCTGATTTTCGCTAGCATATTTCTGCGAGAAGTTCCCGGACAGGGCCATTGCACTTTTCAAATATATGGATATCATAAGGAAGGCTCAGATGCACTTTGGGGGCTTTGCGTGGCTCAGCTACGACGAAGAATTCAGGGCCAGGGTGAGCATTAATCCAGACAAGCCCTGGGGGGACGTGGACCCAGAATTGTGGATGCAGTGGATGGCATCCGCACAGTCCACGGCATCTATGCACACCGCGAGTGGCTTGCCGGTAATATACAAGCCATTTCAGGCACGTCCCGCCCAGGGAGGGGCGGGAGGGGGGGCAGCGACTCCCGGTATCCACTACAGGTGCGTGTTGGAACTACAATAAAGGTTTTTGTTCCAGACAGCCCTGCATATTCAAGCATGACTGCTCCAAGTGCGGGGGTCGTCATCCGGTCACACAATGTTTTACGCTCTCCAGCCCAGCCGAGCAATGGAGAGCGTCCAAAGGCAGAGACATGCAGGGCAATCCTGCGACAAAGGGCTCCTACGCCAATTAGGCTGAGGGCTCTATTGCCATGGTTAAAAAGATATCCGGATACCGACGCAGCTTGCAAGCTAGAGTGGGGTTTTAAGGAGGGCTTTCGGGTAGGTTACCAAGGCCCGCGTTTAAGAAGATGGGCAGATAACCTGCGGTCTGCCAAGGAGATGCCACGAATGGTGCGCATGAAAGTGGATAAAGAAGTGGCATTGGGCAGAATTGCCGGGCCTTACTATGAGTGGCCAAGTGCACGGCTGATGATATTACCTTTGGGAGTGGTGCCCAAAAAGGCCCCAGGTGAGTTTTGATTGATACTCCATTTATCCTGGCCAGAGGGTACCTCCGTTAATGATTTCATTGCGTCCGAGGACACAAGAGTGGTGTATGCCTCAGTGGATGATGCCATCGAATTGGTCAGAGGGTGCGGCAGGCACGCCGAACTGGCGAAGTGCGATATTCAATCAGCTTTTAGGTTGCTGCCAATACATCCGGATGATTTTGATTTACTAGGAATGCAATTTGAGGGCGCCATATATGTAGACAGGGTGCTTCCCATGGGGTGTGCAGTGTCCTGTGCACTTTTTGAAACCTTTAGTACCTTCATTCAGTGGGTCTTTGTTAAGCTGAGCGGCCACCGGACGGTGACGTACTATTTGGACAATTTCCTTTTTGTAGGAAATGCCGCTTCAGGTGACTGCGCAAGGGCACTCACACTGTTTCAAAACCTGGCAGAGGATTTTGGGGTGCCCCTGGCTCTGGAAAAAACTGAAGGGCCGCAGTCAGTTTTAACCTTTTTAGGCATAGAACTGGACACAGACACCATGGTGGTGAGATTGCCGAGACCCAAGGTGCAAGAGATGCTGGAATTTTGGGGCGCAATAAAAGTACTCCACAAGATCGACCTATGGTCAGCACAGAAGCTGTTAGGCTATCTTAATTTTGCGTGCAAGGTCGTGAGGGGAGGCAGGACTTTTTGCAGGCGTTTAGGGCTAGCCATGTCAGGGGCGGTGCTGCTGCACCACAGGATACGCGTCTCAGTAGGTATGAGGGAGGATATTAAAGTCTGGGAAACATTTTTGGAGGATTTTAACGGCGTGTCCATGTTTTTCTGCGACACCAACACGGTTTGGCAAGTGCAAATTTTTTCAGATGCAGCAGGGGCCTCTGGTTTCGGGCTTTTCTGGGACGGGAGGTGGTGTGCGGAAACATGGCCGACACAGTGGATGCAACAGGGGAGGAGCATTGCGTTTCTGGAGTTTTTCCCCCTCTTGGTGGCCTTGGCGGTGTGGGGACACGAGTTAGCAAATAGAACAGTGCTGTTCCAGGTAGACAACATGACTGTACTGGAGTTAGTGAACAGGCAGAAGGCGAGGGATCTCGGGGTTTTGCGTTTGTTGCGTCAGTTCATGCTCCGTTGCCTATCGCTGAATGTAATGTTTAAAGCGGCGCACATACCTGGGGTGTACAATGAGATTGCGGATTCCCTGTCTCCTTCACAGTGGCAGCGGTTTCGCACTTTGGCGCCAGGAGCAGAGCGGAGCAAGACCAAGGTCCCAGCAGACATTTGGGAGTGGGGGCGTGACGATCACGGGACTGGTTGAGATGTCCCTAGCGGAATCCACCCGGCGGAGTTACAGGCTGGCATGGTTGGATTTTCAATCCTTTGAGTCCTGTCACGGTCATTTTTGGTCTCAGAGAGCGGAGGCGTTAGAGTTACGCGCGTTGCGTTTTGTTTTAGCACTAATCGAGAGAGGTTTATCACCGGCAACCATAGGTGGCAAACTGGCGGGGGTCCTTTTATGGGAATCTCTTTTTTGGGTGTGACCCAGCTCGTAACGATCTGTTGGGGAAAATGTTAAAAGGATGGGGGAGGGTTAGGTTGAGTACAAATAGACCAGCTAGAGAACCTATCACTTTTGACTTGTTACTAGAGCTCCTACATGTGTTACCGGTCTGTTGTACTGACGAATGGGAGCTGGCTTTATTTAGACTATGCATGGTTTGGATGTTTTTTGGGGCTTTTAGAGTTTCTGAGTTGTTGGGGGTGGAGATGAGATGCGCTCTAGTCTCCGCGGGCATATTCGGGACAGAAGGGAAGTGACATGGGGGAGTAGGGCAGGATATTAGGTAAGCGGGGTGGGTCTTAGGTAGGGAATAAAAGGTGGCGCGGGGGAGGGCTCTGCCTCTTCCGTGCCAAAACTAGTTAGGGAAAGTTTGGCCGCCCACCCACCCGGCAGGTTTTGTAGGAGTCAGTTAAGGTTTTATTTTTAAGGGTACGTTTGTAGGAGGTAAGAAGTCCGGATGGAGTCAGTTAGGGCAGGTTGTAAGACAGAATGAGTGGGAGCAGTAGATAGGGGAGGGTGGAGAGTCAGGTGCGGGCTTGGCCACCCTTCCAGGAGAAAAAGAACAAGGAAAAGGATCACAGCGTGGGGGATGCACGAAACAACTAGGGCATGAAAAGAAAAGGGGAGTGCTTAGCGGAAAAAGGGGGGGGTTTGAAGTAGAAAGATGAGCGGGAAAGGTTTAAAGGGGGAGATCTGTTAAAGTTGGGGTATGCGTTTAAAGTTTAAAGATGTTATTTGTTACAATCCTGTCCTAATAAATGACCTTTTACACTTACGACTGGTGTCACTTTGTTTTAGCACTAATCGAGAGAGGTTTATCACCGGCAACCATAGGTGGCAAACTGGCGGGGGTCCTTTTATGGGAATCTCTTTTTTGGGTGTGACCCAGCTCGTAACGATCTGTTGGGGAAAATGTTAAAAGGATGGGGGAGGGTTAGGTTGAGTACAAATAGACCAGCTAGAGAACCTATCACTTTTGACTTGTTACTAGAGCTCCTACATGTGTTACCGGTCTGTTGTACTGACGAATGGGAGCTGGCTTTATTTAGACTATGCATGGTTTGGATGTTTTTTGGGGCTTTTAGAGTTTCTGAGTTGTTGGGGGTAAGTAAGGACGTTGGAGTGAAAGTTAATGAGGTATATCTGCACGGGCACCGTTTGGGGATCTGGCTCAGGCGCTCAAAGACAGATCAGTTAGTTAGGGGAAAATGGGTATGGTTGGACAGAAGCGGCAATCAGGCCGCATGTCCCGTAACAGAGTGGAGGCAATTTCAAGGGGTACGGCGTTTGAAGGAAGAGAATGGGGTTTTCAGGCACGAGTCAGGGGCGAAGCTTACTAGTTTTCAACTGCTTCAGGTGTTGCGTATGGCGCTTAGGCGAACAGGGCGGCAGGCTATGGATTTTGGCACTCACTCGTTCAGGATTGGGGCGGCGACGGCTGCGGCGCACCTGGGTTGGGACTGGGCTAAAATAAAGGCCATAGGGAGATGGAAGTCTAGGTGCTGCGAACGTTACGTGAGGCCTTAGTGATTGTTAGGAGTAGGTTACATACAGGAGGGCAATTAAAAGGAGGGGGGTTGGAGGGGGGGGTTTGGCAGAGAAGAGACGTGTTTTGTTACAGCTCTTTTTCTTTTCAGGATGCGTGTATGGACCACAGAGGGACAAGGCGACCACATGGCTGGTTGGACACTCATTTATACATTGGGCAGCAAAGTTCGCGGAAAGACAGATTTACGGACGGGCTTTAGGGCTGCCAAGTGATAAACACGAAGTTATCTGGTGGGGAAAAAGCGGCATGAGATGGGGGAATCTGCTGCCGTTCATCTCGTCAACCATGCTGAGCTGGGGCTGTCCAGACTTACTGTTGATTCATCTCGGGGAGAATGACCTCGTGAAATTGTCAGGAATTGTTTTGTTGCAGCACATGCAGAGAGATCTGGAACTACTTAAGCAGAAGTTGCACGGTACTTGCCTGGTTTGGACTGAATTTGAGCCCAGAAGGGCTTGGAGAGGGGCAGTTAGCCATGGAGCCATAGAGTGGGCTCGCAAAAAGCTCAATTGGGCCATGAGGGTTTTCTGCTAGTCACAGGGTATAATGGTGTTGAAGCTTGGGGACATCAAAGAACAGGAGGTGGGTCTTTTCCGTGATGACGGAGTGCATCTATCACAGTTGGGGAGTGCTTATTATTTGACGGAATTGAGACTTCTGGTAGGAGATCTGTGGGGAGGGGAGATGTGATTAGGGGGGCAGAGGAAAGTTTAAAAAAAAAAAAAAAAAAGAGCGAGAAAGGGGACACGAGGAAAACAAATGAGGGTGAGGCAGCACAACGCCAAATGGGTTGTGCTGGATGGCAGTAGATAGGGGAGGGTGGAGAGTCAGGTGCGGGCTTGGCCACCCTTCCAGGAGAAAAAGAACAAGGAAAAGGATCACAGCGTGGGGGATGCACGAAACAACTAGGGCATGAAAAGAAAAGGGGAGTGCTTAGCGGAAAAAGTGGGGGTTTGAAGTAGAAAGATGAGCGGGAAAGGTTTAAAGGGGGGGATCTGTTAAAGTTGGGGTATGCGTTTAAAGTTTAAAGATGTTATTTGTTACAATCCTGTCCTAATAAATGACCTTTTATACTTACGACTGGTGTCACTTGTATATGTCTCGATGGAGGGGCCCGTGGAGATGAGACGCGCTCTAGTCTCCGCGGGCATATTCGGGACAGAAGGGAAGTGACATGGGGGAGTAGGGCAGGATATTAGGTAAGCGGGGTGGGTCTTAGGTAGGGAATAAAAGGTGGCGCGGGGGAGGGCTCTGCCTCTTCCGTGCCAAAACTAGTTAGGGAAAGTTTGGCCGCCCACCCACCCGGCAGGTTTTGTAGGAGTCAGTTAAGGTTTTATTTTTAAGGGTACGTTTGTAGGAGGTAAGAAGTCCGGATGGAGTCAGTTAGGGCAGGTTGTAAGACAGAATGAGTGGGAGCAGTAGATAGGGGAGGGTGGAGAGTCAGGTAAAGAACAAGGAAAAGGATCACAGCGTGGGGGATGCACGAAACAACTAGGGCATGAAAAGAAAAGGGGAGTGCTTAGCGGAAAAAGGGGGGGGTTTGAAGTAGAAAGATGAGCGGGAAAGGTTTAAAGGGGGAGATCTGTTAAAGTTGGGGTATGCGTTTAAAGTTTAAAGATGTTATTTGTTACAATCCTGTCCTAATAAATGACCTTTTACACTTACGACTGGTGTCACTTGTATATGTCCCGATATCGCTTACAGTCTTTGCATTGTTCTCTGTAAAAGAACTTTTGTAACTCTGCCACTGAAAGAGCAGGCCGTGCGTTGCTTGTTAATTTTCTGTGTTCCTGGCTCAGCTTTACGTTTTCTTTGGTAAGGCCTTTCTCCTGTTCCAAATAGTGACTTCTGTCTGGGCTCATTCAAAGAAATAATTGCGTGGATCAGCACTCTTTCTTTTAAGACACTTGTATTTGCTACAGAACGCTTTACAATGCCGCTAGATAAATTCGCCTTTTAGACTGGTACGTAACGTTTCTATACGAAAAGCAACGAGAAGTTCAGTTTGGTGGGCCTTGTGAGTTCTGGCCCCTAACTGGCCTGTAGACTTGCACGTGCATAGCTGATAAAATCCCACTCTCTTTCGATTCAGCTTCATAGTAGTGTTACCTAACAACACATTTTGAGTTTTCTAGTATTGTGGAGTTGCAGTTGTTGTCCATGATATTTCTAATGCATGCAAAGTAATGTCAAACAGGTGTGTATATTTTTTCCTTGCTGACTTTGCGCTTTCCGAAAATTATGTTTTTCAGATTTATGAGCAACATGTATCAACTGAAAAGAATCTGACCATTTTCAATCTCCAACCTATTTTATCCAATGTTTGCCAAATAATTGCGATTTGACATTTTGAATATTCATGATTAAAACATTTTGTAAGGGCAGTTATGATTGGATTGCCTTCATTACACTCCCAACCGACTGAATGCACTTAATTAGTTGCAATACCCATAGAAGCCTCTTGGCACCGGCCGAAATGTATCCCAGCCAAAAATGACATGCTTAATTATTTTTCCTAATTTCTAGCAAAGACCCTGACATCTAGCAGAAACGTATTCCAGAAGGACAGAGAAGGATCTGCCACCATGGGTCTTCTGATAGCAGAGTAAAATATTTAGAAGGGCCTGTTTGAAGCTGCAGAGGTTTTTTATGGTTGTATATAGAGAAATTAGAAGAAAAATATACTGGGAGCAGATACCAGACTCGCAATGGTCTCCAAACCTTTCAATGCAGCGCCCCCCAGTTGAAAAATAAAAATCATTGGGGCCCCCCTTCCGAATTTTCCGCAATTGTTTTATGAAGATGGCAATGTTTAAATATGTCTAGACCTATTTAAACATTGCAGTTAAGTACTGTTACCTTTTTTAAAAATGCAACAACATGCTTCTGCTTAAAACAAAGGCATGTTATCTGTATAATGCTTATTTTGGCCAGTGTCTGGTGCCCCCCCCTGGGAACACTTGAGGCCCTCCTAAGGGGTCCCGCCCCCCAGTTTGAAGGACTCTGTACTAGAGGTATCTTGGTTCAGGTAAGCTACTGTGAATGGAATAAGTGCAACCTAACCGCATCTTCTTGAGCCTATTAGAATTTTACACACTCTTTATTAGGAGAGTGAAATATAGGTTATTGTAGTAATTCAGGAGAGAGTTTATGGTTGCCACAGCCATGAGGGCCTGCTGGCCACTGACTAGAAGACACAGGATGTATCTTAGCTTGTCTAAATGGAAGAGGCAGCCACTGACTACTGCCCTTACCCAGGGATACAGTTTAGAACTGAAAATCGCACTAAGCAGTTTTAATGTTTTGGTTCCCTTAAACAGTAGATCAAAGACTTAGAGGGGGCAATTTCAAATTAAGCTTTGATTGCACCCTTGTCCCTAAAATGATGACATATGCTGTTTTGAAATCATTACTTTGAAGAGGGTTTGTCATTATCCAAGACTGGTTGTTAAATAGTGTTCCTCGTGGAATCTAAAGTAGACCTATATGACAATGGATTGTCTGGGTATTTGAGTATCCTTAAAGATGCCAAAAAGAGTAGTCTGAAAAATATTCAAAAAGCTAGAGCGAGTACAGAATCATGTGGAACTTCACAATAAATGACCAATGTCTCGGAAAAGAAAGCCACAAGTTCTGTCCTATCTTCCAGAAAAGATGTGAACCACTCTGTTTTTTTCCCTTAAGCTTTCGTCATTGTGGACAGCTGACTTATTAGTAGCCAGTGGTCCATGATGAAAAGACAAGTGACAAGACCAGCAAGGAGGTGGGTCTCTGATCCATAATGCCATGTGCATCACCTTAGAGACCCAGGAGGTTAGTTCACATCCATATCTATTTGTGAAACCTGACTATATAGATGACAATACGCGGTGGATGCCTTGGTGGCTTTGGAGTTTCTGTTCACAATTTGTTCTCAGATTTCCCTTGCAATTATTGGAGAGGAATACTGATTTCTTACGTCTAACGGTAGCTCCCAAGTCGTTCTCCACACGTTCAACCTGCAGGGTGATTTGAGGTGTGTGTGTCGTGGACCCAGGCCCTATCTCACATCGGGGATGCTAATGCTGACTTTGATGCCCTCTCAGATACACCACTGATCGAACTGCAGAAGCTGGAGGAACCCTTCAAGGATGCTCTTTCCCTGGTGATGTTGCTGTTCTCGATCTGAGCTCAAGTTTGGCTCTGCATGCCACCCATAAGTTAAAATGCATCAGCAAAAAAATAAAAAAAATAAAACGGTACACTCATCTTCCCCGGGTTACATACGCCATTTGGGCAGTGCTGCTGATGGAGACTACTATATGGTAACTGGGGTGTTTTGAGGGCTGTTTTCTTATCTCACTAGCTGAAAGGGTACTCAGGATTCTGGCCTATGCCGAAGTCATGGATGCAGCTCCAGACTTGTCTTCCTAATGATGAAATCCATCTTATCCTATGGGAATAGTTCACTGTTACTCTGTGGGCAAGCTGAGAAGTTCCGTGGGGGCCTTAAGGATCTGTGTAAGATGAGGTGTAGCTCTGCTTGTAAGAACTGAGCGTCTAAATTCTTACTTACTTGAGGGATAATTCTGCTTTATGAAGCCTGCGTCTTCAGAGGAAGAGAGTCAGTGTCCTAAACAGTGGCACAGCTCACTGCATTCTAAACAAGAAAAGTAGAAATATTGGTAAAAATACTGTTCTCTTGCATCAGTTTACCAAAAGCAGCTTCATTACTTTTCACACGTCACATACCTTATGAAACTAGTGATGTCAAATAGTTTCAGTAATTGACATACTGTTTCTGGTTACATATTAGTGGCCAAATGCTTCTTTTCTCAACATTTATTATCACTTCAGATATATTTTATTTTATCACAAGTCAGGCGTAGCTGGCCATATAAAATCCAGCCAAATCACTATCAGTTCCTATTGTAAGTTGCAACCAATAAATACAAGACTTAAGTTACTGCAGATTCAAATTCAATAAATTGAGCCTAATCCGTATATGTTTTTTGTAATTACAGGCTGAAGGCCATGGACCATCCTTGGTAGCTGTGGTAGAAGAATACCGCAAAATGATGAAAGGCATTCATTTTCGTTTGGGTTTTAGAAGAAGAAGTACTCCTCTACTTTATGCGGAATTGGAGGAATGGCTTGACAGGAAAACAAGTGAGTATTTGTTCTCGTGCATACACTTAGAAACATACACTGTCCATAACTTCCAGGTGTGCACATTTGTTGAGTACTACCCAATTCACCTGACACAAATACTCCTTGCATCAGCAAACATCACCATGACCAAGAAAAGAAGGACCGGGGTATTTAAGGTAGTAGCCTAACACTTGAGGCCCCCCTAAAGGGTCCCGCCCCCCAGTTTGAAGACCTCTGTACTAGAGGTATCTTGGTTCAGGTAAGCTACTGTGAATGGAATAAGTGGAACCTAACCGCATCTTCTTGAGCCTATTAGAATTTTACACACTCTTTGACGTCAGGTCCTATGACATTAGAATCTGGTCTATACCAATGAATATATTGTTGACTAATAATCTTTTGGGGGATTCTCAGACAAATGTTACATTCACAAATTTGTTAAAATAATCATTCAACTTCTAGTTTTGGATCTCACCTCCACCACATTATCTGTGTAGATCTGTATATAAAAATACGTTTTTCACAGTGTTTAGACTGCCCGAGAGACACGGTTTCAGTAATTTAGGATTCCCCAGTCCCAAAAACTCCTGCAGTGCATCCTCATTCTGTTGCATTCCACCCTGCAAGGCTCAATTCTTAAAGCAATGTGAGCATGGTAGGTGTTTGTTTTCTCTAAGAATGTAATCTAAGAATGAATGCAGTACCAGAAATAATGTGATTGAGAGTCCACAGATGTGTATGGGAGTTTCTCACAACTAATTTCTAGCAAGATTGAAGGAGACAAATAGCATTGTCTGCAGTGTTCCTGTTCATATTCTTTCATCGAGTTGTTATTGACAGCCGAGCCTTGAGAAATAGTTCAAAGTCAGTTTCTCTTCTTTACTTGGCATGTGGAATATGTGTTTCACTAGTGCACAATATAGACTCACCGCTTGTGAGTCTGTCAGTGACTCACCAATTATATTTACAATTCCCAGCAATACTTTCCCTTCAAATAGATGGAAGATACAATAGTTCTGCTGTTGGATCTGGTCTTTTTGAAGGGTCACCCCAAAGTTTTCCTTTCTGTTACTGACTTCTTTTTTGTTGGCATTAAGACTCTGTATACTTTTTTGCCTGCTAATCAGTGGTAAAGTGCTTGAGCTCTCTTCCCAAAAACATGGTGCAATTGGCATAACCCTAATTGATACATTTAATTTACTTGTAAAACCCTAGTACCCAGAAGCTAGAAATTAAATGCTATCAGTGTGAAGCAGCACTCGTGCATTTCACTAAAGTAGCCTTTTCAGGCCTTCCACTGCAACACATAGAGTAATTTTAAACTGCCATTTCAGCCTGGCAAAATAAACCTTTTGCCAGACCCAAACCTTCATTTTTAGTATTTATAAGTCACCCCCAAGATAGGAAGCTGCATCTGGCTGGACCTGGAACTGGACCTGCCCAAGCCATGCTGGCCTCTGCTGGAGTGAGTCCTGATCCCAAAGAGCTGCCTCCCTTGGTTGGCATCAGGCTGTACTCCTCCTAAAGAAAGGGTGAACATCCTGAAGTATGGGTTCCTTTTGACCACATATGGACCCGTTCACTGCAAGACTCTGCCACCTACGACAACTGTCATTGAGAAGTTCCAGTGAGACCTCTTCATGCTGACAATGACAGTTGACTGCAACCGGCAATGCAAAACCTGCACTTTGTGCTACAAGGACTACCCACAATGACCGCCAACACAAAGATACAGCAACTACCATCTGCAACGCTTGACTGGCTCTTCACACTACAGAGACAACCGTCCATGACAACCAACCTATTCTTCGTGCTATAGTGATGACCATCTGTGATAATCAGCCTGTGTTCCTCGTGGCCTGCTGCAACACAAACAGAATTCTTCATGTTGGACTTAGAAGGCAACTTTTCAGAGGGACTCAACTGCCCCCCCCCGTCGGCCCTGCACTCCATCATGGTCAGCCTAAGCTTGTGACTTTTCCCTGGACTAGCACAACCAGAATACCACAAATGGCGCTTTGTGCTTTTAGATGTTTTTTTCACTTTCAAATTTCAAACTGAACATCTCTGGTTCTACTGTTTGGATGTTTGCCAGTCTGATATCATTTTATTTATTAAAATGTACTTGATTTTTCAAAATTGGTTTGATATTTTGTTTATGTTGTGCTTCACTTTATTGCTGTTTGTGTGCTGCATAAATGCTTTGCATATTGCCTCTAAATTAAGCCTGACTGCTTTGTTGCCAAGATACTGAAAGGTTAAGAACAAGTCAATTTAATTACTTTTGTGGTTCACCCTGAAAGGATTGTGGTTGTTTCCTGAGTGGGTCTTCCACCCGCTTACAACCAATACCTCAATTTGTTACATCTACCAAATATGGAAAAAAGTGTAGGACCTAAACATTCTCTCCATTCTGATCCTTCTCTGGTAAATCGGGGTACTTTGATCAGGTTAGGCACCTTCAATATGTCATATTGTGTGCTTTTTAGGGTCGAGCGCGCAAGCGCTCTGGTCCCTGTTGTGATCTGTGTGTGCGTTTAACCACGCCCATGTCACGCAAGTCAGTTTGGTTGGTTCGTGTGCTTGTCTTTTAAAATTCGCTTGTTTTCATTAGTGAACGGCATGCGTATGTCATGCCTTTTCCGATGTTTAGCTCTCCTCGAGAGCACCGGTAAACTAATGAAAGCATTCGAGGCTCCATATTTTCCGCATTACTTCTAGAGTACTTTTTCTTTTTCTTTCCTTCGCAGCGCGAACTCGCTGGGCAGTAGTCGAGCACTTTGCATGACATCGACCCTGTTACATGGATAATTCCACTTTTACCGGTTACATGGATAATTGCACTTTTGCCGAAAGGTTTCACTGTGAGCGAACTTCTGTTTCTTTTTGCGTGTCTCCTTCACGCTCATGGCAGCCCCCCACTGCGCCCCGCGCAGCCCAAGCCGCCCAGCCCACTGGCCAGGTGCACGCATAGGAGTACAGCCCTCTCTCCATGCTCTGTTGCAGCATCTGTCATTACAATGCACGCAGCTCACAAATTTGATAAAGCATAACTCCAAAAAGAACGAATAACACCACCCAATCTCCTGAACAACTAGCATCTGCCCAAACTGTGTGTGATTCCTACTATCCCTTCCAAGTATAACCATAAGTGGGGGGGGGCGTGCTGGCTACCCCACTCTACAGTAAGGGGCAACTCAAGATGTCGTGGGTTGGTGTACAAACAGTTCTCCAGCACCCCCCGCAGCCATCCAGTCCGCACACACACTGTTCCCATTTGTCAGAACTATAACAATACAGTGAAGATTGTAGCGGAAGTAAGAGGTAGTAGTCTCGTAGATGGTTAGAAAGGTGTAAGAGGTAGAAAAGAAGGTAGTCGCAGCAAAAATAGGGAGGGCAGCCTTTCATAGTGCCCCATCCCTATTCGTTATTGCCGCCCGAAGCCCTGTCGTCCCCAGCGCAGGCCGGGGCAATAAGAAGGAAGAAAGAGGGGAGGAGGAAAGGAGTTGATGGCCCCTGAGCATGGCAATGGGCTGGGCTGCAGTAGTTGTCTCAAGGGGGGGGGGGGGGGGGGGGGAGTGAGCAGCAAAGAACAAGGGGAGGGCAGTGTCTCCTATTTTGGCTTTCAGACCCTGTTCACTCTTTGTAAGTCGCAAGTGTGCTTCGGGTTCATGCCACCTCTATTGCTGTGTTGTGCATCCTCCGCAACTCCCATCAGGTGTTGATAGTGTCCAAGTCTGGAGTAGGACCCTCCTCTTCCCGTAGCGACCCGGTATGTGAGGATGCCGCAGAGGTGACAGACTCCATCAGCATCCTGGCCTCCTATCTCTGCGACCTCTTCCATGGGGTGTGTCCGGGGGTCGCTCGCCCCCTCTTGTGTTTGGAAAAAGTGCGAACGGCCTGCATGTAGGACCTTCAGTTTGGCAGGGTATAATAACATATATGTATCCCCATTGCTTTTATCTTTTGTTTAACTTCGCCTTATGATTTTCTTTGGAGCTGGACCGCCTTCGTGTAGTCAGGAAAAAAGTGTATAGTGTGGTTCTCATAAGAGGGGTCGCCATGTTTGCGTACTTGCTGCAGTATAATGTTGCGGTCTCTTTAATTGAGGATCTTAGCAATGATCATGCTCGGAGGAGCACCCAACTGTGGCGGGGGGGGCAGAGCCCCATGCACCCACTCCACCACAAACACAGATGACAGGAGGGCAGTGGGCATTATCTTCTTGATCCAGTACTCCAAGAAGGCCTCCGGGGCCGTCCCGTCAGCGCCCTCCGAGAAGCCAACGACTCACAGATTGCATCGCCGCAACTGCCCATCCGCATCACCCTCACCTCCAGTCTGCGTGTTTTAGCCTCAAGGGCGGCCACAGTGGCTTTCAGGTCATCTATGTCCGTCTGTATGCCATTCATCTGCTGCTCAGTCGCCACCGATCTCTCCACCACCACTCTCAGATCTGCTCTCAATAAGTTAACATCCATTGCCATAGCAGCGATCTGCGCCTGCACCACTTGTCCAGAGGCCTCGATGGCTCCCAGGATCTCAGCCCCAGTCGGTTCACACGCCTTCTCCGTGGGTCCATTAGGCTCTCTCTGCGAACCTCCCCCCACTCTCTGGGCCGTGAATTGGTCCATCCTCGTCTGCTGGGCACCTTTAGCTGTTCTTTCCTTACCCATGTTGCGCGAGGCCCACCGCGCGGGCCGCTGACGAGTCCTCTAGTTATCCGGTGACCGTGTTGTGGGTGGCAGGTGGTGAGTGCGATCATCTTGCGTTCCGCGCTTCTTCACGCACCCATAGCCTCGTGCCACTCACCAGGTGGGGTCGGTGTTCACCGTGGCCTCAGGAAGCGTGATCAGGGGAGCGCAGACGAGCTCAGTCTGTGTTGGTGGTCTGGCATCCAATTCCTTCTGGTGGGCCCGAGCTCCTGCTGGCCAGTGCAGCAGTCGGGAAGCCTACGGGGCAATGTCCAGGCAGGGAGGAGGGAAGAGGAGGTGTGGGCAGATGACAGCTAGGTGGGGCGGCCCGGCGACGTTGCTCCAGTCGTGCCCCGGTGCCCCTCGGTTCTTCACCAAAGCCTAGCCTGGGGGTCTCCAGTCTGTGTGGCCCGATTCGCAGTCCAGGCAGGCAGCGTCCCTCGTAGGCCAGGTGCTTGTCGAGGCCGAATGTGTCTCCTATTGCACCCCTGACTCTCCCCAATGTCACCCTGGCCCCTGTTGTGCAGTCTCTCTGTCCCAGGCTGGGTGATTCCACTGGACCTTCCAAACCGGGGGCGACGACCAGGGGACCCCATATTCAGTCGGGGGCTGAACCGGGCAGCCCCTGTCGTCTGAAGCGTCCGATGTCAGGTTCTGCTGGGTCAGTGAGGGAGGCTCGGGTGTCCACCGCAGAAGCCGCGGGTTTGAGCCTACCTCTTCAGGTGCTGCCAGCCCAGCGTGCACCATTTACCACGGCAGCCATTTTGTCATCATGTGTTCTTCTCAGCCTCGGTGGCGAGGCGCGGTTCTAGGCATCTGTGCCTCCTTCCATCGTCTCACCCCAACCCCACAGTCCCCGTCACTGGGTCCACTGGGTCCACGGGGCCTCGGGCAGCAGGATTCTGACAGATTCTGCAGGTGGGGCTGGGATTACTCGTTTAGTGCAACCGGTCGGCCATCTTGTTGGCCACGCCCCCAAAATAAACTCTGTTTTTAAAATATTTTTTTCGTATAGCTATACTCTTGTGGTGCATACAAGGCAAAAAGATAAATTTTTACGGGTATTTTACTGCTACCATGAGAGTGCTAATTTATAGCTAGCTGCAAAGTGTCTGATACAGTAAAAAGTCTGTGCGTAGTAGGGCCTTAGCCACCTAATGGAGCTGGCGTGTCTGGAGGGAGTGATCTCATTGTAAACGCTTCTGCATAAGGTTAAGGCTGTGCATAGTTGGCCCTTGACCACCTTCATTTTCTTGATTGCAATTGAGCAAACAGTTACCTGTAAAGGGTTTGCAGTGAATGAAGCTTAGGTGTCTGAAGGGAATGAGCTCTCTGTAAACAATTCTTTACAAGGTGAAGGCTGTACATAGTAGGCACTTGACCACCCATGTCTTAGTGATTGAGCATGAGAGACTGGCTACCTGCAAAAGGTTTGGCGCAGGGTGAAGGCTGTACTTAGCTGGGGCTTGGCCACCCAATGGGGCTGTGTGTCATGGGGGCATGCCCAGCTGCGTCTCAATAATTGAGCATAAGAGGTCGGTTACACACAAAGGATCCATACAGGGCGAAGGCTGTGCATACTAGAGGGTTGATCATCTGCATCTTATTGACTGCGAAACAGAAGTCGGCTACCCGCAAAAAAATTGGCACAGGGCTAAGGCTGTGCCTAATAGGGCCTTGGCTATCTAAAGGAGCTCATGTGTCTGGAGCAGGCACCTTCAGAATAGGTCACAGCCTTGAGTTCATATTTAAATAAGCACAGGGTCACATTTTCTTTTGAAAGTTAAGGGAAGGATATGTTTATTTTACATTATTATTTTAAGGGTGCAGATAGCAGGGTCTGATAATGAGCAGTGCTGAAGTCAGATTTATGACCCAGAGCGCAGAGGTGAATCACTGAAGAATTTAAGATCATCAATACAGAGCAGTGAGCTAAATAGACCACCGTACCTCCCCCTTGTCCCAATATGTCATACTGTCGTGCTCCCAAACAAAACACCTACTGCTCCAAGGGTGCAACCAAAAAAGATAAAAGTCCATATAATACAATTGGAGGAGCACTAACAACAATTTCAAAAACGTTTAATCATCCAAGCAGGTCTCTTCGAACAAAGCCTTTATTTTCTTCTTACAACTAAAAGCAGTGAGTCCCACTAAGGGATTTAAATCTTAAATAAAAGTCCTTGCCAAGTCATTATTGTATCATACAAACAAATTATGTTTCTGAATGCTTTTAAATGGGAGAAAATTAAAATGAAGAGTTAGCTTAATGATTAAATTAGCTCTTTGTTATAATTTTATCCCATTTCAAAGTGTTGCATTCACAAACAACAGGAATCTTGCTCCCAGTGGGCAGAAGACACTGTGCCATATTTGTAACAAAAAAATATTCTATTTATTTTTCAAATGTGATGAATTTAAAGTGAATAACAATATTTATATGAAACATCAAGTCAGGGTTTTTCTCCACTTTCAACTAAGCCAATTATGTCTTAATATCTTATGAAGCATGTTTCTTCAGTTAAATTCCTCCTCTTTTTCTGTGTGTTTCTGTTATAAAGACAGCATTGTGTCTACAGGCCTGAGGGTGCCAAATGCCTTCTGTTTGTAAATCTGACACTTTGAAATGGGAGAAGATTTAAATGATGAGCTTCATGGAATCCATGTAAACATAAAGTTAACTCTTCGGTTGAATTTTCTCCCATTTCGTAGTGCTGCATTTACACACAGCAGGCGTTTTGCTTCTAGTGGCTGGTAGACACAGTGTCACATTTTAAAGTGAAAAATACAGCCATTTTTGTCAGTGGGAGAAATTTAAAATTCTGAAAAATGCTCCATATTCTGAAAATTTTTGCAGAACATGTTTCTGCACTTTTTGCCTTTAAAAACATGGTTGTGTGTTTGTGTTATACAAGTAACAGTGCCACATATGGCAAAATATATGTCCTGTGCTACAAGTACATATGACACAGGCTCTTAGTCACCCATACACATATATATCATTCTTACTAAAAAATGTTCATACATCCCCATAGACCACACTCTCACTGACACACATGGTAGCCCTGACAAAGTGTCCCTTGTCAAACTATTTTGTTCAAACCATAGTCTGTGGCTCTATGGACATTAGGCTTAAATTCAATGAAACTGGGCATGGGGGTGTCTGGTAAGATTGCACGAGTAGCTTGCCCTTTGTAGCTCACAATGATTTTCACTGATCAGAAGTAGCTCTCCCTACAGAAAAGGCAGGAGACTCCTGGTCTGGAAGGAGTGGGCTCTCCATAAAGAGATATCTACAAGGTGAAGGTTGTGTGTAATAGTGGCTTAATTACCTGTGTCTCATTGATTGTTCGTGAGAAGTCGAGTACCTGCAAGGGATCCGGTTCTGGGCAAAGGCTGCATGTGATAGGGGTTTGGCCACTTAATGGGGCTTGGGTGTCTTGAGTAAGTGGACTATCTATGAAGACTTCTGTAGAAGGCAAAGGCTGTGCATTGTAGGGTCTTGGTTACTTATGTCTGGCAGATCTGGCACAAGGCAAACACTTGCGATGTAGGGACTTTACCACCTACACTAATTGCTCACAAGAAGCCGGCTATATTATTGATTGATCATGCAAAGTCAGCTACCCGGCACGGAGCAAAGGCTGTGCTTAGTAGAGGTTTGGCCATCTAATGGGGCTTAGGTGTCTGGGATGAGTGGGTTCCCTTCATTTGTGCCCACAAGAGCTTGATTTTTTTCAGTACTTCAGTGGGAGTCAGCTTGAAACCAGCACAGCCCACATTTGATCTTACTGGTGTACGTCAGGACCATATGAGGATCCTTCTGCAGGAGTACAGCTGGACGCTCAGATTGATTTATAAAAATGTTTTCTACTCCTCTGGGTGGATATGTACCCTGCCCCCGTACATGTTTTATTAAGATTCATGACACTTCGACCGAGTCGTTGTATCCTTGTAATGGCGGTTGTGACATCTTTGTTTGTGTTATAGCCAGCCAATCAGATTCCTCAGTGCCAAATGGACAATGGGTCCTGGGATACCACTCTTAAACAATCATATCACTCTATTTATTTAATTTGCTGATCCAACTATTCAGATAACACTAACTTCTGAAACTTATTATTTCTAAAACCACACCAGTATGCTTTTGGAATAAAGATCTTTTTTTCTGCCAAATTTGGTGTAATTCTGTTCAACCACTTTTACTGAAATGCTTGGCCCGTATGGGAAATCGCTTGGGGAAAATGTGTTTTGGGTCTGCCCTTTTTCTCAGCCCTGCTTGACAGATCCACCAGAACTTTCCAGGAAGGAGCTGAGGTGGATGGAATTTTTTTAAATGTTTTGTGAAGATTCATCAAATGGCAGTAAAGACATTAGCAAAACAAAAATCACTTGCCATATGAAAACTGTGACCTAACTATCCAGCACCCACAATATATGGCATTAGGCATTTGGCCACAGGGGTGTTTGTATGTCCTGAACCTTGGCAGGCCTTGTGCCTGACCGTCAGTGTGTAGTCAACCTCTGCTATGCATAGCCTTTGCCCATATGCAGTGGGGGTTCACTGCAGGGCCTGGTTTCCTGCCCTTCTCTGTGCACAATTCCCTGTCCAACACCCTCAGCACATTGCCTTCGGCTGTACGTAGAGAAGGTTAACCATAGGTCATGGCCTCTTTCTAGGCCCTGTGGCCAACACTATGTGGGCAATCAACCCCACTGTGCATGACCAAATGCAGTGGGGTTGCTGGAGGGCATGACCTCCGTGCTTTTGGCCGTGTTCTGTGCAGTTGGCTGTAGGGCCAGTTCTTCAGCCAGCCCTGCATCTAACTCTCCATACATGGCCAGCACCCCCAGTGCATTGCCTGTGGCCATGCATGATAGAGATTGGCCACCCAGTACTCCAAGGGTGGATAACCATGCAACAGACCTTTGGGACTGCATAGCTGTGGTTGGCTATAGGCCCTGGCATAGACCAGCCTATGTGCCCAACTCTCTCTGAGCCACCAAAACCCATAGTCAATTACCACTGGCCAAACACTGAGGATGTATACCAGAGAACCTGGCCTTCCATCATGACCACCACCCAGCACTGGCCATGCATTACAGGGTGACCACAGGGCCTGGCCTTTAGGCCCTGCAACCCACCATCCCTAGGTGGCCAACAACTGCTCTACATGACATATGGCCAAATGCAGTGTGGTTGGCTGCAGTTTCTAGGCTCCGACCAGCTCCTGCAACCTATTCATTGTGGGCAGCCAACACCTGCAACATACATACTTGGCCATTGTGCTGTAGAGTTAGTCACAGGTCCTAGCCTCAAGCCTGTGACCTGGCCTCTGGTCAGGCCCTGTGCTCAATCCTCAGTTTGGTACCCAAACGTCAGCCATGTGCAGTGGGGGTTGGAAGCAGAGCCTGGTCTCCTGCCATCCCCTGTGCCCAACTCTTTGTGGACAGCCAACCCTTCTGTGCATGGCTGTGTGTAGCGATATAGCCCAGAATGTCTGACCTCCAGGCCTTCCTTTGTGTGTATTGAGGTTGGCCACAGGGCCTGGCCTTTGGTGAGCTCCTGCATCTATTTCTCTGTAGATGGCCTGTGTCCATTTCTCTGTAGATGGCCTACACCCACAGCACATGTTCATTGGGCTTCCTCAACAAGGGTTGGACACAGAATCAGGCCTCTAGCATGGGCCTGCTCCCAACTATGTTTCTGGTGGGCAACCCAATGTGCATGGCCTTCACCCAAGTGTAGGTGTATGTGGTTAGCTAATCAAATGTCCTGTCCTCTGGCCAGCTTACATGCCCAACTTTCCATAAGCCATCGACACCTGCAGACCATGGCCTTTGGCTTTGCACAACAGTGTGGGCTACAAGGCCTGACCTCTGACCAATCCATGCAACCAACTCTCCGTGGGCAGCCAACCCAAGCTGTGCATGGTCTTCAGCAATACACATCAGGGGTTGGTCACAGTGCCAGAGTTCCAGCCAGGCCCTCCACCAACACTCCATAGATGGCCACCACTAACAGCCCATGGCCTTTGACTATGTGCAGAGTGGTTTTGCACTGGTTCTGGCTTCTAGCCAGGTCCTGCACTAACACCACCACAGGCTACCAGCCCGGCTGCTCACAACCTATGGTGTGTGTAGCAAGGTTAGCTGCAGTTCCTTATCTTTGGATATCCACTGTGCCAAACCGTCCACAGGCAGTCAACATCTGCTGCGCACAGCCTCAGCCATCTGCAGTGGAGGTGACCACAGGGCCTTGCCTCAGGCCAACTCCTGCACCCCCCTTTCCATAAGCACCCAAGTACAGCCGTGCAAGGCCTATTCCCATGCATAGCAGAGTGCACCCTAATGACCGCAGGCAACCAGCCCCTCTTTGCACAGTCTTCTGCTATGCACAGCGTATGGGTGTTCGTCAAGCACTGCATTATTGCTTCAAATACTTTAGTTTTTTCCTTTTTTTGCAAGATTCGTGAATTCTATGTGTTGGACCTTGCCCTCTCAGCAAGGTCACTACTAAACTTTTTGCCTTCACCCCTCTCTTTTCTGAAAGCATTTTCATTGGCTTTTAAGACTCTGTGCTCCTGCTCCTGCTAACCAGTGCTAAAAGGGTTGTCATCTGTTCTTGGTAAAGGTGGCTTAAACCCAACTGGCACAGTTAATTATTTAATTTAACTACATGTCTCTAGTAAAGTGCTACTACATGTACCCAGGGCCTGTAAATTAAATGCTACTAGTGGGCCTGCAGCCCGTATTGTGCCACCCACTAAAGAAGCCTTTCTAAACATGGCTAAGGGCTGATATTGCAGCCTGTATGCAGTTTTAAATAGCCATTTCAGCCTGGCAAAATAAACTTTATGGCAGATCCAAACCTACCTTTTAAAATCATATAGGTCACGCCTAGGTCACGCCTAGGTTATGCCTTGAACAGCCCATAGGTAAAGGTGAGGCATATTTAAAAAGGTGGACACGTACTATTAAGTCTAACATTTCCTGGCAGTGAAATACTCTCAAGTTTGTTATTCATTATTGCAAGGCCTACCTCTCCCATAGGATAAAATTACATTTAATAAGTGACAACTTTGTGTGGGAGCAGGTAAGAATTTCATATTTGGTGTCTGATAAGTTGCAACTATTTTAAACCCTCTTTAATGAGAAAGCTGGACTTTAAGCCACAATTCTGAAAATGCCACTTTTAGAAAGGTGGCATTTTCTTACCTTAACCATTTGGTGCTTGCAGCCTGTTCCTAGGTCTCATGACTAGGTGTAGTTGGCAGTTGAACTTTGTATATTCCTCCCAGACAGCATCACAAAAGAGGGTCTAGGTGTAGGCAGGATGGGCCATCTCAGGCTGGATTGGGGGAGAGCGGTCAAACTACCACACTTACGCTTCAAAGCACTGCTCCAGCTCACACACAAAGGACTTCACACTAGCCTATTGTGCCCCTAGACCAAATGGGACCCGAGCAGGGGCACAGGAAATTCCACACTACTCTGCAGGGGAAAAACTCCAGAATCTTCTCCCATTTCAAATTGGATACTAGGTATAAAAATGGGCTCCTTCAACCCACACTTCAATCCACTCTAGGACCCAGTATTCTATAGAAGAAGGATGCCTTACTGCCCTGCTGCTTGAAACCTGCTCTACTTGCTGAGAAGGAAGACTGGACCTCCACCCTTCATCCTAGGCTGAAGTGACTCCAGGGGCCAGCTGACTGACCTCCTGTTCTGAGCTACAGAGACACAACAAGCTCTAGAGGCCCCTCTGCAACTGCCAAGCTGACCTGCTGCAACTGGACCTGCCTAGATCTACAATTAGACCTGCCTGAACCCTGCTGGTTTCTGCTGGGGTGAGTCCCTGACCCCAGGATGTACCTCCCATATCCTGGGCCACTGGTTTGAAATCAGCTGAACTCCTCCTTGAAGAAGAGGGAAAATCCAGACATTTTGGGCTGCTTACGTCCACCAATTGGCCAATTTGTGCCAAGCCCTTGCCATCCCTGCCAAATGCCAACACAAAGCTCCTACTTTTCCTCTACAGAGACCACCATCAACAACTAGCAATGCAGGATCTACACTTTGCACTCCAGCTTCACCAATGTGACCGCCAACAATAACCGTCTATGAAGCCCAACAGGATCTTCGTGCTACAGTGATGACCATCAATGATGCCCGACTATGTTCCTGCTCCTTGCAGCCTTCGCCATCAATGGAACTCTTCACAGTGGCCTTTAGAAAGTAACGTTTTCAGTGGGACAAACCTGGTCCCTGTATCCGGCCAGCACTCCTTGAACTTATACGTTTCACCAGTTCTTGCACAACCAGATAATCGTGAGTGACACATTTTGCTTTTAGGCACTATACTTACCTTAAATCTTTGAAATTGTATATTTATAGTTCACATAATTGTATTTTTATCATTTTGGCTCCAACACCTGCTGCACATTATGGAAGGCCATGCTCAGTGGGAGTAGGATGGCAGCAGAGAGTTGGGTGCAACAAATATATTGTTTATGACCTCACAATGTTTATGAGCTTACACTCTTTATACCCATAAATAATAGCACCTAAAAATTTATATATTTAACAATAGCTCATAATCAAACTAATTAATGCTATTACATTCATAATCCCCTGCATCAAAGTGGTAAGGTTAATATGATCCATAATTTAATCTGTAAAATAATTTACAATATTTGTAATTGCATCTGTTCCATTAATGGTGAGGTAATAAACATTGATTTTGCTGTGGAAGTTACAGTTTGCATAGCTGTAGTTATGAATTATGATCCTAACCATAACTTTCAAATTTCAGTGTTCCTTTCAGTTTTTATCTGCAACCATAGCTGCATATTAACTGTTTTTTCAGGTACATTTCTGAGCTTTTTTCTATATCACATCATGCATTTTCGGACAATGCACCTCACTCAGCCATTTACGTGCTTCTGCAGCTGCGCTGCTGTATAATACTATTTGTAATATGGTGGTTCCAATCCCCCTTCTGGCCTGGGGGCATACACCTTCCTAATGGCTACTCTTCTCCTCCCTGGATTAATGATATCAGTAGTGTTTGCAAATCTGCAAAGAAAGATTTATTGAATATCACCAGTAGGGCTGTGAAGTAATACAACAGTTGCAGCAGTACTGTCTTGTTAGACACTGCCACTTGGCTCAACACTGAAAATGGCAATGCATTCCAGAAGGATAAAGACTACCGAATCAACACTGCTGCCTTTCCCCTGTTCAAAGAGGCAGAACTTATGCCGGTTTATAAGCAGTACAGAGATCAATCCAAATTCATTCAACAATTCCATTAGGGAGTTCAGGGTCTTATCGTCACCTCATATAGATTAAGCTTTTAGCTGCGTACAAAGGCATAGCATGCCACTTATCCTTGACCCTAATATCTCATTCCAGTGCCCTCAACCACAGCCAGCATATTAATGGTTCCATGACTAATGCATAAATAGTGGGTGATAAAGGGCACCCTTGTCTAGTGCCCCTTAGAATCGGACAGGGTTCTGCTCTAACCCTTATTGTGGTAACTGTTAATATTGGCTCAGAGTACCGTAGTAGACATTATCTTAAAAACCTTTTTCCACTCCAAAATGTTGAAGCACATCCATTAAAAAAGTAAACTTCCACCCCAATGATTTATCCCCAACGTTTGGAGAGACACAGACGCATCCTCTCAACAGATAAAACATATGGAGCTATTGTCCAAGGGGTGATGACCCATTGCCACACTGACCCACCCACTGCAATGTTCACATACCTTCGGCACTTGAATGTGCTGCCACCCATTGTGCCCCCCTCTGCAACCTCCCTAACCCTTTATGTCCTCCTTACATTCAATCTGCCTCCTGGTCCCCCAAGTTGATGTCCTTGGAAGACCCTAGCCTTTTACCCATTCAGGAGATTTAGTAACCACAAACTCATTGATGATAGACTCTTAGCATTCTGCATTACTTACGTTTGATTTATGGTACATGCAATGTTTGCTTTCCTATTAGGCACTACGCATTGCGGTTCTATCACCTGTATTTTTTCCAGGGACCACCCCTCGCTATATAATGACACTTTTACTGGCACTGTGTTGTTTACATTTCTATAAATAAAAGTTGCAAAAATATAAAAAGCTAACTCAATGTGTCAAAGGCTTTCTCCATTTCTAGAGATGCAACCCACAACTAATCTGTCTGTCCTCTAGCCCAGTCCATTACTCTAAATAACCACCAGAGATTGAAGAAAGTGTTCCTGCCTAGCATAAATCTATTCTGATCAACATGAATAAACATTTGCAGAATTGGTGGAAAACAATTACCAAGCACTTTGCCCAGCACTCTATAGTCAAGTTAAGTAGTGGCAACTGATGATACCCTCAAGGAATCTCTACCCTGTTTCAGAGAACCACAATTAAAGCTTCTCTCATTCAGGATGGCGCCCTGCTACTCCCTCTGGCTGCTTCATAAATCTGAAGCAGCCAAGACACCACCTGTGCAACATTTACTATGTAGAACTTAATGGGAAACCCATCCATTCTGGAATTCCTATCCCTTGCAATCTGTGTTATGGCCACCTTGATTTCTTCTAACATTGATAGTTCTCCTAAGGCAGGTTGTTGTATTGCATTACTGGGGGGCAGCATTAGCCTATCTAAGATTTCATTAGTGTGATCTGGTTTGTGTTCTGCCAGGGAAGCATACATTTTTGTGTAGTAATCTCTAAATTCATTATTACTACTATCCTGTATGTTGATTATAATTCTACTCTGATTACGTATTGTACCTATCAGGGTTTTAGGGCTGTTATGTTGTGTTAATTTATATTGATTTGTAGAGCTCACTATCGCCTAAGAGGGTATCCTGGCCCTGAGTAGGTCTGAGTCAAGCCAAAACTAGGGCCTAGAAGCACTGTTCATAAACAGATCTTGAGCTTCTTGAGGAACTTAAGAAGTCAGGAGGAAGCTCCTATGTGTAGCAACAGGTCGTTGCAGTCTTTAGGGAGTAATGTAAGAGAAGGTTTGATCGCTGGGGCTGTTTTTTTGTATACATGGGAATTGAACAAGTAGGAGTCCGGACAAGTGAAGGTGCCAGGAGGGTTTATGAAAGCAAATGAGAATATTGAGGTATAGGCCAGAGTTATGAGGTACCTTTAAAGTGTGGGTGAGGAGTTTTAGTTGTGTTCATTTGTGTATGTGGGGCCAGTGGAGCTCCTTCAGGCATGGTGTGATGTCAGTGTACCATGGGAAGGTGAGAGTGATTCTGGCTGCTGAGTTCTGAATGATCTGCAGACTTCTGCTGAGGTTTTCAATGATTCCAGCATAGAGGGTGTTCACATAGTCTTGCTTGCTTGTGACAAGGTTGTGGGGCATTTTTCCAGGGGCTCATTTAGAGCCATTTGAAAATCTTCTGCCACATCTTCAGGGTATAAAAACATGAGGTAGTGGCGGCTTGGGTGGTCATGATGAGTTTGCTGTTAATGATAATCTCAAGGTACTTGGCGCAGGGGTGGGTGTTAGTCTTAGCTCTGTCGACTTTGAGGTTGCGTCCCACAGTCAAGTGCTGTTCCTGAAAATCATGGTTTCGGTCTTGTTAGTCTTCAGCTTCAGACAGTTGGTTTTCATCCTGTGGACAATTTTAATCATACATACACTGAACTTGATCGGTGTACTTGGGGTATTGTCCACGAGGAAAAAAGTGATTGCATGGCATTGACATAGGAGAGGACGTTGATGTCATCATTGAGGATGATAATGGCTAGAGTAATTATGCATGCATTTAAGAGAGTAGGGCTCAGGGAGAATCCTTGTGGAACTTGGCATATGAGGTTGGGGATGTCTGAAGTTTACATTGCCGTGCTGACTGACTGGGTCATTCCAGTCAGGAAGGAGCACATTTATAGGAGTGCATGTTCTTGGGTTCCAAAGTCATATAGGTGCTGGATGAGGATGAGTAGGGGACTGTGTCAAACATTGTGGAAAAATCCAATTGAGGGCTGCTGTGTCTCCTCTGTCCAGTCATGCATATGTCATCTGTGGCTGTGATGAGAGATGTTTTCATGCTGTGGCTAGATCTAAAACCAGAATGAGTGGTGTTGTGGATTTGTTGGTCATTGAGGTATTTATGGGGGCATCTGTTGATGATTATCTCTAAGGAATTGGCTGGGAATGATAGCACAGAATTAGTCTATAATTTGAGAGCCTTGAAGAGTCCATGGAAGGTTTCTTCAGCAGTGGGAGGACAGTTGTGTTTCTTCAAGCATCTGGGAAGGTCCCAGAAGAGGTGGATGTGAGCAAGGTTCTGACGGGTTGCAGTCCATTAGCGCGATGGGGCCGAGGTCCTATGGGCCCCCATTGGATGGGCTTTATAGTGGTGGAGGTTTCTTCTAAGGTGATGACAGGTCATGTTGTTAGTATTAGTTCTTTGGATAAGAGCTGGAGATTGTCCAATTCCAAGCATTCAACCTGCCTTGTCTCCCTCACCATGTTACCGAGCTACGTACATCTTATTGTCCAGTTTTCCCAATTTAGTTCACAGGGCTCTATGTTTCAAACCCCGCTTGTATAACAAGTTGCTGGACCTGACCCCCTGTTGGTAATCTCACCTCCAATTCCCTAATATAATCTTCTGCAGTGTGTTATTCCTACGGGAGGCATTTTCTGTACACCATACTCTGTTTTTTTTTACAAAGTTCTTTAAGCATTCCACTCTATCATAATATCTGATGTTGACCCTTCGTTCTCACTAAGGTACTGGCCATTGTTCTCCTCAATGCTGGAGTGAAACACAGGATTGTAAGTACCTCCGTGGTGAGTCTCCACAATGGTATCCCTAGATGAGTTCCTCTCCAAAGGCAAGTCATTTTGAGAGGATTGTGATCAGATAGCGTGCAACCTAAATACCCATTATTATGCACTCCTTTCTCCACTTCTGTAATACAGTAAAATAGATTTATTTTAGTGTGTATGTTGTGTAACCTGGAGTAATACTAGTATTCCAGAGTGTCTTGGTGTGAGAGTCTCCACACCTCTGTAATCTGAATACTGATTGCCCACTGCTACAGACACCGGGACGTTGCTAAAAATTGATCCTCATGGATCTGTCCATCTCTATATCTGGTACGCAAGTAGAGAACCTTCCCCAGATGCAGGCCGCCTGTGCATTGCCCAGTATAGAAGATGTTAGATTATTCAAAAACAGTTACATTAGGGTCATACACTGCAACCAGTGAGAGCTACCCCCTACCTAGCACTCCCATAACTACCACAGACCTGTCCTTCAAATCAATTCAAGGGGAATTCCTGGTGAGTAGCCCTGCAACGAAGGCCAAATATGTGGTTCTCACCACTGCTCCCCGCCATCTTTTCTTGTAATTTTACCAGTTCACGTGCTGTAAAATGCGTATCCCACAAGCAAACAATGGAATATGTCAATGTTTGAGGTATGTATATGCTTTATATCTTTTAATATGGGTGGCCATGCCTCTCACATTCTCTGTCAGGATATTGTTTTGTGTTTGGATGTTTTATCATTTCCCACCATGAAATCTATATGGAAGGAGCAACATCATGGTATGCTCTTTATGTCTCAGTATCCATTCTTCAAATTGTTTGTGGCTGTGGTATTTCTACAGTCTGACTTGGTTCAGTACTATTAAACTTCCCAGTTTCCACACCTAGGTCAGAACAACTACAACTGCCTAACCAAAAATACAGCTTTATGAACTCGTGCAATGAACTTTTCTTGGAGATTGGGAGGAGCCACACCCCAATAGTGTCCTACTCATTCGTCCCTTCAGTGATCAGATCCCCAGTTCAACATTGAGGACCCTTCTTCCAGATCATGGTGCATTAGTGTATTTCTTTATTTACCCTCTTTCACTAAGGTAGTACATTCAGTTGACACCTGTAGCAATATAAAAAGGATATAATATCACATTATCATATAATGAGATCTGCCATCATTGGGATATTGTCTGGACCAACTCTCAGTTCCCACTCAACATATTCTAGTATATCATTTCACCCTTTCTGGTGATCCCTATTCTGATCCCTGAATTATTATGTCTAGGTTGCTGCACTGTTCCACCTCCGCAATAGCCATCCCTCTTTCGCTCACTGTTACCTCATGGGTTTGGCTCTTTAACCTCTGGTGAATCAGTATGGCATAGTTCTCCATGCTATACTGGGGCAATGTCTGAGTTTGAGAAGGCAGCTCTCACTATCTGCTTACTGCACAGTCTGCAGTGACTTCTTCTACAACAGCATAATAGGCAGAGTAATAAATGTTCCAGTGTTCCCCTGGCAGGCAGCAGGAAGTTCCAGGCAACAGACAGGAAAGCTTATTTTACCTAATTTTTAGTGGTTTTAGTGTAGTTGTGAATTGGCAGTGTGCCAAAGAGGGGTAAACCTTCCTAAACTACTCTATTGAAAGCCTCTTTTTAAAAAATATCTTTATTAGCATTTACAACATGTCAGTAATTACATTCCACATTCTGTTTTTCAACATATACCGGCAAAGAAACAGGGATAAGAAACCCATTGCATATATTTGTTTTCTAATGTTCTTTTATGCCTCATATGACTGAATCACCAGCCCATTTAGTAGCCGCTTTTTCCTAAGATAGAGGGATCACCAATTTGAGTGTATGTAGCCTTTTGAACTAGTGTATTCCGATCACATATGATTTTGCTTATGGTTTCCCATCTAGACGAGAGCATCTTATAGTTCTATGGGCTCCGTGTAGTACTACTGATAAAGGTGCTATCGAGAGAAAAGATCAATGATTAATAAACTATTTGATACAAATAGAACAGAGAAACAAAAAGTCTCTGGGGGCTAAACCCTAAGTGATCTAACACTGGGAGCTAAGGGGGGGGGGAATCTTCAACAGGTCTTAATCTACAAAATATGCCTAGTTATTTAAGATGCTCACTCGGTGGATCTACAGAAGTGGGAGAGGCTGTGCAACCAACCCAACAAACTACAGTTTTCTGGATGGGTCAGTGCATTTTGTACAGGTCTGCACATAGGATTGGGCGGAATTGCTTAGATGACCCTAACCTTGGTCATGTGTAGTGTCTTTTTCTACGTCATCTGGCCCAGCACTTTCTCCTTCACTCTCCACCTTGTTGTCCACTGAAATGCTCTGTTCCTCATCTGCTGCATTGTCCAGATTTACCCAGCTCTCCAGTGCCCCGTAGTCCTGCCATAGGCAGTCTAGAGCATCTTCCCTGCGAAGTACACTGTCCTCAGCCCTTGCGCATGTGGTCACATGTTCTGTCCATGCCTCCACCAAAGGTCCCGTCTTAAACTTCAACATCAGTGTAATTCAGCACCTAGCCAATGCTAGGGCCCAATCCAGAAAGCTGGTGCCAACTTTGCGTGGTCAGGAAAAGTTCCCCAAGAGACAAGCATCTAGTGTGTGGGGTAATGTGCGTCTGAGTGCCACATGAAGGCAACCCAGCACACCAGTGCAATAGGTCTGATGTACCGGGCATGCCCAAATCATATGACTAAAGTCAGCATCCGGTGTCTGGCATCTTGGACACACCTGAGCTCCTGCACCATTTATCACCTGCAACTGGTGTGGGGAAAAGTAGGCATATGCAGGAAATTAAATTGGGCGTACGTTAGCCTTGTATTGCAAGACACTTTCTTTGAGTATGCAAGCATCTTGTCCCATTCTCTACCAGGTAGTGTATGACCCATGACACACTTCCACTTGGCCTTTAGGGTCTCCAGTGATCTCTGTCCCATGTCACTCAAAGCCCTGTATAATCAAGTCACCAAGTGTTGTATCAAGCCCAGGAGGAGCAAAAGCTGAAGTACTGAGTGTTGTGGGGGTTCTTCCCTTCCCATGTCCCATACCTCAGCATATGACCTCACCAGCACTTCATATGTCAAGAATTGACCACCAGGTTGGGTAGCTGTGAAGCAACGGACCAATGTCCCATATGATAATAATTTAGCCAACAAAAGCCTCTGATATGGAGCCAGTCCCTGGAGATCCAGAGCGCTAATGCAGTTTTTATCCAACCATCTCACCACCAACTGCAGCTGAGCTGCTGGATAGTATAATTCGAAGTCTAGAACACCAAGTCCACCCCATGCAGGTAGATGCCACAAGACGTCCAGAGTTACCTCATGTTGGCCCCCATCCCACACCAACTCCAGGAGAAGAGCATCCAACTGTCTGAACCAAGCCCCCGGGGACATCACTAGAATGTTGGCAAAGAGATACAGTAGCCTCTGCAGCATCACTATTTTAGAAAACGATACCCGAGTCATAAGAGGTAAGTGCAAGGATCTCCAAAAGGCCACAGAGGGAGTGCATCACCATACCTAGATTTTCCTCATTCATATCATCTAGCATAAGATTTACCTATATTTTAGAATATTTAAAAGTCACTGGGGACCAATTGCGACCCAGCGGGAATGCTAGCGGTGAAGGAGTGCTGTGATTACAGGGGAACAGAAATATTTTGGTTCTACTGACTTTCAGTCCCGTTAGCTTCCTGAATTCAAGTCACTGGACTGCCGCCCGGGCCCCTGTTGTGCCACCAGAAAGCTACAGAAGGATGTTGTCTGCATTGAGAGAAATAATAAGCTCATATCCATTAAAAAGCATACCTTCTCCCCTCCCCTCCTGTCTAAGTACTTCTGCCAGCCGCTCAATGGCCAGAGCAAATAGAAAGGGAGATAATGGGCAGCCTTGTCTAATACCTCAGGACACATTGCATGTAGCTGAAATAGTGACCCCAGTCTTAACTCTCGCAGTCAGCCTCATATACAGCAGAGTAATCCTCTTGATCTGTGCCTTGCCCATACCCAATTGACACATAACCTTTATTAGGTAATCCCAGAGTGACGAATCAAAGGCCTTTTCAAAGTCTACAGACATAAGTATTGCCTCTGGGAGCTTCTGGACTTTCGGGTAGTAGAGGATATAGTATAGCCTCCTAAGGTTAAGGGATGTGTTTCAGCATGGGATGAAGCCATTCTGGTCTTCAAGAATCAGAAGTTGAATATAGAGAAGTAACGTAGTTGCTAGGGCTTTACTCAGAATTTTGCAATCCATGTTAGCCATTGAAAGTGGGCAGAACGTAGTGACAGCTGCCCCTGGGAGTTTAGTCTTGGGAAGGGGTGTAACATTTGAGCTATATGTAATGTCTGGTAAACAGCCCTCTCTTTATGATGCATCATAGAGCATCTCTAGCTTAGGGGCCTTCTGATTTACGTAGGTGATAAAGAACTCAGCTGGGAACACCCAGCTACCAGGCCAACACACCCATTTCAATTATACTCATCAATCTGAGATAGCCCCCAAAATCAAGTAGAGTCACTTAGTGCAACCAACTAAATCCCTCCAGTAGGACACGACAAACATATGGTGACAGCATGAGGTTTATGGTGGCCCCACCCTCAGCCTTGCGTGTTAAGTCCAACCAATTGACCCCCAGTCTTAGCACGTTAACCAGGCAGGGACAAGCCACTATCTTAGGCCCAGCCTTCAACACTCCTCTGGTAGGCCTGCAAACTAGAGTTTCACTAAGACTGCAGGTCGGCTAGTACGTGAGAAGAGAACCAGGAACAAACTTTTTAAGGTTTCGGGGTCTGCAATGTGAGATTCTTTATGTGCCCACCAGGGGCCTCACTCTCCAAAGCCCTCTGCTTCAATTGCCCCTACACTACCTCCCAAGATCTCGCTCAGCCCCTTCGGTCATGCCGTGGCACAGCTGGCCTACACATACTCACACATACTCACCAGTACTGATGCTGCTCCACAGAGGTACTGACACAGGTTAGAGGTGCTGCAGAAGCATGCCATGCAGGCTGCCTTTGCCTATCCTCCATCTTGGGCGACTCCTCATCTCAGGGCAACCCACAGGATCAGGTACAGCAAGCCAAGGCTGCACCTCTGATTGCAGTGCCCCACACATTCCGCTGTCGGTCTCTGACCTGAGCATCGCCCAGGGGAGACCGTTCCATCCCCCACACTGTGACAGGGAGGATAAGCAATAACGGGGCTTCACTGCATTCAGGCTCAGTGGCCTAGGCCTTGACCCTCCTCTGACCTCGCTTCCATTGGTGGTTTCTTCCTTCCAAGTGGCTCTGCACTGGTCGGTGCCAAGTCAGTTCCCGGGGCTCCGTGGGTCTGATTTAGTCCAGGGGTTATAATGTACCACAGTCAGTGCGCCGTAGGCACCACTGACCCCAGACGGGAACCACTGTCTCCGTGAAGCAGACACAATGGCAGATGCCATGCAGGCGAGGGGACAGGATCCTCACCAGTATCCTCCTTCTTGCTTTTGGGCTGCCAAAGACTTGTTCCGCAGGCAGTCCAAGTGAGCGATGTCTCTGAGGGGGCATTCCTAGAGTCGGATGAGCCCCCAGTGTAAGAGATTATGCATGATAAGTACATGGGCCGAAGCAGAGCGGTGGAATTGAGCAGTGGAATTGGGTGGTTAGCCACATCCCCCAGATGAAAACGTATTTATTTGAGAGTGATAGTGATTGCTATTGATTTCCAAATTTCCACAGTGTTCCCAACCTGACTATTATATATGCTTTAACTGAAACTAGGGGGTCCATATGTTTTAAACATATGTGTGCGTTGAGACTGCCTGTCTGTGCAGAAGTATGAAAAATGGGTGAATGGACCTTGGTTAAGCTATGCATCTCTTAATGTTTCGGTAGTTAAATCCAGAACAAAATATCATACATTTTTAGCCTCACAGTATTAAGACAGATAGCTCATTAAAACAGGTAGCTCATATCTGATTACAGAGGTAGGTGTTTCACACAAAATACAATTTACAATGTTGTTGTTGATTTAATTTACCAAACACTTGATCCAAAACTAATAGTGTAGTACCATATTTAGTCAAGAGGTGTGAGTCAATGAAAAAGGTGAGAGAGATATTACAATGCAGCGGCCATTTGCCTGACTAGAAACAACTGTGGGGTTAGCATCTGCCCTCACACTGTTCAATAACTGTGCCTCCTTCTTTAGGAAAGGCTTATCACTGATTAAAGAATCACTGAATACGATTTTGACATGGGTCAATAACAGTTTAGTACCCATGATGAATGTGATATGTGATGTGGCAAAACTATACTATAAAGTACACATTGCCCTGACAATAACATCACTGTAATTATCTTAAACATCTGGGGCTAGATGTACCAAAGGGTTTTACCCATTCTGTGTCTATGGGAAAATGTGTTCGTACATATGGCCCCTGGACTCTACTTGGTGTATGGGGTGAAGTGTTCTCTAGTCAATAATCTTGCCAAACTTAATTCTACAATGTTTTAAGGAGAGTGCACCAGCACTTTAGGACTGATTCGCAGTGGTAAAGTGTGCAGAGTCCTAAGGCCAGAAAAATGAAGTCAGCAAAAACTGACTGTCTGAAAGCAAAAACAGCTAACAGATATGGTACTACCACTAGTACTGGTGGGTAAGTGTAAATAATATCAAGCTTTGGACCATTTAGCGTGAAGTTCAGAATTAGTATTGTCACAGTAAATACTGTCAATGTAAAGTGTATGTAAAAATAAGTAAAGCCAGTAAATGTTTCAGACATTAAAAGACTATGCGCCTGATTTAGCTCTTGGTAGTCACCCTGCCAAGCCTTATCATCAGCGGACCCGAGAAGACCATCAAGTTGACTGTGTTCCACCCGCCATATTTAACTGTTACAGCTCTGCAAGCGGTGGACTGGCGGCATTTCGCTGATGGAGGGAGGACATAGCGGGACCCAATGGACAGAAGACAACAAAATGGCTGTGTAATAGAGATAAGTTACACACACTGTACCTTTGCCATATGTGTCCCCCCTGTACTACACATGACAGAAGACACCACATACACACCTGTATCCATTGCCATTCCACCACAATACACCACACCACAACACGTACATGCCTCAAACAAACATTGACAGACATCCATGACCCAACATACTTTCACCACTGACACTGCACCCACACACAACCATGACAACCAACACAACTACACACTCATATACACAAATACTCTCACACATAAACACAATTACACACATCATGAAAATGACAACCACAAACCTGAATGTTTCACCCAGAAAAATGACACACAACACAACATAGACAACAAAGTCACAGCCATCTGAAGGTGGCACACATACTGACACAAGCAGAGCACCCACTCCAGCTCCCTCCCCCTCACCAGCCAATCGCATTTCATACACATATATACATATTGACTCACACACACAACTCACAGTAAAACATGACAGGTACAGGTTCCCTTGCAATGTGTACACATGGACACAGTTGACAGGTGTGAATGTACTGTCATTGTGGTGCCAACATTCATTTGACAATGAATACTGACACCATAATGACAGTTGTGTATATGTGCAATATGTGTTGTGTACCAGTGTGTCCCCATCCATGTCTGACCCACTTGTGTCCCCAACATATGCAAGTCACAGTAACTTAAAAAAAGTACTGTCACATGTAAATGTTTGCAGTGGTCCCGACCTCCTGTGCAGTGCCCCCCAACGTACCCTGGCAATGCGGCATTCCTATCTTCGAATCTAGCAATGGGGATGGGTAGTGTTTTCTCCGTGGGTACGTGGCAGCTGTGACAACAGGTGTTGTCCAGTGATTTCCAAATGAAGACAGAGGTTGAATGGGGAAAAAGGGTGAGTTTTTACCCCTTTTACCCTAATCCGCCAACTCAGAAGTGAAGGTCGGACCACTACTTTTTTCTTGCCGGTAAGGCACATCCAAATCTGCATGACGGGAAGGGAGGCTGGTGTCCCGCCAGCATCCCCTTTTCCATCTCCCTTTGTCAACGCGAGTGGTATTTCTTGGCGGACACAGAGGTTCAAATGCAGGCATTTATCTATCTGACCAAATCTATACGATCCAAATACGGTGGGCGGACCGTCACATCAGCGGAGGTGTTTCCAGTTGAAAAGTCGACTGCAGGACGGTTATCGCCAAGATCTACATCAGGCCCTAAGTTGGAAACTGTTTAATTAAAAAAAATATCATTAAACTGTATAAATAATCCTAACCTCAGAAGGAGCCTGTTACATTTATATGCGGTGAACAGTGCAAATGGAAGCTGAACTAAAACGGTGACTGTGTTTCTTTTAAATAAGAAAGCATGAAAATAGGTATATGCATTCAAAAATCATGTGAGACTGAAGTCAAGGTATCTTCCCCCTATCTGAGTAAAGAAGTCATATTAGTAAGTACATAAAGGCCTCTTAACAAAAGCATTTTTGAGCACTGGAAATAGTATTCTATTGGTACTACTTCCAATATTCATTAATGCTATTCACAAATCTCACAGCCAGAGATCGCCACCTCTATCTATCCTCTCTCATCTGCAGAGATCTCCATCAAAAGTGTGGAGATGTGGGAAGCGCAAGGGTCAATGTCTGGAAATTGGGCAATATTTACACCTAAATGGATAGGGTTTAGGGAAATTTAAAGGAAGTGTTTAGGGAATAACATGCAAATACTAAAACACACCTACAAAACAGTAAGACAACTGCTATTGACAAAATATTACTGACAAAATAGGCTCAAATCTACTCCAGCCAAGCCTTGGAGTAAGTCAACCACCCCTCATGGCAATTGCTGGTACTACATTCCTATGATGGTGCAATCAAACCTGTCAACAGTGTCCATTTGTGCGCATTGCAAGGGGACCTGGACTTGTAAGGCTGTGCTACCTTTTGTGCATGTGAGTTAGCACGTGTCTGTGTGTGTGCGACTGGATTGGCTGGTTGAGTTGGAGGGAACTGGAGTGAGTGATGTGGTTTTGTCTGTATTTGAGTCACTTGCATGTGGGATTGATGATGTTGTGTATGTTGTGTTGTCACATGACACATTCAAATGACTGTTGTTATTGTGTGGCGGACATTGCTGTGATGTGTGTAGTTGTGCCTTTGTGTGAGTATGTATTTGTGTAGCTGAGTGTGTAGTTGTGTTGATTCTTGTAGTTCTGGCGTGTGCGGGTGCAGTGTCAATAGTGTGTGTATGTTGTGTTATGGATGTCTGGCAATGTGTGTTTGTGGCATGTACGGTTGTGTGGTGTGGCAGTGGATAATGATGTGTGTATGGCATGTTGTGCCATGATTGTGCAAGGGGACACACGGCTAAGGTACAATATATCCCTCCTGTATTCCATGGCCACTGCCATTGTATGATGTCCACTGGGTCCAGTGATGGGCTCCCTCTGTCAGCAATCTACCGGTAAGACACAGCCTGCACAGCTGAAACATCTAAATATGACTGGCAGGAACCTGTCTGCCTGACAGCTGGGAAGGGCACTCCGTCGTGGCAGTCTGCTGCTGAGCCGCAATACATCTAAATACGGCGGGTGGAACACCGCCACCTTGAAGGTCTTTTAAGGGCCGCCTCTGACGCTGCTTGGCAGTAACACCGTCAAGATCTAAATCACTTGTGAGAGAACAGAAGAGGTCTGAACCTGCTTTCCGTGCCCTGTGTGGTCACGGACTAAGGAAGTAAAATCAGGTATTCCGGTAAAACCTTTGGCCTGGATGACCTGCGTGGGCCATCTGCTCCATCACATTCAGCCTGTAATTGTGCCAAGGTCCCAGTCAACTGCTAACAGTGACTTCAGATTTGTGCTTTAATTTTTCTTGCTGCTTATTGCCCAAAAATGATTGAAAATATATATATATATGTATGTGAAACTGGGTGTGAAATTTGTATTCTACTGTTTTTTCCTTTTAATTGTGTTGGTGCTAATAAACCCTTTACACATATTTAGGTTAATCCTGTCTGCTCAGTGCCATAGCTACCAGGGTTGACCCAATGTTTATTTCTTGAACTTGTGTGTTAGACCTGATAAGAGTATTGATGTATATTTGGAAAGGACACATATCCTCCCCAGCTAATAAACCATTTTCTTACAAAACGTAAATAACAGTTTTTTTTAAGATACAGGTAATATAAATCCCATTTTCCTAAGAGGTTTCAAACACATGCAACACACCTGCTACTGCAAGGGGAGCCCCACAAATCAACAGGTGAAATTTAGTACATCAACCAGTCACACACAGCCTATCAACATAAGAAGGCAAGTCACACTCCAAAAATGCATTTCCCTGTGTTACTAAATATCTTTGTTATTTTTCCCTTCATTTTGAGGAACTATTATTGTGGCAGCACAGAGGTGACAGAGGGAGAGAGAGAGGACTCACTTACATGTATGTTACTAAGTGGGTTTATTAGGTGCAGTATAAATATATTTACCTGCAATGTTTCTTACTAAGTGTACTGTGTTGCTAGGAAGATATGTGTGTGTGATATCTGCCCATCTGTGAACAGGAGGGGAGTGTCAGAGGTGCACGAGGGATGATACAAGACCTAGTAGGGAGAACCAGTTATTATCCGGCATTTGTTGGTGTTCCCTGGAACAGGCAGGATGTGGGCTGTATGATGTGTTTGGAGTGTTAATGTGTGTTTTTCCTTTGTGACTTGAGTCATGTGTGTGGTGTTTTTCTATTCCCTTCTATTCTGAGTTCGCCACCCCAGTGGTGTAGATCTCCATTTCGCAGATGTTTACTACAAATACGACTGCAAATGTATCCCACGGTCGTAACTTCAATGGTCGGAGAATTGACTTCTTCGTATAAGGGGGAGAATGTTCGTACACCTTACTATGAGGTGAAGATGTCCACCTCGAAGTGGTAAATACTATCCGAACAGAGGTATCTGCACACACAGAAATCTACATATGTGCATGTAGATTTCCCTATGGGAATCAGGCCCATGGTCTGGAACACTGACCATCTATAAACATATAATAATATGTGTGAGAACGTATAGCCATTAAATGCCAGTAAATGTAGTACGCTCTAGACTCATAAAATGCAGGTTTTTTTTTTTTTACTAAACCTGGTATCACTTTAGCAGGCTATAGCAAAACATTATAATTATTTTAAACTGAAATTATCCAAACTACACGGCAATCTAGCATATTGTCCTGCTCTTAAACAAGAATAATGAACGGGACGCCACAACCTATTAGTTTGATTGATACTTCAGCCAAGCGTTTTGGCAGGCCCTTGATGTATCACCTAGAGAACTGGGTCACAGGCAAGGATCTCCTAATCCTTTTTTGAGCAGCTTTCAAAAAAGTTTATCTTTTACTGGAACACTCTCACCTTAAAATACCTATGTAAAACTGTTTTCACTGTATTTTTGTCAGAATTCTTACATTTTACATTATCTTTGGTTTTGGGGTTGCTATTTGGATAGGTTTACTGTGATGTTTATCAACAACATTTTGTCAACTGTGATGCATATAAAAACATAATTTATTCACTGATGAAGATGGACATACTTTATTATCGGGCAGAGGGAACGTGATGCTGATCTGTGGATGGATTTGTTTCCCTTTTAATATCACACTGCTAGAAAATAAAGCAATTCTTATACCTGCTACAAGACCAATGCATATTCAAGGAATCAATTAAATTCGGTTTGTTTTTTCTGGTATCTTTTGAGCCTTCTGTTCTAGTTTGAGGCTGCTAATGTTTTAGAGCCCCCCAGTTACCCCGTTGCTTTTCTCTCCTGTAAATTAAACATCTACCTAACTAAAATCTACTTTACTGCAACGTATTATGAAAGCTAAAGGCCGTAGGCAGGATCTGAACTTGTCTGCATTTGCGTAGAATTTTGGATGAAAGTGCTAATTTTCACCATTGTGGCAGCATCCAATGATTGTGAAGCCACGAACGGTCGAAATTTTCTGACAACGAGCAATCAGCTGATCACATTTTTGCAGAAGATGCAAAGCATATTAAGCAGCAAACCAAATAATCAGGTGTGTTCAGTGACTCCGAAATCAGTCATGTCTCAAAACTAAACTTTACAGTCATATGACCCATCTAGAAAAATATCAATTGACCTCTATAGAAAAACCACACCTAGGAAAATGCAGGCAACGTCACCTTCAAATCACTTACAGCATCATTATAACTGCAGATAGAAAAGGGAAGGGGCCCTTAAACTAGTTGATAAATCTGGCTAATTAAAAGTGCAATTGATTTCAAATCGAGAATAGTGCAGCTACTCAACAATTAATTTTGATAAGCAGCAACAGGACTTAGGAAGTTCAATAATTGTCTTTTTTAGACTATTTTAATTAGATAAAATATTGATACATATATATTTCGATTTAATAAAAAAAGAAATCCTCTAAAATGTGTTCTTTTAAACAACAATAATGATAAAGCTAAATGAATGTATTATTCGAACCAAAATGTAAAATTGAGCCTCAAATTAGACATATTTTTATTGGAATTCATAACATTAAGAAGTGACATTTTCAACTGTTGGGATTCACATACATTGGGATTATCATGGGATCCTATGAGATGGGATCCATTCAAAGCAGACTCAACAGTGACATATCCAGACCAGAAACTTGGCTGAACGTTATCATAATGCGGTTTTTTTATCTGATACAACTCTTGGTAAACCAGGAGCGAAACCAATACACCTATTTGGACAATGGATTTTTTCAATAATACTTAAACTCAAATTGCCTCCAATAATTTGGGAGAAACAAGACATGCCGGCAGTTCCATAAAATACCACTGTATCACCATCTTAGGAGGAACCATTTGACAGGTTAAGTAGGATGTTTCCCCTGACTTCCAAGACATATAACATACCTTTTGCTCCACCCCACCTTTTCCATCCCATTCCTGTCCCTCTTGCTCTAGGACCACAGAGACTATTTATGCATTGTTCTGGTTACATGTTTCTGCGGGCTTTCCCCTTTTCTGATGTCCTTCTCTGGGACACTCAAGTGAGGCTGCTAAGGGAGAGCACCTTAGGCAGGTCCAGGTCACACAGACAGGTGACAAAGGACAGTCAAGGGAGCAGCAGTTGGGCAGCTAATGAGGTGATGGGAATCGAAGCAAGATCATTAGACATGAGCAATTGCAACACTTAAGTTAAAGCATGTTTTGTTTTCTTCTAGAGTTCCACTTTGAGAAGGCAAAATATTTTATGTTTACAACTGAGAATGCTGATCTAGATGATTTGTAGACAGGGGATAATGTCCACCAGATGAATATGTAATTAATTTGCTTAATTAAAGGAAAGAAACATTCAACCCATGACTGAAAACATTAAGGGGCATATTTATACTCTGTTTGCACCGAATTAGTGTCATTTTTTTTTACTCTAATTCGGTGCAAAACTAACTCCATATTTATACTTTGGTGCTAGACCCCTCTAGCACCAAATTTATGGAGTTAAAGTCATTTTTTGAAAGTGGAGACCTACTTTGCCTTAATGAGATGCAAGGTAGGCGTTCCCGTGCAAAAAATGACTCTATGGCCTTAACGCCATATTTAGGGGCATATTTATACTCTGCGGCATATTTATACTCTGTTTGCACCGAATTAGTGTCATTTATTTTTTTACTCTAATTCGGTGCAAAACTAACTCCATATTTATACTTTGGTGCTAGACTCATCTAGCACCAAGGCCCTGATTTAAACTTTTTTTGCACCGCATGAATGTCATTTTATGATGCAAAAGTGGCGCAAACTTACAAAATATTGGCCCTTATTTATACTTTTTGCTGCAAAACTGCACTAACTCAGTTTTACACCAAAATGTTTAGCACAGGCTTGCACCATTTCTGTGCACCAGCCGGGCACCATATTTATGGAATGGTGCAAGCCGGTGCAAAGGGTAGGCTAGAGTTTTAAAAAATGACTTTAGTCGGGTGGGGCTGGCAGTATAGAAGAAGAGGGTTTAGCACCAAAAAATGGCTTTAGGCAGGTTAGAGTAAAAAAAAAATGACTCAACCAGATTAGCGTCATTTTATGGTGCTAAACCTACCATGCCACATGACTCCTGCCTTAGAAAAGGCAGGAGTCATGCCCACCACCCCTGTGGCCAGCACAGAGGACAGGGGTCCCCTGGGCATGGCCATTGCACCATGTGCCATGTATGGGGGCCCATTTCAGGGCCCCCTATGGCACTTTCAAAAATAAAATGCACTTACCTGTACTTACCTGGGATGGGGTCCCCCATCCTCGCAGTCCCTCTAGTGTGGGGGGGGGGTGCCCCTAGGGCCTAGGGAGGGCCCCTCTGGGCTTATTCAATGGTGTTCCACCATGGAAATAGGGCCACAGGTCCCCTAACGCCTGCCCTGACCCTGGTCTTAAAAAATGGGGCAAAGCAAGCTTTGCCCCATTTTTTGACCCCTCCTCCCTCCCTTGCACCATTTTTACATGGGAGTGTAAATATGGTGTTAAGGCCATAGAGTCATTTTTTTGCACGGGAACGCCTACCTTGCATCTCATTAAGGCAAGGTAGGTTTCCACTTCCAAAAAATGACTTTAACTCCATAAATTTGGTGCTAGACGGGTCTAGCACCAAAGTATAAATATGGAGTTAGTTTTGCACTGAATTAGAGTTAAAAAAAAATTACGCTAATTCAGTGCAAACAGAGTATAAATATGCCCCTTAGCGTAAAACAATGACTCTAATCTGGTCAGAATCATTTATTTTGACTCAAAACTGCCTAACGTCATTTTTTTTTTAAGCTAGCCTACCCTTTGCACCGGCTTGCACCATTCCATAAATATGGTGCCCAGCTGGTGCTAAAAAATGGTGCAAGCCGGTGCAAAACTTTTTGGGGCAAAACTGCCTTTGTGCAGTTTTGCACCAAAAAGTATAAATAAGGCCCTAACTGCGCTCATACGTATTTGTGTTTCAGTTACTGTTGTTCACTTACTAAGGAACACTTACTTTGCTGGTGTACAGTTAAAAAAATAGTGAGGTAAATAGTTGCTATAGCAACATAAAGCTGATTAGGACAAGAATTGGCAAATTACAATTCAGGAATTGCCATGTATTTTGCAGAATACCAATATTAAAAATTAGTGCTTAGAGGTCCAAAGCAGCAGACTCGCGCTTTCTAGCAATCATTCTCTAATTTTCCACAAGGTTTCCAAATGTTGCCTCGAATGTAAAGCTTTGGGGTAACGTCAGCGATTTTTTTGTAGATTTATTTGGGATTTGTATTGTAGCTAAATTATAATCCTTGGAATCAGGGAACCTAGTTTTCACCACAGCTTTTCCACTTCATCACAATATGTGATCCTGAGCAAAACAGTTTCTGCAACTGATGCTTAATTGCCTTACCAGACAACATTTTTTGAAAGTTCAGTTTTTAGCTTGTGCTATACAAGAAAATGTAATAATTTATATTGAAATGGAAATTTCCTATTCCTGACAATAAATTCAGTTCTAGGATTGAGATATACCATGAGGCGATTTGAACTGTGGCATTGCACTAAGAATGGTTATTTGGGCTTGATCATCTATGTGCAGTATAATATATATTCCCTTTTACTACTTTGATGCAGCTTAAAAGAATACCCATTTTGGAAGGCCACGCTGTCACCTTGGAGCATCATGCATAGCAAATGTACTTTGCATCAATACTGATGAAAGTCCCTGGCACCACACTTCCTTTACCTAGCTCCATGTCACCCCTTGCACTATTTTCATACTCTTCTCCACACAGACTCTGGGCCTAATTACAAGTGTGGCATTCTTTGGACCGCCACACTCGTGGTGGCTGTTGGACTGCCACGGTTGTGGCAGTCTGACCGCCACATTGCGAGGTTGGCGGGCAGCCGCGCCAACTTACTGCTGCCTCCGCCGGGATCAGAGATCCCAACGGGCTGATGGCAGTGTAGGTTGGAATCAGCCAGGACGGGACTGAACTCAGCACCGCCCTGCTGAATACAACCTGGTTCTCCGCCAGCCTTGTTGTGCGGTTTCACCGCCATGAAAAGGCTGGTGGAGAACAGGTGCAGGGCACCACAGAAGGACCCCTGCACTGCCCATGCCAAGTCATGAGCAGTGCAGGGGTCCCCCTGTCAAGCACCCTCACAATGCTGCTGTGAAGACAGTGCGCATTATGAGGATGCTGGTGCCCCCTGCAGGTGGCAGCATTGCCACTGGCTCAAATGGAAAGTCTTAATGGTATCGGCGGGGAGGTAGCCAGCACCGGTATTACTTCCCCGCCAGGAAGTTGGTGGGCGGGTGTTCCCATCTGCCAAACTCATAATTGGCCCCTCTATTATTTGTCCCTCCTTTTTACAATCTTGTTGTTCCCTATATTACAAAGCAACACCTGTATTGCTTTCTAAAAATATGCTGTTGGAGTATGAAACCGAGTCTTTGGCAAGATGCAATTGTGGAATAGGCTTGTTAAATTAATTCAAACTAATGTATATGTATGCTTATTCCTTTTTAGTGTATGAAAATATGTTTTCCAAGAGGGAATTCTGGAAAGAAATGGATAAAAGCGAGTTGTCTGGATTTTTCAGGGACTGTGGCCATTTTCCAACTCGACAACATATTGATAATGCAACTATTCTGTTCAATCAAAGTAAGCCTGCAACTTCTCTACATGATACAGGACATTAAATTGTGGTGGCAACACGGTAATTGAACAAAGGCCATTGTAATTGCAAATGAAATGATATAGTAGCATCCTTTGGCATAAGCAGTTTTGTTTTTGTAATTTGTTGAAAATACAAAACACGCAAAGTACAGCCAGTAACATATACTATTGGTGGACTGCAGTTGTATCACATGTCACTGTCAAAAATGCAGAATAGACGATTCATATTTGACTATGGGAAGTAGTACTGCAGTTGGAGGAGAGGAATTACTTGAAAATGGGGAATATTTACTTTTAAATATGTGTGAAGGGAAATTGAAGGAGGAGTTTAAGGAAGAATGTGCAAATACTAGTTTACTCCCACAAAAGAGTAAGATAGTTGTTATTTACGGCTGTATAACATTACAACGAATGTTATTGCCACGCATGCCATTACCACGTGTCCTTTACCATGCAATGCCTCTACCATGCATTGCATTTACCACGCAACTCTTTACAGAGCTTATGCCTTTACTGTGCATAGCCTTTACCACACATGCCTTTCCAATGAAACTGAAAAAATGCCCTTACCATCAAAATACCCTTACCCATCCTAAACTCTAAAAATACTCTTACCACCCAAATGCTGTTACCCACCATAGACCTTAAAAATGCCCTTACCACCCAAATATCCTTACCCACCCTAAAACCTGTATAACCCTTACCACCCAAATGTACTTACCCGCCCCTAAACCCTTAAGACACCCTTACCACCCAAATACCCTTACAGACCATAAGCCCTAAAAATACCCTAACCACCCAAATGCATGCCCTAACCCACCCTTAACCCTTAAAATACATTTACAACTCAAAAGCCCTTGCCCACCCTAAACCATAAAAATACCCTTGACATTCAAATATCACTGAGCTATCCCTCTGGCTATATTATGCACTTTCATTATTTCTTCTTACATTGAAGTTAGAATATCTAATCTGACCCCACACTCCCACATATCCGAATGTCTAGGCAATCTTACCACAATGTGTGTGGCATTGGAGGTAGAATCGTAGAATATTAAGTATGCCCCCTTCCATTGATGTAATTTTAGACATGCTTTTGGGCTTTGATTTGTAAATATAAATCACTGTTAATATGTTTGTTGTCCCTACTGTTTGTGGTGGTGGAATTAGAATAGCTCATTGGAAGAACTATGTATACACTTTCCTTAAGATTAATACCACTGGATTTATAAATCCCTTGCCAGAATAATTTGATTTTACACAATGTTTGAAGCTGAAAGAATCTGCTGTGACCTGAAGAGTTTGAGATAACAGGAAAATGCTAAACAAACCCGTAAATCCTTGCCAGCTCAGGAAAGAATAGCAATTAATAACAAACCCGTAAATCTTTATCAACTCATAAAAGAGCACATAATACAGTATTTAGTGTGATGAATGATAATCAAACACTGATGCTTTCAGAGTCTATTTGGGATAATACCTTGGTAAGAGGAGTGCTGGGGTGGTAAAGGCAGCATACTCAACTGTACGCTTAGTGACCCTGTAGGTTGAGCAGATGTGATGCCAACTTCCCCATTAAGGAAAAGTTTAGAAGTGGAATAGTCTTTTAGCAGCACTGCCCAGCAGCTGACGCACATACAACAAAAGAAGAGAGATGTGCAAGAAACTAAAGTGGATTTTCGATAAACTCCTTCCCTAGGGTGATAAGGAAAATGGTGACATAACAAAATAAGAAATACATGGTAACACACACACAGACTAGAAGCTAACAGGGGAGGGATTGAGAAGGAGGGTGTTTCATATAATGTTTTTGCAAACTATGTTTGTTTCTGTTGTACCCTACAAAACATCTATGTTTCTCTTTTGGGGCCAGGTATGGTAATTTCAAGCTGTTATGTAGCAGATATCATTGACCTCTTTGACTGTTAGTAGATTACCTGTTGCACATTGCTCTGCTGTACTGTTTTACTAGCATGGGATGTAGGTATATGTCTACATTCGTTGTCCAGGGATCTCTTTAATAATTAATCTGCACTGTACCACCATGTAATGTGCTTTAAAAAGTCAATAAAGGCAATAAAGGTATATATATACATATATATAAAAGGTAACATACATGTAAGGTACCTAATTAGCTAAACAATGGTAATAGCCTGAGATTATGGCCAGAACCTGGATCATTGTGACCACAGTAAGAATTGTAACTTTGGAAAATGAAAGCAGTGGTGTCGTTTTTTTAAACAGATTTTTAGTGTTTTTACACTTAAACCTAGAGGTGGTCATTATGACCCGGCGGTCTCCCCAGGGCAAAGGTGGTGGTTCCACCGCCAACAGGCTGGTGATGAAGACTGCCACATTATGAGTGTGGCGGGTTGGCCTCTTCCAACTCTCCACATCTCCACTCGTACTGCCAGGGCAGCCGGACCCGCTGGGCCGGAGATGAGCATCTCCAACCCGGTGGTCCACAGAAGACTGCCAGTGGTATTAGGAGCCGCCTCTCCACCAGGGTTTCAGCGGCTGTAGCAGCACCACTAAAACCCTGGCGGAAAGGCTACAGGTGACTCCCCCACCCCTCCCCAGCAAGCACAAAACCCCCAGCCCCCCTTCAGGTACAGTGCCCCCTCCAGGTACAGCACCACCCTCCCTCATACATGCACACGCACACAGACACCCACACACATGCATAAACTCATTCACCAACACTGACATACACACATTCAGTCACATGCATCCATACACACATTCACTACAACACTCACACTTGCATACACACAAGCATACACCCTTACATGCATTCACTCACTCACTTCTACATTCAGGCACACATACAACCATGCATACACACATTCATGCACACACGCAGACAACACACAATCACACATGCACACACAACACTCCCCCCCCTACCACCTCCCCCTGTCAGACTATCAACCTACCTGGTCTGGGGAGGAGGTCATCCGGCAAGGAACGGCGGCTTCCACCTCCGGCAGCGCCCCCCCATCAGGACATCGCTAGGCTGCATTATTGCACATAATAAAGTGTGCGGAGTCCTTCTGGCAGGGCCAGTGGTAGTACCGCCCTGGCGCCTCTGCCCGCCAGCATGACTACTGCTGGATTTCCGCCAAAAATGTAGCGGAAATCCAGCAGTACCTGTAATATGTGGCGGTCTTCTGGCGCCCGTGGCTTTGGCGCTCTTCAAGGAAAACCGCCAAAGTCATAATAAGGGCCACAGTGACATGTGAGTTCTGGCTACAGTACTTTCAGGCTTTACACTTCCATTATGCTTATATTACAATGTCAATTGAATAGTGTTGGTCAGTTTATGGAAAACTTTGCAGTGCTGTTCATTTTGGTTGAATCACTTATGCTCTTAAAACAACTCTATTAACTTTTAATGTTTTCTCCCTTTCCTCCTCCCCCCATTCCAGGTTACACATGAAAATAGAAATCAGTGCTGTTGCTGTCTCTATAGTGCGGCTCCTTCTTTTCACCTCCTGAAACAGTACTTCCCCCTCATATCCTGTCCACCTCATAAGGGTTTCCTTCCGTATACGTACCAGAGGCCTTGTGGCTCCTTTCTAGTTCATTTTTATCTCGCGTTTTGCCAAGATTAGAGCTAAGTCTGCAAATTTAATTGTTATCTTGTGTTGGGCTGGATGAGGGAACCCTTGCAGTGGGCAAATCAGCTCAGAGCAAGATAGAGTTCTATCCATTGCATCATTAATGCAGTTCACCACGCCCTTCCATTAGTCCCTCAGATGGGGGCAGTCCCACACCATATGTATAATTTTGGCCCCTTGTTCTCCACAGCATGGGCACCGCATCTCTTGCACCCCAATCAGTTTGCGTAATTTTACCCAGGGTTAGATAAGTTCTTTGTATATAGTAGCAGTTAATCAATTTGAATCTGGCATTGCAGGACATTGTGTATATATTAGTCAGGATTGTTGCCAATTGCGTATCTGTGAATGGGAGTCCCACATCATCCTCCTATTTTTGTCACAATTCTGCCAGTGGTGTTTTAGTACCTGCCCTGTGTGCCCAGTATAAGAGTGTGATTACCCACCTTTTGCCAGCTGTGGTGCAGAGTATGCTACTACTCTGATGGGCTGGATGTTCCATCGATCCCCGTCCCCAATGGTTTTGCACAGTCATTGTCATTGTACGAAGCTATAGGAACTGTCCTGGAGACAACACATATGTCTCCATTATTGCTTGAAAGAACAGCAATTCACCATTTCTAGAAACATCACCTACATGGGTAATGTCATATATTATGCATTTTGTTACACCAATCCCGTCCTAGTACCATTCCCTTCCTGGTCAAAGACTCCAGGGCGTGTAATGGCAGATCCGGGGAGTACAGTTTGAGGGTTCGGGTGCGCTGTAGGCAATGCAGCCAGGAGTGTCGGATCACCCGGAGTTTTCCCGTATTGTCAGTTAGAGGTTTTTTAGGTGTTAAGAGGATTCAAGACAGTGTTTTTAAGGTTGTGGTGCCCCTACGGATCCCTCCCTAGGGGTTCAATTGTATGTGAAGCCATTCATTGAACTACTGGATTTGTGCTACCAGATAGTACAGCTCAAGGTCTGGGGCAGCTAGTCCTCCAACAGTGGTGGGCCAGTATAATTTAGTTATCGCCACTAGATGCCTGACCACACCCCAGGTAAGTTCCACCCTCAGTGAGTTTAGTTCGGCAAACAATTTATGGGGGGCCACTGCTGGTAATGTAGCAAAGGAACAAAGCAGATGGGGGAGGACCACCATCTTTGCCACTGCTATACGCTCTGCCACCGATAGGGGGATGTTGCCCAAAAGCCTGTGTCCAAGCTGAATATTTCATGCAGGAGGCCTCCCACATGAGCTCAGAAAGGTCTTGTGGCCTCTGCATGGGGTGGTTAAGGGGGAACACCAGTGATTTCTGCCAGTTTATGCAAACGCCAGAGATGGAGCCGAACAGGTCCAGCAATGATATAGCCCCAAAAAGGTCCCTCTCTTCATTAGCCAAGAATAGGAGCATATCATCCGTGGATAACGCAGTCCATTCAGAGGCACCTTGGCAGTTCAGCCTCTGGTATGAGGGCTCCTTCGGTGCGCAGCTGGCCAATGGTTCAACTGCAAGGACAAAGAAGAGGGGCAAAAGGGGGCAGCCCTGTCTAGTTCTTCTACCAACCACGTCGAAGCCAGATATTATTCTACCTGTCTGCACTCGCGCAAGGGGCCCGGTGTAGAGGAGTTTTGTCCAGTGGACAAATCCTGCCCCAGCCCCATTGCTTCCAAGACCTGACATAGGTAGTCCCACCTCAACTATCGAAGGCCTTTCCTATGTCCATCTATACAATCACCGCTTTGTCCTCTTCTGGGCAGACAGTTTCCATGATAGAGAGCAGTCTGCATATGTTCAAAGCTGTGTCCCATCCGAGATGAATCTGCTCTGATCAGGGTGTACAAGCTTTGTCATGTGTGGAAGGAGGAGGGAAACCAATATACGACTCAGGATTTAATAATTCACATTAAGCTTTGTTAGCTGTCGGTGTGATTTGACATCTTGGGTGGGTCACCCCGGTTTCAGCAGAGGAATCACTAGTGCCTACCCTGTGGTGGTCGGTAGTTGGCCAGCTTCCCGGGCAAAAGCATATAAGTTGAATAGTTTAGGAGCCAGCTTGTCTGCATATGCTGCATAGAGTTTGGTTAGAAAGCCGTTGGATCCTGGTACTTCCCCCCTAGCCAAGTTCTTAACAGTGGTGAACAAAGGCCCCAGCAGCCCTCGCGGGGGTGGGAGCCGAGCTCCAGGGGCCCACTCAGCACAGTATATTGTGCACAGGCATCAGGGACCTTAGGGGCACCCTGTCAAGGTACTTTGCAGGGGGGCCCCCCTTAAGTTTCATTACACCACAGGTTCTTAATGGAAGATCACATCCCTTATATTGTTATAGGTCTTTCCATCTACTCAGCATCCTCCGCATCTCTGCCTGGCAATACTGCCAGCCTCAAGAACAACCTTCAAATCTGTGGTTGATATCACCCTGTCCATAATGACACACACCCATTTCAGATTCCACTTCTAGTATTTGGGAGCACCAGGAGGTGGGGTTGGTGAGCCATGCCAGCCAGATCCCTGCCTTATCACACGCTGCATGTACATTGACCATGTATTCACGATGGTCAAAACACCTGACTTTTTCTGGGTAAAAGAAGTTGCTGTTGTATCCCTGGGTTACAGGGGCGAGCTTTCTCCAGGGCTCTCAACACCTCCTCTCGAGTCTCAACTTCCCATAAGAGAGTTTTGTCGAACTCCCACCACTTCAGCAATGTACCTGGCGCTTAACACTGTTTTGAAGGCACCCCACTCCTTCAGGGGAGACGCTGTTGAGTATGCATTCTCCACAAAGTAGTTTTGGATGACCTCACCAATGGTCTGTTGGAAAGCTAGGTCATCTAGGGCCTGTACACGAAGTCGCCAGTCTGGAATTTTGGGTAGTTACCTGTGCCAGTCTAGTGCCACTGTGGGACAGAGGTACTCTGCATGTCTTGCTGTTTGTTGCACCCCCGGGGAGCAAAGGAATGTGTCTAATCTTACATGTAAGTCGGGCATGCTAGAAAAGTAAGAGTAATCCCTGGTTTCAGGGTGTAGTCTCCTCCAGCAATCTATGAACCCCCATCCCAGTTTCCAGATGCAAAATGTTTGCACCAGCCGTATCCCAGGTGAATCATTCAGGGAGGGGTGCAAACAGTCAAGGGTAGGGTCAGTGACACTATTGAAGTCTTCCCCCAGAAGGAACGGTTGAGTCAGGTGTAGTGCTAGTGTGTGGGACAGCATGTCAAAGAATCCCCCCTGATCAGTGTTAGGTGCGTGAAGACCAACAATGGTCAGATCCTTACCCAGCAGCCTTCCTGAAAAGAGAATGTATCTCCCATTGGAGTCTATGACTTCATACGTTTTCTGAAAAGGGACCTGTAGGAAGTTGGCTCTGTATGCACTATTTCAAAGTAAGGAATAGCATGCACAGAGTCCAAGGGTTCCCCTTAGAGGTAAGATAGTGGCAAAAAGAGATAATACTAAAGCTCTATTTTGTGGTAGTGTGGTCGAGCAGTAGGCTTATCAAAGGAGTAGTGTTAAGCATTTGTTGTACATACACACAGGCAATAAATGAGGAACACACACTCAGAGACAAATCCAGGCCAATAGGTTTTGTTATAGAAAAATATATTTTCTTAGTTTATTTTAAGAACCACAGGTTCAAATTCTACATGTAATGTCTCATTTGATAGGTATTGCAGGTAAGTACTTTAGGAACTTTGAATCATGACATTAGCATGTATACTTTTTACATAAAACACAATAAGCTGTTTTAAAAGTGGACACAGTGCAATTTTCACAGTTCCTGAGGGAGGTAAAGTATTGTTAGGTTTCACAGGTAAGAAAGTCACTTACAGGTTTCAGTTTTTGGTCCAAGGTAGCCCACCGTTGGGGGTTCAGAGCAACCCCAAAGTCACCACACCAGCAGCTCAGGGCCGGTCAGGTGCAGAGGTCAAAGAGGTGCCCAAAACACATAGGCTTCAATGGAGAGAAGGGGGTGCCCCGGTTCCAGTCCGCCAACAGGTAAGTACCCGCGTCTTCGGAGGGCAGACCAGGGGGGTTTTGTAGGGCACCGGGGGGGACACAAGTCAGCACAAAAAGTACACCCTCAGCAGCGCGGGGGCGGCCGGGTGCAGTGTGCAAACACGCGTCGGGTTTACAATGGTTTTCAATGAGAGATCAAGGGATCTCTTCAGCGTTGCAGGCAGGCAAGGGGGGGGCTCCTCGGGGTAGCCACCACCTGGACAAGGGAGAGGGCCTCCTGGGGGTCACTCCTGCACAGGAGTTCCGTTCCTTTAGGTGCTGGGGGCTGCGGGTGCAGGGTCTTTTCCAGCCGCCGGGAAATGGAGTTCAGGCAGTCGCGGTCAGGGGGAGCCTCGGGATTCCCTCTGCAGGCGTCGCTGTGGGGGCTCAGGGGGGACAACTTTGGTTACTCACGGTCTCGGAGTCGCCGGAGGGTCCTCCCTGAGGTGTTGGTTCTCCACCAGTCGAGTCGGGGTCGCCGGGTGCAGTGTTGCAAGTCTCACGCTTCTTGCGGGGAGTTGCAGGGGTCTTTAAATCTGCTCCTTGAAACAAAGTTGCAGTTCTTTTGGAGCAGTGCCGCTGTCCTCGGGAGTTTCGGGTCTTTCTTGAAGTAGGGCAGTCCTCAGAGGATTCAGAGGTCGCTGGTCCCTTGGAACGCGTCGCTGGAGCAGGTTTCTTTGGAAGGCAGGAGACAGGCCGGTGAGTCTGGGGCCAAAGCAGTTGGTGTCTTCTGTTCTTCCTCTGCAGGGGTTTTTCAGCTCAGCAGTCCTCTTCTTCTTGTAGTTTCAGGAATCTAAATTCTTAGGTTCAGGGGAGCCCTTAAATACTAAATTTAAGGGCGTGTTTAGGTCTGGGGGGTTAGTAGCCAATGGCTACTAGCCCTGAGGGTGGGTACACCCTCTTTGTGCCTCCTCCCAAGGGGAGGGGGCCACATCCCTAATCCTATTGGGGAATCCTCCATCTGCAAGATGGAGGATTTCTAAAAGTTAGAGTCACTTCAGCTCAGGACACCTTAGGGGCTGTCCTGACTGGCCAGTGACTCCTCCTTGTTATTCTCATTATTTCCTCCGGCCTTGCCGCCAAAAGTGGGGGCCGTGGCCGGAGGGGGCGGGCAACTCCACTAGCTGGAGTGTCCTGCGGTGCTGGAACAAAGGGGTGAGCCTTTGAGGCTCACCGCCAGGTGTTACAGCTCCTGCCTGGGGGAGGTGTTAGCATCTCCACCCAGTGCAGGCTTTGTTACTGGCCTCAGAGTGACAGAGGCACTCTCCCCATGGGGCCAGCAACATGTCTCGGTTGTGGCAGGCTGCTGGAACCAGTCAGCCTACACAGATAGTCGGTTAAGGTTTCAGGGGGCACCTCTAAGGTGCCCTCTGGGGTGTATTTTACAATAAAATGTACACTGGCATCAGTGTGCATTTATTGTGCTGAGAAGTTTGATACCAAACTTCCCAGTTTTCAGTGTAGCCATTATGGTGCTGTGGAGTCCGTGTTTGACAGACTCCCAGACCATATACACTTATGGCTACCCTGCACTTACAATGTCTAAGGTTTGGCTTAGACACTGTAGGGGCACAGTGCTCATGCACTGGTGTCCTCACCTATGGTATAGTGCACCCTGCCTTAGGGCTGTAAGGCCTACTAGAGGGGTGACTTATCTATACTGCATAGGCAGTGTGAGGTTGGCATGGCACCCTGAGGGGAGTGCCATGTCGACTTACTCGTTTTGTTCTCACCAGCACACACAAGCTGGTAAGCAGTGTGTCTGTGCTGAGTGAGGGGTCCCTAGGGTGGCATAAGATATGCTGCAGCCCTTAGAGACCTTCCCTGGCATCCGAGCCCTTGGTACCAGGGGTACCAGTTACAAGGGACTTACCTGGATGCCAGGGCGTGCCAATTGTGGAATCAAAAGTACAGGTTAGGGAAAGAACACTGGTGCTGGGGCCTGGTTAGCAGGCCTCAGCACACTTTCAATTCAAAACATAGCATCAGCAAAGGCAAAAAGTCAGGGGGTAACCATGCCAAGGAGGCATTTCCTTACAGGACCCCAGGTTGGATCCAGATCAGAATGCACCTCGCAAAGGCAGAGTACGTTGTGGCATGTATCTGTCCCCTCCAGCATTTGTGAAGTGCTTCCTTCTCTAGGTCTGTCCAGTGGGTTTCCTGTAGGATGCCAATATGAGTTCCATGACTCTTTAGATATGCATGGACTTTGTATTGTTTAGTCATGCAGTTTAAGCCCCTAGCGTTCCAACGAATAGATGTTTACGTTGGGGGGAGGCCATGGCAGGGTTTTAAAGTAGCATCCTTGGGGGGGAGATCAAGAGGAGAATAGGCGTATCTCACCCACCTTCTAGAGACTGGGGTAGCAGAGGTGGGGGGAAACTGCAACAAAAGCTCTAAAAACAACGCCACAACAATATCACAATTCCCAACCCCAGGAAGTAAACACACCCCCATCCAAACCAGCAGCCAACTAGGCAACATTAGTGCATTCACCTGATGCACAATTAGAAGGTAGAGGGGTATTCTCTCTATAGGGAGCCCCAGTGCCTTGCTTCCAGCCACCCAGATACCAAGCAGGATCAGAGTGGCCCAATCTCGACCCAGCCAGCCTTGTCTGACATGTCATTGGACAGGATGCAAAACGTTTTTTCCACCCTCCCCTTCAGGGTCAAGCATTTTCTACATTTGTCAGACAGTAGCTCACATAACCAGCATTGTTCATTAACATTTCAGATTATAGGGTGCATACTATTCCTCTACCCCCAGCACAGAGTTGACATCCTAATTCATGCAACAGAATATCAAATCAGTTCATCTGCTGTTGTGGGCGTAACCTCTGGGAGGAAAACATCAATGGCATACCATATGTTCAAAGCCTTGTCTGTATTCGGAGTCTGCAAGTTCATCAACTCCCACCTCTGATGGGGGAGTTGACCCCACCCTGCTGCTAGCTGCCACTTACTCCACCCCACATTGGTGCTCCTGAAGGGCCTGGGAGCGAGAGGGAATAACCCTTGTGTCCGATTTCACCTCTCTTTTCCGGCCCCTCCGGGAGCCAGTTGCGTGTCCAGTGAGAGGTTGGCCTCTCGAGGGAAGTTTTTTGATCCATTCGCAGGCCTGGACCGGGGATGTGAAAAAGTGTGATGAGTTGTTATACTTGATCCTGAGCCGAGCAGGGTAAAGCATTACACAGGTAAGGCCCAGGTTCCTGAGTTGCTGTTTGGCCTCAGTAAAGGAGGCTTTCAAAGTGACGTGACGGCAACACGTGAGAACTCCAGTCAGAACCTCCAGTTTTTCACAATTTCGCAATTTTACTGTGAAAATTGCATCGGCATGCAATGCCCGATATTTTTCACTTTTCTGCCATGATAAAACTTGCTTGTTTTATCATTGTATCTGACCTCCTGCCCTGGGACGGGATAAATCACTGATCCTTGCAGACAGTAGCAGAGAGGCATTCTCCTCCCAACCTCCTCTCTGCTGCAGTCATTGGGAGCGTGAGCAAGGATTACAGTGTGTTTCAGAGATACAGATTGGAATCCAGGCCTCTTATATCTATGAAGTAAATCTTGCTGGAATAAGTATGTGTACCCAGGTTTTCAGTTTTATTTGTACAATTCAGCCATTACATGGGTATCCCTCTCTTGTTTTGAATCAAAGGTTAATACTTTGCCATGAATTCTTTATTTATATATATCCTTTAGTTATCTTTATATATACATATATATGTGTGTGTGTGTGTGTGTGTGTGTGTATTGATGCACAACAGGAGAGATGGATACCACAAGGCAAGCATTTATTTATTTAAAGTTTAAGTTAAAGAAAAGTAGTAACAATGGTGTCCCTCAAATTTAGAAACACCTTTATTTTTATAGACTTCTTGCAACAAAAGTGTACAAATATGATAAAGTCTGTTCAAAATTCAAAAAGTGTACTGATGTACACAAAAAGTGTACATCATTAACATGCAGGACCATTTCACCTTAGCACATCAGATTATAACAGTGTGTTGAGAAGTATTTTTATAAGTGATAGTTTTCAAACATGAATTTAGAAATTTTCATTCTCTGTACCCTAGTGCTTAATTTGTGCTTGTTCACTGGCACTTATTTTTGAAGTCCGGCTCTTAGTTTTCTGCCTCAAGCATTTACTCCAAGCAAAAGAGATGAAGGAAGAGAAAATCGAAAAAGCGTCATAATGGGAGAAAGCAGAAAGCTGCAGGGGTGAGGTGAAGGGGCAGGGAGTGGCTGTAAATGGATTAAAGAGGCCCGAGGTGGCTTCAGGATTACACGGTCTCAATTTTCCATGTTTGCAAATTTAATTGCAGCAGCTTTGTGTTCAAGAGAAGGGCTTTTGGAAGCGGCACGTTTTCATTTACAAATTAAGCACTGCTGTCCCCCCTACCATCTTGACAACATTGCCAACAGTGAACTAAGATGCAAGTAAGTTGTTATGTGGATTCTTTGGGTAATTTGGGTTTATATTATTCATGAGCAGCATAATGGTTTATTAAATCAAACACAGAAGGTTTTGTACAGCACTCATCCTGAAGTCAAGTATTTCGAGATTCTCATATGTGATAATGTGAAAGCAGGGGATGTGAAATGTAACAATTGTCTAAGATCACACAATTTAGTTAAGTGGAGAAGCTGGTATTAGTCCCAAGTTTTTCCCAAGATTTTGGTTTCACATTGTGCAATTCAGATTCTAGCTGTATATGCCTAACTTCCACTTCACCCACCTGACTGCTAATCTCCCCAACCTCCACCCTGCTGGAATCAATGTGGTCCTCTGTCACATCACAGGTCAAAATTGTGTGGTCCCTGGGAAAATGTTGCAAGCACCCACTGTTTAAAAGAATCATTAAAAGGGGACTTACTACAACTAATCTGCCTCTTAGTCCAATAATTACATTATCAAGGTAGGGGAGTGTGGGCAGCATTGTCATATTTAAAAAAGATCACTTAATAAACATCTCTCAATTGAATGAAATGATCGTAATGCACTATGGTAAAAAAAAAATATGAATTTTGAAAACACTTTCTTATTTGTATGTGATGTTTGCTGCATGATTCACTTACCAAACATGTCGATGGCTTGGTTTGTCCACAGGCTCCCAATATGTAGGCTCTCCTACCTCTAAAAACTAAAACGTAATAGGATTCTGTAGGATCACTGCATAATGTTTATAGCAAGAAGTGGTAGTTGTCGATTTCCAAGACAAAAAGGTTATCATAAGTCTGGTTCCTTGGGTTGTACAGAAATGCATATTCTCATGATACTGATCGACCTTTTCAAGCCTCCTTGTGGCTGTCACCATGGTTTTTAGAAGATGGCTTCCAAGGATTTGGTCACTTTTTTGTTTCTAGGGTAGGCCTTATCTCTGGTGATATGAATACACACACATTATAGATTATAGCTGAAGGACATATTTACATTTCCACTGCAAAAACCAAAGGTTACAGGGATGTTATAGTTAGGCTCACATTTTAAACATACAAAACCATAGAAATTCACCAGTTATAGTTATAGTTACCTCAAGTAACTATAACTCGTGTCCTAGGGTAACTATAACTCGTGCCCCAACCATGCAGTTTTTTCATCAAACATTTTACTGCAAATATTACATTGACATTATCAATGATGTAATCAAAGATGTCATGAGTGCCGTAATTTGTGGGGTAATTAGGGTGCATGGTGAGGGCGAAAGTTGTAGTTACCTTAGGGCATGAGTTATAGTTGCTTGAGGTAACTAACTATGACTGATTAATTTCTGTGGTTTTGTACATTTAAAATGTGAGCCTAATTTTAACGTCCCTGTAACTCTTGTTTTTTTCAGTGAAATTCAGTTTTTTGTAATGTATAGTAAATTTCATAACTATACTTTAATCCATCCACCGCCACGCACGGCCATGCGCAGCTGCTGTCACACGCAGGGCCTGGTCTGTGGCCAGGCTCTACAACCAACCCACTAGAAGCACCCAACCTTACACCCTGTGTTAGACTTGGCATCATTGGCATGGTCTCCCCTAACTTTTTGCCTCGACTTCCCAGGTTGCTTCTGTTTGCTGGACTCTGTTTTTGCTGTTTTTGTTTGCTCTGGACACTTTACCCCTGCTGACCAGTGCTAAAGTGAAAGTGTTCTCTGAATACATCGTGTGTGTTCATTGGCTTATCCATGATAGGCATATTTGATTTACTAGTAAGTCCCTGTTAAAGTGCACTAGAGGTGCCCGGGGCCTGTAAATCAAATGCTACTAGTGGGCCTGCAGCACTGGTTGTGCCTCCCACATTAGTAGCCCTCTAAATATGGCTCAGACCTGCCACTGCAGTGTCTGTGTGGGCAGTTTTAAACTGCCAATTCGACTTGGCAAGTGTACCCACTTGCCAGGCCTAAACCTTCCCTTTTTCTACATGTAAGACACCTCTAAGGCACCCCTAAGGTAGGCCCTAGGTAGCCCCATGGGGAGGGTGCAGTTTGCACTGTTGCAAGGCCTATCAGTGGCGGCTCCTCCGTATGGGCGGAGGAGCGTTACCCTCGCACCAGCAGCAGCAGCTGCAAAACCTTTTAAAGAAAACTACAATAAACAATGTTTATTATCGTTTTCTTTCAAAGGGGCAGGGCCACGAGGGTGATGTGCACTGAGGGGGGAGTGCCCAGCACTCCCCCTTAGAGCGCATGTGTGTCTCGGGCCGGCCAAACACACATGCGCTGTAGGCTGTCTCCAGCCCTGCAACAGAGCCTCCACAGGCTCCCAGTCTGCCTGGGAGCACCTTGGTTGGGCGCACCCAGCCTATTGTGATGCTGCTTTGGACAGCATCAGGATTGGCCGCAGGGCAGGCTGGGAGCCTGTGCCTGCAGCAGGGACGAGGGACAGAGGAGCGCAGCACGGGACCGTGCCGAAGAGGTAAGTTTTTTGGGGGTTTTGGCCGTGCACGGTGGGAGTTGGCCACAGCCTATCTCTCTGGGTGTGAAAATATGTGTAAGTAGGTGTATCTGGGAGTGAGAGTCGCTGTCTTGGTGTGAGAATGCATGCATCAGTGTCTTAGTGGGACTGTCAGTGTCTGTGCAGGTCTGTAAGTGACTGCGTGAGGGTGTCAGTGGGTGTGTTAGAGTCTGAGTGGGTCTATGAGTAAGTGAATGAGTGTCTGATTGGCTCTGGGAGTGGGTGCATGAGGGTCGGAGTGGGACTGTGAGTGGGTGCACGAGGGTCTGAGTGGGCATGTGAGTGTCTGAATGGGTCTGTCAGTGGCTGCACGAGGGTCTGAGTGGGTCCATGAGTGGGTGAGTGAGTGTCTGAATGGGTCTGTGAGTGGGAGCGTAAGGATGTGAGTGGGTGTGTGAGTGGGAGAAAGATTAAAAGAGAGAGAGAAAGAGAGTAAGAGGGAGTTTTTTAAGGCTTTGATGGATGACATATATAGAATTAGATATTTCTGCACAAAAAGAAAAATGTGTTTGTCAATTATAAACAGTAAGATCACCTTTCGGTATGAGCCTTAAACATTTGCAGTTTCAAAAAAAGGAGGGAAATGACCAGGGATACACTGGACTTAAACCCTCAATGCTCAGTGTGAAGATCTGTCACCTTCCTACTTGAGCTATTATTTCTTTTTTAAATATATATAATTTTTAGCCCTTTATGGGCTATCTGGGACCATGGGGGGATTCTCAAGGCCTTCCCCACTGTCCCTGTCCATTTTTCTAATTTATTTTATTATATACCCTTTATGGGTTATCTGGGACCGTGAGGGGAGTCTCAGGGCCTCTCCCATGGGTCCATTGCTCCAGAAAACAGGCAGCTGCTTTTAACAGCAGATCCCTGGTCGCTGGAGCAATTCTTTCATCTCTGTTCTCTGCATGCATACCTGCTGAGACATGCATCTAGCACTACCTCAGTTTAAACACGCACTGCAGAGAGGCAATTGTAGACACACCCACCTACTTCCAGTTCTTCGGGCATTGTCAGTGGAACCAGTGGCCCAGTAAAAAAGTTTACCTCCCCAGTTTGTGACCTCTTTACGATTTGCTAGCAAGGGGATATCATTGCAATACTCTCCATTAGCTACGCAATTGTTTGTCGATGTAAGCCTAATCCATACTATGTACTGGAGGACAAATAAGTCATATGAAAAAACATCACATAATCCAGTGGGAGGAGAATCTTAAAAAGTTGCTGCAGGTGGTGATGAGAGAGGGGAATCAGCTCCAATCATGGTGAAAGGTAAATGTGATGAGGAAGAAGAGGGTGACAGCTTTAAGCAAAGCAGCACTGTCTCCAGCAGTGCGCCAGTATCACTTGCCTCAGCAACCTCGAAATGGCGCAAGAGTCATATGAAGACACCACAGCATTCATTGGCTGGCTCAAGATGCACATTGAGTCTCCCAGCTCCTACTTCTGTACGGAAGACGCCTGCATCAGTGGCACCAGAAAATAAAAAAATGAATTCTACTACTACAGGCGCATTAAGGCAGGAGAGGCCCTATGAACGCAACCACCCAACTGCAGGTTTGTACAATGGAAAGATGGCTAAAATGTTAGTGCTGTACCCCCTCCCTTTTTTCTATGTGGAAGGAGTGGGATTTTTAGAATTTGCAGTGGCCACCTGATTGAAATGGAAGATTCCCAGCTGGACCTATTTTGCCAGAGTCACTGTTCCAGCACTCCACCTTGATGTTCTCAATTGGTTGGACAAACTTTGCACCAAAGTGCTCTTCACACTATCTTCCTGATGACAGACATGTGGACCAGCTGTCAAGTAACTGATTACATGTGTATCACTGCACACTGAATCTCCTTTGTGTAGGTTAAGCAACAGTTATCTACGGGTCTCAGTGCTGAAGACATTTTTAAGCGCCCAGATCTGTGATTAGGGTGAAAAATTTACATTGTTCAGCATTCCGCTCATCATAGGTTATTTTTGCATTAGTCACCCTAAGTTGGAAGGGTATGGCCAGACGTGGGTCCAGGGCTCACTGTGCCACTGTATTCAGGCTAGACTGGCTGATAAGGCATGATACCCCGAAACAGGTCCCAGGATGCTTGTTTCCAGTTCAGGGAGGACCTGGCTTGGCAGGTTGGGCTGGACTGCTCACAAGTGGAGCAGTGTTAAAACTGATTTGCACATTCCTGGGTCCAAACTGGAGTGGCTTAATAGGCAAAAAAAGATGGATTTAGGCCCAGGTCTCTGACTGGGGTGAATGTTCGACATTGTTCAGCATTCCACTTTTCTAAATCAGTCAGCCTATAGCACTAGTAGTATTGTGTTCACCTATTCCTAATTTCCTAAACCTAAACCCTATTCCGAATTTCCTAAATTACTTTTGGAGCTATTCATCAATTGCAGCAAATGATGTTTACTTTTCAGTCCCCCTTTGACGGGCCAGCTGTCTCCCTTTTCAATGCATAGATGCATACTACACATCACTGCGAGATTGTGTCTTAATGAGTTACATAAAGACAGGCACAGAGAACGCTAACTCACTCATTTTGCTACCACTATCTTAGTGACAGGGCAGAAGAGCCTGAATGGCTTCTTGAATAATCAGCAAAAGTGAATGCTGATTAGGATAGTGCTGAGCACCTGGGTAGCTCAAGCTGGATCACATAATATTCCTAACATAAACTTAACTTACCTCTGAGTGTGAGCAACATGCTTTTTGAAAACAATATTAGAATTGTAGAAAACGGAAAATAAAGAATTATTCAGAGATCTCCTCACCTCAGCACCCAACAGTTTGAGCAGGTCCTGTTCCCTATACAGCAGGTTGGCTAAGCTGTGCGTCAGCTGCCGCATCATGCACTGAGCCCCAGTGCTCCAGCACACTCAACGGTTCACTCTCCCCCACAGCAGCTGACTCTCCCACAGGGCGTACCCCCTTCCAGGCCTGCTGCCAGCATGGAGGAGAAAATTCCAATGGCAATCACAGTTTCCAAAGAATAGTATGAGGAGTTCTCAACCTTCTTCTTTGAAAACAAGATAAACTGCTGCCTGCTTAGCCCCTTGAAGCCACAGGAATAGAACACTGATCCACAAAAAGACAGAATTACACAGACCTCCTTTAGAAAAGTCTCAACAGAATCACAGAAAATAATTGCTAACCCCCCTCACACTTTACTGAGCCCTTGAACTCACATCTATGAGGCTATGCAAAGCCACTTTGCATGGCTTTGAATGGCCTCATAGATATGAAGTAAGGCAAGGCTGAGCAAATCACGACGTTGTCTTACTCTGCTGGTGGGTGGCATTCCATGGATGTTGCGGTGGGTGTTCCAACTCAATACCCATTAATTTTGCCGCATTCCCAGATTTATAAGACTTTGTAAATCTGGGGATGTGCTAAAACCTGACGCCTTCCAGGGGAGGGGCAACTAGGACAAATAAATTGATTTCTCCTTGTTATTTCCTGTTTCTAAGTGTACTGCATTTAGCATATACACATATATATATATGAACACTATATATGTATATATATATACACACACACACACACACATATATATGGGGAGAGAGAGAGACGAATCAAAGGAAAAAATGGCTTTTGTGTGACAGAGAGTAGTGCCTCTTTCAAACCTTGTTGGTTCCTCCTCTTGGGGGACAGTCCACCATGACCACGTGACTCCCAGCACTGTGGGCCACAGCAGCCTTATTTCACTTTATCTGCTTCTCCTCAGTTCAGCGGCCTGTTTAGCAATTTTCCCTTGTTTATCCTGCCTTTTTTGGCCCAGTGCTTCAACTGAGCCTAACCGCGCTATGGATTCAAATCTCCTACAACAATTTTTGGCATCTCTTATATGTCTGTGCTGATTTTTTTTACATGCCTTTACTATCTTCTTGAGCTCATGTATATTAGGAGTTGAGATGATGATCACATCATTAATAGGAATCAAAATGCATTTGAATAATTAGGCCAACGCAATGAAATTGTCATCCAATGAAAGCTTTGCGATACACAACTATTTCTTTAGATCACATGAGTGTCACTCTTCTGAGCACCACGTATAGATACCTTTGCACTTCATTGTACATTCAGAGTTTTTGTTGGATGAACATTTTTAAATGTTTATGATTATTTCTGCATATAATATAATGGCTAAGCAATTTCCATGACATTTTGTTTAGAGTCCATTGTTCTTTCTTCTTCAATGGCACTTTATGGCAAAACTTTAGCAATTTGCAACTGATCAGTTTATGATAACTTTTATGTTATTTTATTTAAGCATATGAGAGTGACTCCTTTCATTTGAAATCAGAGTCTTCTGCTTTTGAACTTTGAAACTCTTGGCAGCAATTTATGTCAGTTTTTGGCAAGAGACTAACAAAGGCAGCCCATGCTTCCTTACTTTCCCTTTGGCAAGGCAAGGGGAACCTCGATTCTCCCAGGTAGCCAGTCCCAACAGTTAATTGTTAAAGTAAAGTGGTCCAATGAATCTGCAGCAGCTGACTTCTATCACACTCTAGTACTGAATAGACCCACAGACACTACTGCACCTATTGCTGTCATATTACAAATAAATGTCCAACAAACTCAGAGAAGCCAAGTAAGGCATTGGATTCCAGTAAAGATATCAGTCCCTCTCCCTGTAAAAGAAAACATAAGTTCCAGAGTTAAAGCCATAGAATAAGGAAGCAATAGTAAAATGTTATTGTCTGAAGACAGTTAGGTATTTCCATTTATTGTGGATTACCAGGACACTTTGTTAAAGAATTTCTGAGTCTTACAGGACACTCCAGGACTTGACTGAAAAGGTCGTACCCCAGTCGTGTCCTTGCAGTATTCTAATGATCACTCCACCAGTAAAGACATAGGCCCATATTTATACTTTTTGACGCTAAACTGCGCTAACGCAGTTTAGCGTCAAAAAGTTTTGCGCCGTCTAACGCCATTCTGAAGCGCCATGCGGGCGCCGTATTTATGGAATGGCGTTAGACGGCGCAATCAGACCGGCGCTGCCTGGTTTGCGTGGGAAAAAACCACGTAGACCTGACAGCGCCGGCGTAGGGGGAAAATGGCGCATGGGCGTCTTAAAATGGGGCAAGTCAGGTTACGTCGAAAAAATCGTCTTAACCCGACTTGCGCCATTTATTTTCGACGCCCATCCCCCATCAACATGACTCCTATCATTGTAAAGATAGGAGTCATGCCCCCTTGCCCAATGGCCATGCCCAGGGGACTTCTGTCCCCTGGGCATGGTCATTGGGCATAGTGGCATGTAGGGGGGCACAAATAAGGCCCCCCTATGCCACCAAAAAAATATATAAAAAAAAAAAAATTATACTTACCTGAACTTACCTGAATGTCCCTGGGGTGGGTCCCTCCATCCTTGGGTGTCCTCCTGGGGTGGGCAAGGGTGGCAGGGGGGGTCCCTGGGGGCATGGGAGGGCACCTGTGGGCTCATTTTGAGCCCACAGGCCCCTTAACGCCTGCTCTGAGCAGGCGTTAAAAAGTGGCGCAAATGCGCCGTTTTTAGCCACGCCAACTCCCGGGCGTCTCTTTTGCCCGGGAGTATAAATACCACGTAAACTCCTGGGAGTCATTTTTTAGACGGGAACGCCTCCCTTGCATATCATTAACGCAAGGAAGGGGTTCACGCTAAAAAATGACGCACATTCCGGGAACTTTGGCGCTATTCGCCTCTAACGCCATAGTATAAATATGGCGTTAGTTGGCGTTAGTTTTGCGTCGAAATTGCGTCAAAAAAAACGACGCAATTTCGGCGCAAACGGAGTATAAATATGGCCCATAGACCCATATTTATACTTTTTTAGCGCCGCATTTGCGCCACTTTTTGATGCAAAAACGGCGCAAACTTACAAAATCCAATTGTATTTTGCAAGTTTGCGCCGCTTTTGCGTCAAAAAATTACGCAAATGCAGCGCTAAAAAAGTATAAATATGGGCCTTAGATTGAGAGCACTTCCAATTTCCAGTACAGAGTCTAACCAATCAAGGCCCTCTTTCCACCTTGGCTCTCAACAACTTTGGTGTTTCTGGTCGCTTTATCGATCACATGTGCCATGAAAAAAAAACAATTTCTTGAAACAGGAAAATATGGTTCTAGAGCACATTTTAGGAATAGATGGGAAAACTCTGACATCCAGAGATGTCTGCTGGAAAACTCTGTATTTAGGAATGGTTCTGCATAATGGACAGTTTGAGACCACTCAATTTGACCTCATTGACACTCCAGTATTTGCCCTAATACTAGGTACATCTTGGTTATGAAAACATATTCCCTTTATTGATTGTCCACTTTTTGGCACAGGATTGTCAGAAGAACTGCTTTTCTTGGAAAGGATTAGAGTGTACCCTTCCCTTTATTTTTTTTGTACCACACAAAATCACTCCAGACACCCAAGGCATATATGGATTGCCATCGTCCTTATGATTGACTTATTGATTTGGTCTCAAGAGCAAAGATTCCTCATGGGTAGATATGTCCACTCTGAGACAAGAAAATAAAATGCTTCAAAAATATTTGTATTCTACAGAAGGGGTCCATTCATCATTCGAGCCCCAATTTTCTTCTTGCCCACTATGGGGAGTGAGTTAGGAACATGCATCAATTACAGAGAACTTAGGGCCAGATGTAGCAAGGGGTTTTATCCATTCTGTGTCTATGGGAAAATATGTTCATACATATGGCCCTTAATGTCATCACATTCAGGAATAGATACCCACAACAAATGATCTCCAAACTATTAGATCGGACCAAATCATATAAGTTCTTTTCTAAGATTGATCTATGTGGTGACTGCAATTTAGTACGGATAAAATTAGAAGATGAATTGAAAGCTGCGTTCAACACAAGAGAGGGCATTTTTAGTATTCGGTAATGCCCTTTGGCCTATGTAACACACCTGCCACTTCTCAGTTTTTTATAAATTAAATCTTTTAGATCTATTAGATAGAGACATACATGATTATATGTCTCAGTGACATTCTCATCATTTTGCAAAGTGCTGAAGAACACTGTGTCAATATGAAGTAAGTGCTAAATAGATTGAGAAAACATTAATTTTTTGCTAGACTTGAAAAGTGTCTATTTGAAGTGATAGAAGTTGTTTTCCCCGGGTTCTGTAAATCACACAAAGGAAAGCATATCATTTTTTTAAACTTTAAGGGGGTACATAATTGCCCATGCTACGAACCATCAAAGAAGTGCAGAGGATTTTGGTTTTCACTAATTTCATAGACATTTTTTACAATACTTTTCTGAGATTGTCCATCCTAATCAGACCTTACCCAAAAACAGGTTCCGTTTCATTGGGACAAGGAACAAGCAATCACCTTCGAAACCCTTAAAGTGGTGTATGTCAAAGCACTCATTCTTAGACATCCAGGTTGTAAACTACTTTTCATCATGGAAACAGATCCTTCTTGCCAGCCATAGGGGTGTTTCTGTCTTAGAAGGAACCGGCAACTGATCAAATTCACTCAGTGGCATATTATTCGTGAACTTTATTATGAGCAGAAATAAACAACACCATTCATGACAGAGAATGTTTACCAATAAAGCAGGCCCTTTCACATTGGAGACATAATCTAGAAGGAGCTCTGTACTGTATTAATCTCTGGACCAGTCACAATAACTTAGGCATGGGAAAGTGGGTACTTTATGGAGACAAGGGGAAGAACTTTCACCTATTAATAGTTTGTTTAACCACTTTAGCGACAGTCATCTATCAGAAATGGATCAAGAGTTGGTTCAACAGCTTTTGCAGTGTTATCAGACCATTGATAAAAAAACAGTAGGCTTCCAAAGATCTTGTCAAAAGTAAATAACTTAGACTATTGTGGCATTGTGGTTGCATAGTCATCCATGACAGACTTACAACAAATTATTTTAACAAGAGGGCATGACTCCACTTTAGTAGACTTTCGAAAATGAGAAAGACTAGAGAGTTGATTGCTTGTCATTTTTCATGGCCTACCTGAAGAAAGGACATAGATGGATATCTGAAACAGCGTTCCATTTGCACACTGCCCACCTTCCTGAATGAAACCTAAAGGGCTGTTGCAACCTCTTTCTACCCCTTAACAACATTGATCCCCAGTCTCCATGGATTTTGGCACTGATTTATCTTGATCAGAAAGAAAGACAGCACTTCTGGGGGTCGTTGACTATTTTACTAAGAGTAGTCATATCATACCTCTTGCTTAGATGCCTACTGGCCCTCTTTGAATATCACTTTTCTAAAATAAATAATAAAGGTGCATGGATTCCCTTCTGTCATCATACCAGACAGGGGTGTCCCAGTTTTTTTTAATGATTTACTGCACAGTTTGGTGTCAATTATTATATGAACAATAGGGTGTCATCTTCTGACTGATGGGCAAACAGAGAGGTTGGGCCAGACTCTTGAGCACTATCAAAGATGCTTCATAATGAATCATGCAGAACGATGTGCTTAGTAGAAATCAACACCTAAGTTCTCATACAACAACACCCTGTATAGATCACTGGGATACTCTTCTTTTAATTTTCCTCTGCATCCCACTCTCACGCTTGCCCACCAATATTTTCTCCTTCTACTGTTTCAACAGTACATGTCCTACACAAGATAATTAGAGTGCAAAGGGTAGCTTTGCAAATTTTAACAAAGGCTAAGGCAAGATAAAAAATGTTTTGCTGATAGGCATTGCAGCCCTTGTCCAGATTATATGATTGGGAAAACATTTGGCTTACCTACCTATTCTAGGAATGCAAATGTGTGGATCCCTTTCACATAATGAAGATAATTTGGACCACAGCAGTAATGTTAGCCCTTGCTGGTCATTGGAAGATTCAGGTATGCAAACTGTGTGCTGCATATTTTGTTGCCAACTGACAATTTGCCACCTGCACTGCAGTGCCTAATTAAACAGCATCGCAGTTGATGGTGCAAAAATGCCTGTGGGCAGGAATGTGCTAAAATGCCTATGAGCAGGATAGAGGGGGTTGGGGAAACAGGGGTTACCACTCATAAAAAATTATTATAGAAATGGCGATTACCGGGGGGGGGCAAAAACCGCCAATGAGAGTTTATCGGTATTTGCCCTGCACTGAAATATCCTCTAATGAAAAATTCACCCAGTTCATCATGTGTCTCAATTCAGAAAAGCCCATTCAGCCCCTTGACTGGCCTCACCGTTTCACAAAATGTTCCCGGCCAAACCTAAAACCCAAGAGAGGTGGGATAATTTTGCGGGGTTACTGTCAGGTTACAACACGTATATGTACAGAAGAGACTGGCAACTTAGAAGAGATGGCACACAGGACAGTGGAAAATACATACTTACATGTGAAAAACTATATTTCTCGGACTCACATGCAGAGCCTCAGCGAATAGATGAACCAGCAGAATTAGCCACTCTTCTGGGTCAGTAGTGGCAAGCCAAGTGTTTCAATCCCACCTGTATAGAGTTCCCTTATCTGGCAACATCAGTTGTTGTTACTCTTTGCTTTTTGGCATATTTTGCACACCTCTTTGTTGTTTTTTCCCTTATTTGGGTCAGATCAGTTCTCTGGTCTTCATACTGTTCAAGGATTCCTGTTTCCTGGTCCAGTGGCGGTTTGTGCTCCTGTGCAGTTCTGTGACACACTGTGATCAACCTATAGTTTCCTCTCTGCTTGAACCAGGTGGAAACATTGAGTTCCTTAACCTCACCTGAGACACTTTGCCTCTTAAATCTGTTCTAGGTTTTCAAATACTGACCTGCAGGAGTGTGCTCCTCTCTCTCCTTAACTCCTCCCTTCCCCCCCTTAGCATGGGTCTTCTTTAACATCTTTAGTCTGGTGAAAAGTGTCAAGTCTGCCTCAAGGGGGAGATGGTAAGATTGGCCTCAACATCCACACTCTTGGAACACTGTGTTCATGAACCCTAATGCAAATGATGAAGCATATGTCTCAACGATAAAGGGCAGACTGTGACCAGCATGATTCAGGATAGGAGCTGTTGTGAAGCCCTTTTCTAGCAGGTCAAAGGTGCTTTGTTCTGATTCCCAGTGAAAGGTGGGGCCTTTCTTAGTTGGTGGCACAATGTGGGCAACAATCGTAGAAAAAGCTTCCACAAAGGCTCTGTAAATACTGGTGAAGCCCAGAAACCCTTGTACCTCCTTCACAGTGCAAGGTACCACCTACTCACCCACAGCCGAGTCCTTTAGAGGGACCATGCTCTGAATAGATTAACCCTAAAATGGAGACCCTGTTCCATAAGATTAACCTTAAAATGCATTCTAATGTGCTCTCAAAAATGCTTTTTTCTAATTTAGGGAACAGGGAATGTTCACACAATCTGTGCAAAACCTCTCATATGTTGTCAGTGTCCCTCTGAGATTTGCAAAGAAATAACAATGTAATTCAAGCAGATTATTGTGAAGGTATCTAATATATCATGGAATATATCACTGACCAGATTCTGAAATGAAGCAGGAGTGTTGCAAAAGCTGAAAAGCATAACTATGTACTCAGAATGCCCATATCTATTAGTAAAAGCAGTTTTCCTCTCATCGCCTGCGATAATTTGGACAAGATTATAAATTCCTCTGAGCTTTGGTTTAATAAGAATTTTTGCTGAGTGAATTTGGTCTAACCTTTCCGTAATTAAAGGTAATGGATATCTATTCTTCACTGTCATTGGGTTTAATTCTCTGTATTCAACAGAGAGTCTGCGAACTCCATTCACCTAGGAGACAAAAAAGATGGGGTTGTAGACTGAAAAATAAAACCTTTTTCTTGTTTTGCATCAATTTATTCTTTAAGAGGTTTGTTCTCTTTTCCTATTCAAAGGATAATTTCAGCCATATAACATCTTGGCGTCTGCTAAAAGAATTATGGAGCAATCATGTTCCCTGTGCGGTGGTAGTGTATCTGCAACTTTTTTGCTAAACATGTTAATAAAGTCAGCATAGGCTTCCATAATATTTAAGTTATTCTCTAGGGCATTCAACAATGTGCTACCAAACAGGGATGAACTGGAATAGCAATACCTTTAAGAAAACATCTTTCTTTGCAATATTTATAGGTGAAATAAACCTGTGACATTTTCCAGTCTACTTGTGATTTGTGCTGTTAAATCCAGGAGGTTTGTGATATATTTTTTAAACATGTTTATTTCATATAGCATTGAAACAAAAAGCCTGAGACTTACCAACACAGGAACATCTGAATATGATGTGAAAGCTAGGAGTATCAATGAGAACAAAACAAATAACCACACAATAACCTACATTGGTAGCCATGCTTGCCTACTGTTTCTTTTCAAACTTTCCCTGAGCTAAGTGTAGTGCCATCAATCCATTTAGTGGGTTGTGACTTTTGCTTCCTTTGAGAAAGAATATAATTGACTTCAGCAAGCCTATTGTCCATGAAGCAGCCCACTGCTCCTGTATCTAACAGAGCCCAGTAGTCTAATAGCCCTATTGGAGTTTCCGAAGTAACCTTCAACAGGAAATGTGCATAACTTTCTGCTGATACTTGAATTCTATTCTTACCTTCCCTTGGTGTGGGGCTCAAGAATGTGCTTGTGCTTATCCTTGCAATCAAGCATAGTTTTTTTACAAAATGGCTTAGTTTTCCAAAGTACATGCAAACCCCAGCCTTTAGTTTTTTCACTCTCATTTCTCTGTGAAAGAGGCTTGTATACATTGAGACTTTGCACTAGTTCTTCTGGAGTCATGGTATATGAAGTCTCCAGGGATGCAATGCGTTCCATTTGGTGTATGAGTTACAGTTTGACATAGCTGATGTGTGATGTCTTGAACTGTGCTTGTAACCATAACTTGCAAATTTCCGTGGCTTTTCAGGTGTAATAAGAAACAATAACACTGCACTTTAACACTATAACTATGAATTTGTAGGTGTATATATATATATGTGTGTTTGTGTGTGTGTTTACACAAAGTTTTGTGAAGATTGGTCAATGGGACCAATTTTATTAAGAAAACAAAAAAATGCTCTTCCTATGTAAAGTCTGACATAACTATAACTACACAGTGGCATCTGCCGTTGTCTAATATATATAAATATATCTATAGTTATCTATAGCTATAGCTTTATCTATCTACCTGCAAATACTACACACACACACACACACACACAATATCTATATCTATATCTCTCTCTATATATATATATATATATATATATATATATATATATATATATAAAGCTCACAATACTGAGACATACATTAATGCACTAGAAAAACAATGTCAATTGTTCATCTTCTTTATTCTTTCTTTAATAATTGTAAGTTGAATCATACATCCAACACATGTTTCACGCGCATCGCGCTTCTTCAGGGCTGTTTATATAAAACAAGAATTATGAAAAGACACCATAAGTACCTTCACATCATTACAAAAGTAAATATCATATAATTAAACAGTCATTCACAAGACGTTATTACTAACTTTTTTATACTTAAACACATATACTCAATTGATTCAAAAAAATGTATTCACCACCCCATATCCCAGGGGACACTGAAAAATTGATATAATCTCAGTAACCACATAAAGCGAAGTAGCCCTAAGCCACAAATGTTTGGTCTCTTTTCTAAAAATTAATGCATTCTCACATACAAAGAAATTACCCTGAGCCGAACATATTTGATCTTATTTTCTATCTCAAGTTATTCTCATAATAACACATACCTTAAGCTACTTGTGTAGCCATCAGGACTGAAATATCTTTATTGTGACAACTCTTCATATATCAACTATATGGTGGACCACATATATATAAATGATACCTGCAAATATATTACACAATGTATTATACTCCTATACATGAGTCCACATGCTAAAATTACATAAACTTAGATTTGAAACACTTGCTGAAAGTATACAAACAAAACTAGACTGTTTGTTAACATTATAGAAAGTTGATCTAGATACCGTATTCCACTCAACTTTATTGAAGATAAATATGAAATATAGCTAGATTACTTACATCACTCCAATAGTGCCTTAATTCATCCCTCATAATACATGATTAACCTTCTCACCTTGTTATATATTTATCTCACATGTATGTGCTTCTCAATCTGAAATCATGGACTCCCCCTGTTCCTAAGTTCCTCATGCTACTGGGTCCTAAAGAACGTAAGTGAAGCATGAGTCTTGAGATCAGACAAAGAGCACATTATCCTGATATATACTTATTCAATCTCCAATTTATTGTGCATTGCTAATCTTTTATGCAAAGGTTTCCAAAACTACACGTATCCCTCGTTGCCCCAGACTCTTTGCAGAGTGTGCAATTAACAAATCACCAGACACTTCAAAAATGGTAGCATCCCCACGCTTTAAGAGAACCTTGACAATCCCATCAACCGTGCTCGCTGCCTCAACCACATTTACTCACCGTCCTACTACCTTCAAAACTCTCCACCATATTACCAGCAGCCCTACATTTTAGAAAAAGCCTTGCTGATCACATCAACCAACTCTCAATTGCCACCTCATTGACACACCGTCCAGCTTCCTTTCAGCATGTACCCTCTATTATAGTATTACAGCGCAGAACTGCCTTGTTCCTACATCATTTATACCCTTTGTAATTGCCATAATTCAACTCACCTGTATGTAACTTTCCTCCGTACTCGAACTCCAGAATAATAATATTGTTAACCGTTGAATTAAATGAACTAGTTTCTTCTCCCAACATACATAATTACTATCAATAATCATAGATATATCAGGTGCAAAAACTAATGAACAATTTGATACTAGCAATTCTTTACTAGGTAGGAATTAGAAAAAAAAGAAAAACCCTTATTGTCACTGTACTCCGGGCGCGAACACACGAACCTGCTTCCTCTAACCATGAAAACCCTTAGCCACTAGGCTATCACCTTTCTGTTCTACTGACCACCTTAAAGCCCCTCACTGCATAAAATTAGCTGAACTTTACCTTTAAGCGTGCTATACTTATTAGCCACAATCTGACACACCTGTGTCAGAGGCCTCCGTACACCCTTTACTCAGTGAAGCAAGAAAAAGCTTCAATAATGTAAAGGTAAACTCACACCACTCTCATTGGACTTAATCCCTCCTCCATCCAATAACTCCGCTGCCCGCATGCTTAAGTTGTGTCCTTTGGCATAACCTTGAAAAATGCAATAAGGTTAATATTTATTTAGGAGAAGAAACCAAATGATAATTTTCATTTCATAGTATCACATCTCCGCACTTCAGTCTCCAACCCGTAATCCTTCTTATACCACAAGTAGTGTAACCGATCACTTGTGCTACCATCTCTCGATATAACACTTCATAATAGATTTCTTCAAAATAACACAGAAAACAGAGTTTGGAAAACATAGAATACAGAATTTAGAAAACTATGCTCACTGGGGCAATTTGCATACTGCAACCTCCTTCAGAGATTCCTCCCTTTCATAAGAAGCTACATCATAGTATGTAGTTCCTTATCTGTATTGAGTCGATAAAGTACAGTTTGTAATTCATTAATCCAGAAAGTCTCTCTAATTCTAATATGTTTTTCTAAATCACCTCTTCTACAATCCAAATTGACATGTTGTATATTCATGAAATGTATGTTGTCAGTAAGTTTATGATTGTCATGAAAGTGTTTGGCCACTGGATACTTGGTGTCATGATTTTTAATTGCCCTTAAGTGTTCCATCCAACGAATTCTAAGTTTCCTTACAGTCAAAACTACATATGTTTTACCACATACACATATAATTGCGTATATACCGTAACATGTGTTATAACATGGGTTACAATTCATAAATAATGTAATTGTAAACTCCCTGCACCTCCTATTGTCAAATCTCCCACCGACTTCTCCTGTTTCAATGTCATGCACTAAGACTCAGTAACATCCTTAACATGGATGCCTTCTTAAATACTATGACTGGTTTTAGTGGTAAACATTTTTTTACTTCAAAAGATGGTTCCGAAAATGACACTTGCCATTTAACTCCTACACAATACTTGTATCCTCTCAGCAGGAAAAAATGGTGAAAGGAATTACACCAAACTTGACATATAAGTAGAATTTTACTTGTGAAAATTACTTTACTTGGTTTAGTGTAAACTTGTCTTGTAGACTGAGAGAAAGATGGCATTTGAAAAGTGTTCCTGTCTGGGCATTTAGAGATATCTGGACTCTTATTTAATGGGTTTGCAAATTCACAAATGATTCACAAATCCACTTGATACCCTGTTTGACACTGCTGCTTTACTCATCAGCATCCATGTCAGACTTTAATCCACGGGGCTGCTCATGTGGGATATAAGATAAGTTATAAAATATGGAGCTGAATTGGCCATCTCCATCTGCCAACCCGGTGCAAGTTGGGATCTTCTAGCTGGCAATACACAAATTGTTCAGGATAGCTTCTGTATCCTCTGGACCAGGGAGGAGCACTATTTTGTAGGTTTAGTGACTTTGGCACCTACTGACGGAATGTCTCGATGGTGACTATAAGAAGTCAGCGTCTGCCAAGGCACATCCCGATTCAGTAAGAGTCTCCGCCAGTGCAGATGCTGCCCTCTGAGTTGACTTTGACATCTCCTTCAAAGTTGGTTGACATAATCCCTGTGTCAAAAGAAAAACACAAGATGTGCTTCAATGATGAACCTTTGGCAGGAAATTTTCAGAACCTACCTGGAAGAGTTGCTTGGCTCTGACTCATAGGTTCTTGCCATCTCCGATAAGTATTATGGTTTGAAGGCCGATAACCATCTGCTCCATTAAAACTTGGACCTAGGCTTGTATCAGGACTTACAAAATGAGAGTGGTCTAGACATTTCACCAAAAGAGGACTTCCCTTACCCCTCTTAACCCAACTTCACAGGAAGTCTCTTCATTTAGAACAAAAATTATAAGCTTCACATTAAAATTTCCCTCTATGGAGGCGATGTCTTACATTTTGACGGAGATCTTACAAACCTCCTCAGTGGTAGAGCACTTGCTTCCATCTAATAAGGCTCTTTTGGACTCTATTATGGCTCCACAGGAAAAAGGCTTTTTGAGCCTTGCAGTCCACAGACATATAGCCAGGTGCCAAAGGGCATCTGGGTGATCCACACTTCGTTTACTCTCACCTTTAACTGGAAACTCTGCTAGTCCAACCTTCTTCTAAGAAGCAAAATTCAAATGCCTTTCCCACTGCACCTCTTGATTCAGAGTCAAAAAAACTTCTCTGTGGGCTTTAAAGTCTATGTTTCTGGCAGCCTCAACCTCCACACAGCTACTACCACCTGCCTCCTAGGCCAATATAACCAGGCTGTGTGGGGATAGGCAAACACTCACAGTAATCAGCCTACTGGGCAATGTGAAAAAGCCATTTACTCACTTGGCCAATGACAGTCTCCAAACAGATGCTGATGCGCAGTCTGGTCTCTGTGGACACAGTGTCTTGATCCATGAGCATGGCTGTCATGCTTCACCGTCATGCTAGGGTGCAGTCAACTGGCTTCCCAGGAATTATGTAGGCAACCCTTATAACAGGCACTTTAATGGGGTGCAGTTGTTAATTGTGATGGGTGACTCCTTCCTGGAAAGCATCAAGATCAGCAGAGCCACAGCAAACCTGCTGTGCCTAGTCTATCCAGTGACCAGTTTGATCAACAGTACAGAAAATTTCAAGGGTATTTCAGGGTGATGCACACATGGCAGCGATAGCCAAAACTGGACACCCCAACAAAAGTGCTGATCCTTTTGGAGTAGAAGTGAACCTAGGAGACACTATGACCAGCAGCACATCCAGTCTTTCCCATATTCCGCTAGTTCAGCTACATCCAAACCTCTCTGACTCCCCCTTTACTTCACAAAACCCCAGTGGGGAAGGTCTCCCATTTTTCCACTAATGGTAGGCCATTCAGCAAATCCAGAAGGGATACCCCCTACCCTTCCTGCCCCTCCCTCCCTCTGGACCTCCTTACTTCCACATGCTCCAGAAGACTCCTTGATTTTTGAGGCAGATATCCTTTCCCAGCTGAACAAGGAGCCATTGTGTGCCACTGAAAGCGGGGGCACAGAATTCTACTCCTTTTACTACTTGTTTCCCAGGGAAGATAAAAGTCTCAGACCCATTCAAGAACTTCATCTTTTGAGATTCTTCGTTCAGCAGGACACGTTCGAGATTATTTCCATGAGCCAAATCATACTGGCTATAATGTATGCAAATGATTGGCATCCCTATAAGTCCAGGATGCCTACTTCCATCTTCCAATTTTCTTCATCCACAGACAAAACCTGAGGGTTACCATGGGATCTCAGAACTACTAGCTCACAGTCTTGCTATTCAGGCTGACCACTGCACCAAATATTTTCACGAAAACTATGGTGGTGCACTGGGATGGTTACGATGGATGACCAGATAGTGAGAGTTTTAGTCCCCAACTTTAGTTTGAGAAATTATGTCTCCCCTCCATGACTAAGGCCTCACATCAAAGCCCAAAAGCCTCACCTCACACCAACATAACGATTGACCTTCATAGGAGCAGTCCTGGACACAAACCATATTAATTCATTTTTTTTCCTTATCAGAGAACTACAGATGTGCGGAGATGATTCTGAGATTTGTGACTCAGACACATCTCCCATTTCTCCATGTTTTATGTCTGTAGAGTCTTAAGGCCTCATGCATTCTCTTGGTACTGCATACCAGAAGGAGGATGAGAAGAGCTGCAAAGCTGTCTGCAGTGGTAGTTGATCCAGCATCAAGGGTACTTCTTGGGGCAGGTGCAGATCCTCAATTGCTTCATAAGGACCTAGACTGACTGATAGATCCATCCAACCTTAGGATGGGTCATCCTTTCACACCTTCACATGTGCATGTTATTGTGATCCCAGACTCATGCTTTTTGGACTGGGGTTTCCATCTGGGCAATATGACAGTGTGCAGCCTTTGGTCCTCAGAGAGTCTGCATCTGCAAATAAATATAATGAAGCTGTCAGTGGACGACTTTGCCATGAAGGCATTTTTCCTTTCCATATAAGGAAGGGCCATTCAGATTCTGGGCCTGATTCTGACCCCGGCGGTAAGGAACCGCCGGGGCCAGGGTCGGCGGGAGCACCGCCAACAGGCTGGCGGTGCCCCGCAGGGCATTCTGACCGCGGCGGTTTTGCCGCGGTCAGAAGTGGAAAACCGGCGGTCTCCCGACGGTTTTCCGCTGCCCATTAGAATCCTCCATGGCGGCGCAGCTCGCTGCGCCGCCATGGGGATTCTGACAGCCCATACCGCCATCCTGTTCCTGGCGGTTCTCCCGCCAGGAACAGGATGGCGGTATGGGTTGTCGTGGGGCCCCTGGGGGCCCCTGCAGTGCCCATGCCAATGGCATGGGCACTGCAGGGGCCCCCGTAAGAGGGCCCCACAAGGAATTTCACTGTCTGCATTGCAGACAGTGAAATTTGCGACGGGTGCAACTGCACCCGTCGCACCTTCCCACTCCGCCGGCTCAATTCTGAGCCGGCGTCCTCGTGGGAAGGGAGTTTTACACTGGGCTGGCGGGCGGCCTTTTGGCGGTCGCCCGCCAGCCCAGTGTAAAACACAGAATAGCCGCAGCGGTCTTCCGACCGCGGTGCGGTATTCTGGAGGGGGGAAGTCTGGCAGGCAGCCTCTGCCGCCCGCCAGACTTAGAATGAGGCCCTCTGTCCTTCAATACCACCACTGTACATTATATCTATAGACAAAGTAGTGTATTGCCATAGACCATGTTTTGGAAGGCAATTTGCTTGTCCACGTAGGCACAGCAACAGGACATTTGCTCTGAGTGTGAAAGCAGATACTGTCATCTCTTGCTGGAGGACCATAAGAGGGTACAACACTCCAAAGAAACATATGAGATTTTTCTCCAAATTAGGAAGGGTACTGAGCTTTGTGCCATATGCTTCCCTCGGAATGGTACTCTCAGGGATGTCTTCAGATTCAGCCAAACTCAGGGCCTACTCTATAAGTTTCCACCAGTTCCACTTCTGTTGAAAATCCTGTGGATAGTATTCCAGTTCACTCAGCATTTGACCACTTCTTCCTCTCCTGCAAAGGGTGGGCCTCCTCGCTTAAAAGGATAGTCAGATCCTCCACACCGATCCAGAGATTGAGCAGTACCACCTAGAGTCCTATTCCCTTTGTGATGAAGTGGCAGAGGTCACCTTGGTGACCGAGAAACAACACAAAATGGTTTACGCAGGTTATTGGGGCAAATGTATTCAGTGGTGTTAGTCACAAGGCCTAGATCCACTTCAGTTGTGCCTTTTTGACTTGCCGGTCCCAGGAGTCAGTTGGTGGACAACCCGAAGGATGGGTTTCTGTGGTAACAGGACCCATCCCCTTTTCTTCCTTTCACAGCAGGATCCTTCAGCGTCTATAGTTTAGCGATCTTTGGCTACCCTGTTTTTCTTCATGTGTATACCCGATCAATCGTCCATTATCTGCAGCATCTCTAGTGGCACGTTTTCTGAAAATTTTCATTTTTTTGTCTCCTACCAGTTCGATCATTGTTCATCACTGAGATTTGAATCCTGTATTAATTTTCCTTAAAACCCATCTTGGCAATAGACAGCAGGCCATAGGTGCAGTAGTATAATGAGTGCACTATATACTCCAAAATATTTAAGCAATCTTTATATGTGGCAGGGCGTTTTTCCCAGAATCAGAACACTTATCATAAAATACCAACAACTTCTCCCAGAATCAGAACTTTTTGTAAAAACATTTTGCGTCCTGTTCATGAAAAGAAGTACAGGCAGATATTTACATCTCTACATGGCTGTACTTTTACCTTTTCTTGCTGCACTTGCAGACTTTACCTATTATATGCATGGAAGGTTACTCCAGGCTCATGTTTCCAGTTGCTTTACTGGAAAAACCATGTGTCAGTTGCAACAGGCTCCGAATTCCCGCTGTGTGGCATTAGGGGCCAGTTGGCAAATCTGTGAGCGATTCGTTTCCCTTCATATCCTGAAAGGCGAATCGCTCCAGCCCTTGTCTTGATTCTAGATGTGTACTCATTTTCATGGCGTATAGGGGTAATTTGAACTTTGGAAAAACCCACAACTGTACGTGTTTGTGGACATTCCCAAATTCCAAGGCAAACCTCTCCTTTAAATGCAAATGGCTTTTGAGTTGGATTTATGACTGCGAATTTATCTGCCCTTGAGGCACAGAAATGTATGGTTGTAAATTGATTTACACCTGCCAAGAATCATTTTGCAGATTTCTAGCAGGTGTAAAACGGTATTATGATCGAAGTTACGTGTATGAATAAGGCTCAATCAAAATATTAGCCAGCAGTGAATTTGTAGTCCTGTCTCATTCTATTTATCCTGGAAATCTTCATGCAATATTTCATAGGTATTCGAGCAATCTATGTATCCCAGTTCCAGGAGCCAGGTGGTGAACAACCCCAAGGATGGCAAATCAGTTACCGTGGTAACCAGATCCATTCAATTTTCTTCCGTTCTGCCCTGCACCATTACAATCTTTTATTTCTTCAGCTGATTTTAAACCAACTGCTCATATAAGTAACACTCAGAAAAAAACGGCTCCTCCTTTCTAATCTCATTCAATCCTTAAAAGTAATCAAACTGCAGGCAGAAATAATGACACGGATACATAGATATTGAAAATACCTTATTTTTGGTGATAGGTTAAACAAACCAATGGCTTGCACATGTTAATTCGAAAATGTTATTTATAGAGTGCATGTCCTCTGCGACGTCCTCAAAACTGCAATGTTCCCTTTGGCACTTGACTACACTTACCTTAGCCGACTTTTGTTATGCTGCTTGACTCTCACAGCTACAAAGGCAATATTCATTCCAGAGTCCCAACAGGCTCTAAGTATTCATCAAATATTTGATTTACATTTTATAATAAAGTTATTGCATTCACGAACACGTAAGACAGGCTCCGCCATGATTCCGGCACCTCGCTCTTTCATTAGCGTTATGAATTAGATTTCTAAACAATTACAATGTTTAATTCAGTATCCTAGCATAATTTTAGAAAGTTTTGACACTTATCCCAGTGTTTCTGTTTGGAGAGGTATTTTTTCCCACAGCAAATGAATCGAAGTACGTCAAATAAAACACGAGGACACACTATAAAATGGAAGACTGAAGGGTGATGTTTGTAGTGTCGTGCAGGTGTTCGCGCACGCGGCAGTGCTAAATCACCCAGGCACACACCAGAGATATACTTGCTGGGAGTCCTAGAGATGCGTCTCTGTCGCTCCCTTTTTTATTACCCTACTCGTCCCTAGTGACCCCGAGCTCCTCCCAGCTTCTGGATCGGGTCCCACGTGGCCAGCCTAGAACATCTAGACTGCCCCGCTATATTACATCCCTCCCCAACTGGATCAAAACATTTACCCACTGAATGCGCACACAAAGTCTTGGCTGGGAATAGAATTGGGTCTCAAGCTGTACCTCCCAGGCTGTGGTCTTGTCTCTCTACCTTCAGTCGCCGGGGCACCCATCACCAGTGGTCTCAGAGGGATAATTTAATCTGCCAGCCTCATCCTCCCGACCACGCCCCTGACTCAGTGGCTGACCATTCTGGTACTGGGTCCTCTGTCTCCAGATCCTACGAAAGCCCTCCGAACATTGTCTTTCGAAACCCTGAGATGTTCTGTTTCACTCGCTCAGTCCCTTTTTTAGCCGTTACCATGGTTCCGGACACCTCGGTCAGATTCCATACTCCTGGCTCGTAAGGGGTGCTGACTTTCCATCCGGGCTTCCGGTCTTTGATGATCACCTGCTCGCCAACTCGGATGTCCCTCACTATAGCACGCTTCTTTTTGCTCGCCATGTCATTTATCTTTTTCCTCCTGGCTTGCGTTTGCTCTGGGCAATAGAGAGCAGGCCGCCACCCGGGGATCATAGGAATGGTGTCTTGCCTTTAACCAGCAAGCATTAGTGAGCACGGGGTCCGGCCAGTGGTGCAATAAGGGGTCCCTCTATATTTGCAGAGGAATTGATGGAGGCTGAGTTCCGTGTCACTGTATTCCAGGATGGCAATCCTGAGTGTCTTATTGAGTGTGCGCATATAGCGCTCAACTTCTCCATTAGCCTGGGGCCATTTCGGCATGATTTTTTTATGTCTGATGCCTAGGCGTCTCATCCCCTCTTGAAACCCAGTCCCTTGGAATAGGAGCCCATTATCGGCTTTGATTTCTTCAGGGAGGCCAAACATGGCGAATATTTTCTCACGTGTCAGACCCACATGTACAAGCGCTGTTGATGCGATGACCTCTACAATGGGATACTTAGAATATCCATCTACAAGAGCGAGAGAGATCCGGCCAGCTGGAAAACTCCCAAAGTCTTGACTAACCTGCAACCACGGGGTGGTACAGGCTTCTTCCGTGATGATCGGGGCAGGTACTTCAGGATTGGCCGTTAATCGATAGGCCGGGTGTAAGACCCGACAGCCTTAGGGTGGTCACCCCTAACTTTTTGCCTGCCTCCCTCCACTTTTTGGACACTGTTTTTGCTGGTTTTTAGACTCTGCGCACTTTACCACTGCTAACCAGTGCTAAAGTGCATATGCTTTCTCCGTTTAAACATGGTAACCTTGGATCACACCAAATTGGACTATTTGATTTACTTATAAGTCCCTAGTAGAGTGCACTATATGTGCCAAGGGCCTATAGATTAAATGCTACTAGTGGGTCTGCAGCACTGGTTGTGCCACCCACTTTAGTAGCCCCTTTACCTTGTCTCAGGCCTTCCATTGCAAGGACTGTGTGTGCAATTTCACTGTCACTTCAACTTTGCATTTAAAAGTACTTGCCAAGCCTAAAACTCCCCTTTTTCTACATGTAAGTCACCCCCCAAGGTGTGCCCTAGTTAACCCCTAGAGCAGGGTGCTGTGTGGGTAAAAGGCAGGACATATACCGGTGGAGTTTACATGTCCTGGTAGTGTAAAACTCCTAAATTCGTTTTTACACTACTGTGAGGCCTGCTCCCTTCAGAGGCTAGCATTGGGGCTGCCCTCATACATTGTTGACGTGGTAGCTGCTGATCTGAAAGGAGTAGGAAGGTCATATTTAGTATGGCCAGAATGGTAATACAAAATCCTGCTGACTGGTGAAGTTGGATTTAATATAACTATTTTAGAAATGCCACTTTTAGAAAGTGAGCATTTCTCTGCACTTAAATCTTTCTGTGCCTTACAATACACGTCTGGCTGGGTTTAGTTGACAGCTCCTTGTGCATTCACTCAGACAACCCCAAACACAGGGTACTCAGCCTCACTTTCATACATCTGCATTTTGAATGGGTCTTCCTGGGCTGGGAGGTTGGAGGGCCTGCTCTCACACAAAGGACTGCCACACCCCCTACTGGGACCCTGGCAGACAGGGTTGAACTGAAAGGGGAACTGGTGCACTTCTAAGCCACCCTTTGAAGTCTCCCCCACTTCAAAGGCACATTTGGTTATAAAACAGGGCCTCTGCCCTACCACCTCAGACCCTTCCTGGAGAAGACACCTGGACCAGAACCTGCACCCTGACAAGAAGAACTGCCTACCTGCTTAAAGGACTCACCTGACTGCTTTCTACAGAGGACTACTGCCTTGCTGTTGCCCTGCTGTCTTGCTGCTCTCTTGCTTTGCTGCAGAAGTGCTCTCCAAGGGCTTGGATAGAGCTTGCCTCCTGTTCCCTGAAGTCTCAGGACCAAAAAGACTTCTCCCTTGCAACTGGACTCCTTGTGCGGCGAAAAATTTGACGCTCAGCTTGCTCCGCGGTGAATAATTCACTGCACGCCGAACCAGGACAATGCCGCGCGACTTCGCAAGGAAAAGATCGACGCGCCGCCTGGGGTGCGACCGGAACTTCGACGCACGGCCCACCGGATCGACACGCATCCGACCTGGGATAACGCGGCCCGACTTCCAGAGGGGAAATCGACGCAGCGCCTGCTGTGAGGTAGAAATTTCCCTGCATCGCCCACCGGAACAATGCAGAGCTGGTCAACAAGCCTAGGATTCCACGCACAGACCCCGGGGCATTTGAAAACCCTGCAACCCGAAGAGGAGGCCCGTTCGCGCGCCGGAAATCGACGCAATGTCTTCCCCATGTGGAAAATAAAGACGCAAGTCTGTGTGTGAAGGGGCGAAACCGACGCACACACCATCTTCCACGCACCTCCTCCTCTGCGGCCCTTTGCAGAGATTTTTCACTCAAACCAGGTACTTTGTGCTTAAAAGAGACTTTGCTGGCTTTTAAAAGGACTAAAGACACTTTATATCACTTTCCAGTGATATCTTTACATTTTCTTAATGCATCTTTTATCGTTTTGACCTGCAAATATCCAGATAAATATTATATAGTTTTCTAAACACTGTGTGGTGTATTTTTATGGTGCTATATTGTGTTCTTGTATGATTTATTGCACAAATACTTTACACATTCCCTTCTAAATTAAGCATGACTGCTCAGTGCCAAGCTACCAGAGGGTGGGCACAGGATAATCTGGATTGTGTGTGACTTACCCTGACTAGAGTGAGGGTCCTTGCTTGGACAGGGGGTAACCTGACTGCCAGCCAAAGACCCCATTTCTAACATTGGTGATCAGCGGTGAGGATAGGACTTGTATTTGTGCAGTGGCATACAGTAGCTAAGTATTTTACTACCTACCCACAGTTGAAGGTCAACTTGATTTTTATCTCTTTTTGCAAATTTGTTTTTCCTGACAATTTTCTAAACCTAAATCCTTACTCAACATGTCTCAGGCTGGGTCTCAAGCAGGAGATTTTGACCTAGCCCTGTTGGAGACATATACTGTCAAACAGCTCAAAGGGTTCTGCAAGGAGATGAGTGTACCCACCCAAGGGGCCTCCAGAAAGGAGGACATTCAAGTGGCGCTGAGGGCCTGGGCAGAAGCCCATTTAGAGGAGGAGGATGCTGAGGAGGAGGAGCCAGAAGATGGCCCCCCAGAGGATTTTTTGCCATCAGTGGGTGATGTTACCACTGCAATTGTGCCCCCTTCCAGACCAGGGAGCAGTGTCTCTTATCAAGGCCTGACCGCAGAGGAAAGGAGAGAGGAGAGGGAGTTACAATTGCAAATGGCAAGACTGAAAATTGAGGCTCAACAGGAAGAAAGAAGGGCAGAGAGAGAAGCACAAGCAGCTGAGAGATCCTTGGCTAAAAAGAAATTTTTGTTGGCTCATGAACTGTGTCTCAAGGAGCTGGATCTTATGGCAAAACAGTCTGAATCCAGCAGTAATGGTGGCAGCATACAGACAGGACCTGCTGGAGAAAAGAAGGTTTGTATACCCAAAAATGTGGTGCCCAGTTTTGTGGTGGGAGATGACATAGATAAATGGCTAGCTGCTTATGAAGTTGCACTAAGGGCTCATGAGGTTCCTGAAGGGCAATGGGGTACAGCTATGTGGAGTTATGTGCCACCATTGGGGAGGGACACACTTCTCACATTGGACATAAAGGATCAAAACACATACCCACTTCAGAAAGCCATTTTACTTGCCAAGTTTGGGCTGACCCCTGAGAAATACTGTCAGGGGTTCAGGGACAGCACCAAACTGTCCACACGAACACGGGTAGATTTATTTGACTTTTCCAGTAAGGCACTGAATGGATAGGTGCGCGCTGCAAAGTAGATGATTACACAGGATTGTATAATTTGATTCTGACAGAGCATATGCTCAGCATTTGTTTTACAGAGTTGCGCCAGCACCTAGTAGACAGTAAGCTGACTGATCCCAGGAAGCTTGCTGAGGAGGCGGACCTCTGGACTACTACCAGTGTCCAGAAAGGTATCTGGGGGGGACACCCACAAAGGTGGTCAGGGTTCCCATCAGAAGAAAGAGGGGGGAGAAAAAGTTAAAAACAAGGAGTTCTCAAAAGGCCCCCAAAATAGTTCCAAAGGAAGGGCGACTCCAAGTGTCCCAAGAGGGCACATCCCCCTAAAGGAGGGCAGACACCTGGGTTGGCCAGCGTAGCGCTCGGGGAGGAGATGGTCCCAGTCAGTTTTAGGGAGCAGACAGAGGTAACCCTAGTGTCCCTGGGGGATGCAGAGATGGTGCCAAAAACCCACATGCCTGCCAATATTTCAAAGTATAGGCAGTGGGTCACCATCTATGAGCAAAGGGTGGAGGCTCTGCGTGACACAGGAGCCAGCATGACTACTGTCAAGGGTCAGCTGGTTTCAGTAGAGCAGGTCATCCCAAATACATTCCACCAAGTCATAGTTCCCGACAATCGTGAGAGCCACCTACCGGTAGCTCTGGTTCCCTTTGAGTGTGAGGGGGGTCTCTGGTACTCTAAAAGTAGCTGTGAGTCCTGACATGCCTGTAGATTGTCTGTTAGGCAACGACCTTGAGCACACTACCTGGAAGGAGGTAGAGCTAAGGTCTCACTTGGAGATGTTAGGTCTGCATGACCACACGGTCCATGGTGGCCCGAGAGGGAAGTCAAGGGTCTCTGGAGCCTGGAACAATGGCCCAGACAACTGCCAAGAGGAGGGGCAAGGGGCACGGGAAACCGGTCCCAGAAGTTCCCGGAGTGGTTGACGGGTTCCTGCGGAGGAAGCCCCGAGCCAACTGGGGAAGACATTGCCGTCCTAGGTGACCTACCTGAGCTTGATGGCTGGCAAGTTGAGGGTGGGCCCACCAGGGAGGAATTCTGAAAGGCGCAGAATGAATGTCCCACTCTAGAGGGCATGAGGAAGCAAGCCTCAGCCCAGGCAGCAGGTGAAGCCTCTGGCGATCACCACATATATTGGGAGAATGATCTCCTCTACAGTGAGCCTAAGGTTCCGGCCACTGGGGCAGCACATGCGCTGGTGGTCCCCCAGTGTTACCAGACCTTCCTACTGGGACTGGCTCACGACATTCCCCTGGCAGGACATTTGGGGCAAAGCAAGACCTTTGCCAGGCTTGTCACCCACTTCTATTGGCCCAGAATGAGGACAAACTCAGATACGTTCTGTAGGTCCTGTCATACCTGCCAAGCCAGTGGTATAACAGGAAAAAGGGTTAAGGCCCCCCTGATTCCACTTCCTGTTGTTGGCACCCCCTTTGAAAGGGTGGACATCGACATTGTTGGTCCATTGGACCCCAAAACTGCCCTAGGCAACAGGTTCATCCTGGTTTTGGTGGACCATGCCACCCGTTACCCAGAGGCAATCCCTCTGAGGACCGTAACTGCACTGGTGGTGACCAGAACTCTGATGGGGATATTTACCCGTGTGGGATTCCCAAAGGAGATAGTGTCTGACAGAGGAACTAACTTCATGTCTGCATACATGGAGTGTATGTGGGATGCGTGTGGTGTAACCTACAAGTTCACCACACCCTATCACCCCCAATCTAATGGTCTTGTGGAGAGATTCAACAAGACCCTGAAAGGCATGATCACAGGCCTCCCTGAGGCCCTGAGGCGTAAGTGGGACGTCCTCTTACCATGCCTTCTCTCTGCTTACAGAGAAGTACCCCAGAAGGGGGTAGGGTTCAGTCCCTTTGAGCTCCTCTATAGGTACCCTGTCAGGGGACCCTTAAGCATTGTCAAGGAGGGGTTGGAGAAAGCTCCAAAGGCACCCCCTCAGGATGTGGTCAGCTACGTGCTGGCCCTCCGCAACCAGATGCACCGCTTCTGGAAAGTGGCCAAAAGTGACCTTGAGGCCAGTCAAGAGGTAATGAAACGCTGGTATGACCAGAAGGCCACCCTGGTAGAGTTTCAACCTGGAGACAAAGTGTGGGTAATGGAGCCAGTAGAGCCTAGAGCTCTCCAGGACCGCTGGTCATGACCATTTGAAGTGAAGGAGCAGAAAGGGGAGGCCACTTACCTAGTGGACCTTCAATCCCCTAGGAACCCCTAAGGGTGCTCCATGTCAACCGAATGAAGCCTCATTTTGAGAGGTCTGAAGTCAACATGCTTCTGGTGACAGATGAGGGGGCGGAGGAGGAGAGTGAACCTCTCCCCGACCTCCTCGCTGCCAAGGAAGGTGATGGGTCAGTGGAGGGTGTCATTCTCTCTGACTCTCCGACCCTAGACCAGAGAGGGGGCTGCTACCAGTCACTGGAACAGTACTCCTCCCTGTTTTCTCTCACCCCTGGACGCACACACTTGTGTGTCCATGATATTGACACAGGAGACAGTCCCCCTGTAAAGAACAAAATTTACAGGTTGTCAGACAAGGTGAAGGCCAGCATCAAAGAGGAAGTCTCCAAGATGTTGGCTCTAGGGGTATTGAGAAGTCTAGCAGTCCCTGGGCCAGCCCTGTGATGCTGGTACCCAAGGCTGCTGCCCCTGGTGCCAAGCCAGAACTTAGGTCCTGCGTGGACTACCGGGTCTCCATTCAGTCACCCAGACTGACGCTCACCCCATCCCCCGAGCTGATGAGCTCGTAGACAGGCTAGGCGCTGCCAAATTCCTCAGTAATTTTGATCTCACATCAGGGTACTGGCAGATCACCTTGACTGAGGGGGCTAAAGAGACATCAGCATTTTCCACACCTGAGGGCCATTACCAATTCCGGGTGATGCCCTTTGGGTTGAAAAATGCCCCTGCTACCTTCCAACGGTTGGTTAACGGGATCCTAGCTGGCAAGGATGCCTTCTGCATAGCCTACCTGGACGACATTGCTGTCTACAGTTACAGCTGGGAGGAACACCTGCTCCACCTCAAGGGGGTGCTTCAGGCCCTGCATCAGGAAGGCCTGACCATCAAGGCCAGTAAGTGCCAGATTGGGCAGGGTTCCGTGGTGTACTTGGGACACCTAGTAGGTGGTGGCAAGGTACAGCCACTCCAGGCCAAAATTGAAACTATCAAGGCCTGGCAACCACCTAGAACCCAAACAGAGGTGAGAGCCTTCTTAGGCCTCACTGGGTATTACCGCAGATTTGTCAACGGCTACGGAACCATGGTGACACCGTTGACAGAACTCACATCCAAAAAGCAACCTAGGTTGGTGATTAGGATAGAGGCTTGTCAGAAAGCCTTTGACTCCCTGAAGGAAGCCATGTGCACGGCCCCGTGCTCAATGCCCCTGACTACTCCAAGGAATTTATTGTGCAGACAGACGCTTCAGAACATGGTATAGGGGCGGTCCTAGCACAGCTAAACGAGGAGGGCCTAGACCAACCAGTAGTCTTTATTAGCAGAAGACTATTACCACGGGAACAGAGGTGGAGTGCTATTGAAAGAAAAGCCTTTGCTGTGGTCTGGGCACTGAAGAAGCTGGGACCATACCTGTTTGGGACTCACTTCCGGGTTAAGACAGACCACAGACCCCTCAGATGGCTCATGCAGATGAGGGGTGAAAATCCAAAACTCTTGAGGTGGTTCTTTTTCCTACAGGGGATGGACTTTGCGGTGGAGCATCGCCCAGGGGTTGACCACGCCAATGCTGATGGTCTCGCCAGATACTTCTGCCTTAGCGATGAGAGCTCTCAGGAGTTTGGGTAGCTCTCCCCACTTTCAGCTGGGGGGGGCACATGTTAGACCTGACAGCCTTAGAGTGGTCACCCTTAACTTTTTGCCTGCCTCCCTCCACTTTTTGGGCACTGTTTTTGCTGGTTTTTAGACTCTGCGCACTTTACCACTGCTAACTAGTGCTAAAGTGCATATGCACTCTCTCTTTAAACATGGTAACCTTGGATCACACCAAATAGGAGTATTTGATTTACTTATAAGTCCCTAGTAGAGTGCACTATATGTGCCCAGGGCCTATAAATTAAATGCTACTAGTGGGCCTGCAGCACTGGTTGTGCCACCCACTTTAGTAGCCCCTTTACCTTGTCTCAGGCCTTCCATTGCAAGGCCTGTGTGTGCAATTTCACTGTCACTTCAACTTTGCATTTAAAAGTACTTGCCAAGCCTAAAACTCCCCTTTTTCTACATGTAAGTCACCCCTAAGGTGTGCCCTAGTTAACCCCTAGAGCAGGGTGCTGTGTGGGTAAAAGGCAGGACATATACCTGTGTAGTTTACATGTCCTGGTAGTGTAAAACTCCTAAATTCGTTTTTACACTACTGTGAGGCCTGCTCCCTTCATAGGCTAGCATTGGGGCTGCCCTCATACATTGTTGACGTGGTAGCTGCTGATCTGAAAGGAGTAGGAAGGTCATATTTAGTATGGCCAGAATGGTAATACAAAATCCTGCTGACTGGTGAAGTTGGATTTAATATAACTATTTTAGAAATGCCACTTTTAGAAAGTGAGTATTTCTCTGCACTTAAATCTTTCTGTGCCTTACAATACACGTCTGGCTGGGTTTAATTGACAGCTCCTTGTGCATTCACTCAGACAACCCCAAACACAGGGTACTCAGCCTCACTTTCATACATCTGCATTTTGAATGGGTCTGGGAGGTTGGAGGGCCTGCTCTCACACAAAGGACTGCCACACCCCCTACTGGGACCCTGGCAGACAGGGTTGAACTGAAAGGGGAACTGGTGCACTTCTAAGCCACTCTTTGAAGTCTCCCCCACTTCAAAGGCACATTTGGGTATAAAGCATGGCCTCTGCCCTACCACCTCAGACCCTTCCTGGAGAAGACACCTGGACCAGAACCTGCACCCTGAGAAGAAGAACTGCCTGGCTGCTTAAAGGACTCACCTGACTGCTTTCTACAGAGGACTGCTGCCTTGCTGTTGCCCTGCTGTCTTGCTGCTCTCTTGCTTTGCTGCAGAAGTGCTCTCCAAGGGCTTGGATAGAGCTTGCCTCCTGTTCCCTGAAGTCTCAGGACCAAAAAGACTTCTCCCTTGCAACTGGACTCCTTGTGCGGCGAAAAATTAGACGCTCAGCTTGCTCCGCTGTGAAAAATTCACTGCACGCCGAACCGGGACAATGCGCGCGACTTCGCAAGGAAAAGATCGACGCGGCACCTGGGGTGCGACCGGAACTTCGACGCACGGCCCACCGGATCGACACGCATCCGACCTGGGATGACGCGGCCCGACTTCCAGAGGGGAAATCGACGCAGCGCCTGCTGTGAGGGAGAAATTTCCCTGCATCGCCCACCGGAACAATGCAGAGCTGGTCAACAAGCCTAGGATTCCACGCACAGACCCCGGGGCGTTTGAAAACCCTGCAACCCGAAGAGGAGGCCCGTTCGCGCGCCGGAAATCGACGCAATGTCTTCCCCACGTGGAAAATAAAGACGCAAGTCTGTGTGTGAAGGGGCGAAACCGACGCACACACCATCTTCCACGCACCTCCTCCTCTGCGGCCCTTTGCAGAGATTTTTAACTCAAACCAGGTACTTTGTGCTTAAAAGAGACTTTGTTGGCTTTTAAAAGGACTTAAGACACTTTGGCCCTCATTCTGACCTTGGCGGTCGGCGGAGAGGCGGCGGTCGGACCGCGAACAGACCGGCGGTCAGAAAAATGGCATTCTGACCGCGGCGGTCACCGCCGCGATCGACCGCCACTTCCCCACTCCGACCGCCACGGCGGTCATGACCGCCGGGCTGGAGTTTGCGCACTCCGGCCCGGCGGTCGTCCCGAGACCGCCAACGGTATCATGACCCTGCCTACCGCCGCGGTTTCTGGTGGTCGGGAACCGCCATGCGAACCATGGCGGTAAGCACTATCGGGGCCAGGGAATTCCTTCCCTGGCACTGATAGGGGTCTCCCCCACCCCCCACTACCCACCCGAGTCCTCCCCCCACACCCTCCACCCCCCTGCCACCCCCCAGAGGTGGTACGAACCCCCTCCCCACCCCCACCCCGACATGCACATACATGCACCCCGACATGCACACACCCCCAACATGCACATATACACACCCCCTACACACACATACACAACGGGGACACATACCCGCACACATACATGCAGACATGCGCACCTGCCGAACAGCACACATTACCCATAGACACAGCAGCACCCCCCGCCCGCATACACGCACTCACACACCCCCTCTACACACTCACACGCACACCCCCATACACGCCCACATCACACAACTCCCCTCCTCCCCCTCCCCTCACGGACGGTCAACTTACCTTGTGCGTTGGTCCTCCGGGAGGCGACGGGAGCCATGGGGAGGTGACCGCCAACAGAACACCGCCAACAGAAGACCGCCACACAGATATGTGGGTCGTAATTCTGTGGGCGGTGTTCTGCTGGCGTGGCGGTGGAGGTTGACCAGTCTCCACTTTTCCGCCGACCGCCAGTGTGGCTGCTGGCGGTTTCCCGGCGCAACGCTCCCAGTGGTCGGAATGCGCACAGCGGCATACCGCTGCGGTCGGCGGTCTTCACCGCGGCGGTAACTCGGCGGTATCGCGAAAAGACCGCCAAGGTCAGAATGAGGGCCTTTATATCACTTTCCAGTGATATCTTTACATTTTCTTATTGCATCTTTTATTGTTTTGACCTGCAAATATCCAGATAAATATTATATATTTTTCTAAACACTGTGTGGTGTATTTTTATGGTGCTATATTGTGTTCTTGTATGATTTATTGCACAAATACTTTACACATTGCCTTCTAAGTTAAGCGTGACTGCTCAGTGCCAAGCTACCAGAGGGTGGGCACAGGATAATTTGGATTGTGTGTGACTTACCCTGACTAGAGTGAGGGTCCTTGCTTGGACAGGGGGTAACCTGACTGCCAGCCAAAGACCCCATTTCTAACATTGGTGATCAGCGGTGAGGATAGGACTTGTATTTGTGCAGTGGCATACAGTAGCTAAGTATTTTACTACCTACCCACAGTTGAAGGTCAACTTGATTTTTATCTCTTTTTGCAAATTTGTTTTTCCTGACAATTTTCTAAACCTAAATCCTCACTCAACATGTCTCAGGCTGTGTCTCAAGCAGGAGATTTTGACCTAGCCCTGTTGGAGACATATACTGTCAAACAGCTAAAAGGGTTCTGCAAGGAGATGAGTGTACCCACCCAAGGGGCCTCCAGAGAGGAGGACATTCAAGTGGCGCTGAGGGCCTGGGCAGAAGCCCATTTAGAGGAGGAGGATGCTGAGGAGGAGGAGCCAGAAGATGGCCCCCCAGAGGATGTTTTGCCATCAGTGGGTGATGTTACCACTGCAATTGTGCCCCCTTCCAGACCAGGGAGCAGTGTCTCTGATCAAGGCCTGACCGCAGAGGAAAGGAGAGAGGAGAGGGAGTTACAATTGCAAATGGCAAGACTGAAAATTGAGGCTCAACAGGAAGAAAGAAGGGCAGAGAGAGAAGCACAAGCAGCTGAGAGATCCTTGGCTAAAAATAAATTTTTGTTGGCTCATGAACTGTGTCTCAAGGAGCTGGATCTTATGGCAAAACAGTCTGAATCCAGCAGTAATGGTGGCAGCATACAGACAGGACCTGCTGGAGAAAAGAAGGTTTGTATACCCAAAAATGTGGTGCCCAGTTTTGTGGTGGGAGATGACATAGATAAATGGCTAGCTGCTTATGAAGTTGCACTAAGGGCTCATGAGGTTCCTGAAGGGCAATGGGGTACAGCTATGTGGAGATATGTGCCACCATTGGGGAGGGACACACTTCTCACATTGGACATAAAGGATCAAAACACATACCCACTTCAGAAAGCCATTTTACTTGCCAAGTTTGGGCTGACCCCTGAGAAATACGGTCAGGGGTTCAGGGACAGCACCAAACTGTCCACACGAACACGGGTAGATTTATTTGACTTTTCCAGTAAGGCACTGAATGGATAGGTGCGCGCTGCAAAGTAGATGATTACACAGGATTGTATAATTTGATTCTGAGAGAGCATATGCTCAGCATTTGTTTTACAGAGTTGCGCCAGCACCTAGTAGACAGTAAGCTGACTGATCCCAGGAAGCTTGCTGAGGAGGCGGACCTCTGGACTAGTACCAGTGTCCAGAAAGGTATCTGGGGGGGACACCCACAAAGGTGGTCAGGGTTCCCATCAGAAGAAAGAGGGGGGAGAAAAAGTTAAAAACAAGGAGTTCTCAAAAGGCCCCCAAAATAGTTCCCAAGGAAGTAGTGGTAACTAGTCCTGGTCTGATTCCAAAAGGAGAGGTTTTACTGACCATAATATAGGGACGTTTGTACCCCAATGTGCAGAGTGCAATAAGTATGGGCACTCTGAGGGCGACTCCAAGTGTCCCAAGAGGGCACATCCCCCTAAAGGAGGGCAGACACCTGGGTTGGCCAGCGTAGCGCTCGGGGAGGAGATGGTCCCAGTCAGTTTTAGGGAGCAGACAGAGGTAACCCTAGTGTCCCTGGGGGATGCAGAGATGGTGCCAAAAACCCACATTCCTGCCAATATTTTAAAGTATAGGCAGTGGGTCACCATCTATGAGCAAAGGGTGGAGGCTCTGCGTGACACAGGAGCCAGCATGACTACTGTCAAGGGTCAGCTGGTTTCAGTAGAGCAGGTCATCCCAAATACATTCCACCAAGTCATAGTTCCCGACAATCGTGAGAGCCACGTACCGGTAGCTCTGGTTCCCTTTGAGTGTGGGGGGGGTCTCTGGTACTCTAAAAGTAGCTGTGAGTCCTGACATGCCTGTAGGTTGTCTGTTAGGCAACGACCTTGAGCACACTACCTGGAAGGAGGTAGAGCTAAGGTCTCACTTGGAGATGTTAGGTCTGCATGACCACACGGTCGGTCCATGGTGGCCCGAGAGGGAAGTCAAGGGTGTCTGGAGCCTGGAACAATGGCCCAGACAACTGCCAAGAGGAGGGGCAAGGGGCACGGGAAACCGGTCCCAGAAGTTCCCGGAGTGGTTGACGGGTTCCTGAGGAGGAGGCCCCCGAGCCAACTGGGGAAGACATTACCACGCTAGGTGACCTACCTGAGCTTGATGGCTGGCAAGTTGAGGGTGGGCCAGCAGGGAGGAATTCTGAAAGGCGCAGAAAAAATGTCCCACTCTAGAGGGCATGAGGAAGCAAGCCTCAGCCCAGGCAGCAGGTGAAGCCTCTGACGATCACCACATATATTGGGAGAATGATCTCCTCTACAGTGAGCCTAAGGTTCCGGCCACTGGGGCAGCACATCCGCTGGTGGTCCCCCAGTGTTACCAGACCTTCCTACTGGGACTGGCTCACGACATTCCCCTGGCAGGACATTTGGGGCAAAGCAAGACCTTTGCCAGGCTTGTCACCCACTTCTATTGGCCCAGAATGAGGACAAACTCAGATACGTTCTGTAGGTCCTGTCATACCTGCCAAGCCAGTGGTATAACAGGAAAAAGGGTTAAGGCCCCCCTGATTCCACTTCCTGTTGTTGGCACCCCCTTTGAAAGGGTGGACATCGACATTGTTGGTCCATTGGACCCCAAAACTGCCCTAGGCAACAGGTTCATCCTGGTTTTGGTGGACCATGCCACCCGTTAACCAGAGGCAATCCCTCTGAGGACCGTAACTGCACTGGTGGTGACCAGAACTCTGATGGGGATATTTACCCGTGTGGGATTCCCAAAGGAGATAGGGGGTCATTCTGACCCTGGCGGTAAATACTGCCAGGGCGGAGGTTGGCGGTAGCACCGCCAACAGGCTGGCGGTGCACCGCCGGGCATTCTGACCGCGGCGGTACAGCCGCGGCCAGAGGCGGAAAGCCGGCGGTGTACCGCCGACTTTCCGCTGCCCATGGGAATCCGCCATGGCGGCGCACCGCATACCGCCATCCTGTTGCTGGCGGTTCGCCCGCCAGGAACAGGATGGCGGTATGGGGTGCCATGGGGCCCCTGGGGGCCCCTGCAGTGCCCATGCCAATGGCATGGGCATTGCAGGGGTCCCCGTAAGAGGGCCCCACAAAGAATTTCAGTGTCTGCTTTGCAGACACTGAAATTCGCGCCGGGTGCAACTGCACCCGTCGCACCTTCCCACTCCGCCGGCTCGATTCTGAGCCGGCGTCCTCGTGGGAAGGGTGTTTCCCGCTGGGCTGGCAGGCGGACTTTCGGCGGTCGCCCGCCAGCCCAGTGGGAAACCCAGAATGACCGATGCGGTCTTTTGACCGCGGTACGGTCTTCTGGCGGTTCCCGCTTGGCGGGCGGCGGAATCACCCCCATAGTGTCTGACAGAGGCACTAACTTCATGTCTGCATACATGGAGTGTATGTGGGATGCGTGTGGTGTAACCTACAAGTTCACCACACCCTATCACCCCCAATCTAATGGTCTTGTGGAGAGATTCAACAAGACCCTGAAAGGCATGATCACAGGCCTCCCTGAGGCCCTGAGGCGTAAGTGGGACGTCCTCTTACCATGCCTTCTCTCTGCTTACAGAGAAGTACCCCAGAAGGGGGTAGGGTTCAGTCCCTTTGAGCTCCTCTATAGGTACCCTGTCAGGGGACCCTTAAGCATTGTCAAGGAGGGGTTGGAGAAAGCTCCAAAGGCACCCCCTCAGGATGTGGTCAGCTACGTGCTGGCCCTCCGCAACCAGATGCACCGCTTCTGGAAAGTGGCCAAAAGTGACCTTGAGGCCAGTCAAGAGGTAATGAAACGCTGGTATGACCAGAAGGCCACCCTGTTAGAGTTTCAACCTGGAGACAAAGTGTGGGTAATGGAGCCAGTAGAGCCTAGAGCTCTCCAGGACCGCTGGTCATGACCATTTGAAGTGAAGGAGCAGAAAGGGGAGGCCACTTACCTAGTGGACCTTCAATCCCCTAGGAACCCCTAAGGGTGCTCCATGTCAACCGACTGAAGCCTCATTTTGAGAGGTCTGAAGTCAACATGCTTCTGGTGACAGATGAGGGGGCGGAGGAGGAGAGTGAACCTCTCCCCGACCTCCTCGCTGCCAAGGAAGGTGATGGGTCAGTGGAGGGTGTCATTCTCTCTGACTCTCCGACCCTAGACCAGAGAGGGGGCTGCTACCAGTCACTGGAACAGTACTCCTCCCTGTTTTCTCTCACCCCTGGACGCACACACTTGTGTGTCCATGATATTGACACGGGAGACAGTCCCCCTGTAAAGAACAAAATGTACAGGTTGTCAGACAAGGTGAAGGCCAGCATCAAAGAGGAAGTCTCCAAGATGTTAGCTCTAGGGGTATTGAGAAGTCTAGCAGTCCCTGGGCCAGCCCTGTGATGCTGGTACCCAAGGCTGCTGCCCCTGGTGCCAAGCCAGAACTTAGGTCCTGCGTGGACTACCGGGTCTCAATTCAGTCACCCAGACTGACGCTCACCCCATCCCCCGAGCTGATGAGCTCGTAGACAGGCTAGGCGCTTCCAAATTCCTCAGTAATTTTGATCTCACATCAGGGTACTGGCAGATCACCTTGACTGAGGGGGCTAAAGAGACATCAGCATTTTCCACACCTGAGGGCCATTACCAATTCCGGGTGATGCCCTTTGGGTTGAAAAATGCCCCGCTACCTTCCAACGGTTGGTTAACGGGATCCTAGCTGGCAAGGATGCCTTCTGCGCAGCCTACCTGGACGACATTGCTGTCTACAGTTACAGCTGGGAGGAACACCTGCTCCACCTCAAGGGGGTGCTTCAGGCCCTGCATCAGGAAGGCCTGACCATCAAAGCCAGTAAGTGCCAGATTGGGCAGGGTTCCGTGGTGTACTTGGGACACCTAGTAGGTGGTGGCAAGGTACAGCCACTCCAGGCCAAGATTGAAACTATCAAGGCCTGGCAGCCACCTAGAACCCAAACAGAGGTGAGAGCATTCTTAGGCCTCACTGGGTATTACCGCAGATTTGTCAAGGGCTACGGAACCATGGTGACACCGTTGACAGAACTCACATCCAAAAAGCAACCTAGGTTGGTGATTAGGATAGAGGCTTGTCAGAAAGCCTTTGACTCCCTGAAGGAAGCCATGTGCACGGCCCCGTGCTCAATGCCCCTGACTACTCCAAGGAATTTATTGTGCAGACAGACGCTTCAGAACATGGTATAGGGGCGGTCCTAGCACAGCTAAACGAGGAGGGCCTAGACCAACCAGTAGTCTTTATTAGCAGAAGACTATTACCACGGGAACAGAGGTGGAGTGCTATTGAAAGAAAAGCCTTTGTTGTGGTCTGGGCACTGAAGAAGCTGGGACCATACCTGTTTGGGACTCACTTCCGGGTTAAGGCAGACCACAGGCCCCTCAGATGGCTCATGCAGATGAGGGGTGAAAATCCAAAACTCTTGAGGTGGTCCTTTTTCCTACAGGGGATGAACTTTGCGGTGGGGCATCGCCCAGGGGTTGACCTCGCCAATGCTGATGGTCTCGCCAGATACTTCTGCCTTAGCGATGAGAGTTCTCAGGAGGTTGGGTAGCTCTCCCCACTTTCAGCTGGGGGGGCACATGTTAGACCTGACAGCCTTAGTGTGGTCACCCCTAACTTTTTGCCTGCCTCCCTCCACTTTTTGGGCACTGTTTTTGCTGTTTTTTAGACTCTGCGCACTTTACCACTGCTAACTAGTGCTAAAGTGCATATGCACTCTCCCTTTAAACATGGTAACCTTGGATCACACCAAATAGGACTATTTGATTTACTTATAAGTCCCTAGTAGAGTGCACTATATGTGCCCAGGGCCTATAGATTAAATGCTACTAGTGGGCCTGCAGCACTGGTTGTGCCACCCACTTTAGTAGCCCCTTTACCTTGTCTCAGGCCTTCCATTGCAAGGCCTGTGTGTGCAATTTCACTGTCACTTCAACTTTGCATTTAAAAGTACTTGCCAAGCCTAAAACTCCCCTTTTTCTACATGTAAGTCACCCCTAAGGTGTGCCCTAGTTAACCCCTAGATCAGGGTGCTGTGTGGGTAAAAGGCAGGACATATACCTGTGTAGTTTACATGTCCTGGTAGTGTAAAACTCCTAAATTCGTTTTTACACTACTGTGAGGCCTGCTCCCTTCATAGGCTAGCATTGGGGCTGCCCTCATACATTGTTGACGTGGTAGCTGCTGATCTGAAAGGAGTAGGAAGGTCATATTTAGTATGGCCAGAATGGTAATACAAAATCCTGCTGACTGGTGAAGTTGGATTTAATATAACTATTTTAGAAATGCCACTTTTAGAAAGTGAGTATTTCTCTGCACTTAAATCTTTCTGTGCCTTACAATCCACGTCTGGCTGGGTTTAGTTGACAGCTCCTTGTGCATTCACTCAGACAACCGAAACACAGGGTACTCAGCCTCACTTTCATACATCTGCATTTTGAATGGGTCTTCCTGGGCTGGGAGGTTGGAGGGCCTGCTCTCACACAAAGGACTGCCACACCCCCTACTGGGACCCTGGCAGACAGGGTTGAACTGAAAGGGGAACTCGTGCACTTCTAAGCCACTCTTTGAAGTCTCCCCCACTTCAAAGGCACATTTGGGTATAAAACAGGGCCTCTGCCCTACCACCTCAGACCCTTCCTGGAGAAGAAACCTGGACCAGAACCTGCACCCTGACAAGAAGAACTGCCTGGCTGCTTAAAGGACTCACCTGACTGCTTTCTACAGAGGACTGCTGCCTTGCTGTTGCCCTGCTGTCTTGCTGCTCTCTTGCTTTGCTGCAGAAGTGCTCTCCAAGGGCTTGGATAGAGCTTGCCTCCTGTTCCCTGAAGTCTCAGGACCAAAAAGACTTCTCCATTGCAACTGGACTCCTTGTGTGGCGAACAATTCAACGCTCAGCTTGCTCCGCTGTGAAAAATTCACTGCACGCCGAACCAGGACAATGCCGCGCGACTTCGCAAGGAAAAAATCGACGCGGCACCTGGGGTGCGACCGGAAGTTCGACGCACGGCCCACCGGATCGACACACATCCGACCTGGGAAGACGCGGGCCGACTTCCAGAGGGGAAATCGACGCAGCGCCTGCTGTGAGGGAGAAATTTCCCTGCATCGCCCACCGGAACAATGCAGAGCTGGTCAACAAGCCTAGGATTCCATGCACAGACCCCGGGCGTTTGAAAACCCTGCAAGCCGAAGAGGAGGCCAGTTCGCGCGCCGGAAATCGACGCAATGTCTTCCCCACGTGGAAAATAAAGACGCAAGTCTGTGTGTGAAGGGGCGAAACCGACGCACACACCATCTTCCACGCACCTCCTCCTCTGCGGCCCTTTGCAGAGATTTTTCACTCAAACCAGGTACTTTGTGCTTAAAAGAGACTTTGTTGGCTTTTAAAAGGACTTAAGACACTTTATATCACTTTCCAGTGATATCTTTACATTTTCTTATTGCATCTTTTATCGTTTTGACCTGCAAATATCCAGATAAATATTATATATTTTTCTAAACACTGTGTGGTGTATTTTTATGGTGCTATATTGTGTTCTTGTATGATTTATTGCACAAATACTTTACACATTGCCTTCTAAGTTAAGCGTGACTGCTCAGTGCCAAGCTACCAGAGGGTGGGCACAGGATAATTTGGATTGTGTGTGACTTACCCTGACTAGAGTGAGGGTCCTTGCTTGGACAGGGGGTAAGCTGACTGCCAGCCAAAGACCCCATTTCTAACATTGGTGATCAGCGGTGAGGATAGGACTTGTATTTGTGCAGTGGCATACAGTAGCTAAGTATTTTACTACCTACCCACAGTTGAAGGTCAACTTGATTTTTATCTCTTTTTGCAAATTTGTTTTTCCTGACAATTTTCTAAACCTAAATCCTCACTCAACATGTCTCAGGCTGTGTCTCAAGCAGGAGATTGTGACCTAGCCCTGTTGGAGACATATACTGTCAAACAGCTAAAAGGGTTCTGCAAGGAGATGAGTGTACCCACCCAAGGGGCCTCCAGAAAGGAGGACATTCAAGTGGCGCTGAGGGCCTGGGCAGAAGCCCATTTAGAGAAGGAGGATGCTGAGGAGGAGGAGCCAGAAGATGGCCCCCCAGAGGATTTTTTGCCATCAGTGGGTGATGTTACCACTGCAATTGTGCCCCCTTCCAGACCAGGGAGCAGTGTCTCTGATCAAGGCCTGACCGCAGAGGAAAGGAGAGAGGAGAGGGAGTTACAATTGCAAATGGCAAGACTGGAAATTGAGGCTCAACAGGAAGAAAGAAGGGCAGAGAGAGAAGCACAAGCAGCTGAGAGATCCTTGGCTAAAAAGAAATTTTTGTTGGCTCATGAACTGTGTCTCAAGGAGCTGGATCTTATGGCAAAACAGTCTGAATCCATAATGGTGGCAGCATACAGACAGGACCTGCTGGAGAAAAGAAGGTTTGTATACCCAAAAATGTGGTGCCCAGTTTTGTGGTGGGAGATGACATAGATAAATGGCTAGCTGCTTATGAAGTTGCACTAAGGGCTCATGAGGTTCCTGAAGGGCAATGGGGTACAGTTATGTGGAGTTATGTGCCACCATTGGGGAGGGACACACTTCTCACATTGGACATAAAGGATCAAAACACATACCCACTTCAGAAAGCCATTTTACTTGCCAAGTTTGGGCTGACCCCTGAGAAATATGGTCAGGGGTTCAGGGACAGCACCAAACTGTCCACACAAACACGGGTAGATTTATTTGACTTTTCCAGTAAGGCACTGAATGGATAGGTGCGGGATGCAAAGTAGATGATTACACAGGATTGTATAATTTGATTCTGAGAGAGCATATGCTCAGCATTTGTTTTACAGAGTTGCGCCAGCACCTAGTAGACAGTAAGCTGACTGATCCCAGGAAGCTTGCTGAGGAGGCGGACCTCTGGACTAGTACCAGTGTCCAGAAAGGTATCTGGGGGGGACACCCACAAAGGTGGTCAGGGTTCCCATCAGAAGAAAGAGGGGGGAGAAAAACTTAAAAACAAGGAGTTCTCAAAAGGCCCCCAAAATAGTTCCCAAGGAAGTAGTGGTAACTAGTCCCGGTCTGATTCCAAAAGGAGAGGTTTTACTGATCATAATATAGGGACGTTTGTACCCCAATGTGCAGAGCGCAAAAAGTATGGGCACTCTGAGGGCGACTCAAGTGTCCCAAGAGGGCACAGCCCCCTAAAGGAGGGCAGACACCTGGGTTGGCCAGCGTAGCGCTCGGGGAGGAGATGGTCCCAGTCAGTTTTAGGGAGCAGACAGAGGTAACCCTAGTGTCCCTGGGGGATGCAGAGATGGTGCCAAAAACCCACATGCCTGCCAATATTTCAAAGTATAGGCAGTGGGTCACCATCAATGAGCAAAGGGTGGAGGCTCTGCGTGACACAGGAGCCAGCATGACTGCTGTCAAGGGTCAGCTGGTTTCAGCAGAGCAGGTCATCCCAAATACATTCCACCAAGTCATAGTTGCCGACAATCGTGAGAGCCACCTACCGGTAGCTCTGGTTCCCTTTGAGTGTGGGGGGGGGTCTCTGGTACACTAAAAGTAGCTGTGAGTCCTCCCATGCCTGTAGATTGTCTGTTAGGCAACGACCTTGAGCACACTACCTGGAAGGAGGTAGAGTTAAGGTCTCACTTGGAGATGTTAGGTCTGCATGACCACACGGTCCATGGTGGCCCGAGAGGGAAGTCAAGGGCGTCTGGAGCCTGGAACAATGGCCCAGACAACTGCCAAGAGGAGGGGCAAGGGGCACGGGAAACCGGTCCCAGAAGCTCCCGGAGTGGTTGACGGGGTTCCTGAGGAGGAGGCACCTGAGCCAACTGGGGAAGACATTGCCGCCCTAGGTGACCTACCTGAGCTTGATGGCTGGCAAGTTGAGGGTGGGCCCACCAGGGAGGAATTCTGTAAGGCGCAGAAAGAATGTCCCACTCGAGAGGGCATGAGGAAGCAAGCCTCAGCCCAGGCAGCAGGTGAAGCCTCTGGCGATCACCACATATATTGGGAGAATGATCTCTTCTACAGTGAGCCTAAGGTTCCGGCCACTGGGGCAGCGCGTGCGCTGGTGGTCCCCCAGTGTTACCGGACCTTCCTACTGGGACTGGCTCACGACATTCCCCTGGCAGGACATTTGGGGCAAAGCAAGACCTTTGCTAGGCTTGTCACCCACTTCTATTGGCCCAGAATGAGGACAAACTCAGATACGTTCTGTAGGTCCTGTCACACCTGCCAGGCCAGTGGTATAACAGGAAGAAGGGTTAAGGCCCCCCTGATTCCACTTCCTGTTGTTGGCACCTACTTTGAAAGGGTGGTCATCGACATTGTTGGTCCATTGGACCCCAAAACTGCCCTAGGCAACAGGTTCATCCTGGTTTTGGTGGACCATGCCACCCGTTACCCAGAGGCAATCCCTCTGAGGACCGTAACTGCACTGGTGGTGACCAGAACTCTGATGGGGATATTTACCCGTGTGGGATTCCCAAAGGAGATAGTGTCTGACAGAGGCACTAACTTCATGTCTGCATACATGGAGTGTATGTGGGATGCGTGTGGTGTAACCTACATGTTCACCACACCCTATCACCCCCAATCTAATGGTCTTGTGGAGATATTCAACAAGACCCTGAAAGGCATGATCACAGGCCTCCCTGAGGCCCTGAGGCGTAAGTGGGACGTCCTCTTACCATGCCTTCTCTCTGCTTACAGAAAAGTACCCCAGAAGGGGGTAGGGTTCAGTCCCTTTGAGCTCCTCTATGGGTACCCTGTCAGGGGACCCTTAAGCATTGTCAAGGAGGGGTTGGAGAAAGCTCCAAAGGCACACCCTCAGGATGTGGTCAGCTACGTGCTGGCCCTCTGCAACCAGATGCACCGCTTCTGGAAAGTGGCGAAAAGTGACCTTGAGGCCAGTCAAGAGGTAATGAAACGCTGGTATGACCAGAAGGCCACCCTGGTAGAGTTTCAACCTGGAGACAAAGTGTGGGTAATGGAGCCAGTAGAGCCTAGAGCTCTCCAGGACTGCTGGTCAGGCCCATTTGAAGTGAAGGAGCAGAAAGGGGAGGCCACTTACCTAGTGGACCTTCAATCCCCTTGGAACCCCTAAGGGTGCTCCATGTCAACCGACTGAAGCCTCATTTTGTGAGGTCTGAATTCAACATGCTTCTGGTGACAGATGAGGGGGAGGAGGAGGAGAGTGAACCTCTCCCCGACCTCCTCGCTGCCAAGGAAGGTGATGGGTCAGTGGAGGGTGTCATTCTCTCTGACTCTCCGACTCTAGACCAGAGAGGGGGCTGCTACCAGTCACTGAAACAGTACTCCTCCCTGTTTTCTCTCACCCCTGGACGCACACACTTGTGTGTCTATGATATTGACACGGGAGACAGTCCCCCTGTAAAGAAGAAAATTTACAGGTTGTCAGACAAGGTGAAGGCCAGCATCAACGATGAAGTCTCCAAGATGTTGGCTCTAGGGGTATTGAGAAGTCTAGCAGTCCCTGGGCCAGCCCTGTGGTGATGGTACCCAAGGCTGCTGCCCCTGGTGCCAAGCCAGAACTTAGGTCCTGTGTGGACTACCGGGTCTCAATTCAGTCACACAGACTGACGCTCACCCCATCCCCTGAGCTGATGAGCTCGTAGACAGGCTAGGCGCTGCCAAATTCCTCAGTAATTTTGATCTCACATCAGGGTACTGGCAGATCACCTTGACTGAGGGGGCTAAAGAGACATCAGCATTTTCCACACCTGAGGGCCATTACCAATTCCGGGTGATGCCCTTTGGGTTGAAAAATGCCCCCGCTACCTTCCAACGGTTGGTTAACGGGATCCTAGCTGGAAAGGATGCCTTCTGCCCAGCCTACCTGTGTCGCGCCGCGCGGTGCGGCGCGAGCCGAGAGCTCGACTCAAGCCGGGCGTTCGGCTCGGGCCGCGCACCGCGTTGCTAGGACGCGGCGCGCCCCCAGCCTCTCCTGCGCATTTCGAGGCCCCAGACTTGCATGGGGCCTCGTTCTACCTTCTGCTTTCCACTATACTAGGGGTCTATGACCCCTCTTACCTGTTATTTTTCGTTTCTTTTCCCTTCTTTCTTCTTTTTCTTCTTTTCTGCAGTCTTTTGTTGTGCCTTTCTTTATGTCTTTTCCCCCTTCCCAGATTCCTGTTCTTTCCCAGCATTCCTTGTTCCCTATTCTCTATGGTTCCTGTTCTATTCTGTTCTATGTGTTGTTTCCCTGTCTAAGATGGCGTCATTTTACTTCCTGTGGGTCACTTCCTGTTTTTTAGTATATAAGGGCTGTGTTTTCTTCTTTCTTTGCGCTGCAACACTTTCTGCTCAGTTAGTGTCTTCGCTCCTGATTTCCTCTCCTGTGGGTTCTGGATTTCAGCATTCTGTTTTTCCTGACTTTTGCTCCTTTTGGATTCCTGTTTGTTTGTTCTTGTTTTTTCCAGGAATCTTCCTGTTTGGAGGTTTTTCCCATTTTTCGAAGGGGTTTTTTCCTCTGGCGCTATTTTCTGAAGGGCACGGTCTGTTCTTGGCGTCTCCATTGCCTACAGCACTGTGGCTACCAGAAAGAGTCGCCCCTTTTTGGGCCAAAGCCGAACATTGAAGATCCACGCCACCCGGTCTGCAAATTCCAGGCGCAAGCAGCACGTGAGTCGTGACAGATTGCAGCGCCTAACCATTCCGACGTCCTCAAACACCATGGATGACACAGTGGCGGCTGCTGCAGATCCGGAACAATCTCTTTTGACCACGATTCAGCAACAAGCTCAGGAATTGCAACAACTACGCAATGAAAATGCTGCGTTACGACAGGCTTTGGCTCTCCGCACCAGTGATGTTCCAACTATCTCCATTTCTACCCCTTGTTTCTCTGGTGAACCAACCAAGCTTCGCGAGTTCCTGGATGCATTAACAGTGTACTTCGCCTTCCGACCTACCCAATTCTCCCACGACAGGACCAAGGTGGGTTATCTTATCAGTGCCTTATCCGGTCCAGCCTTGGCCTGGGCAACCCCGATGGTGTCCTCCAACGACCCTGTATTGTCGGACTATTCCACCTTTGTGAGTCGCTTCAAACAGATGTTTAGCCGTCCTGGATTGGAAGCCTCTGCCGAAGAAGCCTTATGTGATATCCAACAAGGCTCGCAAGACGTCTTGCAATATATAACCCGTTTTCGTCAACTGGCGGCAGAGACCACTTGGGTGGAACGTACTCTGGTAACTTAATTTCGTAGAGGACTCAAAGAAGAAATAAAGGATGAACTAGTACATTCTACCAGAGCGGAAGATCTTCGTGGCCTGATGGATCAAGCACTGTCCATCGAATATCGTCTTCAGGAACGGAGATCGGAAAAGAAAAGGAGTAGAGGGTTTTCCCAGCCAAGTAGCTCACGAGCTTGCCTGCAGCGTTCCGAGGAACCTCGCACTCCTGCTAGAGACATCGAAGGGGAACCCATGCAGGTGGATACTACCCGAGGTCCGCTCTCTGCTAGTGAACGAGAGGACAGACGCAAGAGAGGGTTGTGCCTGTACTGTGGTTCTGCTGGTCACATGCTTCGTACCTGTCCTGTACGTCCGCCCAGGCCTTCGGGAAACGCCACCTCCCGTCCTCTGTAAGAAGGGAGGGGACGGGATCTACAGCTATACCTTCCATCAGCTCCTTTAATGACAATACAACCGCCTTGTTCATTTTTCCTGTCCTGTTACAACTTCCTGACGGTCGTCAAGAAAAGACTATGGCATTACTAGATTGTGGTGCTAGTGGTATATACATGGACAAGACGTGGGCTGCTGCTCACCAAGTTCCTACACAAGCAAAAGAAGTACCTGAACAGGTACACACCGTGGATGGATCCTTGATATCCTCTGGTCCTGTAGACACCACTACCCTGATGTTAAGTCTACAGGTGGGAAACCATCAAGAACACATCTCCTTCGATCTTATCACGTCCCCCAACCATACCATAATTCTTGGAATTCCGTGGTTTATCAGACATAACCCGTATATAAATTGGGTAACCCGGACAGTTTCTTTGTCTTCGCAATTTTGTCATGAGAACTGTTTTACTTCCGACAAGTATTGGTCTCCGAAAAGATCCTTAGATACTGAAGGTGCCACTGGTATGTCCATTAATACGGTCCAAGGGGTCCCAGACCACTATTTGGAGTTTCAGGATGTTTTCCAAAAACCGTCGAAACCTGTGCTACCTCCACATCGAGAATATGATTGTGCTATTCCATTGGAACCCGGCACAATTGTTCCTTTTGGGAGGATGTACTCTCTCACGGAACCCGAAAAGGAAGTTCTAAAAGAGTATCTGGACGAAAATATACAGAGTGGTCTTATTGTTCCATCGTCGTCTCCGGCTGGGGCTCCTCTCTTTTTTGTGCCCAAGAAGACAAAGGATCTTCGTCCTTGCCTGGATTTTCGAGGTCTGATTAAAATAACAATTAAAGACCGTTATCCTTTGCCTCTCATCAGGGACATACTAGAAGCTATCAGAGGGGCTCAACGTTTTACTAAATTAGATTTACGAGGAGCTTACCACCTTTTACGCATAAAAGAAGGCGACGAATGGAAGACAGCTTTCAGGACTCCATTTGGCCATTTTGAATATAGGGTTATGCAGTTTGGTCTCACTAATGCCCCCGCTATCTTCCAGAGATTTATGGACTCAGTGTTTTCAGACCTTCTGAATCAGACAGTCGTGATCTACCTAGATGATATTCTTATTTATTCTAGAAATCCGGAACTCCATTCTTCCCATGTGAAACAAGTTCTTCAAAGACTTCGTGCTCATCAACTATTTTGCAAACCAGAAAAATGTGAGTTCGACATGACGGAAGTCAAATATCTGGGCTATCATTTAAGTCCCACCGGCATAGCTATGGATCAAGAAAAGGTACAAGCTATCCTAGAGTGGCCTTCTCCTTCTTCCATAAAAGAAACACAATGTTTCCTAGGGTTAGCAAACTTCTATCGACAATTCATTCTAGACTTTGCCAGACAGACTAGCCACATAACTCACACCTTAAAAAAGGAAAATTTAAAGAAAGGGTTTGTCTGGACTGAGGCGGCTGAAGCAGCCTTTCAAGAATTAAAGAGAGCCTTCACCCAAGCCCCCATCTTGAGACATCCAGATACCACCAAACAATTTATAGTCGTAACTGATGCTTCTGAGAGAGCCATCGGAGCTGTCTTACTCCAAAGACAAGAGGATGATGGTCTTGAACATCCTGTTTTCTACTTGTCTCATATCCTTTCCACAGCTGAACAACACTATTCTGTACTGGAAAGGGAATTATTGGCTCTGAAAACAGCCTGCCTTGAGTGGAGACAGTTTCTGATGGGTTCCAAGGAACCATTTGAGGTGAGGACAGACCACCGTAACCTACAATGTTTACGAAATTTTGTATGCCAGAATAGTCGTCAGGCCCGCCTGGGCCTTTTTCTTCAGTCAGTACGAATTTTTCATCACAAATATTCCTGGATCTCAAAACATTCTGGCTGATGCTCTGTCTCGCCGATATCCAGAGTGTACTCCTTCCTCATCTCAGTATCTTCTGGAACCCAGTAAGATCATTGGAGTGACTCAGTCTTTCCTGGAAGAAGTACAACTGGAATACGCCAACCTATCGGACCACGATATAGAAGAACTAAGACCATTATTACATAAGAAACAAGGATATTTTTATTATCAAAACCTGATATTCCTCCCTACTATGAAGGTGCAAGAAAAAGCATTACAAATGTGCCATGATTCACCTGTGGCTGGTCATAGAGGCATCAAGGCCACACAAGAACTTCTTTCACGATTTTTCTGGTGGCCTACCTGGAAACTGGATGTGGAAAGATACGTTCAGGCCTGTCCCATATGTGCCCAAATCAAGATACCCCATACCAGACCTGCAGGATTACTACAGCCTTTGCCCGTTCCACCGGCCCCATGGCATACCATCTCTACTGATTTCATGTGTTCACTCCCACCATCAGCAGGAAACCGGGTTATCATGGTCACTGTGGATTCTTTCACGAAGATGGATCATTTCACTGCCCTGAAAAGGCTACCTACTTCTCAAGAACTAAGTCAAATATTCATTGATCATATCTTCCGTCTCCATGGACTTCCACATACCATAATATCTGATAGAGGACCTCAGTACATTTCCCGGTTTTGGAGGCATTTTTGTAAAACACTAAATATTAATAGAGCCCTGTCTTCAGGGTTCCATCCTCAGACCAACGGCCAGACTGAGCGTCTGAACCAAGGACTAGAGCAATATCTTCGATGCTTTTGCAAATCTACCCAAAGTAACTGGAACACTTACCTCTCTATAGCTGAATTTTCCTACAATAACTCAGTCCATAGTGCCTCCAAGGTCACTCCCTTTTTCTGTTCTTATGGTTTTCATCCTACCTCTTTTCCTACTTCTCCACAATCCAACTCTCCTCTACCCGCTATTACCTATTTCTCCAAACGCCTTCTCCAAATCCATAGACTAATTCGATCTAATTTGTTACATACCAAGAGATATATGAAGAAGGCTGCAGACAAGAAACGTGCAACCAATCCAGACTATCATCCGCAAGATAAAGTTTGGCTCTCCTCCAAATTCTTACCCTCACGTCTTTCTCAAAATAAGTTCACACCTCGTTACTATGGGCCTTTCCGTATTCTTCAGTTGGTCAATCCTGTCACTGTCCGTCTTCACTTACCTCATACATGGAAGATTCATCCGGTCTTTCATGTTTCTCTGCTTAAACCTTATGTGCCTGACCCTTACTCACGTCAGTTTCCTTGTCCACCTCCGGTACTCGTGGATGATGTTCCTGAATATGAAGTACAGGAGATTTGTGATTCTCGTCTTTTTCACAAACGCCTTCAGTATCTGATTCATTGGAAGGGTTATCCTCTCAGTGAATGCTCTTGGGAAGATGCATCTTCCGTTCACGCACCTCTCCTGATTCAACGCTTTCACTGCTTATTTCCTCTCAAACCTGGACCTTCGGGAGGGGGACCTACTGTCGCGCCGCGCGGTGCGGCGCGAGCCGAGAGCTCGACTCAAGCCGGGCGTTCGGCTCGGGCCGCGCACCGCGTTGCTAGGACGCGGCGCGCCCCCAGCCTCTCCTGCGCATTTCGAGGCCCCAGACTTGCATGGGGCCTCGTTCTACCTTCTGCTCTCCACTATACTAGGGGTCTATGACCCCTCTTACCTGTTATTTTTCGTTTCTTTTCCCTTCTTTCTTCTTTTTCTTCTTTTCTGCAGTCTTTTGTTGTGCCTTTCTTTATGTCTTTTCCCCCTTCCCAGATTCCTGTTCTTTCCCAGCATTCCTTGTTCCCTATTCTCTATGGTTCCTGTTCTATTCTGTTCTATGTGTTGTTTCCCTGTCTAAGATGGCGTCCTTTTACTTCCTGTGGGTCACTTCCTGTTTTTTAGTATATAAGGGCTGTGTTTTCTTCTTTCTTTGCGCTGCAACACTTTCTGCTCAGTTAGTGTCTTCGCTCCTGATTTCCTCTCCTGTGGGTTCTGGATTTCAGCATTCTGTGTTTCCTGACTTTTGCTGCTTTTGGATTCCTGTTTGTTTGTTCTTGTTTTTTCCAGGAATCTTCCTGTTTGGAGGTTTTTCCCCTTTTTCTAAGGGTTTTTTTCCTCTGGCGCTATTTTCTGAAGGGCACGGTCTGTTCTTGGCGTCTCCATTGCCTACAGCACCGTGGCTACCAGAAAGAGTCGCCCCTTTTTGGGCCAAAGCCGAACATTGAAGATCCACGCCACCCGGTCTGCAAATTCCAGGCGCAAGCAGCACGTGAGTCGTGACAACCTGGACGACATTGCTGTCTACAGTTACAGCTGGGAGGAACACCTGCTCCACCTCAAGGAGGTGCTTCAGGCCCTGCATCAGGAAGGCCTGACCATCAAGGCCAGTAAGTGCCAGATTGGGCAGGGTTCCGTGGTGTACTTGGGACACCTAGTAGGTGGTGGCCAGGTACAGCCGCTCCAGGCCAAGATTGAAACTATCAAGGCCTGGCAACCACCTAGAACCCAAACAGAGGTGAGAGCATTCTTAGGCCTCACCGGGTATTACCGCAGATTTGTCAAGGGCTACGGAACCATGGTGACACCGTTGACAGAACTCACATCCAAAAAGCAACCTAGGTTGGTGATTAGGACAGAGGCTTGTCAGAAAGCCTTTGACTCCCTGAAGGAAGCCATGTGCACGGCCCCGTGCTCAATGCCCCTGACTACTCCAAGGAATTTATTGTGCAGACAGACGCTTCAGAACATGGCATAGGGGCGGTCCTAGCACAGCTAAACGAGGAGGGCCTAGACCAACCAGTAGTCTTTATTAGCAGAAGACTATTACCACGGGAACAGAGGTGGAGTGCTATTGAAAGAAAAGCCTTTGTTGTGGTCTGGGCACTGAAGAAGCTGGGACCATACCTGTTTGGGACTCACTTCCGGGTTAAGGCAGACCACAGGCCCCTCAGATGGCTCATGCAGATGAGGGGTGAAAATCCAAAACTCTTGAGGTGGTCCTTTTTCCTACAGGGGATGGACTTTGCGGTGGAGCATCGCCCAGGGGTTGACCACGCCAATGCTGATGGTCTCTCCAGATACTTCCGCCTTAGCGATGAGAGCTCTCAAGAGGTTGGGTAGCTCTCCCCACTTTCAGCTGGGGGGGGCACATGTTAGACCTGACAGCCTTAGAGTGGTCACCCCTAACTTTTTGCCTGCCTCCCTCCACTTTTTGGACACTGTTTTTGCTGGTTTTTAGACTCTGCACACTTTACCACTGCTAACCAGTGCTAAAGTGCATATGCACTCTCCCTTTAAACATGGTAACCTTGGATCACACCAAATTGGACTATTTGATTTACTTAGAAGTCCCTAGTAGAGTACACTATATGTGCCCATGGCCTGTAGATTAAATGCTACTAGTGGACCTGCAGCACTGGTTATGCCACCCACTTTAGTAGCCCCTTTACCTTGTCTCAGGCCTGCCATTGCAAGGCCTGTGTGTGCAGTTTCACTGCCACTTCGACTTGGCATTTAAAAGTACTTGCCAAGCCTAAAACTCCCTTTTTTCTACATGTAAGTCACCCCTAAGGTGTGCCCTAGTTAACCCCTAGAGCAGGGTGCTGCGTGGGTAAAAGGCAGGACATATACCTGTGTAGTTTACATGTCCTGGTAGTGTAAAACTCCTAAATTCTTTTTTACATTACTGTGAGGCCTGCTCCCTTCATAGGCTAGCATTGGGGCTGCCCTCATACATTGTTGAAGTGGTAGCTGCTGATCTGAAAGGAGTAGGAAGGTCATATTTAGTATGGCCAGAATGGTAATACAAAATCCTGCTGACTGGTGAAGTTGGATTTAATATTACTATTTTAGAAATGCCACTTTTAGAAAGTGAGCATTTCTCTGCACTTAAATCTTTCTGTGCCTTATAATCCACGTCTGGCTGGGTTTAGTTGACCGCTCCTTGTGCATTCACTCAGACACACCCCAAACACAGGGTAATCAGCCTCACTTGCATACATCTGCATTTTGAATGGGTCTTCCTGGGCTGGGAGGGTGGAGGGCCTGCTCTCACACAAAGGACTGCCAAACCCACTACTAGGACCCTGGCAGACAGGATTGAACTGAAAGGGGACCTGGTGCACTTCTAAGCCACTCTTTGAAGTCTCCCCCACTTCAAAGGCACATTTGGGTATAAAACATGGCCTCTGCCCTACCACCTCAGACACTTCCTGGAGAAGAAACCTGAACCAGAACCTGCACCCTGACAAGAAGAACTGCCTGGCTGCCGAAAGGACTCACCTGACTGCTTTCTACAGAGGACTGCTGCCTTGCTGTTGCCCTGCTGTCTTCCTGCTCTCTTGCTTTGCTGCAGAAGTGCTCTCCAAGGGCTTGGATAGAGCTTGCCTCCTGTTCCCTGAAGTCTCAGGACCAAAAAGACTTCTCTCTTGCAACTGGACTCCTTGTGCGACGAAAAATGTGACGCTCAGCTTGCTCCGTGGTGAAAAATTCACTGCACGCCGAACCGGGCTGATGACGCTCGACTTCGCAAGGAAAAGATTGACGCGGCGCCTGCGGTGCGACCGGAACTTCAACGCACGGCCCACTGGATCGATGCACAGCCGACCTGGGACGACGACGCCCGACTTCAAGAGGGGAAATAGACACAGCGCCTGCCGTGAGGGAGAAATTTCCCTGCATCGCCCACCAGAACGACGCAGAGCTGGTCAACAAGCCCAGGAGTCCACGCACAGACCCCGGGGCGTCTGAAAACCCTGCAACCTGAAGAGGAGGCCCGTCCGTGCACCGGAAATCGACACAACGTCTTCCCCGCATGGAAAATAACAACGCAAGTCCATGTGTGAAGGGGCGAAACCGACGCACACACCATCTTTCACTCATCTCCTCCTCTGCGGCCCTTTGCAGAGATTCTTCACTCAAACCAGGTACTTTGTGCTTGAAAGAGACTTTGTTGGTGTTTAAAAGGACTTAAGACACTTTATATCACTTTTCAGTGATATTTTTACATTTTCTTATTGCATCTTTTATCGTTTTGACCTGCAAATATCCAGATAAATATTATATATTTTTTAAAACACTGTGTGGTGTATTTTTGTGGTGCTATATTGTGTTATTGTATGATTTATTGCACAAATACTTTACACATTGCCTACTAAGTTAAGGCTGACTGCTCAGTGCCAAGCTACCAGAGGGTGGGCACAGGACCGCTGAGTACATACCGAACCCTCCACAGTTCCACTGGCCGCTCCAGTTCAACCGTATTCCAGTTGTTCGTGTCCCAGAGGAAATTGTTCCATGAGTTGCTCTCCAATGCTTGTTTCAAGTGCAGCAACACCTCATCATCCAGGACAGCTTCCGCAGTTTCTTTTGTGCTGAGCATCTTTGGACAAATACCCTGCGCTAGGGCTTGCACACGGCCTCTGTGTTTTCTTCATCCAGGGTAGTGGTGGTTGGAGCCTGATTGGACGGGTGCCTTGACAAGAACTCTGCAGGATTTTTGGCTCCCGGTTGATACAACACATCCAAACCGTAATGTTGAAGCTGGCTGGCCCATCTTTCAATTCGTGGAGGTGGGTGTGGGGCACTCCCCTTGAACAGAGGGACGAGCGGTTGGTGGTCGGCAACCACCCTGAAGGGTCTTCCTTGCAGGTACAGGTGAAAATGACCACACACCCACTTGATGGCCAGGGCCTCCCTCTCGGTTTAAGAATAGCGTTGTTCAGTCACTGTCAAAGCCTTGCTGGCATACGTTAGGGTGGCCCACCGGCCCGCTCATTTTCTCAGGCCAGGACTGCACCGAGGCCTACAGGACTCGCGTCAACCAAAAGCTCGGTCTTCTTTTTGGGGTCAAAGTATGCCATGTTGGTTTCACAGAGAAGGGCTTCTTAGAGCGATTGGAACGCTTCTTCTTCTCAACTCCACCATGTCCACGATGAATCAGTTTTGGTGAGAGCTCAGAGTGGCTCTGACAGAGTGGCCAACTTTGGGATGAATCTGCCACAATATGTTGTCATTACCAGAAAACTCCGTACCTCAGTTACAGTTCTTGGAGCGGAAGCTTTCCTAATGGCACTGAAGTTTTGCGGGTCCAGTTGGACACCCTCCTGATTGAATACATATCCAAAGAATTCAATCGACATTTGAAAAAACACACATTTGTCCCTGTGGAGGATGAGCCCATGTTCCGACAGTCATTGGAGGGTAGTCGTCACGTACTGATGGTGCTCTTCTGCCGTTGCAGAGTAAATTAGTATGTCATCACTGACATTCATAACCCCTTGTAACCCAGATAATGTCTGTCGAATCGCGTCCTGGAATACCTCCGCCGCCGAGGACACGCCAAAGCTCAGGTGTTTGGAGTGTCGCAATGCCATATGCGTAAAAAATTTCATATTGTATCGGCTTTCCCCTGCTAGTTGGAGCTGGTGGTATCCCGCATTTAAGTCTATCATGGGGAACCACTTGGACCCATTCAGAGCAGCCTATGATATCATGTATTGTGGGTGTGATGTGCCTCTCTCTCTTGATAGCCTAGTTGGGGAGTCTCATATCGATGCGGAGCTGGATTTGTCCAGGCTGCTTTGGCTTTTCTGCTATCAAATTTGGTGATACCCACGGGGTGGGACTGGACACCTTTTCTATGACACCTTGTTCTTCGAGCTGGCCAGCTCTTGTTCTACTAACGGCCTCAGATGGAATAGTATCCGCCGGTGTGGTAGGGTGACTGGCTTTACGGCTTTGTCGATGTGTAGCTTGATGGGCAGTGCTTTGAGGCACCCTAGTCCTGTGAACAGTTCTGGAAACTTCTTTATCAGTTTGTCTACTTGGCATGCTCTAATGCTGTTCGCAAACATAACCAGGCCTAATTCTTCTTGCGCTTGGCTGTCAAGGAGTGTGTCTGCCTCCCTTTTGACTACTTGAAAATGGTGTCGATTGTTCGGCCGTCGACCTGCATGGTCACTGCCATGCATCCCTGGAGCGGTAATGATGTGTGACTCCCATACGTGAATATTTTGGTGTGTGACGGTGTCAATGGTGGACGGGGCTGGAGGCGGCAATATTGTTGTACACCCATCACATTTACTGAGGCTCCGGTGTCAATGACGGCCTTGACAGGGGACTCTGCTACTTCAATCATGCATGTGGGTTGGAGCCACTGGCGTCTCTTCAAATCTTTGGTAAACAATATTAGAAACATTTCTTCTTCATCATCTTCTATGGGGGAGGAGTTTTCTAGGGTATCGCATGGTGCTGAGCAGCATGCACCTCGTGCCACGTAGTCCTTTAGTGATAGCTGTTTGATCACCCTGATGGGTGGGCACCTCCCTCTACCTCCTCTCCCCCTCATTCCTCCTTTGCAGATGGCTGCAAAATGATTCTTTTTTCCGCAGTTGGAACAAGTTCTCCCTTGCGCTGAACAGTCCCTGGGGTTGTGCTCTTCCCTCCCACAGTAGTCACATCGTCCTCCTGGTTTTCCTCTTTGTTTGCTGCAGATGAACTGCGTGAGCACGTTCTGCCACGGGGTCTTCTCTGGCATGTGTGACATTGCCGTATCCATCTCAGCCGTCCTAGCTGTGGATAAATCATGGGACCGTTCCATGATTAGGATTTTATCCAGGCTGATATTAGGTTGTCTCAGGATCAGGCCCCTCAGCATCTTGTTTCTGCATCCTTGTATGATTTGTGCTTGAACCTCTTTTTGTTGGTCATCTTAGGTGCAGGTACTTGCCAGCTCCCTGAGAAGAGCGTAGAACTGATCAATGGACTCCCTTTCTCTTTGTCTTGTCTGACGCAGTTTGAACCGTTCGAAGTCCGGGTTCAATTGTCGATCAAAATGCGCATTCAGGGCCCTCACCACTATGTCGTAATCATAGTGGGCATGGGTGTTTGGCAGATGTCTAAAAAGCTTGTATATTTTGTCTCCCACGAAGCGGAGGAGCAAAGACCTCTTGACCACTCCGTCCTTCTCACGGGTGGCCACAAAGTAATTCTGTAGGCATTCAACCCACATCTTCCATCTCTGTGACGCAGTGGTGGGACCTGCGAGCTCATTGAATGGCAGGAGAGCACCCGTCATTGTGTGTTGTTGTGGTTGGTGGGTGGTTGACGCTGGTTCATCCGCCATGATGGGTGTGCCACTTGTGTCTATCGTTGGCTGTCGTAGACCAGTGTTCTTAGCAGGTCATTGTGCACCGCATTGACACCCATGCTGGTGGTTTGGCTTGAATTATAGGTACCTTTTGTGGGGTGCGGCCAGTGATGCTGTGCCCTTTTGCTCTGCACTCATTGTCTTGGTGGAGGGGTACCGTTACTTCAGTGCAGGTGGTGTTTTCTCATTTACTCCACCTTCATTCTTTTTGTATGCACTTGTTGTTTCATTTTTTTAAAACTTTTTTATTTTTTTATTTCTAGTGTCAGCTTGCTGTTCCCCACAGCAGTGTGATGGGCATCCTGCCCAGGGGATATTCAACTTTCAGCAGTTCTCCCGGCCACAGTTATCCTAGGTCTTTGACTTGTGGAGTGGCAGGAGCTGCCACGTGGGCTCCGGCCTTCGCACAGCCTGCGGGGGCTATTGCGCATCGTGCATGATCGCAGCGTAGTCCTGCATCCTCGGTTTCTTCTCCATACGATGTTGGGCATGGGAACGGGACTATTCTCGTTGCCAGTGTAGCGTTGTGCAGCGGCGGCTGCGGATGCTGGCCTTGCGCACGGCAGCGCTAAATCACCCAGGCACACACCAGAGATATACTTGCTGGGAGTCGTAGAGATGTGTCTCTCTCTCTCCCGTCTTTCTTACCCTACTCGTCCCTTGTCCCCTGGAACTCCTCCCTGCTTCCGGGTCGGGTCCTGCGTGGCCAGTCCAAACATCTAGACCGCCCACTATATTACATCATTCTCCCTGTCTTACTGATGAACAAAATACACAAAAGAAGTAGTATTTCCTCTTGAGACCGCATGCTTAAGGCATTAACTCTACTCTACTCATAAAAGGCATTGGACTTAACCACTGATATTAGTCACATTGTACGTTGCGACATAACATGTTACATTAAATGGAACTATTTATTGGATCTGCACGAATTAATTTAAGATCTTGGCATAGTGTGTAGGAGGTCTCCTGACAATTAAGCGATTCAGGATATTTTAGCACAATTTTGCATATATCTGCTACCTGTTTTAAGCTTAAAAACAAACAGTAGTGTGACTAAATGTGTGTTAGTTATGACTAAATTCACGATGCACATTTAACATGCAGCCAATTAGGTAATTCGCTGCTGCATTCCCTGGCACCAGTTTCTCTCTGCTCATCATTTTTATCAAACTGAACAATACAAGCACAATTATTAGCCACAATATCTGCTGAAATCATGAGTGGCTGACAGATAGGGCATATTAATCTCTGGAAGCAGAAGTAGGCAGTAGTGGCCACCACAAATCTCAAGGAGGCACATGGGTTGGGTTCGGACAGGGATGGGGGAAGCAATAAAATTAAAAATTAAAACAAATCTTACTTTTCCCAACACTGCCGGCCCCTCGCTCCTCTTCTCTCCTGATATTGTCCCCACATTCCCTGAGACACAAGCACAGACTCCCCACGCAATCCTGGTGCTGCTCTCATGATATGCATAGCAAGAGAGTAGCACCAGGATTGTTGTGAGCGGCTTTGTATGCCGCTCAGACAGTGCACTGGAGTCTGTGCTGTTTCTCCAAGCTGGCTGTGCAACAAAGGCGGGTTGGAGAAACCTACGTGCACATGTCTGTTTGGCCGGCCTAAGATCGCCAGCCACACTGATATGGGCACTTAAGTGCAGTCCACTCCATTCCTCCTTCCCACTCCCATGGCCCAGACCCGCCTCTCCTTGCACATGCTGGCTCATCCAGCAGCTGAAAAATAACACAATAATCAAATATTGTTTTATTTTTCAGGTGCTGGCTTGTAGCCAGTTGGACAACACTCCTTTACCATTGCGGAGGAGCTGCCCCTGGAAGTAGGCCTTGTTAGAGGCTGGAATCACAAAACTGGCATAGACACATCTCACTGTCACAAGCAGATGCAAGGTATTGCTACCCACTGCTGCAGGATGTAAGAAATGTTAGTCAGACCCTGAGATGTAAAGTGCAAGAGGCATAACTGATTTCTCACGTCACAGTAATAGGGGTCAGTATGTCCTATCATTTGAACACCTGCTCGTATATGCTTGGTGAGACACAGCGGGTGAGAGTGAAAATTATAAGCATCTGGGATTCTCCTTAGACTGAGAGTGAAAACTGGAAATATGGGGTGGGATTTCTCTCCGTTGTTAAACTAACTCATATCTCAAAACAATCACCAGAAAAAAGAACAAAGGGATAGATGGCGAGAACATAAATCCCTAATGCAATTTTGGTCAGTTTAATTAATGGTGAGTAAGAGCAAAAGAACATCCCATGGAAATACCCCCCTCTTTGCAGGTTCAGGTTATATCTGAAACGATTGACTTTTAAGACTAGTTGCCGCAAAGACATAATAAAGGGAAACTGTGTGAACCCATTCAATTTCCATCAGTCTTTCTTACTGGACCTGTAAATGGGCCTGACCGAATTAACACATGATGTGGTGCTTATTGAGTAACGTGATAGCAATGCGCCTACTGTGTTTTCTAACAAAGGCTTTTTAACCCTAGCAGACACCGCTCCTCCTCAAGCCAAGCACTTGAGAGGAGCAGAGCAGGTAGTCTGCCTTCATCAGATGTGAAACTGAATGGACCTCAGAATGCCAGTAAACCACCCTTTTAAATGGAACCACGCACTCAAGGGTTGAACTAGGGCAAGCACTAGACAGTTGTCAACACACAACATATAAAAAAAACACTTCATTGCATTGTGCTCAATTCTAACACTCAAGGCATTTTTTGTAAGTTGCTGCATTTTATCCTCAAATCAGTCTCTGCATTGACCGCTCTTGGAAAGTACAACTAGTTTGCAAGGTGTTTTGACTATATATTAGCACACAATGTATTCCTGACAAAGGTAAGAGGTTAAGCACTAGCAGTTCAAGCAGTTGCTTGTTAATACCAGAACAGTTAAAAGTCAAAAACACAACACAATAAAAATTCTGCTCCATAAGAATAGAGAATAATTAAATGCGAAAAATGACACCGTAATAACAAAAATCCAATAAGGGGACCCAGATATGTGAATTTTGCAAGATTCAAGTAAAAAAGCACCAAATAGCGCACAGCACCAATGGTAGCAAATGGTCACAGAGGACTGGGGCCTAGGCGATGTATCAGGCCCTCGCGATGGATACAACAACCAGGTTCAACCCAGTTGGAGGTTTTACCTTGGGACTTAGGGGCCATGGGAATGGAGCAAAATTACTTCATTCTCATGGCGGAAGGACCACCAATCTAATTTATAAATGACCGACATACAGGCGGTAATTTATAATGCGTTGGCAGGAGTTGCCATGAACGCATTTCCTGTCACTTCATATTGATATTTGGTGCAGGGCTGTGTCAGCATAATGTAACCCTGCACCAAAAAATTTCTTTTTTTTTATCTTCAAAAAGTCATCTCTCATATCGAGGGGAGCATTATTTGCTTTTTTATGCCCCTCACCACCAGGTTTTGCCTAGTGGTGATGGACAGTAAAAAAAAAATGGCTACATGTCCATCCAGCCTGATTTGGTGGGCTACCTTTGAGTATTTTTCTGATGACTATTACTCCGTTGGACCGTCTGAGATATTTGGCCAAGGGGGTGAGGGAGTACTCACCGGTGGAGCCAAATCTAAGGGCCGCTTGCAATTATATTGGCAGTAATTATACTTTCTCGTGCCCCCCCCCCTCTGTAGACACCGGAAAGCAGTTTGGGGGGTCTCTCCCCCAGCTAGGTTGTATGCCTGCATGACTGGGAGAGCTAAAGGAGATGCCTGTCCAGGTGTTATCTGATATCTGCTTGTAAATAGGAGGCCAATTTGAAGTAAATGATGATCCTGGGCATAGCCCAACTGGTCTTCTGGCCAGAGGAACAAAAACAACTCTACACTAAAGCCATTGTTTCTATTCTTGGAGCAGTTTTTACACCTCATCAGGGGTATTCACCTTCTGGGTGAAATTTGTAGGCTAATGCAAGTTCCCTTCCAGGAGCTTCAGGTAGGTAACTTTCTTAAAGTTCCCACTCAATATTATTTATTAAATATTTGACATCACTATTAAGCTGGGCTTTTAATAAATACTAAAACAGTGGATTAATAATTTTTCTAGCTGGCCCCTAAACCTGAAAAAGCAGCATTATTACTTACTACAGCTTCCTAGGGTTTCGCTATGGGCCAGCCTGCCTTGCTACAATAAAGTTAGCTTTTGTGTGCTAATCACTTTAAGGACTTTAGCTTTAAAGTTGTAATTGTCCTAATGTGCCCCCTGCCTTGCAAGTTGCAGCTGTGACCCATGGCTTGCCCTTTGCTACCCCTGGCACTGCCTTTGCGACCTCTGGCATCAAAGGTGGCAAATTCAGTTCCAGGAACACAGGGGCAGCTGCTCCTTATGGATATCAGTTGGGGCTCCACTCTTTGTTTTCTTTCAATTTTTATCACACTAATAGTGAATACTTTGTTATTATTCACTATTATAGTAATAAAAATGGAGTACAATTAGCTGGAATATGCCCTTCTATGGCAGCCGGGGTAAGTAAAAAATTATTTCAAATGTTTGTGTGTGCGTGCTTGTTAGTGAGAGTGTGTTTATTTGTGAGAGAGTGTATGTAAGTGTGAATTTGTGTGTACGTGTAAGTATGTGTGTGTGAGAAAAAGTGGAAGTCAAAGGATGTGTGCTGTCACTTCCTCTACCCCTGGCATTTCAGTGAAGTGATGACCACGTTCATGATTTACAAATCTCCATATGAAGGGAAACGAGGGGGAAAGGAGAGAGAAAAAACTTATATAAAAACTTTAGGAAATTCTGGACTCTAAAACTCGCCACCAGATGTCTGTGGAATAGTGTATCAAGTCAACTCTTGAGAAGTATGCAATTTGTTTGTGCTCATGTCCGCACCTGCATCATCTCAGAGAGTCTTTCACAAACTGGAAAAGGTTCTAGGTTCTTCAAACGGTGTAAAGGTGTGGCATTTGCACTAACTGCATAGTTTCTGCTTGGCCAGAAAGACCAAAAACCTTACATCCTATGAATGTAAACTGTATATTGACTTGTTATAAGTCTTTTCTCTATTAATGTGTGTCTCTACAGAAATCTGAGAATATAGGAATCTGGGGTCCCATCCACTCGGTTTAGAGTGCCATTAACATCAATGCAATGTTAATACATGGGGCGGACATTTGCCACTTTTTGGTAGATGTCTTAAAACCATTAAACTCACGTTTTTTAGAAACTTTTCTCATTACATATTCCCTTTTTACCAGAGAGCCCAATTCCAATACCACTGTTCTCTCTTTAATTAGCTGTCCCAGGGGACCACGTTTGGTGAAGTAGGTCACCCCTAAAACCCCCCACTGCACTCTTGCTGTCTGTTTCCAAGCACAGAGGTAACCCTCTAGATCTATGGATGTAGTTTAGGGTTCTCCAGGAGTCGCAGCTGAAACCCCTGGCTTGCTCCTTGCGATCTTTGGCACTGCCTTTGTGACACCTGGTCCATTTTTATGGACGTTGGCTGGGGCTCCAGTTTCCTTGTTTTTGTGCACATTTGTATTACACTAATAGTGAATAATATGATATTATTTACTATTAGGGCAATAAAGAATGGAGTACAACTAGCTATAATATGACCCTCTCTAGCAACCGAGTTAAGCATGGTTGCGGTAAGTGTGTGTTTAGGTGAGAATGTGTGTACGTGTCAGCATATGTGTGTGGGTGAAAATAAAGGTCAAATGGCACTTCCCTTAAGGGAGCCAAGTCCTATATTGTAGCACTGAGGGGGCCCGTTCAGCACCCTCGGAATGTGCACTATCTGTAAAGCAGACAGTGTGCATTCCGACAGTGCTGGGCAGGGGGTCCTGCATTGCCCATTCCCCTGTGACCCCTGGCACTGGCTTTCCACCAGCCTTTTCATGGCGGGGTCCCCACCATGAAAGGGCTGGTGGAAAGTGGAGTAGTAATCAACCAGGTGGTGCTTAGTTCAGAGCCGCCATGGCTGACTACAGGTCCGACCACTGTCACCCCATCAGGATCTGTGATCTTGGCAGGAACTGCGGTCTTTAGTCGTAAGTCGCCAAAGTCGTAATTGGGCAGTCCGACCGTCAACTCAAGTGTGTTGGTCCTTGGACTGCCACACTCCTAATGAGGCCCTAAGCGTTATTCCATGTACTTGGTCAGATCACTATTTTATCCGTTTTTGATCTTCAGGTAGCAGTACTTAGGAAAACTGGCAGCACAGAATATAAGAGTATCTGCAAATGGCAAAATATAGTGGTTAAGGATATGGCACCTACTTTCAAAGAAAACATGCCTAACCGAAGCAGCATAATAAACAAAGCTGAAGAAGAATTTTCAGAATGACCAAAAGCTACAGCCGATATGCATGCCCCTTTAAAGAGATGTTTCGTGCAAAATCTCCCTAAGACAATGCCCTGGTAAATGATGGAATTAAAAGAGTTTTAACATCAGCTAAGCCTCTTCGAACGCTTCTAGTGAAGTAAATATAATAAGGAAGACAGATAGAAATTGTAATAGGGAATGCCTGAATATAAAATTGAGCTAACTCAAACTAAATCATCTTATTTAAAAATAAAATATCAAGAAGCTCCTCATAAACAAAAAGAAGCATTTAATATAATGTGTGACCTTCAACCAAGAGGGTGACTAAGGATATAATATCTTCTCAGTACCTCTGTGACCAATGAAATACTTTTTTTATAGATATAAAAAAGGCAATAAATGAAAGCACTACTTAAACGACTATGGAGGGGTTATGTATAGAGGAAGACAATATCTCATCACACTCACCACCTCCTCACTTTCTTGCCAATGGATTCAGTTAGCTTACAGGAACTAGGAAGCGGAAATACATCTGGCTCAGGACTAGACCCGTGCCTTAGAGAAAATCATAGTAGACTTATCTAATAGAATTGAGACTCCTTTAAAGGTCTTGCTGAGTAAAACTCTAACACTGAGTCTTGCACAAAAAATCTCTAAAAACTCAGTAGTCGATCCTTTGCTTGAAAAAACAGGGCGATAACCCTACCATCCATAAGAATTACTGGCCAATATTGCTGCTTTAAAGTCCAACAAAAAGTTTAGAAGCTCATGTCGCTAGACAAATATGCAAACAATTGCAGAAATCAGAATATCTGTGTAAGGAAATGCCTCCTTGGCATGGTTACCCCCTGACTTTTTGCCTTTGCTGATGCTATGTTTTGAATTGAAAGTGTTCTGAGGCCTGCTAACCAGGCCCCAGCACCAGTGTTCTTTCCCTAACCTGTACTTTTGATTCCACAATTGGCACACCCTGGCATCCAGGTAAGTCCCTTGTAACTGGTACCCCTGGTACCAAGGGCCCTGATGCCAGGGAAGGTCTCTAAGGGCTGCAGCATATCTTATGCCACCCTGGGGACCCCTCACTCAGCACAGACACACTGCTTGCCAGCTTGTGTGTGCTGGTGAGAACAAAACGAGTAAGTCGACATGGCACCCCCCTCAGGGTGCCATGCCAACCTCACACTGCCTATGCAGTATAGATAAGTCACCCCTCTAGTAGGCCTTACAGCCCTAAGGCAGGGTGCACTATACCATAGGTGAGGGCACCAGTGCATGAGCACTGTGCCCCTACAGTGTCTAAGCCAAACCTTAGACATTGTAAGTGCAGGTTAGCCATAAGAGTATATGGTCTGGGAGTCTGTCAAACACGGACTCCACAGCACCATAATGGCTAAACTGAAAACTGGGAAGTTTGGTATCAAACTTCTCAGCACAATAAATGCACACTGATGCCAGTGTACATTTTATTGTAAAATACACCCCAGAGGGCACCTTAGAGGTGCCCCCTGAAACCTTAACCGACTATCTGTGTAGGCTGACTGGTTCCAGCAGCCTGCCACAACCGAGACATGTTGCTGGCCCCATGGGGAGAGTGCCTTTGTCACTCTGAGGCCAGTAACAAAGCCTGCACTGGGTGGACCTCCCCCAGGCAGGAGCTGTAACACCTGGCGGTGAGCCTCAAAGCCCCCTTTGTTCCAGCACCACAGGACACTCCAGCTAGTGGAGTTGCCTGCCCCCTTCGGCCACGGCCCCCACTTTTGGCGGCAAGGCCGGAGGAAATAATGAGAATAACAAGGAGGAGTCACTGGCCAGTCAGGACAGCCCCTAAGGTGTCCTGAGCTGAAGTGACTCTAACTTTTAGAAATCCTCCATCTTGCAGATGGAGGATTCCCCAATAGGATTAGGGATGTGACCCCCTCCCCTTGGGAGGAGGCACAAAGAGGGTGTACCCACCCTCAGGGCTAGTAGCCATTGGCTACTAACCCCCCAGACCTAAACACGCCCTTAAATTTAGTATTTAAGGGCTCCCCTGAACCTAAAGATTTAGATTCCTGCAACTTACAAGAAGAAGAGGACTGCTGAGCTGAAAGACCCCTGCAGAGGAAGAAAAGAAGACACCAACTGCTTTGGCCCCAGACCTACCGGCCTGTCTCCTGCCTTCCAAAGAAACCTGCTCCAGCGACGCTTTCCCAAGGACCAGCGACCTCTGAATCCTCAGAGGACTGCCCTGCTTCAAGAAAGACAAGAAACTCCCGAGGACAGCGGCACTGCTCCAAAAGAACTGCAACTTTGTTACAGAGGAGCAGATTTAAAGACCCCTGCAAATCCCCGCAAGAAGCGTGAGACTTGCAACACTGCACCCGGCGACCCCGACTCGACTGGTGGAGAACCAACACCTCAGGGAGGACCCTCCGGCGACTCCGAGACCGTGAGTAACCAAAGTTGTCCCCCCTGAACCCCCACAGCGACGCCTGCAGAGGGAATCCCGAGGCTCCCCCTGACCGCGACTGCCTGAACCTAGTCCCGACGGCTGGAAAAGACCCTGCACCTGCAGCCCCCAGCACCTGAAGGAACGGAACTTCTGTGCAGGAGTGACCCCCAGGAGGCCCTCTCCCTTGCCCAGGTGGTGGCTACCCCGAGGAGCCCCCCCCTTGCCTGCCTGCACCGCTGAAGAGACCCCTTGGTCTCCCCTTGAAACCTACAGAGAACCCGACACCTGTTTACACACTGCACCTGGCTGCCCCCGCACTGCTGAGGGTGTACTTTTTGTGCTGACTTGTGTCCCCCCCAGTGCCCTACAAAACCCCCCTGGTCTGCCCTCCGAAGACGCGGGTACTTACCTGCTGGCAGACTGGAACCGGGGCACCCCCTTCTCTCCATTGAAGCCTATGCGTTTTGGGCACCTCTTTGACCTCTGCACCTGACCGGCCCTGAGCTGCTGGTGTGGTAACTTTGGGGTTGCTCTGAACTCCCAACGGTGGGCTACCTTGGACCCAAACCTGAGACTTGTAAGTGATTTACTTACCTGATAAAACTAACAATAACTTACCTCCCCCAGGAACTGTGAAAATTGCACTGTGTCCACTTTTAAAACAGCTATTTGTGTTTTATGTGAAAAGTATATATGCTATTGTAATTATTCAAAGTTCCAAAAGTACTTACCTGCAATACCTTTCAAATGAGATATTACATATAGAATTTGAACCTGTGGTTCTTAAAATAAACTAAGAAAATATATTTTTCTATAACAAAACCTATTGGCTGGATTTGTCTCTGAGTGTGTGTTCCTCATTTATTGCCTGTGTGTATGTACAACAAATGCTTAACACTACTCCTTTGATAAGCCTACTGCTCGACCACACTACCACAAAATAGAGCATTAGTATTATCTCTTTTTGCCACTATCTTACCTCTAAGGGGAACCCTTGAACTCTGTGCATGCTATTCCTTACTTTGAAATAGCACATACAGAGCCAACTTCCTACAATCTGGAACCCCAGCCAGCAGGTGTTTGCTGTGGCCACAATACCGTATCATTCATCTTGTCGATAATAGATGACACAGGACTGGATGGGTAGTCTGGCTCAAACTCAAGCCTAGTTCTCTTGGATCTATTTACCGTCTTTGACATGGTGGATCATGCAGTTCTTTTGAAGCAGGTGAAGGCCACGGGGATCCAAAGTACTGCACTGGAAGGGCTCACATCGCTTCTGGAAGATCAGCGCAAGCTGTATTGATAATATCATTCAAAGAGGATGCACTATCAGTTAAATGTGGGTTGTCCAAAGGTTCCTCTCTGTCCCACCACTTATTTAACATATACATTAGGGGGCATATTAATACTCTGTTTGCGCTGAAATAGCGTCATTTTTCTTACGCTATTTCAGCACAAACTTAACGTTATATTTATATGTTGACGCTAGACCTGTTTAGTGTCAAAATATTGGAGTTAAAGTCATTTTTTGCCTACGGAAAGCTACCTTGCGTCAATGAGATACAAGGTAGGCGTTCCCGGGCAAAAAATGGCTCAAAGGCCCTTGCGCCTTATTTATCCTCCCGGCAAAAATTGTGCACGGGAGGGAGGCAGGCCTAAATAATGGCGTTAAGCTTGCATAGCGCCATTATTTAACGGCTGGGTCAGGACACATGTTAGTGGAACGGTGGGCTCATTTCCATGGTGGAACTCCATAGAATGAGTCTGCAGGTGCCCTCCCCAGACCCCAGGGACACCCTCACCCACACCAGAGGGACAGCAGAGGATGGGGGACCCCATCCCAGGTAAGTACAGGTAAGTAAAGGTAAGCATTTACCTTTTTATTTAAAATGCCATGGGGGGCCAGATATGGGCCTCCATAAATAGCACAGGGTGCAATGGCCATACCCAGGGGACCCTTGTCCCCTGAGCTGGCCATTTGGGTGGTGGGCATGACTCCTGCCTTTTCTAAGGCAGGAGTCATGTGGCATGGTAGGTTTAGCACTATAAAATGACGCTAATCTGGTTAGAGTCATCTTTTTTACTCTAACCAGCCTAGCCTCATTTTTTGGTGTTAAACATCCATCTCCCATACCGCCACCCCCACCCGGCTAACGTCACTTTTTTTGACACTAGCCCACCCTTTGTGCCGGATTGTGCCATTCCATTAATATGACGCCCGGCTGCCGTCCTGGAATGGTGCAAGCCGGCGCTATACTTTTTGACGCAAACCTGCGTTAGCCCATGTTTGCATCAAAAAGGATAAATCAGGGCCTAGGTCTTTAATGAGAGAACTAACTGCCAGAGGTTGTAGTCTTTACAAAAACGCAGACAAATCTCAACATTTGCTTCACCTGCATGGCTCTTTGGCAGTTCAGCTGGAATTTGAAAATACCTTGTGCTTTATTTGAAGTGGATGAGCAATAATCTATTGAAATCGAATGCTGAGTAGACAGAGGTAGTAGCTCTCAATAATGAAGCTAAATTATGGAATGACCTATATTGGCCAGTGGAAATGGGAAACAACAACAACAGGGAGGGGCATAAGTGGGAGATTCGGAGGAAAGACTCCTGGTCCGTGTGTATGGCTCCCAATAATCAACAAATCAAAATTATATACTCGCAGTGCTCGTAGGTGGACCTGAGTTGACGGTTCCACGTGAAAACCATAGTGGATTTTTCAAGCCTGATGTTTCCACCGATGAGACCCTACCTTTAATTTTTGGAGGGTTTCTGATTTCCCTATTATGGGTTCCTAATTGCTTAAAGGATTAGGTACGTGCTAAGGTCCTGACGAATCGCATAAGATCATTTATTGACTAAAAAACAGCGAGAAACATGTTGATCTATTATATAGAGTAACACAGGGGTTCCTGTGTTTACTTTTACCTTTACTATTCTCTATTGCGAGATTTAGTAACTATATAAAAATGTTGTCATTTGGGGAGCGTAGACATTATTTTACCATATCCCTATTTGTCGTTTTTAATCATGTCAGAGGTATCAGTATCAGAATAAATAGCATTTTTTACCTCTAGTCATTTTTAACTACCCTTATACCAATCCTTAATCACTTTTTGACCGGTTGTGCATTATTCTCAAAAGATCTCCGGCAAAGAGCCCCCTCGTGGGGCCTGTCAGGCATTGCAGCGCCGGCCTGACGAGGAGCATAGCCCTATGATGAAGCATGTCACCGGAAGGTGAGTGAGGGCTCTTGCTTCAAATATATTGATTTCCACTCAATGCAGAACCATTAGTCTGAAAGAAACCCGCTTGTGTTTTGGAACTGTGTGTATATCATTTTGATCAGTGGAAATGGGAGCCTTACCGATCCCAAAAACTGCATCTAAGAGCCTGGGACTTATCATTGATGGCTGCCTTTTAATGAAAATTCAAATTGGGGCTGTGGTTTCCTAAGTGCATATTTATGCTAAAACTGATAAAAAAAGATAGCTTCTCTTCTTACAAGGGAGGCTCTTAAAATGATCATGATGGCAAGTATTATGTCCAGACTCAAATGCATTATACCTAGGTGTACCCAGCAACACAATTCATCGACTTCAACTGTTTGATTTATAAACTTCCATGCATTGCCCATGTGACACCAGTCCTGAAGCAGCTCCATTGGTTATGAATATAGCAAAGAATTCAATTTAAGACTTGCTGCTTAGGGAGAAGTACATGAGACGACGCAGTTGCTCTGTTCAAGCTCAGATGCTATGGAACTCTCTACTCGAACAACTCCGTTTTGAAAATGTCACACAGTTTAGGAAGCAATTAAAAATGTGGCTTTTCCAACAGGCATCCCACTGATGACTCAGCTTTTTTTCAAATTTCTTGCCATTCCTCCGACAACTCAGCACCAAGAGACCACATGGTGAACGTGTGATTAATGGCGTTTTAGCAACATAACATAACAAGCACTGGCAAAGCCAATAGGTCTGGCTTGCATTTTCAGTTTGAAGTCAGATTTAGCCACTTTGTCAAAATGTCTAGAGTGCTGAATTTGATTTCAACAACAGTCTGGAGGCTGGAGAAGGGGAGCGTCTGGGCATGCTGAATCTTACCTTTGGCCCAGCAGCTAAAAATGGTTGCAAGAGATGTCAAATGGTGCATTATTTGAATTCATTGTAGGAAAGACCCTTCCGCATTCCTAGATTACTACAGAAAGAAATACCGGGTCTCAGAGTGGAACTAAACCCATACTACAACAGAGAGCTAGCAATGATTTGTTGAACATTATATCTGATTGCATCTGGTTGTAGACATGCTTGAGAAGTTTAGAATGAAAAGGAAGTAGTGAAATGGTAAATAAGGAAATCAGAGAATAAGCTAACAGTTTTAACCCCTAGGGTGCCTTAGATGAGGTGATCTCGTCCAAGGCACTGGTTCCCGGGTGCCTTGGACGAGATCACCTCGTCCTGCACCCGGGAACTGGGGGGAGCCCTAGCGCTCCCCCCATGGGCTCAAAGGCAGGGATGGAAGGGGAAGCCCTTCCCCTTCCACCCCTGACCCCTCCCCCACCCCCGTGACGTCAGCGCGCATCGCGAGCTGACAATCACAGAGGGCCTCCTCCCATCGCTGATCGAAAGAGAAGCTTTGCATTTCTCTTTCGATCACGTGCGGGAGGCCCTGAGAGGCTTCAAAGGGAAGGAAAGGAATGTCCTTCCCTTTGAAGTCTCTCTGAGCGTTTCAAAAGCCGGATTGCAAAGCAATCCGGCTTTTGAAACGCCCACTAGACACCAGGGTTTTTTTTTTTTAAAGTGGCATAAGGGAGCGACCCCTTGGGCAAGGGTCACTCCCAGTGGGGGGCATTTTTTTGGAAGGCCTTTTCTGCGCCCCCTGGGATCATTTTTGTTTATTTTGTTCTGTTTTTTTGGAGGTGGGGAGCGACCCCTTAGGCAAGGGTCATTCCCCTAGGGGGCAAATTATATTTAGGCCATTTCTGCCCCTTTTGGGGGCAGATTGGCCTATTTTTATGAGGCCAATCTGCCCCAAAGGGGGACAGAAACCACTAGTCACCAGAGAGTTTTTTTTCCGTGAATTTCACGCAAGGGGAGCGACCCCTTAGGCAAGGGTCGCTCCCCTGGGCGGAAAATTAATTTTAGGCCATTTCTGCCCCCTGGCACCGGGGATTTTTTTGTTTTTTTTGTTTTACAGATGGGGAGCGATCCCTTGGATAAGGGTCGCTCCCCTGGAGGGGAAAATTGTATTTAGGCCATTTCTGCCCCCTTTGGGGTAGATCGGCCGATTTTTGCTACGCCAATCTGCCCCCAAGGGGGGGCAGAAACCACTAGGCACCGGGGATTTTTTTTTGCGCCAATGTCACGCAGGGGGAGCTAGGGGGGAAAGGTTCACTACGGGGGGGGGGGAGGTGTTGGGGGGCGGAGGGGGCAAATTTATTTTAGGCCATTTGTGCCCCCCCGGGGGCAGATCGGCCTATTATTAGGCCGATCTGCCCCCAGGGGGGGGGCAGAAACCTCTAGGCGCCACGGCACATTTTTTTTTTTTTTTTTTTTTTAGAGATGGAGAGCGACCCATTAGGCAAGGGTCGCTCCCCTGGGGGGCAAATTGTATTTAGACCATTTCTGCCCCCCTGGGGGCAGATCGGCCGATTTTAGGTCAATCTGCCCCCAAGGGGGCAGAACCCACTAGGCACCAGGGATTTTTTTTTGGGCGCCAATGTCACGCAGGGGGACCGACCCCGTAGGCAAGGGTCGCTCCCGTGGGGTTTGGGGGGGGTGGGGGGCAAATTTATTTTAGGTCATTTCTGCCCCCCGGGGGGCAGATCGGCCTATTGTTATTAGGCCGATCTGCCCCCATGGGGGGCAGAAACCTCTAGGCGCCAGGGCCATTTTTTTTTTTTGTTTGTTTTTTTTAGAGATGGGGAGCGACCCATTAGGCAAGGGTCGCTCCCCTTTGGGGGCAGATCGGCCGATTTTAGATCAATTGTGAGGTTTGCAAACGATTCTGGGTAACAGAATCTGGTCAGAGCCCCACAAGTCACCCCATCTTGGATTCCCCTAGGTCTCTAGTTTTCAAAATGCACAGGTTTGGTAGGTTTCCCTAGGTGCCGGCTAAGCTAGAGGCCAAAATCTACTGGTAGGCACTTTGCAAAAAACACCTCTGTTTTCTTTCAAAAAATGTGATGTGTCCACGATGTGTTTTGGGGCATTTCCTGTCGCGGGCGCTAGGCCTACCCACACAAGTAAGGTATCATTTATATCGGGAGACTTGGGGGAACACTGGGAGGAAGGAAATTTGTAGCTCCTCTCAGATTCCAGAACTTTCTGTCACTGAAATGTGAGGAAAACATGTTTTTTTTTAGCCAAATTGTGAGGTTTGCAAAGGATTCTGGGTAACAGAACCTGGTCAGAGCCTCACAAGTCACCCCATCTTGGATTCCCCTAGGTCTCTAGTTTTCAAAAATGCACAGGTTTGGTAGGTTTCTGTAGGTGCCGTCTGAGCTAGAGGCCAAAATCTACAGGTACGCACTTTGCAAAAAACACCTCTGTTTTCTGTCAAAAAATGTGATGTGTCCACGTTGTGTTTTGGGGCATTTCCTGTCACGGGCGCTAGGCCTACCTACACAAGTGAAGTATCATTTTTATCGGGAGACTTGGGGGAACGCTGGGTGGAAGGAAATTTGTGGCTCCTCTCAGATTCCAGAACTTTCTGTCACCGAAATGTGAGGAAAATTTGTTTTTTTAGCCACATTTTGAGGTTTGCAAAGGATTCTGGGTAACAGAACCTGGTCAGAACCCCACAAGTCACCCCATCTTGGATTCCCCTAGGTCTCTAGTTTTCAAAAATGCACAGGTTTGGTAGGTTTCCCTAGGTGTCGGCTGAGCTGGAGGCCAAAATCTACAGGTAGGCACCTTGCAAAAAACAACTCTGTTTTCTGTCAAAAATTGTGATGTGTCCACGTTGTGTTTTGGGGCATTTCCTGTCACGGGCGCTAGGCCTACCCACTCAAGTAAGGTATCATTTTTATCGGGAGACTTGGGGAAACACTGGGAGGAAGGAAATTCGTGGCTCCTCTCAGATTCCAGAACTTTCTGTCACTGAAATGTGAGGAAAACATGTTTTTTTAGCCAAATTGTGAGGTTTGCAAAGGATTCTGGGTAACAGAACCTGGTCAGAGCCCCACAAGTCACCCCATCTTGGATTCCCCTAGGTCTCTAGTTTTCAAAAATGCACAGGTTTGGTAGGTTTCTGTAGGTGCCGTCTGAGCTAGAGGCCAAAATCTACAGGTACGCACTTTGCAAAAAACACCTCTGTTTTCTGTCAAAAAATGTGATGTGTCCACGTTGTGTTTTAGGGCATTTCCTGTCACGGGCGCTAGGCCTACCTACACAAGTGAAGTATCATTTTTATAGGGAGACTTGGGGGAACGCTGGGTGGAAGGAAATTTGTGGCTCCTCTCAGATTCCAGAACTTTCTGTCACCGAAATGTGAGGAAAATGTGTTTTTTTAGCCACATTTTGAGGTTTGCAAAGGATTCTGGGTAACAGAACCTGGTCAGAGCCCCACAAGTCACCCCATCTTGGATTCCCCTAGGTCTCTAGTTTTCAAAAATGCACAGGTTTGGTAGGTAGGAACACCTTCCTGCATAAAAACAATCCTCTGATACATTTCCATCAGGATGCAGCACACATTGAAAGAGGAAGTAACAAGGAAAAATAAAGATATTTCTCCTTGTTATGCTTCACCTGGGGAGGCGTAGCATTTTTGACACTTTCCCAGGTCTACCAGTACTGGTAACTCAGGGAATGCACCAACATCCATGAGTGGATGCCTGGGAACACCCATGCTCCACCCATGGAAAGTCTCCCAAGGGCAGAGTAACTCAACGCAGGAATATGTGCTGTGTTTCAGTACTCTAGATTTAATGAGCCACTTAGGGCCACCTTAAGAGTTGCTTTGCTCTTGTACCCTGTCGTGTGGTGCAAGGTCAATGCTATAAATCTAGTTAACACTGTAAAATCCTCTGGGTGCAATGCAAAACGCACAACCTTTAACAAATAGCCCCCGGAGTATTCCAGCTAATGGTCCTTCATTGTAGAAAACAGTTGTTTATTCCTTTAAATTATAAGCTTTAACACATAGGGAAGCTAAAGGGGAATGTGGAGCAGTGCTGGACTCTCCTGCTCAGAAGAATGAAACTAATTGTTAGAATTTGGGTTACAGGTTGATTGAGGCGTGAGCCCTGGTCACATAGGAACCACAATCCATGTCGGGGTAAGCCATAAGCAAACCCCAAATTAATCTGTGCTCAGTCCCCTGGTAGCTTGGCACAGAGAAGGCAGGCTTAACTTAGAGGCTATCTGTAAAGTATTTGTGCAACACTTCATATAGTAAAACAGTGAAAACACCACATAAAAAAGGATTCCACACCAGGTCTCGAAAAGTAGAGCTTAATTGAATAAATAAAACAAGACCAAAATGACAAAATTCAATCAGTAGAATTAAAGTTGGGATTTTTAAAGGATAAACTGGAATATACCACCTAAAAATAGAAAGCGCCAACTGCGGCTATCTGGTCATGTTGGATTGGGTCAAAGTCAAAAGTTCAGGCCTACGGTGATGGGGTGTAGGTTGGATACAGTCACTGATTAGTCCCACTAAAGTTTTACTTTATAAAATTTTGTGGCAAGAGTCCAGTTTACATTGGAGAGGGTCACAAGGAGAAAGGAGAGCATCGCAGGTGGCAGTCAGCATGGTGCAAAGACCAGTCGGGTATCGCGGACAGGTGATTGGAGCTTCGCGTTGGTGCTTGTCTGTGGGCTGGTGATTCTGCTGTGCAAAGAGACAGGCTGCTAGTGGCTTGCTCTAAATTGTGGTGTGAGTGGCATGGTTCTGGTGTGAATGGGCCCGTTTGCTATCACAAAAAGCCCAAAAGCTTGATTTCAAGAACTTGAGAGCCACGCCAAGGGTCTGGTACCCGAGAGGCACCACTTGGGTATCAGGGACTCTTTCTGTAGTTGGGCCAAGGAGCTGTTGGAGAGCCTTTTATGTCCCTGAGGTACAGATCAGGAGGTCCTTGGAGTCACTCTGGGGTCCTTGGTTCCACATGAAGTTGGAGGCGCAGTTCTGATTCTGCAGGCGAGAGGGCAGGAGGCAGCAGGTCAGCAAAGCAAGGTAGCAGTCCCTTTAGAGCAGCAGTCCAGGAGAATGGCATTGCTTGTAGCAGCCCATCAGTTCTTCTTCCTTGTAGACTATCTACAGCTCCAGAAGTGTACTGACCTGATGTTGTCTGAGGTCCTCTTTTTATACAAAATTGTGCATTTGAAGTGGGGATAAGCCTCTAGATCTCTGCCTTTGTAGTGCACAGATGCCCTGCCTTTCCTGCCCTGGCTCCAGACTAGCCACTGGGGGCATGCAGCCTTTTGTGTGGGGATAGGACACAGACTATTCAGTTGTAAGTGAGGCTGGTCCCAGCTCCTCCCTCCCATCCTGCCAGTGACGGCCTATCCAGTCACACCTAAGCTCCCATTGTATGAGGCTGTCTAGGGGCCAACTGTCAACTACATGCAGTCATGTGACCAGAGACAGGCTACAGGCACCAAATTGCTAATGCAAGAAAATGCCAACTTTCTAAAAGTGTTATTTTCAGAATTGTAATTTAAAATCTAACTTCACCATAAGTTATGACTTTAAATTGTGATTCCAGGGACACCAAACATGAATCTATTATCTCTTCCCATTTGGAAATTACACTTATAAAATGTAATAAGTCAACAACCAAATTATACTATGGGAGAGATAAGCCCTGCAGAAATGAAAAACAAATGTAAGAGTTTTTCATTACCAGGGCATTTAAAACTTAAAAGTACATTTCCAAATTTTTAAATACATTGCACCCTGCCCTGGGGCTGTCCAGGGCCTAACTTTAGCGTGGCTTGTGGTTTGGGCCTGGCAGAAGGTTTATTTTGCCAGGTTGATATGGCATGTTCAGACTGCAAACAAAGGCTCTGCAATAACAAGCCTGAGCCATTTAGGGCTACTTAAGTGGGTGGCATAGTCAGTGCTGCAGGCCACTAGTAGCATTTAATGTACAGTCCCTGGGCACATGGAATGTCACTCTGCTAGGGACATATAAGTAAATTAAATATGCCAGTTGGTTATAACCCAATTCAACATGTTTTAAGGTGAGAGCACAAGCACTTCAGCACTGGTTAGCAGTGGTAAAGTGTTCAGAGTCCTAAAGCGACAAACATAATTCAACAGAAAGTAGGAAGAGGAAGGCAAAACGTCTGGTGATGATCCTGCAGTAAGAGCCAAATCCAACAGTAATTAATTTCACGTTTGCCAAAAATATTGCTGGGATCCATATGTGAGTGGTTTGCTTCCTTTGAAGCAATAGCATTAACATGCCTTTTGACAAGCACTTATAAGAGAAAAGCTCACAATTAGAAACATTAAGTCCTGATAACCAATCAATTTGGCAACTCTATTCAGGGCCGACAAATTTCCCAGTTGATAGTGATTGGACTAATTCTCATTATGTTGAACCAATTAGAATCACAATCTGAGTTTGGCATGGTGGCAAAGATGGCAAAAGTGGTGTTAATGGGGAGCAGAGATATAATTGCAAAGAAACTCACTCTACCGTGGGACTAGTGAGATACATTCTGAATGAGAGGATAAGACATGGAGAGTAAAGGAGAGAGAAAAGATGAGGAATAGGGGGAGAAAAGCGAGACAGGATGAGTGTGAGATTGTACATATGCACAAGTCAAATTTGCTACATACTAAAAACCAATACAAGAAAGCAGAACAACCAAACTCAAGTTTGAATACTAAAATTACATTCTGCATCAGACATCAGGAAATGAGAAAGTCGGGGGGGGGGAGAGTGGTCAGGCAATGCAGAGGCTGAGCTTCACATGATAAGTTCACGCTCCAGCCTACACTTCAAAGGGGCCTGCGCAACTTATCGGGTTCCTCTGTGTTATGTTTTCTGAGTAATGTAAAAGGAACAGTGGAACCTTGAGGGATGCGATTGCTGCTTAAGCCTTCAAGTTATTCGATCTATGTAACCCAGGAGCTAGCGCTGCTGTCTGTCACTGTCCCTGTAAAATATCTCTGCTCTCCTAGGCCTAAGCTCTTAAGAAGTAGGCCACATAAGGTACAACTCTGCTGAATGAAACCTGAAAGCATGCATTCCTTGTAGAATGAAGGATAACTCTGCTGAGGCCTTAACCTGCAAGTTCTATGTAACCCAAGGGATACATCAGCTGTCGAAAGAAAATATCGGTACATGTGTAATCCGAGAGAACATAGACGGTCATTATGAGTCTGGCGGTCTCTTGACTGCCAGACTTGCACTGGCGTTAAGACCGCCGCAAGTGTGATGGTTCGAATGCCACATTATGACCACGGCGGTCGTCCCGCAGTCGGACCACCAGCACTGCCAGGATTAGTTGTCCCAGTGGTCTGGCAGTCATGGCGGTCCTAATCCGCCAGGGCAGTGCTCCAAGCATCGCTGCCGTTGGTATTACGACTTTGTTCTCCACCATCAATTTCATGACAGTAACATGGCCATGAAAAGGCTGGCAGAGAACAGGTCCACAGACCCCAGTGCTCTTAGCTGAGCATTGGGCAGTGCAGGGTCCCCCCTCGCCTGCACCGTCGCAATGTTCACTTTCTGCTTTGCAGACAGTGAACATTGTGAGGGTGCACCCTGCATTGTACAGCATTGCCGCCGGCTTGATTACGAGCCGGAGACAATGCTGTACGGTGTTTCCCGCTAGGCCAGCGGGCGGAAACTCAGGTTTCCACCTGCCGACCTAGCGGAAAACTCATAATGGGCCTGGTGGGGAGTTAGCCACAGTGGCGGCAACCTCACTGTCGAAAGTTCAGCAACCAGGCAATACTGTCCGCCAAACGAGGCCCATAGTGTTGCCTAAAGCCAAATCACAAATTTTTTGCTAATTTGAAGAGATTATCTTTTGTGGAAGGCCATAGCTTTAAAAGTTTACGACTCCTAAGAAATGTCTCTCCTCACTTTAAGTGACCACCTGTAAAATCTGTACAACTGTTGTTTAACACTTGAGCCTTTTTGATTTACTGGCTTGATTTTGAAATGAGTGACAATGGAAACCCTCTAATTTCTAAAAGGACTACTAATTTTGGAGGAGAATCTGCTGGTGTAACTTCTTTTTTTCATTTCACCGCAAAAGTAAAGTGAAATGCCCTCTGAATCTAGCACTTCTTTCAGAAAATCTGAGAATTTCCCATTACCTTTTACTTCTAAGTTGTGTCCTATGTTTGCAGAGGGATAGATTGGCTGTCTAATGCTAGAGCCTATGAGTCTGTCTAGCCTGTAGGCTAATTCTCTTATGTTAGATCTAAGCTTGTAAGTTGTGTATTACTATGCTTCATCAATTACATGTTTTAGTAGTGACAAGTAGAGAACTCAAATCAAATCAGAATGCTTTATTCAACTCTATTGAGCCATAAAAGTGTACACAGAACCAAATACATTTGAATACACAACAATAAATAATTCTATAAAAAACATTTCAAAATTCATATACATGAAATCAGTAATTATAGAGTAAAGATCTAATATTTGTTTTGAATACTCAGTGCAGTTAAAGTATAGTTCACTACAGCATGTATGACATCTACACCTCCCAAAGATGACAAATAGGCCAGCGCCGACTCGTGACGCCTAGGGCCTGATTATGACCTTGGCTGATGGGATATTTCGTCACAAACTTGAGGGATATCCACCTGCTGTTTTACAAGTTCCAAAGGATATGATGAAACTTGAAATACGACAGATGGGAAATCTGTTCTTTCAAGATGGTGGATGGAAAATCTGTCGGTGAAAGAGTATCCCATACACCAATGTCGTAACATAGTCAACGCTAATAATAACAGGCAAAGAAATTGCCTTCTCTGAGGAGTATAACAAGTGCAGAATAAAATAAAGTGCCTGGTGCTTTGATGTGCAGAGCCGTCACAAGGACAACCAGGGAGCGAGGACAATTAGGTACCTTGAGTTGGAAAAGCTCCTAGGAAGTGTATTGTTTTGAGGAGGAACCTGATAAACAGAATTTTTTGCCTCTCATTTAAACTTATCTGCAGATAAAGGGCAGGCTGTGCTTGGGGTTGTCGGAGAGACCCCTTTCTCCCAGGGAAATTTATTTCCACATGGGTCGGCTGGCAGTGTTGATAAAAAAGCTCTTTTATTTTACTAGGTAAGATGTTAGTTAGGGAGTCTGGGTTGGAAAAATATTCTGGGATACCCATTTGAGCAAAGCTTGTGTTAATAAATCTGAACCAGGGAATATCTAGGCAATTATCAGTCTCATACTATCTGTCAGTAATAATCTGCAGAAGTGGGCCTCTAGATTGTTCAGATAGATTCTGAGCCAGAGCAACAGAGGTTTTAATTTTATATTCTCATCTAAAAGGCCCGTCCGACCTCTTCATGACAGAAGGATTCAGAGGTACAGTGGGGCAGTGCCAGCACTCCCCTTATGTACTTATTTTCTTCTACTTGCAGGGAACTGTAATTAACTTATCCCCAAGCACCAGCACCAAAAGAAACAACTGACAAACATTTACTTTTAAAAACACACTGCAGTTATTTTACTGGCTTATGACCCAGTCTTTTAGAAAATCTAAAAACAGCATCAATCGCCCTTTGAAATTGCATACCTCTGACATTCAATAAAACCTCCAATTAAAATCCACATCCAATGGTACTCCCATATACGTAAAATGTCTTTTTTTCCTAATTTCGTCTCCTCCAAGCATAAATGTTCTCAATTTGGCTGTTTTTGGGCCGCATTTCATCACAAATGATATTGTGTGATTATTCTTAAATTCTAATTTATTCATGAATCTATTAAAAGCATCAAGCTGGGATTGGAGGCCAATAAGTGTTCTCGCAATGAGAACAGCATCGTCTGCATATAATAACACAGGAATTTGGCAGGAGTTGGCCCTCAGCATATCTTTCACAGCATTACAAAATATTCCCTCAGCCCATTGATGTAAAGTAAGAAAAGAAATGGTGCCAAAACACATCCTTGTCTATCCTCCACTACTGGAGAGAACTCATCTGTTAGGTTCCCATCCCTACTATAACAAACTCTGGCTGAGGTGTGCTCATGGAGCCTACTGAGCAGAGAAGTCATTGCACCATCAATCCCTAATTGTGCCATAGGTGATCATAGTTTTGGACGATCCACTGTATCAAAGGCACATGTTAAGCCCATACAGCCAAATGAGCCCTTGTGAACTTTTGGACTATTGGAAATAGGTATGAGGACTTCTCTACAGTTCCCAAACCTGGGCGAAACCCAAACTGGAAGTCTAAGAGCACTTTAGTCTCAGATGCCCAGCGCTCCAGTTTGTCAAGATTACCCTGCTGAGTCTCTCCACATTGCTGTCAGGGGGATTGGGGGTTGGTTCTTGTCCCCCTTTTTAAAGATGGGGACAATAATAGCCTCCTGCCAGGTCTTAACTAAAGGTCCCACTATTGTGCATCTTATAACCTTAGTTAGTAACAGGGCCCAGAATTAGGTAGACATTTAAAAAGATCTGATGGAATTCTATCAGGGCCTGGGGCTTTATCTGAGGGGCTACTCTTTATGGCTAAACAACATCTGCTACCTCAATTGATTTACTCAGTGCTAGAGCTGGATTTAGAGAAAATGGAACTGCAGAATCCATCACCAGTTTAATGGTCTGGGTGTTATGGCCAAATGATTTTGTGAAATGGTCCGCCCCGTCCTTCGGGGCACAACCCTCTCAAGTTTGGGCATTTCGTCCCACAGCAGATTTGAGGAATTAACAACCTGTCAGAAGGCTTGGGGGTTCTTTCAAAGCACATGCAGTTCTTAGGTCTTCCCAGGCCTTCTCCTTCAATTCTATTTTCCTTTTTCTAACTGCTTCTTTGTAAGCTTTTGTGGCCTTTATTATTCCCTCCGATCTCTTAGAGCTTTGCTTAAAGTACACTTCAAAAATCAATGGGTTTTAGAACAGGCACTGTTGAACCACCTAGGTGCGTCAGTGATTTTTCTCACACTTTTCATTAATTTAACTGCCATATAGCTATTTAGGTGGACCTGTGTGACCTCGGCCAGGTTTGGGTCATCTTGCAGGACCGTCTCAATTTGTACCAATTATTTACTAAAAGGTCTTTTAAAAAATCCTACTTATCAATTTCACTTCATATTTACACCCTCATTCTTATTATACTGCACCCTGTACCGTGATTTTTTGTGCATTTTTCTTACCAAAACCAGGTTTAGGGAAAGTGTCTGAATATTATGATAACTTATGCAACTAGTCAGAATGTTACATCCTTTTAAACGTGGTAACAAATCTTTACAGATTACTATATGGTCAATGATTGAATTGGATCCTGTCCCCACATACGTTGGAATTTGCATCGGCTAGCCATTCCAAGCTCTTGTCAAATATTTTTTCTTTGCAGTGACCACTCCATTCAGTGAATCCCTATATGGGGTAAGTGTGTGAGGGGCCGTTGTGACTCGTCACAGACACCACATGTAATTGACACTCTGGTCACATACTTGAATATTAAATTCTCCTACCCAAATGCTTAAGAGTTCCTTTCCATGAGCATTTTGGGCCTTATATATGGCGCCCTCCAGCCCATCTCTGATCTTGGTAATGGTTCAGTCAAAAACAACAAATCAAAAGGCCTCTGCAGGGTGATTAGGAGCATTCGATAATACAGTGTTATGGTGAGTTCTCATATAGTAATGTCCACCAGAGTCACTGTTATAAAGGTGGCCAGGCCTCCTTTAGCCCGACCTGACTTCGAGGGGATGGCTGGACCGAAATATGTAACATATCCATCTACATGGGTGAATCTAAAAGCCAGGTCTCTTGGCAGCTAAATATTGTATATTGTTCCCCCATCATAATCCAGTCTGAGTTTTCTTGCTTGGAACGCAATCCCACCACATTCTATGAGATTACACTTAGGGTATTTTCTTGGGTAGATATAGCATTTGTCACGCATTGGATGGGTACAGGCGGAAATAGGGGTTTGTTGGTTTGATCTATACTATCTGTTTGCTGTGGCAGTCAGCCTAGTTGTTCAAGTGATGACAGGACCTAGAATCAGTTGGAAAGGGAGAGGTTGCTTTGTGAAGGATAGGATGCAGCTTTATCCTTCATAAGGCATGGCTGCAGGTGCCTATTTTGGCTGACTAATGGTTGAGGAATTCTTGGGTGATAGAAAAAAACCTAATGGCTGGACTCTGATGCTCTTTGAGAGAGTGGATGTTTTCAGAAGACGGTTTACCAAGGCCCAAACTAAGCCTGGGCTTCTAAAATCTATGATTATCCCCTTGTGAGGCCTTTGCAAACTCTTCTTGTGGTGATACTATCTTTTGACAGGTCATTGGGCTTGCTATAATTTTTACTCAACCAAAAGGAGACTTTATTCAGTAGAGGGGCTTGGGATTCTTTTTGCGTCTGTTCTGTTTTGGAGATGTTCTCCAGAACTATTATTTAGGGCATGCATGCGGGAGGGATGTGAGGTGAAACACCATATGCCTCAACCTGACTGATGTTATTTATGGTCTGGGGATCCCTGTAGACAATGTCTGATTCTGGAACTATCTGATTCAATGTGGCCTGTAGAGTGGATAAAGGTACTCTTTTAGACTGGGGGACACCTACATGCATAGCTTGATCTCCATGCTGCTTAAGCTGGGTTAAGTTTGTAAAGTTTGACATCTGCACTTAGACACTTGGTTCACATGGGCCCTTTCCTAGACCATCCAAGTAGGGCATTCTGTTCATGAATTTCTCCTGAGCTGATGGAATACTATCAAATATTCCCTCCAGAAGGGCTAATTGTGCAATTGCAATGGAGCAATATTGAACTATGATCTTCAGATGATTCCCTGATTGGTCCAGTCTACCTGATTAATTTGTGCCAAACCTTTTTGAGTCACAATCACCTGTGGCAATATGTTTCACTTGCTTTTTTCCCATATTACTCTTTACAATTGGGCCTTGTTTCCACGGGGGATGGAAATTAGTTTCAGGATGAGTAGGTTTGGCAGATACAACTTTAGTCGTCTCTTCTCTACTTCTCTTACGGGGGCATCTGATTGAGATGTTGCTTCCAACATAGTCAGAGCTTGTGAGTCTTGCGCAACACACATCAATTAAAGTGGGTGGCTGTGTGGAGAATGCTCTTGGAGGTGGATGGTGGTTCTACAATATTTAAGTGCCCTGAGGAGATCTGACTAGGAGACTGCTTCTGGTTAAGTTCACTGAAATCTACAGTGTGAGTCCTGGTTTCAGAAAGACCTGATCCCTTCATAGCTGAGTCCATCCTTGCTTCCACCCCATCAGGCTCGTTTTCAATGACCCCCATAACGGATGACAAGTAGAATTTAATAGATTTGGATGTGATCTCTCCCTTTTTTTGTACCAGTGGTTAGATGGGATCCCTTCTGTTTCCCCATCCTTGAAGTACAAAGTACAAAGTTAATTGCAAATGGATTACCTGTTTATTACTTAGATGAGGCTGAGAAGTGTGCTTCCTTCCAATTGTTAAGCCGCACCACTGGAGGGTTAGGGAGCCAGGGCCAACAGACCGGGCCCAGCCCAGCCTTGTTCGGCCACAGATGGGTGCAGATGCGCCTGCTCTTGGGCTGGTCTTTGCCCAGGCACGCACTCAGCCACATCCGCCACTGCAGGGACACAGAGTGTTATTTAGGCACCTCCTGGCATGGAAAGAGAAGCGGTGGTCCCTTGTTGCCACAGGTGAGACTGGGTTATGTAGTGCAGAGCCCCCCAGCCACTGGTGAAATACTCCTGCACTGCAGTAACATGGAACGTTATTTAGGTGCCCCTTGACATGGAAAGAGAGTTGGTGGCCCCTCGTTGCCGCAGGTGAGGCTAGGACATGTAGTGCAGTACACCGGTGAAATACTCTTAATCCACAATTTTGATATCATAAACTTCCATTTCTTATGTAACTTTATATTTTTACCAGCAGTTTAGTGATACCTTGAACTAACACTACTCTAGATAACTAGTTATTGAAATGATTTATTAGCTTATGGTTAATTGAAGCAATTTCCTGTTTGACTTGACAGAAAAGTGACATTTGAAAGCAAACTAAGGAAAAATCTAGAAAGTCAGAACTTGAGCTTTAAAGGCACACACCTCCACATAGCTGGCTGCAGTTTGAGTAAAGCAGTCTCAAGCACAACACACTCTCACATTACATGAGGAAGTGATTGAACTTTATTTTCTGGAATCATGCTAAAACTTGCTAATTATCGGCAAATAATCTATGTCTATTTCATTAGCCATACTTCCCTCTAATCCTACTTTTATGAGACCAAATTTTATTCTTGTATTGCCATTTTGTTCACCTCGTTAGAATAGTGGGAATGAAACTGCTAGCATCAATAGTTTTGTGAGAAAAATCAAATACTGGCTGTGAGTGTCACACATGCAAGTGAAGATTTTCTAGTACTGTTATATTACTTGAGTTGCACGTGGCACTATATGTGTTCTATTTCGCCTCTATGGCATAGCCACATTCCTACTGCACAGCACCATAAAAACACCTGGCACATAAAAAGGTCTTCTTTCAGTGCTACTGTGTTGCATTAATATGTCACAAAAACCCATATTGATTGTTTTAACAGCAACTTCTAACTGTCTTTTCATGACTCTTTGCTTATTATTATCATTAACTCCTTTTATCATCCGGGTCCTTGTGCTAAAGACCACAACTAGAAAACTAGAATATCTGCAACCATTTTGACGTCCCTCTTCACATTATGGTTGTGAGTCTCTTACTCCCCTCAACAAGGAGAATACAAAATACACCAACATTGACCACAGCCTTCTACATTGTGCACACAAAGACCTTCTTCCTTCCCTAGCCACAAAATCCAAAAATGCAAGAAAACGCAAAAAACAATCACCTTGATATCAAACCTAGAAACCCTTATAGCTGGTTTCTTCACCAGTCTAAGCGTCATGAAAGACCTTTACAACCAGCCGATGTGCATGACAAGAAACTTTTAAAAATAGACTCACTTCAAACAAGGTCTCTCAAATCCAAACTGGCCACAGACCTGCTGTTGTTTCTCAGGGTGTCTGCTTATTATCAATGCCTATGATGGTGGTACAATTTTAATCCAAGTCAACAATAAGAACCTGATGACATTTGAAGACTCAAAGTGTCAAGATAACAAAGCAGAATACTGATATATACAATATCCTGTCATTTCGAATCCCTAGCACCTGGTAGCCATCTGATTTAATTCAGACTTTGTCCCAGGTTATTCCAATAGGCACCTAGTTTCCCCACTTGTATACCTACCTACCTAGCAAACATTTGTTTGCTTAATTCTCACTGACAAGATACCTCAAAACTCTGGTCATCCCCTGGAGTTCCCACACTGAATTTCCCTCTAACCCACAGGCCCCCACGAAAGAGAAACTTTAAACAACTTCTTGAAAACAAACAAATCCCTTGCACGAAGCTACAACTACACTGTTCCCTATCGCTGTATCCTCAGTGAACTGAAATATCCAGAAGCACACTAGGGATCTCAATCAATTGCCTAAACTGGGACTCTCCAACAGTCACTAAGCTTCAAAATATGCACCTAAGCCAGGCAGAACCCAGCACTCTAGCCAGGGCAAGTCAGTTACACACTAGAGATAACCTGTGCTCATCCCCTGGTAGCTTGGGACAGAGCAATCAGGCTTATCCCCAGAGGCAATGTGTAAAGTGTTTGTGCAACACACTCACGCCAGTAACACTATGAATACACCACAAAATGGACTTAACACAGAATTATATAAAATGTAGTATATTGTATATAACATAGACCAAAACAACATAAATTGTTAATACTGTGCATTTTACTCAGTCACTGAAATAGTACTCGCTATCCTGACAATGCAAGAATCCAAAATGTCATACAGAATATCAAAGCATGAAATGCAACTGCTTAGGAAATAAAAACATGAATCATCACATAAGTGCAAGAATGCAAATCAGGTTATGAAAAGGTACATTAATTATCAAATGTCACCATAAATCACCAGTATCATATACATTTCTGTAAGCATATCAGTAACGGCCATTCACAAAAACACATGACTCATCAGGGAACAATAGGGGACAGCGTACCTGTGCTCCTATTGTTCTTTGCATAATAATTAGACCTCAAGCGTAGCGCCCAGAGGCACCAGTGGCTCTGGGCCACTTACTACTACCCGTGGTAAGGTAGTTTCCAAAAATGAGACCAATTCCTTTAGGGCTAATGGGGGAGGACTTCTGCTGAGGTTTTCTCCCCACAATGCCAACTGAAAACACAAATGTCTCCAAATATGTGTAAACATGGGGAGGGGGGCCACAAATTGAAGGATTTATGCAGGGAGGCCTCGCTTGGTCCTACCTGCCATCAGGGTAACAGAGCTATACAGCCATTCTAAGGCTGAGACCAGTGACAATAAATGGCAGGGGACAATGGGTGAGATCGTCTCCCAGCACAGTGGCTTCCTCATGGAAGGCAGCCCCTCTGGGGGGTGGGGTCCAGGCGGCCTGCTCAGGTATCATCAATGGAAGAGTTGGTCTGTCCCGCCAGGATGTCCATCGCGGTCCTCTCGGCTGAGGGGAGCGTCCTGCAAACAAAGGCTCAGCTGGTCCAAAGCACTTACGGCACAAGTAGTGAGGTACTCTACACATGCTCACTTTATCAGAAATAAGGTGGCAATATGCTTTTTCAGGAGCCGGGGCGAGTGCTGACCACATACTAGCTCTGTCCAAAGCAGGAAAACTGCACTGCTCAACATACTTTGTTATAGGTAAAAAAGAACATTAAACAGCACTCACCATGCACTGCATCTGAAGAGACAAGGAGCATAAAACAGTGGTCCTTGGAGAGCACTTGGGGGCACAAGCAGGGAGCATGCAGCAGGCCAACTCATAAGGCCATTTGCAAGGTGGCAGTCCCTTCTGCAGCCCAGCACTCAGTAGACAGCAGACCAGCACAACAAAGCAAGTAGTCACAGTGGCGTTTCCTCTCAGCAGCACAAAAATCCTCTGGTGCAGTATGCAGAGCCAGCAGTGCCTGGTTACAAATCCCACACAGTGTCTAAGTAGAACAGAGACAGGGAGCAGCTGGCAGCAGGGCAACAAACAGAAAAGCAATCCAGTGAGTCGTTTAGGCCATCCAGGAAGTAGCAGACAGCAAGGCAACAGCAGAAGAGCAGTCCAGATGAATCCTTTAAGCTGCACAGTAGTCATTCTGGCAGAGGTTCAGTTCTAAAAGTTCTCTAAACAGATGGGGTCAGATTCCCTGTACTTATACTCATAAATGTCTTTGATTTAGGGAGTGACTTCAAAGGAAGCCTTTCAAGTTTACAGCAAACCCCTTTCAACTCAGCCCCGGCTCCAGGCATCAGTAGAGGGTAAATCAGTCCTTTTGTGTGAAGGCGGGACACAACCTATTGACATGTAAGGTGTAAACGGTCTCTCCTTCTCCCAGCCCAGGAAGGCCATCAGTATGCCAATGAATGCATATGTATCTCCTGTCACACCCAGCCCTTCCTGTGTTGTGGCTGTCTAGAAAGTATGCACAAAGTGTAACTGTCACTCTGGCCTAGACATGGATTGGAGTCAGGCTGCAAAGCACTTAGAGTTATAAGCACAGAGAAATGGCCACTTTCTAAAAGTGGCATTTCTAAAATAGTAATGCAAGATCCAACTTCCCCAGTAAGCAGGATTTTTCACTACCATTCCAAACATACCAAACATGCCAATGCTACTCTTTTCAGTTCAGGAATTACCACTTAAAAGTATACAAAGGAATTCCCAAAGCTAACCTATGAGAGGAGCAGCCCTAACAACAGTGAAAAGCAAATTGGCTGTTTTTCACTACTAAGACATGCAAAACATAAGAATACATGACCTGCCTTTACATACACAGCACCCTGCCCATAGAGCTACCTAGGGCCTACCTTAGGGGTGACTTAGGTGTAGTAAAAGGGGGGGTTTAGGTCTTGGCAAGTAGTTGAAATGCAAAGTCAGGGGGATAGCAAACTGGGCATGCAGGCCCTGCAGTGGCAGCCTGAGACAGGTTTGAAAGGCTACTTCTGTGAGTGCTGTAATCAGCACTGCAGGCTCACTAGTCACATTTAATTTCCAGGCCCTGCGTTTGTGATATACCACTTAACAAGGGAGTTACATGTAAATCAAATATGCCAAGCAGGTGTAAGCCAATCATACCATGTTTTAGGGGAGAGAGCACATGCACTTTAGCACTCATTAGCAGTGGTAAAGTGCCCAGAGACCTAAAGCCAACAAAAAGAAGGTCAGAAAAATAGGAGAGAGGCAACATTTTTGAAGATAACCATGCAAAAAGGGCCATTTCCAACACTTAACATCAAGAGTGTCTTGTATCTGTTTCACCTAAAATATCTGTGATGAGTCTATTGCAATTCTCTTCTTCCATCGGAAAGAAAAATGATTATTAGAAATAGAGTAAATAAAAAGGTGGAGGGGGTACTGTGGTCTATTCACAAGTTTCCGATTGTTTTGAAAAACAGATTCCAGACTAGTCTTCTTTGAAATGCCTAATGAAAGTGCATGGTTACTCCTAATAGCTACTTCCTCATTGCAACAGCATACAAACCTCCACGCTTAAACCCTTAAGTCTCAGACAAAATCATGGACTTTTCTTTATTTAATACTCCATATCATAGGTAACACATGCGTGAATAAGCCAGAAAAATACTTCTGCAGTTGTAATTGACAGTATGTGCTGTTCGCTTCATTCATAGGTGAAAGACCACACATTGAAAGCAGGCCACATTGTGGACCTACATTTTTACCCAAAACAAAGCCACTGACAACATCCATATTCAACCATAAATTTGTTCTGATCACTCTCTGATTACGATTCATCTCCTGGACTAATGGTATCATCATTGGCCACATAAAAGAATCACACAAAACCAGATATCCACATCCTCTCTCAACGCCCTCAATGAACTGCACCATCATACCAGGATGACACAGGATCATCTTTTTGAGCTGGGTGACATAACATCACCTCGTCCTGAATAATCTTGCAGCAAGGAAAATGAGAAAATCCAAATGGACTTCAAAGCATTGAGTAAATGGGTCAATTCTAAACTAAGCATACTAAAAAGACAATGCCAATCCAAAAAATGCCACACAACATAAATCTGTGTCCGAAGCATACAACACCAGGCTTAATGTAACACAGAAGCTTCTAACCAGCTAGAGAAATTTTCAGATTTCATCATGGAAAGGCTAACCCAGCAGCATTAGGAAACAATCCTTGTCCATCATCACAATATTGTGAAGACTTGCCAATGTTTCTGTAATCAAAAATCACAAAGATGCAACACTCAATCCTTGAGCATTCTTAGTCTTCATTCATCCCAGCAATCTATGTGGTCTTAATAAACCCAACTTTTTCTGCTTTCATGCCAAGTTACTGAGGAGGAGCTATACAAACTACCCCCAAAAATTGAAGTGTCTTATGTGCCTGTGGACCTTTGCCCAGCATCAGATTTCTTTTACGTTTCTTTATTTCTGTCACAACATCATCTCCCTGATTAACTACACACTGTCAGCTGCTTCTGTCCCCAACCAACTGAATCATGCAACATTATCTCCAACCGTAAAAACCAACCACAAATCTAGTAGTGCTTGTCACGTATTACTTGATTTCGAACCAAGCAACTTGACACATTTCTCCCAAAAAAAAGACTCTAGTATTTATGCCACCTTCCCCGACCAGGTAGGGTGACCAGTGACTGCAGATTCATCTTCTCAATCCGAGATGCTGAAGGAAACACTTTCAGTTTCCTTTCCCGCTAACGAGGAGGATCTAGTGGTTTTAATAAATAAAGTAAAATCGAGTTTGCCACTTGATCCTGCACCTCCATATGTCTGCATGCAAGCAGCAACATTTATTTACGTCACTCTGCGAGTGATTTTGAACCCTCTCTCTTCGGAGTGGTATAGTTCCCACACTTTGGAAACATGCAATGATAAAAGCTTTACTGAAAAAACCTTCTCTGACAAGAAACTATAGGCTATAGGCTTAAACCCCTGCTTCTTGGTCTGGGCAAGATATTAGATAGGCAACTATCAGACTTTCTGAAGAGGAATCATCTTCTCCATTCCTCACAAACTCGGTTCTGTCCTGACCACTGTACTGAAACCGTTCTCTTGGTAGCTCTAAATGAGTTTAAAATGACCTTGGACCAAGGTGGCTCAGCAGCTGTTATTTTATGAGAATTTAGCGCTGCTTTCGATATTGTATGCTCAGGGGTAAACGATTTGGCTTTGAAATGGTTCTCCTAATTTTTGGAAGATCAGAGCTTCCAGGTGTACCTGGTGTACCACAAACCGTTTTTCTCAGAGTCTCTGCCTCCCATGTGTGGGGTGGTGCAGGACCCCTCGCTGAGCTCTACACTGTTCAATTTGTGTGCTTGCCCACTTGCAGACATTTGTCAGTCTTACAGTCTCTCACTAATTTCTTACACTGATGACACCCAGCTTGTTATTTCTTTACCTCCAGAAAATCATTCAAAGTCCTCTCAACTTAACCCTTGTATGACAGAGGTAGCGAAACATATGGCCTCATGGTGCTTGAAACTTAATGGACAGAAAATAGAAATTATGGTGGTTGGTAATGATTTAAATTGCTGGTCCCTCAGAAACTGGCCATAATCCCCAATTACCAGCCTCAGCAGAAAGTTCTGGTAAGAAATCTGAGCATGTGACTGGAGAACAAGCTATTTTTGAGATACAGATATGGAAACTAGCAAGTAGCAAGTAGCTATTTTAGCAGTTTGAGAATGCTCATAAAGACTTTAGAAATTCTATCAAATTCCATCCAGAGGACCATTGTCCAGACATTAGTTCTCTCACATTTGGATTATGGAAATGCACTTTATTTGGGATATTCTTAATTTGTATTAAATACATTGCAGGTGGTGCAAAATGCTGCAGCGCATCTTCTGTTAAGCATACCTTGACATCAGCCTGTCTCAGGTTCCCTAGCCACCCTGCAATGGCTACCAAAAAACTGAGAATTCAGTTTAAAGCTCTTTGTAGTGCCAATCAAGCATATCATTAAAAGGGCCCTATTCTTTTGCAACATGTCTCATCTAGCAGTAATTCCGATGGTGTGGAAAACCAGGAGAGGTGGGCGATCCTCTTTTTACCTGGTTTCGAAGCTATGGAAAACTCTGACTATTAGGCTAGGGGTGGCTGGAGATGAGTGCAGCTTCAGGAAGCATCTGAAGACCACTTGTATAACTTGGTGAGTTCTGTGCAGGATTTTTTCCTTGTGCTGGGAGGCTCAGTTTGGGTACCATATGCTTCATAAGTCCCACAGAATTAAAAACAAAACCTTACTCCAGAAAAATTCTAGAAAGTGTGTTATGGATCAATTGAAATAATACATTGAACAAAACTGGTTATTCATAAAATTCTGACCAGGTTTTGACGTACTAGATGAATGGAATCAGCACTAGCAAGCATCAAGGACAAGCTATTGCTGTGCTTGGTGAAAATATTCAAGTGGTTTTTGCAGCTTCTTGACAGCTCTGCAGCCTATGATACCATCACTCAGTCTGGATTGAGTGGTTTGGTACAGTCAGCCCAGCAAACATGGATGAGCTAATTTCTTTACGCCTGAAAAGAACAAGATAGGAGGGCTTCCACTAAACTACCTAAGGCACTGCCCTCTTCACATTGTTATTCAGCTGCTACACATGCCCTCTTCCTAAGCTACTTGATCAATTCAAGGTTAATTTCCAGAAGTACGCTAATTACATACAAATCTACAATAGTCAGTCCGAGGGCTATAATAGCATTGCGAGCTAGCTAGACCTGCCTAGACATCTGTGTATGACAGAATGGTCCCTCTGCTTAAACATAGGGAGCCAAAATGAAAAGCCCCATCCATCCTAAACAAAACATGCCCCTTCTACTAAATAGAACAGCCCCTTCTACCACACCGCAGCAGGATCGTTGCCGTTTGTTCTTCCCAAGTCCAGCTATGTTCTGAATTGCTGCTGGGAACATCTTGAGTGTTTCTCGAATCTATGCTATGGTCATATAAGTCTGCTTACTCTACAAAATCATCTTTCCCCGACAGACTTCTTACCAAATGAATGTGACAAGATGCCTCATTCTGGGACAGATTGACTATTGCAATATGATCTACACAAGCTTGCTAAATGACTTGGTTTCTTTGTCATATCAGAAGTGTGTCAACTTTGACCAGACTTACCTACCTAAGACACATTAGCTACATGAGGTCGACGCTGCCAGTTTCATTGTCTTTCAATCACACACCCATTTTTTCAAATAGAGATCACTGGGTCCCTAGGCAAATTTTAAACTCGTAATCACATATCTCTTTTAGGGCAGAGGCTTGGGGATTAGCATCAGGATCCTACACCTCATGTCCAACAAGCAATCATGTTCCACACACTTGCATGTGAATTGACAAAAAACTACTTTTTACGGCATGCTGAATTTTTCCTGTCCTAACGTTTGCTTAGGTATAAAATTATATATTTTCATCCTTCAAGCTGGCATTATCCTTCTAGTGCTATAATATTGCAGGCACGGGCAAAGTGGGCAATTGCCCTGGGTCCCCACCTTCCTCGGAGCACCCTGGCAAAGTGAACTTTCTCTCGCATCTATTTATCCATCTCAACTGTTAATTTAATATTCAATATTGTTTGACATCATGGGGCTTGAATTACCAGGAAATAGGTAATATAATATAGCTATTCCGGGCAGGGACCCCTAAAATGTGTCTTAACCAGGGCCATCAAAATCTATGAGATGACACTGTAAAGTTGATAAAAAATATAATTCACTGATGAATATAAATGACTGTTAAGTATACTGCAAAGATGATTTTTATAAAAACAAGTTTGTCTCTTCCTGAGAGTCCTCTTCTGCTAGGCTCTTTAGCCTAAAGGGGAAGTAATTAGCTATTGTTGAGGTGTGAAAGACTCTTCCTGGAGGATGACAGTTGTCCTAGGCCTGGCCTACTGGCAGGAATTGTGGAAAAAGTAATCGCAAGGTAGGTGTATTGGTATTTTCGAGATGGGAATGTGCAGGAATAGCAGATGACCTTTAGAAAGAATTATTTGGAATCTTCCAAAGTAGCATATTTATGATAAACAGAGCTTGCTTCAGACGCCTTTAAAACAAATTTTCTCACAGCCAACCTGTCTCTACAGAAGAGCCAGCCAGGGTTGAGTGTTAAGGGGGTGCTCTTTCATCTAGAAAATAAGGCAGTTCCTCCGTGGTTGTTCTGAGCTGCACACTTGCCCTGAGGTCCAGCAATTTTGAAAGACTCCCAGAGCAAAGCTTTTTCCAATATTTTACCTGAAAACAATAAGATGTTCTGTAAATAGCTAGCTTATGCCTAGCAATTTTGTTAGGACTGAACTAAATGGTGCCACCAGTCAGTGACTACTGTGCGGAAAACTTCTTACCAGCAGCAATTCAGAACACAGCTGGACTTGAGAAGAACAGAATCCAAAGATTCTGATGCTACGTCAATCTAGAAAAGTAATATTACCTGGACTTGCTGTCCTTTAGTCAAAGGCCTGGAAGTGCTTACCTTGCAGGGATCACTACATCTGGAGGGCAGCCCCCCACCAGGGTAGAAGAGCCCTTACCGACTGCTGTCCTTGCAAAACAACAAACCACCCACCAGACTCTAACTAAGGTCCTAAGTTTTAAGGTCAGGCTTCTAACCAGAGTGACCAGAGTGACACTGTAGGCTTACTCAAATACCGCTCAACCATGGACCTCAAATTGTGTCGATCTCAAAGTCAGTCACGGCCATTGGGGCTTTGTGTTTTCCTCGTGCTGTTTAACTTTTAACATTGAACTTTATGATTCTACTTCCCTTAATCTGATGTTGGCCATTCTGTGTCATTGTTACAGTTTTCTCCTAACTAAATTGGTTTAGCAAGCTTGCTTGTCGTTTCTTAACTTTAATATTGGATTGGTGCTGCTTAAATACTTAACGCACACTTCTCTGTGATGTAGAAAGCTGCTTTGTACACTGCTAACAGGGGTTAAATTCAAGTAATATCATTGGAATTATGTTTTGGCCAGCAAGTTAATAGATTTCTAACTCGTTGGGAGAACTACATTCTTAACCCAAAATCTCACACAGAACAAATAAATCCGCTGCATAAATATTAATGCAAAGCAAAAAACTCTGCAAAGTACATGGCCTCATAGTTAATTTAAATATATCGAGTACAAAACACTGGATGTCAGATAAATACGTTCCACCACTTTTCTGTAAAAAAAAACCTTCTGTAAACAAAACCTTCACTCTTCAGAGAGCTGTCCCGTGTCACAAGGACAAAATGTGGCCAATCCGACAGAAAACAAATTCTCACTTCTAATGAGGTGTGCCTGCAGTTAGTACAGCTCTGGAGGGCAAAACCGAATGCAGGGTCTCTTAATGCTTCTTCCATTTTTCCTAGATGCAATAAACAGCGAACCATTAAAATAATGTAAGAGGGGGGTCAAAAGAATATGGCATCTGGCGCAATTTAATGGTCTGACCACAAACGCTGTCTTATTGTTAATGCTGTTCAGTCTTGCTAGCAATTTGAAATCTATAAATAAATGTTGAAGGATCAGTAGGGCCCTGGGGAGCTACGGGACATGGGGCATAGGCAGCCTCTCCTGCCCTCACACATGCACAGCCCCCCCGCTTCCAAATCAACAAAACTCCCCGAAATACACACCAAAATCTCCTAGTTGGTGCACAGCAGCCCCTAGCCTACGTTATCAGTAATGCAGCAGGATTCCTTCACATGAGTACCAGAGGTCTTTTATAACAATCTGACTGTAGAGAAAATAAAGGAAAGCCCTGTACTGTAAGGAGCCTAGCAGTCACCCCGAAACGTCAGTCTCGGGTCCCGAATAAATTGAGTTTGTCAAATTTCGAATAATCCAAAATTCAGGTGAATCGACTTCAAGCAGTTGAAGTTTCCCTTGGTATGCTTCTAAATGATTGCCTGCCTCTGCAATGGCGCCTTTGTGACCGGAAGAGTTTGCAGGACCCCGTGCATTAATGAGACTCCTTGATCCAGAGAAAAACAGCACCAGTGCAAAGATTAAAGGTTTAAAGGAGCTGCATAAGGATTTTTTCCAAACTGTGCTAATGTGTTAAGTCTCTGGATTTCATTTTGGGCTGCACTCCTAGTTTCAGCAGTATTGCAAACCATAATTCACGGTATAACCTTACAGCAAGTGAGATGTCAATGTACATTAAATCATTTTCATCTCTTCGCTTTGTTTTCATTTTGTATGCAATAAATGCTTCCCCGTTGTTTATGTTTAAGAAAACAAAAGCTATTTGAAGATTTTGAAACATCTATTACTTAACCATTGTGTCATTGTAGAGAATATCAAGACGCTCTTGTACCGTTTCCTATTATAACCCTGTTTGAAAGCACAGCTCATTTATCAGAAGCACTGCAGGGAAGGGTTTGTAAACCAGCTGTGTCCCTGTTCTTTTGCACCAGCCTTGAATGAACCATTTGGGATTTACCTCCAGTTTGCGGGGTGATCAGAGAAAACCTGCCCCAATGTTATACTGGGCATAACAAACACTGTGGAATGAGGTTCCAATATTTTAATCACTGGAGGGACTTTGAAAAAGATTAACCCTTTGTACTGGGTGTTGCGAATGACCATCTTTTGCGTGGTGTAACCCCAGATTTTTGCCTTGACTGTTTTACCTGGCTGTAGAACTCAGTGCACTTTACCCCTAATAACCAGTGGTAAAGTGTCTGTGCTCCCCCTTTCAACATGATGAACTGGTTTATCCCAAACTGTCATGTCTAACTTGCCTATAAGTCCGTAGTATTTGGCATAAAAGTGTACCCAGGGCTTGTAAATCAAACGGCACAAGTGTACTGCAATTCCCATTATGTAATCCACTGCAGTGACAGTGTAAACATGACTTCAGTCCTACCCTCTGTAGCCTAGCTATACAGAGTTAAAACCGCAAATTCGATCGGTCAAAATAACCCCTTTTGACAGGCCTAAACCTTCCAGCCTCTGCATACCTACAGCCCTCAGCGCTCAAGTTTAGTGTTCCAGAAGACGTATGCCATCTTAAAAATGCCCAAGGCGGATAGGGATATCACTAGGAACCTTTACCCCATTGGCTTGGGCTTCCCTAGGGGTCACCTTCCCTAGTGAGTGTTTAGTTGGAGTTAAGTTAGTAAATTTGCATTTACCAAAATTAAACTGTCCCCAATCAATATTTTATAGGACATAAAATAATAAATCTGCATTCCTTAAAATTAAACACTTTCCGATATGGGTGTGAGTTTTGAGTTAGAATAGTACACTCCGCAATATGAAACACACATTCCACTGGGGCCGTGCCGAAGTTAGAATACTCAGGGCCTGATTTAGATCCTGCCAGAGGGCATACTCCATCACAAATGTGGCAGGAGTACCCTCCTTAATATGAGCTCCATAGGATATCATGGTATCATAATAAAAGGGCGGGATATCCGTCATGTTTGTGACAGTATACCCTCTGCCAGGATCTAAATCAGGCCCTTCGTTTGCTTAATAAAAATTGATAGGATTTTTTTTAAGTAAGAGTGGGAATTTAGCTATAATAATTCATATGTGATAAAAAAAACTCGTAGGTTTTCATGATTTTAGGAGGGGGAGTTACATTAAATACAAAATACTAATTGTTTATAATATAAAACACTTACTGAGACTTTTAAATAAATGTGTACAATATATTGATATTAAAATATATTAACATATTTAAATTATTTAATATTTAACATATGTATCTTAAACTTTCAACACAATTATAAATAGGTGTTTAGCAAGCTATATGCACAGTACATATAACAAATGTAATAAATTAGACACATTTCATTTAATCATATATTTTAAAGTTGTGTGTGTTGATAACTGTAGGAGGCTGTCTCTCTATACATAGTTCACACAAATGATGTGCACTGAGCAGAGAGTCCAAGCAACCCCACCTTGGGGTTCAGGGGCAATAAATAGACCACCTAATGCTCTATTTTTAATGGTAGCTTGGTCGAGCATTTCTTGGAGACGGGCTTAGCATTTGTTGAACCCCCTGTTTCAACAGAATAACTCGAGACCAATTTACAAAAACACTTCAGATTTTTATATACATTTTAAGACCAAGATAATAAAAATCAGGTCAGTACTTTTTAAGTTATGATTTTTCAAAATTTAGCAAAAATAGTCTATTTGTGTGTAAGTACATGCCATTGGAATCAATGGAAAAAACTTTAAAAATGCATATAAAATTGTGCAATGCTCTCACAAGTGTCAGCTTCTGTTTTTATACCGAGGTCGTCGAGATGTCCTGTAGGCCAGCTGGAGAAGCTGGGCAGTTCCCAGTTCAAACAGGAGCAGTGGCTGAAGATCTTGGAGCTGGTGCAGAATGGAGAAGGAGATCACTTGGAAACACATTGCACAGGATGACTTAAAGGTAAGTCTGGGGTGTCACCTTGGAGTGTGGAGGTTGCAAGGAGTTAGGGACCCCTAGAGCACAGCTGTTTTTCCGGTGCAGGGGTCAGGAAGGCCCAGTGCAATGCACATAGGCCTACCAGGGGTCATGTGTCCTAGGATCCTTGGAGCCAGGTGCTGGTCACTTTGAGGGTGTTTGTAGGTTAGCAGCGGCACTCTGGGGGCTGGTTCCTGGGTGTCCTGAAGTCCCTCGCCTGGAGCTTTCCTTTGGTTCATGGAGAGTCTAGAGTGGACTTTTCTTCTGGGTGTCCGTTGTTGGGGGTCCAGTACCACAGACTATGCCATGTATCAGCCATTGGAGGTCGCAGTGCCAAACCTGGCACACTGGCAGGGTGTGTCCTGCGGGTCCATCAAGTGAAATCTGGTCTAGCTGCTCTGTCTGGTTTGTTGGTCAGAGGCTCGACTTCACTGGTTCTTGCCTGCTGGGTGCAGGGAGTGATGGTTTTTGGCAATATTTAGAAGGTTGGAGGTCCTCTGGGGTTTCTTATAGTCCATGCTATGTCTAGTTAACCCCTAAGCAGTGGTTGTTAAGTCCTGGGTGCAGTAGGCAGGGTTTGGCACCTTTTTCTTCTTGCAGCAGGACTTCTGTTCTCAAGCCTTGGATCTTCTTTGTCACGGGCCTTCTTGTGCCCTTCGAATCTGAACTTCAGGTCTAGGGATGCCCAGTAAATACTGCATTTAGTGGACATTTAGGGGAGTACCCGGTAGTGGCCAAAGGGTCACTTACCTTAAGGTAGCTACACCGACTTTGTGACCACTTCCTATGGAAAGAGGTCACATCCCTAACCCTGATAGACTGTTTTCCTGCCATCCAAGATGGAGGAAAATGAAATGGAGTGGTCATCTTCCATGCCACACCTGAGGGGAGGTGCAGGTTTGGGGGGGGGGGCACCCTCCCATCCTTTGGTTCTAACCATTCATCCTGCCAAATGTGAGGTCTGTGACAGGGGGTGACCATCTGCTGCTAGCATTAAATGGCTGGAGCAGTTCTACAAAGGTGGCATGGCCTTTGAAGCTTCCTGCCAAAACAGGGCACATTCCTGGGGGAGAAGGAACACCTCCACCCAGGAAGGGCTTTGTCTTCTGGTCCCATAGAGCAGAGGCTCTCACCCCTGGGATCCAGACTCATGCATGGGAGTGGCATGCTGGTTTGGACTAGCCAGCAACCGTGCCAGGGTGGTGTAGGTTTTGCAGGGGCACCTCTAGGGTGGCCCAGGGTACATTATATAATAAATCCAACACTGGTGCCAGGGAGAATTTATTACTCTGAGTTGTTTGATACCAAACATCCCAGGGTACAGAGTAGCCATCATGTAGCTGGGGAACTTGTAGTGACCAGTGTCCGGCACATATACTTGCTATGGCTCCCCAATACACTTACTATGCCTTAAGGTTTTGTAAGGACACAGTAGGGGCATATTTGTTCATGCAAACATATGCCCTCACATACATTATAGTGCACCCTGCCTTAGGGGTCTAATGCCTGCCATAGGAATGACTTACATATAGTGCATGCAGTGTTAGTGGACAGGGCACTCTTGGTGAGTGCCATGTTGAATTTCCAACCTTAAATACACCTTGTCAAGCACCTGCCATTGCCGTCTGTATAAGGCTGGTGAGGGGCCTCTCTGAGTGGCACAATTGGTGCTGCAGCTCTGGGGGGCCCTCTTCAGTACTCATGCCCAGGGTACCAGGGGTACCATTTACTAGGGACTTACAAGGGTTGCTGAAGTGCCAATACATAGTACAGTTTTGGGGAAAGAGATCTGGCCCTGAGAACCTGTTTAGCAGGGGCCCAGGACACTTACAATTTTGAAACCACATCATTTTCCAGGCAACAAAGTGTGTGAGGGTTGTTTACCATGCAAAAAGAGGACCTTTCTCATACTACCTCCCCCTCCCAAAAATGAAAGGGGATGAACCTACCCTTCCCTGGGGCGTCTTCATCCTCTAAGTGTAAGAGCCTGGAAAGGCCATCTGCACTGGCATGGGGAGTCCCAGGTCTGTGTTCCACTTTAAAGTCTATTCTCTGTAGAGATATGGACCACCTAAGCAGTTTGGGGTTCTCACCTTTCATCTGTTGAAGCCAAGTGAGAGGCCTGGGTTTTGTCTGAACTATGAAGTGAGAGCCAAAGAAGTATGGCCTCAGCTTCTTCAAGGTCCAGACCACAGCTAAGGCGTCCCTCTCTATGGCACTCCATTTTTGTTCCCTAGGGAGAAGTCTTCTGCTTAAAAAAGCAACAGGTTGGTCATTTCCCTCATCATTGGTCTGGGCTAGGACTGCTCCTATCCCACATTCTGAGTTGTCTGTTTGGACAATAAACTGGAATAATTTGGAAATGTCAGGACTGGGGCAGAACACATTGCATCCTTCAAAGTGTCAAAGGCCTTTTGACAACTCACTGTCCAGTTTATCTTTCTGGGCATTTTCTTGGAGGTAAATTCTGTGAGGGGGGGCACAATGGCGCCATAATCCTTTACAAACCACCTATAGTATCCAGTCAAACCGAGGAATGCCCTGGCTTGCATCTAGGTAGTTGGGGCCTCCCAATCCAGAATTGTCTGGATCTTGGGCTCTAGGAATTTGAACTTGGCCACCACCTACTAGGTGGCCCAAGTACACAAACTTTCCCTGCCCTGTCTGGCACCTACTGCCTTTGATAGTGAGGCCTGCCTTTTGCAGGGCCTCAAGGATCTTTCTAAGGTGCATCAGGTAATCCAGCTAGATGGAGCTGTAGACAGCAATATCATCTAGATATGCTGCACTAAAGGATTCCAGCCCAGCCAGCGCTTGGGTCACCAACCTGTAGAGGGTGGCAGGAGCACTCTTTAATCCAAAGGGCATAACAGTAAACTGCTAATACCTGCTTGGGTTCCAGGGGTCAGTCCAATTTACCAGTACCAAGATGTAAGATCAAAGGTACCCAAGTATTTGGCTGCCCCTAATCTGCCTTTGGGTTCATCAGCTCTTGGAATTGGGTGTGCATCTGTTTTTGTGACTGAGTTGAGGCCCCATGTAGTACACACAAAACCTCATTTCCTTTTTCTCTCTCTTGGAGTGAGGTTTGGGGACTAAAGCTATTGGGCAAGCCTAGGGACTCTCAGAGAGTTCAATGACACCCAAATCCAGCATCGTTTTTTACTTATACTTGGATGCTCTCTCTGACATGGTCTGACCGCCTATGGATGTTGATTTTGATAGGCAAGCTGTCACCAGTGTCCACATCAAGGTTGCTCCAGTAAATCCTACCATGGGTCAGAGAGAATAAGTCAGCATACTGGTTGAGGACTTGCCTGCAATCAGCCTACTGTTGGCCTGTGAGGGTGTCTGATAAGATAACACCATCCACAGAACCATCTTGCGGGTTGCTCTCTTCTTCCTGTTCATCTGTAACCATGAGCATGGTCACATCACCTCTATCAAAATATGGCTTCAGTCAGTTGACGTATATGTCACATTCTGCCTTTCGCTTACAGCCCTCGTCAGATGAAGCTGGAGTGCGACCTCGTTTTTTTGTACGTTCTGGTCTAGCCTCCGGTAGCCACAGTGCTGCTGACAAGGGAATGCCATGGCAGTCTGTGCCCTCCAGAAGGAGTCCCAGAGGAAAAACCCCAATAGGAAAAACCTCTTTCGCAGGAACACATCATTATACCAGGACTTCAAGGACTGGAACTCTATAGGATGCAGAAAAATAAGCAGGAAAAAATGAACTCACAAGGAAAGCAAGCCGGAGCAAGAACCACCACCAACAGGAAATGTTGCGACGCAAGGAAAGCAAGAGTCTGGCTCCTTATATACTAATGAACAAGAAGTGACATGCAGGAAGAAGAAAGAATGCCATTTTGAATTGGGAAGAAGCCATAGGAAAAAGTAGGAAAAAGGCACTATTTTGGAAAGGGAAAAAAAAATGAAACTGGTGCATGCAGAGAAGAGAACAGAATCCTAGGAAGAAGAAAACATGGCTCTGCAGCAGAAGAAAAATAAGAGGACAAAGAATTCCAGGACTAGTACACCAGGTGAGTAAAGGGATAGAGGGAGGGCACGGAAGCCCCATGGCAATAATCTGTGCCGTGCGTTGAATGTGGTCAGGCCCGACACTCAACCTCGGGCCTCCGACCTCGCCGCGGGCAACAATTAGTACTGCAGCCGATGAGAGAGTCCGCGGCGGGCCCGGCAGCCTGAAAAATGGACCGCTGACCCCACCACCGCAGAAGAATGAGACGCCATGGGCACCCGTGGCGTGACATTATAATCCTTTTGGGATTTTTGCAACTTTGCAGGACAACCAGGTAGGTGACCTCCTCTTGTTTCTCAAATATGGGATAGGGTCCATGCCACTTGTCTTGTAGAGTCCTAGGAGCCACCGGCTCCAAAACTCAAACTTTCTGCCCTAGTTGGAGCTCCAACAGTGCAGCTTTTTGGTCATACCAGTGCTTTTGAAGCTCCTGGCTCGTCTGAAGGTTTTTACTTGCTTTTCCATGTACTCAGCCATCCTAGAACATAGGCCCATAGTCGACAATATCATTTTTAGGCTCTTTGAGAGGCCTTTCACAGATTTCCTTCACATGACTTAGTGATCTCCTGACAGAATGCCCAAACAAAAGTTTGGAGGGGAAAACCCTACACCCTTTTGTGGCACTTCCCTGTAGATAAAAAGCAGACACAGAAGTAAGACATCCCAGCAAAAGGGACTCCTTCTACGTTTTTCAGGGAGTCCTCCAATCATGCTTTTTAGGGTCTTATTACACCTTTTAGGGTCTGATTAAACCTTTCAACCAACCTCTTTGTTTGTGGGTGGTATGAGGTTGTCAACTTGTAAGTCACTCCACACTCCTGCCACCTGTGTTTTGAGTATGCAGACATGACATTTGAACTCATGTCTGATACTACCTCCTTAGGAAAGCCAACCCTAATAAAAATACCCAGGAGGGCCTTGGCCTCTGCAGGGGAAGTGATGGCCTTATGTGGAATGGCTTCAGGATATCTAGAGCATTATCCACTACCAATAAAATGTACCTGTTTCCTGAAGCTGTTTGAGGGTCAAGGGGGCCAACAATGTCAACCTCTACCCTTTTTAAGAGCACTTCAACCACAGGTAGTTGGTTAAAAAATGAAACTGGTGCATGCAGAGAAGAGAAGAGAATCATGGGAAGAAGAAAACATTGGCCTGCAGCAGAAGAAAAAGAAGAGGGCAAAGAATTCCAGGACTAGTATACCAGGTGAGTAAAGGGATAGAGGGAGGGCACGGAAGTAGTGTCTGATACTAGCTCCTTAGGAAAGCCAACCCTGGTAAAAATACCCAGGAGGGCCTTGGCATCTGCAGGGGAAGTGATGGCCTTATGTGGAATGGCTTACGGATATCTAGAGCATTATCCACTACCACTAAAATGTACCTGTTTCCTGAAGCTCTTTGAGGGTCAAGGGGGGCAGCAATGTCAACCTCTACCCTTTTGAAGGGCACGTCAACCACAGGTAGTTGGCATAGTAGCCTCCTGCTTTGCCAGGGGCTTGGCTGGTGACACTGGATTGACAAAAGTCCTTCACATTCTGGGATTTTCCAGACCAGTGAAGGTGATTGACTAGCCTGCTCCAGGTTTTGTTTTGGCCCAGATAGGGGAATGTCATGGGCTAGAGAGAGGAAGAACTCTCTGTCGTGCTGGGGCACTACCACCCTCCTGGTTGCACCAGGCTTGAGGTCTCTGGCCTCAGTAAACAGGAGTTCTTCCTTCCAATAAACCATATCTGCACCACAGACACTACCTATTTCTACCTGTGCAGCATGCTGCCTTAGGCTTTCAAGAGTGGGACAGGTTCTTTGACCCTGGCACAGATCCTCTCTGGAGGGTCCCTTTGGTCCTAAGAGCTCTGGGTGGTAAGGCTCAAGCTCTGCAGGCTGAGTTCCCTCTGGGGATTACAAGTCCCCCTCTTGAGAAGAGAGGTTCTGACCTGTGATCTGTTCAGAAGCTGGTCCCCGAGTCACCGTGCCTTTTCTCTTGGAGGGTTGCTCCACTCTTTCAGGATCCAACACCTCTTTTTCTCTCTAGAGTTTCTCTGTGCCCTTGTCTTGTCACAGCCCCATTCTGGGAGCCCAAACATTGCTGCATGATTCCTTAATTCCTCTTTAGCCCAGGCATGTTATTCCAAATCATTTCCGAGCAGACAGTCTACAGGGATGGATGAGGACACAGCCACTTCTTTCTGTCCAACTACTCCCCCCAAAAGATACCAAAGCTGTCAGGTTGTTCTTTGTGACATTGTCAGCATCTGTGACAGGATATATCATCACTACCAGGTTCTGATCTGAGTGGACCTGATCAATGCACTGCTCTGCATCCTGTGGCTCCACCTTGCAAGTAGAGCCCTTTCCCTGGCTCCTCTGAACTCCTGACCACTGTCAGGAGTTCAAGGCCATCCTCCACCCGCAGGCTTCTGCCTGTGCCTCATCCCTGGTGTCCAGTGGGAGAGTTTTGCTTTCCTACTAGGCTACCTTCTGCCTCTCTCCTCCCTTTTTCCTCCTTTCTCTGCTTTGCTTATCTTCTGTCCCTTTGTGCTCCTTTTACTTCCCTACTCTCTTCCTCATTTTTCCTCTCACTCTGCTCTCTCCTCTCACTTTCGTTCTCCCCCCCTCACGCTCCACTGCTCCTGCTGTCCCCGCGGCCCGCCCACTTTTTGCTGCCTGCCCCCTTTTTCACACCGTTTTTCGCCCTCGCACCCGCCTCCCAGCTGTCCTCTCCTCCCCCCACCTCCCTACTTAATGGCGGCAAATGCATGTCCGCACAGCTGACGCGCCGCAGGCACGCCAAATGCAAGCATGTCTGCTCCCTTCCATGCCCTTCCAAGCCTGGACCGAGCCCAGCTCCAAAACCTCTGGCTCCCATCTCCCCCACCGCCGCCACGCACGTCTTCACTACGACGCTGCCACCCTCTGCACCATCAACACCGGCTGCTCTCCCGCCTGCCTTTAAGCCTCCCCGCAGACTACCCGTGGACCTTTCTCCTGCTGGAACTGCACCTTCGCCAGCCATTACGCCAACAACCCACCCACCAAGGCAGGATGCAACCATCTCAGATGTATCCTCCTCAACACCCGCTCCGTCCACAAGCACCCAGTAGAGCTGTGGAATCTACTCGACTCAGCCTCCCCAGACGTCGCCTTCCTAATCGAGACCTGGATGAACCCCTCCCCAGCACCTGACATCGCCATAGCCTTCCCGTACAGCTACAAGATCACCCGCAGGAACTGCTCCAACAAGCCAGGAGGATGCATCGCCATCATCCACAAGATCACCCTCATGATCATGACCAGCACCGAAGACACACTCAGCACCACCGAACACCTGCACTTCCAGATCCACACTAACCCAAACACCACCCTCCAAGGGACCCTCATCCACAAGCCTCCCGGCCCCCGAAAGCAGTTCAGCGACTCCATCACCGATGTCATCAGCACGCACGCTCTTGCATCCACTGACTACATACTCCTCACCAACGACAACAACACCGCCACCCTGACAACCTCTCCAACCTCGGCCTCAAACAGCTCGTCACAACACTAACCCACTCCACAGGACACACACTCGATCCTATTTTCTCCACCAGCAATCACGTCTCCTTCAGCCACACCAACGAACTCCACTGGACAAACCACTGCTGCATTCTATTCTCCTTCAAGAAACCCACAACACGCTACCACCCACAACGGATCCCCCACCGCAGTTGGAATAAGGTCACCGAAGACCAACTTATTGCGACCCTCTCCCAGAACCCACCCATCGACACCACTGACACTGATACAGCTGCCTGCAGCTTCAGGCAATAGGTCGACACCTGTGCCAATACTCTCGCCCCAATCAAGAATCCCTCCAACAGACACACCGACAGAAAGGCCTCCTGGTTTACTGCCGACCTCCACGAATCTAAGCAAACCTGCCAAAGACTCAAAAGAAAGTGGTACCAAGATCAGACTCTGTACAACCACACAGCCTTCAAAAATGCCATACACAGACACCGCCAACTCATCTGAGCCGCCAAGACAACCACCTTCAAAGACCAAATCAACAACAACGCACACAGCCAACAGGAGCTCATCAACGTCGTGAAGGAACTATCCAATCCCAGCTCCAACGCCAACAACATTCCGCCATCCCAAGACCACAGTGACTCCCTAGCCTCCTACTTCCACCACAAGATTGCATACATCCACAATAGCTCTAGCAACCAGAACCCCCCCAGCAACCACCAACACCACAGATTCACTTCCGACCAACCTCCTGCTCTCCTGGACCCCCATCAACAACAAAGACACCATCAAAATCATGAACACCATCCACTCCGGCTCTCGATCTGACCCCTGCCCTCACCACATCCCCAACAAAGCGCTCCGTCATCGTACCCCAACTACGGAAGATCATCAACAGCTCCTTCGAGTCTGCCACCTTCCCTGAGAGCTGGAAACACACCGAGATCAACGACCTACTCAAAAAACCCAAAGCGGACCCAAAGGACCTCAAGAACTTCCGGCCTATCTCCCTGCTCCCCTTCCCGGCAGAAGTCATCAAGAAGGCTGTCAACAGACAACTAACCAGCTTTCTTTAGGAGAACTGCACCCTGGACTCTTCCTAATCCGGATTCCCCTGCAACCACAGTACCGAAACTGCCCTCATCACCGCCACCGACAACATCAGAATCATACTGGACAATGACAAAACCACAGCCCTCATCCTCCTGGACCTCTTGGCCGCGTTCAACACCGTCTGCCACCACACCCTCCGCTCGCGCCTCAGCAATGCAGGAATCTGCAACAGAGCTCTGGACTGGATCACCTCCTATCTCACTGTCAAAACCCAGAGAGTCCGCCTCCCCCATTCTGCTCGGAGGCCACAGAAATCATCTGCGGCGTACCCCAGGGTTCGTCCCTCAGCCTCTACCCTCTTCAAGGTCTACATAGCCTGCTCGCTATCATCGCCCGATCCCACAACCTCAACATCATCTCATAAGCTGACGACACCCAGCTGATCCTCTCCCTCACCAAGGACTCCGCCAAGACCTACCTCCATGAAGGAATGAAGGTCATCGCCGAATGGATGAAGAGCAGTTGCCTCAAGCTCAATTCCGACAAGACGGAAGTCCTCATCTTCGGCTCCACCCGCTCTGCATGGGATGACTCCTGGTGGCCTGCCACTCACGGAGTCACTCCGACTCTCACCGACCACGCACGCAACCTGTGATTCTTCTTGGACTCCTCATTATCCATGACCCAGCAAGTCAACGCCATCTCGTCCTCCTGCTTCAACACCCTCCACATGCTCCGAAAGATCTACAAATGGATACCCACGAAACCAGAAGAACAGTCACCCAAGCCTTCGTAAGCAGCAAACTGGACTACAGCAATGCCCTCTATGCAGGAACCACGGCCAAACTCCAGAAGAGGCTGCAACGCATCCAGAACGCCTCCGCACGCCTCATGCTGGACATCCCATGCCACTGCCACGTCACAGACCACCTGAGAAACCTGCACTGGCTCCCAGTCAACAAGAGAATCACCTTCAAACTCCTCACCCACACTCACAAAGCAATGCACAACACTGGACCAGAACACCTCAACAGATGGCCCTCCTTCTACACCCCGACTCAGCATTTCCTCTCTGCCGACCTCGCCCTCACAACCATCCAACGCGCCCGCAGAACTAAAACCCGGCGGTAGATCATTCTTGCACCTCGTGCCAAAACGAACACTCTTGCCACCCACCTGCACCAGACCAAAGACCTCCTTACCTTCAGGGCATTTTTCAAGACCTCGCTGTTCGAGCAGTAGCAGCACCTCCCCACCCCCATTCTATCCCCCGCCTCAGCGCCTTGAGACCCTCACGGGTGAGAAGTGCGCTTTACAAATTCCATGATTGATTGATAGATTGACCAAGTGCTGGTCCACCATAGTGACACTAACCCAGTGTCCCTCAAGGCTTCTAACTTAGTCCCACTAATCAAAGGGTGCTGCCTGTATTTTTGCACATTAGTGGGCCAGGCAGCCCAGGATGAATCTTCCCCTCTCTCAGTGTCTAATGTTGCCTCTGTGGGTTCACTGACATGGTCGGGTCACAACTGTGATCCCATCTTGAGATTAACAACTCTGTTTACTGCAGGTGGACTAGAGGCATTTTTCTTGTTTCTACAGTCAGGGTCTCCAGTTTGTGCCCTCTATTCTTACAATCATGGCACCAAGCCTTGTTGGGATCAAAGGTCCTACCTTTGTACCAACCCTTAGACTTTAATGAGACTCTCGGCCCACCCTCCTGAACAGGTTTTTGCAGGCCTGGTGAAGACTCTTTACTTTTATTTTGGTTCCAAACTTTCCCTTAGGGACTTTTTGGCCTCTTTCTTTTGGTCTCCACCACCAGTGGTTGTTTTGGTCACACTTGTTTTGACCCAGTGGTCTGCCTTCCTCCCAAATTCTTGAGGGGAAAGTTGACTTATGATCTACCAGGAACTGATGTAGTTTCTCATTGTAACAATTACTCAATAGATATTCTTTCATGGATAAATTGCAAAGCCCATCAAAATCTTGTACCTTGTTACCTTCTAACCAGCCACCCAGCATTTTTACTGAACAGTTCACAAATTCTACCCAGGACTGACTCTGGGTTTTCCAAATCTCCCTGAATTTGATGCGCTACTCTTCAGTTGTGAATTGAAATCCCTCAATTAGGGAACCATTCATGAGGTCATAGGATCTGGCATCTGCCTCTTTCAATTGAGGAGCCTATCCCTGCATTTATCTGAGAACATTTACCAAAGTAAGATGCCCCAATTTTCCCTTGTCACTCTCCATTTGATAATATCATCACCTTTAGTGTAAGGGGGACAACTCCTTTTGGGAGTTTTAGGTTGAAAGGTTCCTCTTTCTCCCTATTTATTTGGATGCTGCCATCAGAGATCGGTCCTAGGCCCATCTCTTTTCTTTTTTATTTCTATTCCCAAAAGCGGAGCTTCCAAAGCCAATCTTTTGGTCAAACTAGCCAGAGCTTTCTCCTCATCTGAGGCAGCTTCTACTTCTGAGACATAGGAGCTTACCTCTCACTGCTCCTCAGCCTCTTCTGAGGAGTGTGGGTTCGCTGTGGTTGAAGGTTCCCCTTCTTCCATACAGTTTTTGGTTTCTGCCTTCACCCGCAGGCACCAGCCTGCGCCTCTTCCCTGGTGGCCTAGTGGCCATCTGCTTCTGTCTGCTTCCTGTCTTCTCTGTTTTTCTCTCTTTTATTTGTCTACTTTTTTGCTTTCAGCTTTCTCTGCTTTTCTCTCTTTCTTTGTGGTTTTTCTACTGCTTTTAGCGCCTTTTCCCTTCCTGCGCTACCCTCCATGTCACTGCTGCCCTTGTGGTCCTGCCCGTGAATTGCTTTTACCGCCCTCCCACCTGCCAGTTGTCCAGACCCTCTTTCCCCTTCATAAGGGTGGCCACTGTGTGGCTGTGCCGCTGGTTAGCCAAAGGAAGCCTGTTTGTGCCCATCCACGCTTGGACCGTGCCTGGACCGCGCCCAGCGCCATCGACCCTGGTCCTCGCTCTCTCCGCTAGTTCAACTCCAGCACACTACAGGCTCTTAACCAGGGAAGATCCTCAGCCTGCCACCTAGGTGAACTGAGGAATACTCATGGGCCTTTCTCATGCCGCGCATGCTCCTGCACCCTCCATTGACTACCACACTATCCCAAACCAAGCACGGACATCCACCTCAAGTGCATGCTCTCTTGTCAAGCACGCAGTAGAAGGCTGAAACCTCCTTGACTCGACCACCCTGGACGTCGCCTTCCTCATGGAGACGTGGATCAACCCAACCTCGGCCCCGGACATTGCCACGGCCATCTCAGACAACTAAAAAATCATCCACAAGGACAGAGCCACGCGTCAAAGAGGAGGCATCACCATAGTCTACAAGAACACCCTCCATCTGACAACCACCAATGAGTCGCAGATTCAGCCAACCCATGAACACCTACACTTCCAGATCCAGACCAACTCCAACTCCTCCCTCCATGGAACACTCATCTATAGGTCGTCTGGATCCCGACCTCAATTCAGCAAAGCCATTGCTGACCTTGTCATCCCCCAAGCGCTCACCTCCACCGGCTACATCCTACTCAGCGACCTTAACTTCCACCTTGATATCCACGATGATCACAACACCACTAACCTCTTGGACAACCTCGCAACACTCGGCCGCAACCAACTTGCATACGTCCTCACCCACATAGCCAGAAACATCCTTGACCCCATCTTCTCAGCAGGGAATAACATCACCATGTCTCACACCTCCGAAACACCGTTGGACCGACCACAAGTGCATCCTCTTTACCTTCACAAAGAATACTGCACACCACTATGCCCCCCCACCCCTCCGGCAAACGCTGGTGCAAATTCACAGAAGTGCAACTCACCAACGCTCTCAGCCATTCCCCCCCACCGGACGCAGAGAACACTAATAAATCCGCACGTAATCTACACCGTTGAAAATCGGAATGCACTAACATCGTAGCCCCCTCAGGAAACCAACAAAGCAAAACACCTTAATGGTTCACAACAGACCTACGAGAATCCAAATGCTCCTGCAGACAACTGAAATGGGCATGAAGGAGCAGCAAAACAACTGAAGACCGCATAGCGTACAAGAACGCAGTTACCACGCACCACCAGAACATCAGAGCCACCAAAAAAGCAGCCATTCAAGAATGCCTCAGCAGAAGCTCTCACAACAGCAAGGAACTCTTCAACATTGTCAAAGAGTTCACAAACCCCGAGACAGACATCTCATCCATCCCTCCCTCCCAGGACCTCTGTGACGACCTAATTACCTTCTTCCATGGAAAAATACAAGACATATACGAAGGCTTCAAGAACTAAAACCTGCTCATTCTGTCCAGAAATACCACCACAGACCCAGCATCACACCAGATCCTGAACTCCTGGACCCCCATCACCATGGATGATACCCAAAGATTCAAGAACCCCATCCACTCAGGAGCACCCTTGGATCTGTGGCCTTATCACATCTTCAACCTGGCCTGCGCCACCATGGCACCTGAGCTCTGTCGGACTATCAACTGATCCTTCGATACCACCACATTCCCATCAGACTTGAAGCTTTCTGAGATAAACTCACTACTCAAGAAACCCACCGCCGACCCAAGGGAGCTGAAAAACTACAGACTCATCTCTCTGATCCCTTTCTCAGCCAAAGTAATGGAAAAGGCAGTCAACCAGCAACTCACCGATTTCCTCAAGGCACACCAAATCCTAGACCCATCACTATCTGGATTCAGGAGCAACCACAGCACCAAACCAGCACCTCTAGCTGCCACCGATAACAAACCACCATATTAGACCACAGAGACACAGCCACACTCATCCTCCTCGAACTCTCTGCCGCATTTAACACGGTCTCCCACTCCACCCTCTGTACCAGACTCCATGACACCGGCATCCGCAATGAAGCATTGGAATCGATCAGATCCTTCCTCACCGGAAGAACACAAAGGGCCTCATTCTGACTTTGGCGGGCGGCGGAGGCCGCCCGCTAAAGTACCGCCGTCAGAATACCGCTGCGCAGTCAAAAGACCGCAGCGGTAATTCTGAGTTTCCCGCTGGGCTGGCGGGCGACCGCCAGAAGGCCGCCCGCCAGCCCAGCGGGAAACCCCCTTCCATGAGGATACCGGCTCCGAATGGAGCCGGCGGAGTGGAAGGGGTGCGACGGGTGCAGTTGCACCCGTCGCGATTTTCAGTGTCTGCTTGGCAGACACTGAAAATCTTGGTGGGGCCCTGTTAGGGGGCCCCACGACACCCGTTACCGCCAGCCAGGTTCTGGCGGTCAAAACCGCCAGAGCCAGGCTGGCGGTAAGGGGGTCGGAATCCCCATGGCGGCGCTGCCTGCAGCGCCGCCATGGAGGATTCCCCAGGGCAGCGGGAAACCGGCGGGACACCGCTGGTTTTCCGTTTCTGACCGCGGCGGTACCGCCGCGGTGAGAATGCCCATGGATGCACCGCCAGCCTGTTGGCGGTGCACCCGCGGTCGTTGGCCTGGCGGTAGCCTACCGCCAGGGTCAGAATGACCCCCAGAGTGTCAGACTACAGCCGTTCACATCAGAACCATGCTGTGGAGTGCCCCAAGGATGATCACTCAGCCCAACTCTTTTCAACATATACATGGCCCCACTCCCCAAGATCATCAAACAACATGGGCTAAACATTGTCTCCTATGCCGACGATACCCAATTGATCGTCACCCTGTCTAACGACGCTGTAAAGGCCAAGAGTAATTTCTACAATGGGATGACAGCAGTCGTCGCCTGGATGGAAGCCAGCTGCCTCAAACTCAACTCAGACAAGACAGAGATCCTTGTAATTGGCTCCACCCCCTCCGCCTGGATGACCCCTGGTGGCCTACCACACTGGGAAACGTCGCTGCTCCCACTGACCACACATGCAATCTGGGCATCATCCTGGACTCCACTCTGTCCATAATCCACCAAGTGAATGCCATCTCATCGTTATGTTTCTGCACCCTCCGATGCCTTTGAAAGATCTTGCAGTGGATCCCTACCGACACAAGGAAGACAGTCGCCCACGCACTCATCAGTGGCAAACTGGACTACAGCAATGTACTCTATGCTGGCATCACCAAGAAACTGCAATCAAGACTGCAAAGAATCCAGCATGCAGCAGCCAGACTCACCCTGGACATCCCCAGCACAGCCACATCTCCTCCCACCTCATAGACCTACACTGGCTCCCAGTCAACAAGCGCATTATTTACAAACTTCTGATTCAAACCTACAGGCACTACATAACATAGGACCAGCCTACCTCAACCACTGCCTCTTCTTCTAGGTACCAAATAGACAACTCCATCTTGCAGTGGGGGATTTCAGTCCCATCCAGGGGGCCAGGTCATGCTCCTGAGAATGGTTCTCTGCATCAGATATTTTATTTACTAAAGTTGGGATCTTTTAAACGTTTGGAAAAACATTTCCAAACCTTTAAAAACGTTTGCAAACATTTTCTCAGGCCTAAATTTAGTAAATACATTTAATTTCTAATTACTATTTTTAGAAACCTGACCAGGGCGGTGGTAATTAATTTTTAAAATGTAAAAAGTAGTCCAATTGTAAAACAAATACAACTACAGACATATTGTTAGAGCTATTTGTGTGCTCACTTAGTGACAAAGTGGTATCAGCAAATGCAAAGTCTTGTACCCACCTCTGTAACACCACATTTAGGAGGCTGGCTCTCTAGATAGTGTACAAAAATGATGTGCACTGTGCAGAGAGTCCAAGCAACTCCACCTTGGTATTCAGAGGTAATAAATAGACAACCTAATGCTCTATTTTTAATGGTAGCTTTGTCAAGCAGTTAGGCTAATCTTAGAGAAGTGCTAAGCATTTGTTGAACCCCCATATCAGTAAATGTGAACATACACTCAACAAAATAACTACAGACCAATCTACAAAAATATTTCAGATTTATCTATACATTTTAAGACCAAGATCATCAAAATCGGGTAGGTACTTTTTGAGTTATGATTTTTCAAACTTTAGCAAAACTAAATTGCGCACCACAGGAATCAATGGCAAAAACTTTAAAGATACATATACAATCGGGCAAAGCTCTCACAAGTGTCACTTTCGTTTTTTAGGTTGAGGTCATTGAGCTGTCCTATGGGCCAGCCGGAGAAGTTCGAGCGGTTCCCATTTCAAGTGGGAGCAGCATCTGAAGATCTTGGAGTTGGTGCAGAACGGAGAAGGAGATCACTTGGAAACACACTGCACAGGAGAACTTAAAGGTAAGTCCGGTGGATCCCTTGGGAGTGTAGAGGTCACAAGGGGTTAGGGACCCCTAGAGCTTAGCTGTTTTTCAAATGCAGGGGCCTCAGAAGCCGGGTGCAGTGCAGATAGGTCTGCCAAGGGTCGTGCGTCCTAGGCTCCTTGGAGCCAGGTGCAGGTCACTTTGAGGGTGGATTGCAGGTCAGCAAGGTCACTCTGGGGGGGGTCAGTTCTTGGGTTCTCTGGAGTGGACTTTTCTTCTAGGTGTCTGATTTTGGGGGTCCAGTACCACAGGGTCTGGCACATTTCAGCCACTGGAGGCCGCAGTGCCACCAAACGTGGCCCACTGGCAGGGTTTGTCCTCTGGGTCTTTTGGTCTGGCTGCTCTGTCTGGTTTATTGGTTAGAGGCTAGTTAGTGAACTGTACTTCACTGGTTCTTGCCTGCTAGGTGCAGGGAGCGATGGCGGCACTCTGGACGGAGGTTCTCTGCATTGTTTAGAAGGTTGGAGGTCCTCTGGGATTTCTTAGAGTCTCTCTGATGTCCAGTCAACCCCTCAGTAGCAGTTGTCAAGTTGTGGGTTCAGCAGGCAGGGTTTGGTGACATTTTCTTCTTGCACCAGGACTTCTGTTCTCAAACCTTGGGTCTTCTTTGTCACTGGTCTTCTTGTGTACTTCAAACCAGATATGGAGGTCTGGGGATGCCCACTAAATACAGCATTTAGTGGGCATTTAGTACCTGGTAGTAGCTTGTGGGCCACTTACGTAAGGGTGGCTGTACCCACTAATAGGACCACTTCCTCCGGGAAGATGCTATCTCTCTAACCCTGATAGGCTATTTTTTTATCAGCCAAGATGGAGAAAAATGAAATGGAGTGGTCACCTTGCCTGCCACACCTGAGGGGTGGTTCAGTCTGGGTGATCCCACCCCTTATCATTTGTCAGTTTTCCTGCCATCCTCCCGCCTAAAGTGGGGTCTGGGACAGGGGGTGGCCAGCTGCTGCTAGCAGCAAAAGCCTGGAGCGGTACTTTAAGGGCAGCATGGCCTTTGAAGTTTCGTGCTAGAGCAGTGCACATTCCTGAGAGAGATAGGCTGGCACCTTCATCAAGGAAGGGGTTTGCCTTCTGGTCCTAGAGAGCAGAGGCTCTCACCCCTGGGATCCAGAATAGTGTCTGTGGGTGACAGGGTGGTTTGGACTAGCCATCAACTGTGCCAAGGTGGTGTAGATTTTGCAAGGGCACCTCTAAGGTGGCCCCTGGGTACATTTTATAATAAATCCAACACTGGTACCAGTGAGGATTTATTACTCTGAGTGTTTCATATCAAACAACCTAGGGTTCAGAGTAGCGATAATGTAGCTGGGGAACTCGTAGTGACCAGTGTCCACACATGCTTGCGATGGCTCCCCTATACACTTACTATGCCTTAAGATTCTGTAAGGGCACAGTAGGGGCATATTTGCTCATGCAAACCTTTGCCCTCAAATGCATTATAGTGTACTCTGCCTTAGAACTATAGTACATGGAGTGTTAGTGGACAGAGCACTCTTGGTGAGTGCCATGTCGAGTTTGCAACCTTTAAGTGCACCTTGTTATGCACTTGCAATGAGGTCTGTATGAGACTGGTGTGGGGCCTCTCAGAGTGGCACAATTGGTGCTGCAGTTCTGAGGGGCCCTTTCAGTGCACATGCCCGGGTACCAAGGGTACCATTTCCTAGGAAATTACAAGGGTGGCTGAAGTGCCAATACAAAATACAGTTTTGAGGAAAGAGATCTGGCCCTGAGAACCTGTTTAGCAGGGGCACTGAGATGTTTGAAAAAACATCATTTTCCAGGCTAAAAAGTAGTGGGCTAACCGTGCAAAAAGAGGCCCTTTTCTCATAACAACCATGAATGGCAAATGTCTGTGCTTTCAGAGCATGAAGCAGAACCATGACTCAGTTTTTAACTGTGGTCTTTCAGTGAGTTTCATTGTTTTTTTATGATGTGCTCAGTTAACAACCCAACAACTTCTGCATGCACACCCTGCCTGTTGTTGATGTTCAAGGGTTGTCTACAGTGCTTAGCCTGTGCCCGGGCCTTATTTGAAAAAAATATTTTTTACAGCTTGTTGAATCCCTGTTGAATCTGGTGCAAGCTTTAACCCCTGTAGCTTCTATCAGGATTGACATCTTAAATGGTAGATGGAGACCACAGAAACAAGACATGTAATGCTGTCCTGGGCTGCCATTTTAACAGCCGATGATTTGCTAACCAGAAATCCAACTTTCGATCATCAGCTGCCATTTGAACAGCTCATGATTTGCTAATCAGAAATTTGACTTTTGTGACTTTATCTATCTATCTATCTATCTATCTATCTATCTATCTATCTATCTATCTATCTATCTATCTATCTATCTATCTATCTATCTATCTATCTATCTATCTATTTATATTAGGGGTGTGCTAGAAGTTCCGCTTGGAGCGCTGAGTTAGTCCAAAAACTCAGCTAGCCCCGCCAGCAGAGCGGAGCTCACCGTGGTGCGTGCTGCAGCCCATTATGGGCTGCACAGCGCAAGCGCAGCAGTCTGCACTTGCACTGTGCAGCCCATAACTGAGCTGCAGTGTGCACCTGAGCAGAGGAGGTCGGCGGCTGCTGACATGTCATTGCTGTCGGATGAAGAGGAGAGGAGGACCCACAGGAAGACCCAGGTAGGTCTTCGTCTTTTTGATTGTCGTTGCTTGTTGCACACTGGTGCACAAACAAGGACTGAAACAGCAGCTTTCACTGCCTGTGGCCCTGGCCTGAATTGAGGTTTCAGGCCTCTTGTTCACCAGCCTGTCAAGTGTGCACCGCAAATGAGGCAGGCCAGTGCACAACAGCCCTGGCAGCTTTCGCTGCCTACGGCCCTGAGTTCAGGCCAGGGCCATAGGCAGCCAAAGAAGCTGCTGCTTCAGGCCTCGGGACAGGCCAGTGCGCAAGAGGCCTGAAACTGCAGCTTTCACTGCCTATGGCCCTACTGAATGCACCCAATCCCGGAAGCGCTTCAGAGATGGGCGCATTCAGGAAGGCTCCGCGGGGCACAGAACTCTTGCTTTGCGGAATTCCACAGAGTTTATTTTCAACTCTGCAGAATTCCACGAAACAGAACTCCGTTCACTCCGCCCAGGCCTAATATATATATATTACTTAGACTAGTGGTCACCAGTTGGTAGTTATAGTTAGGATCTAGTTTCCATGGCACCGCTTGATGAATCTTCATGAAATTTTGCAAAAAAAGTGCCCCGGTGATTCTTGTTGTGCACTGAAAGTTTTGGGGTGATCTGTCAAGGGGGGGGCTCAAAAAAGTTGGGTTTCCCATTTTAATTCTCATAGGACCTTTAGACACAACTACAGCCTGAACCACTTGAAGGAATTACACCAAATTTGGCACAAAGCTAGCTTTTGGTGAGCAGATGACATTTCTTATTCGGTGAAAATCCACCCAGTCCTTTATGAGATATTAAAGGGAAAACACATTTGTATAACTGGGCTTTTGACAATTTCATGAGGATCACGACCTATTTGCAATTACATGTGAGAACATAGATACTGTGATTGGTGGGCATTGAGCAAACTAGAAAGTTGTGACTGCCATCCCAGGAAAAGGGTTACGGTCCTCAGAGCTGAAATTTGAGATGGAAAGTGACATAAGGGGTTAGGGTGGAGTTACCCTGACCCCAGGGCTGTTATGCAGTACACTATGGTGGTCTAATTATGACTTTAAAATATTTGTTTGGTTGAGTGTTGTGATAATCACGAATAAATCATGATGCTCAGCAAGCCCCCTGTGTAATGTCGCAACGCCTTCACTAATATCAGCTACAATAAAAAAAAAAGGCCATTCACTTAGACAGTGATGCACCCACTCACAGACCCACTGAGACTCTGATGGACCCATTCACACACCCTTTCAGACTCTGAGGCACCCACTCACACATCCACTCAGAATTTCATGCTCCCAATCACAGACCAACTCAGTCACTAATGCACCCACTCACAGACCCACTCAGACCCTCATGCACCCACTCACAGACCCATTCAGACACTCATGCACCCATTCACAGACCCACTCAAACACTGATGCACCCAGTCACAGACTCACCCAGAGACTCGTGCACCCACTCACAGACCCACTAAGACACTCATGCACCCACTCACAGGCTCACTGAGACCCTCAGACACCCATGTACAGACCCACTCAGACCCTCATGCACCCACTCACAAATCCACTCAAACCCTCATGTACCAACTCACAGATCCACACAGAAACTGATGAATCCAGGGAAAGACACATTCAGAACCTCATGCACCCACTCACAAACCAACTCAGACACTGATGCACCCACTCATAAACGCACTCAGGCCCTCATGCACCCAATCACAGGCCCACTCCTGCACTGACACATCCAGTTACAGACCCACTCAGACACTGACGCAGCCACTCATAGACCCACTCAGACACTGATGCACCCACTCACAAATACACTCAGACCTTCATGCGCCTACTCACAGAAACACTCAGACACTGACACATCTAGTTACAGACCCCCTCAGACACTGACGCACCCATTCACAGACCCACTCAGAGACTCACACACCCACTCACAGACTGACTCAGACACTCCCACTCACAGACCACCTCAGACCCTCATGCATCCACTCAGAGACCTACTCAGACACTGATGCATCCAATCACAGATCCACTCAGACACTGACAAACTCATTCAGAGACCCATTTAAACCCTTATGCACCCACTCATAGACCCACTCAGACCCTAAGACACCCACTTACAGACTTACTCATACCTTCACACACCCACTCATAAACAAACTCACACCCTCATACACCCACTCACAGACCCACTGAGACCCTGACACACCCATTCACAGACTCACTCAGACCCTCATGCACCCGCTTACAGAACCACTCAGACCCTCACATACCCACTTCCACACCCAGGCAGACACTCTCACATCCAGTTAGACCCTCTCACATCAATTCTCACACGGAGAGAGACAGACTGTTCGGCTGTGCATGTTGCGGGGTTGGGTGGTTATAGGGGTTGGTTGCAAGGCCTGGCCATGGGCCCTGTAGCCAACCCCGACTGTGAAAGGCCAAAGGCTGTGCGTGGCAGCGGTTGGATTAACATATGGTAATGAAATATGTTTAAAAAATAGAGAAATTCACTGAAAAAACAAAGGTTACATGAATGTTATAGTTAGGCTCAGATTTTAAATGTTCAAAACCATAGAAATTCACCTGTTATAGTTAGAGTTATCTCAACCAACTATAACTTGTGCTCTAAAGAAACTATAAGTCACCCGCACCATGTACAGTTTTTTACTGCAAATATTACTTTGATATTATCAAAGACGTCATGAGTGCTGTAATTTGTGGGATAATTAGCAGTACATGGTGAGGGCGTGAGTTTTAGTTACTTTAGGGCACAAGTTATAGTTACTTGAGATAACTCTAACTATAACAAATGAATTTCTATGGTTTTGTACGTTTAAAATATGAGCCTAAGCATATCGTCTATGTAACCTTTGTTTTTTTCAGTGACTATATATGGTTAAACATTACATAGCGCTAGCCACTGTATAGTTGGTATCGAGAGTCCATATGTAGAATGTTTTTTGTTTTGCTAATAACTTTGGTGCCATTTCACAAATCTTCATGAAACCTTTAAATATTTCAAAAAGAAAATTAATTCAGCCCAGCTCCTTACTGGAAAGGTTTGAGGTGATCTGTCAAGTGAGAGAAAACAGAGAAAAGGAGGATCTCAAAAACACTTTTTCTGCATGCAATTTCCACAGGAAAAATTAGACAATGTTATAGAAAAAAACAGATGAAAAGAATTACACTAAATTTGTCAGAAAGGTAGATATATATCCAGTAAGTGTGAAATAAAGGGTTTAAAAATAGCAATATCTGAGAATCCTGCAGAAAAAATGACAGAGAAAGCACTCTATTTGGCTGGTCCCGTGGAACACCTCCAGGGCAAAGGACTCACCCCTTGTGTCTTGAAAAATAAAATAAAAAATGATATAAAGGGGCAGGGTAGGCATGGCCTGAGCCCTAGCCCTTGTGAGGACCCTCCCAGGACGACACAAAATATAACAACAAAAAAATACTTTTACATTTGTGACGGTCCCACTCTGGCAGCGTGGCTCCTTGTGCTCTTGCTAGATTTCCATGGAAGCCCCCTGTGCTATAGCAAGAGTGCTGTGAAGCTAAAACATGTTTTTTGTTTAAAAAGGGAGTTTATTGGGAGGGGAGTTCTGAGACGGTTGGCCGATCACTGGGCTTTTTTCCACCCATGTGGGGGAGGGGGGGTTGGTTGCAGGGCCTGTGGCAGAGCCCCTCACCGTCATGTGAGGTGTGGGGTTGGCCACATATATATCATAATAAGATGTTACTTTATGTAAAAAAATGAAATTGAAACTGAAAAAAGCAAAGGTACATAAGTAAGATACATAAGTAAAATAGTAAGATTTTAACTTACATTTAAAAATACCTTAGACGCACTAAAAAAACAAAAGTCCTAGTAGAATTATACATAGGACTTCTAATAATACCTAACATTTCTAAAACAAAAAAAGACAGAAATTCACCAGCTATATGTATCTGTATATGTAGCTGACAGAATTATAACTTGCATCCATATGATGCACTGCTGTGACCACAGATTTTACATCACTTATGACATCTGAAATCTACGGCAGTGCAAGCTATACTTATATCATTTACATAGAACTTGTGAATTTCAATGGTGATTTGGTTTTTATATGTTAGCTTTTCTCAATTAGATCTGTGTTTAACTTTTGTTTCACCATTGTTTTTTCAGTAAAAATATATCTAAGGCATTTTTGATTTGTGTATAAATTTGTCCCTGATCAACTTATCTGCAACAAATTAACAGAGTCAGTTAAGGTCTTTGTCTTCTCATCTACTGACGAGTTTGGGAGATGAATCCACACAGAATTTGGCGAATTTTTAGCAGGTTTTGCTTCTGTTGGTTCTGTCGGGGGACAATGATAAATAGGGGCAATAAACATGTATTCACTAATAACTTTTGTGTTGTTCAAGACATCTGAATTCCATTTGGCAGCTAGTAAAATGAGCTTAGTGCAAGGCTAGACAGTCCTGGAAACCACTTCTTGCTGTGTACATTCAGAGGGGGTTGGATGCAGGACCTGACTGAATAGTAAACAATAGGTATGCAGGTGAATGCTGTACTTCATGAAAAAGATGAAATTCACTGACAAAAACATAGGTAAAGTTCAGATATGATTCAGTCAACTCAAGGCCGAAAAAAACCCGTAATTCACCAGTTAGAGTGTGTAACAAAGAGCTCTGAAATTTGGCATAGCTCTTTTCAAACCAGGCCATCACCTGTCTCCTCTTTTCTGTTGTGGCACCTTATGAATCAAAACCTCTTCCACTGTCCACCTTCAAAATGTACACACTCCCCGAATCCCAGACTGTTTTCCTACACAAATAACATGGTGCAGGATGGCAACAGTGGCACCCCAGGCCCATGCATTCTCCTTTTCAATGTCCACTTCCCATCCCTCCTTTCGAGGTCAAGGCATGCTGCTTTTGTGGCCCCACTGAAGCTCTAATTCACCCTATACAATTCTCCTTGGAATCAAAGCTGCAAGGCCATGCTACACGTTGGTGCTTTTTCTAAGTTCTATGGTTTAGCATCACCCTTCAAACTTTTCTGTAGCTTGAAATCTAGCAGCAATCAAAGCTGGAGGCTCGTTCAAAGCAGGACTCCATGATAATGAATACCTTGTTTACAAAGTAGAACTGATACAACCAACAGCCACACCATTGACAGTGGACTCCATTATATGATTGTTGGGTCTGTAGTCCTTCAGAAATAATCTCATTGCTGGAGGGTTGATATGATTCACTTTGAAGCCTGACTGCAATTAAGACATTACAGAGGAACAATGCAAAACTTGATACAACTTGTCATTCAAGAAAACTAAATTCAATTAACTTGATGGACGTGATTAAAAATGTGTGAAAGATTCAGCACAATATGTGACTTAAGAGTTCCCATAAGTATCAAAATGGAAGGTAAATCTTTACACAGGGCATGAGGCATGGGTCACACCCCTCCATCATGCACCTGAGGAGAGCTTTTAACTGCTACCAGTTTTATTGATCTACTGTTTACATTTGGATTTGACACTTTTAAGTTTTTACCCTAGGAGTGAGTCAATGTGTTTGTGGAAGCTTGATATGCTGGAAGCATGCCTGTGTCAGTAGTATTTCAGAGGTATGGGTCAATCAGTAATCTATGGGGTGGGTCATGGTTTCCTCCATAATTTATTGAAATCTCTGTAAATAGACTAAAACTCAGGTTGGTTTGTAAATGGGCAATTTACCCAAATGATATAAAATACACAGTTATTATCCTTGTTACAGGAAACACAAAGTAAAAAGTTCCAGAGAGGCATACTTCATTCTCCACATGTGATGGGGGGTTTATATGGAAAAGGCCAGACATATCATACATGATTAAACTACAGCCAGGTTATACAGTGGGTAGTTATATATATATTAATGGAGAACCGATAGCACTGATGTATTTTTATATTCCTAATACTTACTAGTTGCAGTTTTTCGACCATTTTGCTGACCAGCTGTAATCCCTCATGCACCCCAAACATGGACCTGTACAGCTCATTCCCACTTCTGCCTAATGCCGCCTTCAGAATACAGTTGCTGAAATTCAGCCCTCAACTCATGCACCTATGGGGGAGAGACTACTATTTGTACTCCTCGACAAACCTTGTACTTCCACTTTGATCTAAATGTGCAGTACACAAATGATGGAATATTTTTAGGGAAGGAGAATACCTAGGAAAACACAGTCCAACCACAATTCTCTGCTGCTATCCATTCCCTGGCGAATGCGGGTAGCAGCTTCACAGGAGGATGTATCTAACCTAGACATAACACATGAGGTGAGGCCAATGCGAAATAGGGAGATCACATTACTGGTTAAGAGTATGCACAGGTTAAAGGTGAATCATACAAATGGGCATTTGCATAGTACGGAGTTGTTGAGATCTAAAAAAGTAGCTAGAATATTTGATTATTGAAAATAAAAAGGAAGGAAACAAGATGAACACGATATCACAGGCTCCTTACTTTCATGGTTGATAAAATATGGAAAATCCTACTCCCAAGTAACACTAGTATGAGGCATTAAAGGTGAAGTGGTCTACTCACAAGCAGGGATTAACAGGGGCGTATCTTGGTCAGTAAGATAAGGGGGTTGTGAGTTTTAGGTATTCTAACAACCATGTTGGCATATCCTGTTTAAATACATTACAAGAGAAGCCGTGCATAAGAGACATTTAAGAGGTGGTAGGAAGGGAGCAGAGTGCAGATTGTAAGGGGCACTTAAAACAATATTTTGTCAAATAACCAACATTTTTAAAACCTTTAAAACTTTTCCCCATACCCACCTGAAAATACCAGTACCCAAATATGTACTATAGAATAGATTTATCGAGGGGTGCAGCACCCCAGACAACCCCCTGGAGCTGTGCCTCTGACGATTAACGGAATGCTGGAGTCATACCCAAAACAACTTTTTTCACCCAGCAATAATAGCTCCAGTTTTGCAATGCAGAATTATAATGAAACATCTGGGCCTAGGAAAGGTGTGCCATCCCAGATCGAGGAGCTGGAGGACCCATTTACATTAACAGATGGTAAATCTGTGATTAGCAATTTGTAAAACCCAGGAAAGTAATGGACTATCCAAATTTTATGTAGTGTGTAAGGGTTTTTCTTCATGCTTACTGGACGTATTTGGTTGCCAAAAAACAAGACAACCTTCTCCCAATCACCGAGGTGGTGATTCTAAAACCTGGAAGGTATCCCTCAAATTTAAAGTCATGCCGTCCTTTTTCCATGTTTAACCTAGATGAAAAGATGCGTAGAACGGTGCCAGCAAATAGATTGATTAAAATATTATCACACCCAACCAGACCAATCTAGATTGGACCAAATTTGAGTCCATCTCTAATTACTAGCAGGTTGTTTCAAATATTGAGTGACCCATCAACCCATCAATGTCAGCCTACCACCTAGCCTTTATTAGTATGGGAAGGCGTTTTCCACCCTGGATAACCCTAGCACTATCCGCATTGGTGATACATTCCCCACTATTATATTAATTTGTTAATCAATCAATCATGTATTTGTAGAATGCAACTTATTACCTGCGAGGGTATCCAGGCGCTGAGAATGGTCTCAGTGATTATAGGGTCAATATCCCTGTGAAATTACCATGGTAGACATTCGAGAATTATGGTACTAAATTGTAAGCTGATTGGTGTCATTGGAGTGTGGGGGAGCCAGAATTATGGTAAAGAAGCTTGAAATTCCAGGTTCAGAAGGTGGGGTAAACACCACAGGTTACGAGACGCAGTACTGACGAAATGCATCTGTGAACAAAGCTAAATACCTACAAAGAGCCATTTGAGGTTTACCTCTAGAGGTACTGTTTAACGATAACTTTCACTACAGTAGAATATTAAATACTGCAAGACACAGATGGAAATACTGCATCTTGCGAACGCACAAAAAACGGCATATATTCCAGAATTACCAGTATGGTGCACTCACAGGTTTAGGGAGGTAACAACCAAGGTAGACACAGTGAAATAGAATGAGGCAGGCGTATTATGCATAGGAGATTTCTTTAACAACACCAAACGTCTCAGCTTCTTAGCATTTGAAAACATAGTTAGATAATTAGATATGCTCGGGAAACTGGTAAAAATTAAACACAGACACATTTAGTCATCAATTCTCTACTTACATTAGATATCACTAAAAAGATTATAACATCACTTTACTGGGTCATCCAAGCAATGAGAAAGACAAAAGTGATGGGTGCAACAAAGTCTTGGAAAGGCTTCTTAGTGATTTAGAATGGAAATGTGCCCTGAAATTGCCAGGTAAGGCTTGAGAAATCCAAGATGCAAGTTAATGCACTATAATATCCTACATCAGACTTATCTGTAAGACCATTTACTTTGCATAGATGCGCCCTACAATACCAGATATTTGATTGCGATATAGATCTACAAATTCCAACATAATGCACATGTTGTACTTGTGCCCATGCAAACAAGATCTCTAGTGACTGGTCACTGGATAAAATGCAAAATACATGAGTCGAACCATTGCATGCAAGCCAAGGCATGTTTCATTGGCTTGATACCCTAGTCAACAAGGCAGAAAACCACCTGCAGATTTACAGGCATAATACTCCTACTTCCTAGAAGATGCATTGCAATGCATTGGAAGGTGCCTTACCTCCTGAACATTCATAATTGTCAATTTGAGCTGTTGAAATGCGCAGGACAGTGTTGTGCAATAAGAAGGGACAACAAAAGCTGAATATGGCATGATCTTATTAGCAACTATGAAATTCCTCAAGGGACCAGGAAAGGCAGCGCTACAAAAAGTTTTATTAGACTTTTAGTTTACTCAACAGCAGTTGTAAATGATTTGAGTCCTCTTTATTAACCTCACATTTATTCCATTGCAAGCTAATCAAAGATACACACAGAGACTCTGCACAATGTTAAGAAGACACTTCAGAGAGACCAAGCCTCTTGCATCGATAATGAGAACCCTTTGGACACCTGGGCCATGTAAACGAAGAACCTAACGATGAAGGAAACTTGAATGCATTGCTGATACACTGCATCAAAAATGCATAAACTTGTATTTCTATAAGATCTTTGATTAACTACGTTTTCTTATCCCCTTAACTGCTGAGGGTTCCTGCCTGCCCCTTATCCCCACCACTCCCAGGGCTGATCACTTTTTTGAATCATGGGGCTCTTCATTCCTAAACCTTCATCCCTTTTATTTCACAAAAGGATTCCAGGCCAGTGTTTGTGGATTTTTCTGGAGGGAACCAAGAAAACACCGACAATATAGCAAAAAAGGTGCTCTGCAGGTAGTCTATTTTTTTTCTAAACATGGAATCAAGAAAAGGTTGGCTGTGTGAAGATCACCTTCCCTTCTTGAAAGCTTTCAAGATCAAGCAGAGTTGTTTAATTCTTTTTGTTAACCACAATTTGTGCATTTTTTAAAGTGGTAGTACATTTTTCATGTTTTTGTGGTTTCTACTTGTATGCAGTTAGAGGGGACACACGTGTAAAACCCATAGGTGAAACCGGAAAGTTATACATTTCTTAAAAGCAAGCTAGTAGTTAGAATTCAGCAAAAGATAATTTGTGTAGATCGCATATGATTTTGCCCAAGACAGTAAATAACTAAATAAAACAGTAATAAAAAATAGAAAAAATTAGAAATAAGTGGCAAATTTTTCATGTGTAATTTTTTGCCCCGATGGCCAATTTACAAAAGTAATCTACTACTTCTATTAGATTCATCTGGTCACAAAGATATAAAGGGCCCGATTCACAAAAGTAAACTTAGACTTTTGTTTTAAAATTAGACCAAACGTCTAAGTTTACAACTTTGAGAATTCACAAAGGGCATTTACGATTACTATCTTTTTGTTTGCAATCTACACTTGTGAATTGGGCCCATAGATACCCACAACCAACATTTGAGCTGCAACATATAATGGTTTTCATTGTGTGCTAACTGTGCATCAATTCAAATGGTAAAATCTAATGAATGAAAATGGGTATGAAGGAAGGATATGCATTTCAGAAATGTGTCGAAGATACTGAGATTGTGAATAGTGTTTAATTTTACATCTTTCGAATTGTTACCCATACGATCATGAGATTTAGAGGACAGTTTGCAAAACGTGTTCTTTCTTTCTACTTTGGAAACTATTCTGTGATCCCATTTGTCTCCCAATAAAAGTGGTGCTCCGCTTGTGTGGCTGGGATTATCACCTGTAACAGGAAAGCCTCCAAAACGCAATGTGGAGACATCAGAATTTTGCCTTGCAAATTGTCTCACTTTTGTAATGTGAGTAGCTGCGTTATTTTAGCCTGGGCTCCACTCCCACCAAGGGAAACCTACCAAACTCACACATTTCTGAAAACTAAATACCCAGGAAAGTTAAGGTTGTGTGACCTCCATGGATTCCACTGGATTCGTATACCCGGAATGCCCTGAAAATGCAAACTTAGGCTAAAATAACTCATTTTATTTCTTTTTCTGTGGAGAAGGCACCAGAATGTTCTAGAATCTGCAGGGATCGACAGAGTTCCTACCACTTAGCATGCCCACACTTCTCCCGATAAAAACAGTAGCCCACTTGTGTGTCTGGACCTATTGCCTGTGACAGGTACCAGTCAAAACTTGAACCATGTGAAGTCACTATAGTAGCAATACAGTCTTCAGATGATTCCAATTTTAGTCCATTACTATGATGTGCATTAGGTCCACACATGAGCAGCAGTGTTTCAATTGGGAGAAGAGTACAAATGTGGTATGGTAGGACTTTGGCCATTGACTGTAAGTGCCTGAGTTTTCTGTCACATATTGGAACAGTGGCCTTTTTTTAGCCATACTTTTATGTTTGCAGGACACTCTGGGTATGAAAGGTTGCTGGATCCATGCACATCACACCACTTTGAAGTGGGGCGTGGCTTGTGGAGGCAACATGGCGGACATCTTGTAGAGGAGCTCCGCACTGCCACTCGCTTCTCCTGACAATTACAGCCGATCCATGAGCTGCTCTTCGGCATCGGCGGCACTGTGAGACCACCGGAGTCCAGCACGCACTTTCCCCCAGACGATCGCTAGGGACCGAAACGCTCCTCTGTGGCATTGCGGCCTGGGAGGAAAAATGGCTTGTGGAGCGGCTCGACGGCGTCTTCGGAGTCGCATAGCCGTCGACTGCCCGACTGGACCTGGATGGACTCCACTGGCGGTGAAGTGCAGCAGAGAAGATCCGGACATTGAGCCGGTGGGTCGACTCAAACACAGTGGGTGTAGCTCTCAAGGGGAGGAGGGTGCAGTGCTATGGGCTGCGCCGGGAGTGCGGGGGGGGCCCCTGCTGAGGAGAGAGGAAGCGGGGGGATCCCTGCAGAACCTGAGCCTCGTGGAACAGGCACACGGGCAGAGGGGCGATTGTGGGCAGGGTGAGCTGTTGGACCCTTGGCGGTGTCACCCTTGGTGGAGGAGCTACCACGTAGGATATATATTACAAGAACTGTCACTGGTGCATTTGGCTGTTACTACGGACCTGACCCGCTCTGCCACGGGGTCTGTGCTCTTGCGAAATTGGGGCACTGGACTGCATGATGCCATCATTGGATGTCTCCAGCTGAGCGGGCAAGACTTGTGGGGGCTGCGTGTTTTGGGGTCCCGGGCTCTACCATTGGTGCTGCGCAGGGCCTGCCAGTGAGCTGGATGCACTGCCCTTGAAAGATGGACTCTGGACGGTGCTTTAGTTAATCGGCCCTGAGGGGACGCGCCATTTATATCTTTATCTTTGACAAGTGGAGTGTGTTTTAGGTGGAACGGTCCTACTAATGTTGTGGCCCCGTAAAAGGTTCTGCGCCGCGGACCCGAGTGCAGACAAGTAAGGATGGGACCCATTGCCCCGACGTGTCGGATTGTGGACAGTGCTACACTTTGGGCAATGGGTTGCCAGTGGACGGGGGTGCAGCAACCAGTGTCGCAACATTGAGGGTCCCCAACACAGCCAACGACAGTCATGGCTAATCTGGAGTGCCCCGGTACTCTGGAGGACAAAGTAGACGCGGTGCTGTCGGCCATTGACGGCACACAGGCTTCTCTAGAGTCCAAAATAGATGCAGTGTCATCGGACTTGGGTCTACGACTCGCAGATCATAGAAAACTGGCAGACAGGGTGATACTGATGAAACAAACTGTGATGGCACTGCTGCCAAGAACAGATAAGTTGGATGCTACTCTGAGGGAGCTAACAGACAGAGGGAGAGTGTTGGAGCAGCGTGCAGAGGATGCAGAGGGCAGATCCCATAGGAATAATGTCCGCTTGGTGGGCCTGCCGGAAGGCGCAGAGGGCTTTGATCCCGTACAGTAAATCGATACGTGGCTGCGCACTACTCTCCCCTATGACGCACCCTCCTTTTTCTTCTTTATTGAACGAGCACACAGAGTGCCAGGTTGGCCGGCAGCCCCCGGCGGGTGCTGCCCCACGGCCGAACGGTGATACCTTTCCTTCACTACCGCGATAGGGACATGATGATAAAAGAGACCAGCTCCCTGGCAGAGGTGCAGATGGATAGTGCCAAAGTGTTTTTTTTCCCCGACCATGCGATTGTGGTGCAAAAAACAACGCAATAGCTTCCTGGCAGTCAAGCGATGTCTTCGGGAGCTGGGATTGGTGTATTTTCTCCTTTTTCCAGCCAGACTCTGTGTGGCAGCTGCTGGCACCATGCACTTCTTTGCTACACCTGAGGAGGCATGGCACTGGATCGAGAACCCGGATGGCAGGGCCAGCCTCCTGATGCGGTCCGGGCCACCGGGGGGCGGTGTCTCTCGGCAGAGCCGAGGGGGGTGGTACAGGATGAGGATGCATCCAGGTGTGGTCCCTCCTGCAGTCCCAGATTTGGAGCACAGAATTCAGGAGCTGCGCAGTGCTGTGCAGCAGGCGGCGGTGCTCTTTAGTTGCTCCAGTCCGGGCACTCCGGGCTCTATGTCCTCAGATAGAGACAGCTCATTTGTTACTTTGCTGTCTGTCCGAAGCCCCCATGACCCTCTGGATATAACCCCAAAGACGTCAGACATTATCATCTAACTTTAACTGCTGTTAAGTTCTTGTCTTTATCCATACAAGTACAGCTGTTGCCGATGTAGAATACTATCTGTTAAGTGGCATGCAGTGCGGTCCCTCTGTAACTACATGCTGTGAGCTCTCAACTGGTCACCCTATTGTGAGGCCAACTATCTTTGCCTTAGTTGTAATTATTTGGTTTGAGTGGCCACTTGTTCTAGTGTGCTGCTCTCTTGATATTCACTATGTTACTGTTGCACTGTGTTGATTGTTGTTAACTACCCATTTAACCATTTGGCGCTAGGTAAACTATGGCGTTACCTACATTGCTCTGCTTCCTCACACGCGTCATTGACACTCTCAGCTACATAGCACATGCGTGCAGATTCTCCTCCTGTTCTTCCCTTGCAAAATGACGCATGTTACTATTATGACATGGAATATCCATGTCATGCACACCCCAACATGCCGATATGCTATATACTCCTACTTGAAATGCCGTAATGCCCATATTTCTTCATTGCAAGAGTCACACCTAACAAGTTCAGAGGCAGATGAGCTGAGAAGAAAATGGCGGGGGCAGGTGTATTCTCCAAATTATTCCTCCTATGCACCGGGAGTCGTGATATGGATTCGACCAGGGATTCCGTTCAATCTGATAAAGCAGGTCGCTGATACTGATGGCCGGTATGTGTTCATTCGGGGTAGGCTGAATGACAGGCATGTTCTCCTTGGTAATATCTATGCTCCCAATATGGATCAAATTCCCTTTTTCAATGCGCTCAACCGGTTGCTAGCACAATGGAACAATGTTCCCTGGCTCATTGGAGGGGATTTTAATTGTGTATTAGCCCCGTATCTGGATAGGTCATTTCCACCATTGGAGCGCACCACCGCTATATTCAATACCTGCGCGCTAGTGACCTGGCTCCACTACTGACAGCTAACGGATATCTGGCATCATTATGATGCTGCAGCACTGGTGTACTCCTTTCATTCGGCCACGGATAGCTTACATGTCCGACTTGACAGGCTGCTCTGCACGGCTGACCTAATACCGGCAGTCATACACACTGACTATCTGGGCCGTGCTCCTTCCGATCACAACCCTCAATACCTTCATCTAGACTGGGATGGGACTGCGCAGTCCCCTGTCCCCACGTGGAAGTTTCAGCCTGCAGTGTTGGAGGATGCGACGTTCTGGGAGTCAATAGGCAGGTAAATTACTAGCTACTTTGAACTTAACGCAGACAGGGCAACATCTCAGGCACTAGAGTGGGACACATTTAAAACAGCACTGCTGGGCCACTATATAGGGCTTAATGTTGGTTTACGCAGGCAGCTGGATCAGGAGGTGTCTGTAATAAAAAGGCAGCTGCTACAGCATGAATCGGAAGTGATACAAAACCCCAGTGCCTTACCTCACCTACAGGCTGTGCGTAAAACTCATTCGGAACTCCTTGAGCGTTTGAGATGCCTCAATTACATGGCACACTCAGCCAACGCGCATGCCAAAGCCGACAGAGCCAGAGCTTTGCTCGCCCGGTTAATACGCCAGGAGACTTCTCCTAGAGTGGTTTTTCCTAAAGCGGTACCTAGAGCGCCTGAGCTCAAATGGCAACCCAGCACATTTAGATACCTTGGCTTACAGGAATATCACACTGAATCTGATATGTTTGATGGGAACCTGACGAGTGCTATGTCGGGCTTCTGCCATCAAATGACATTTTGGAAGACGTTACCACTGACAGTCATGGGCAGGGTGGCCCTTGTCAAGATGATAGTGCTGCCTGGACTTACGTATTATTTTGTGAACCTACTTCTATACATACCAGCCTCCTTCTTTTGATCCATGGAGCGTGATGTGCGTATTTTAACTTGGAATATATCCCGCTGTAGAGTAGCCTTCTCTAAACTTTATCGCTCATTAACCTTGGGAGGTCTTTCGCTGCAGAATTTGGAGCACTATTACTTGGCTGTGCAGCTACAGTGGGTGGCCCATTGGTTCTCTTTGAGACAGCTAGCGGATACGGCCACTGATCGCCCAGCGTGGTCACAATGTAAACTACTTCATTTATTTCATCCCTGTGCTAAGTCTGTAGCAACAGCACCCCTACTGCTGAAATAAGCCTTTCATTGCTTTCGTAGATGCCCCTACCTCACAAGGGACATTATTCCCTACGAACCAGCCGTACCGCACTTGGGGACACCCTGTGGTGCACCGCACATAGGCTGCAGAACTCGCTGATTGGCATGCTGCTGAAATATACACCCTGGGTGATCTTTACACAGATGGTACCCTCCATACCCATGACACACAGAGGGAGACTGCCGGACTGGGTGCAGGTACTTTTCTTCTGTATGGCTCCATCAGGCGGGCCTTGCAGCATACATGGGGAGGCATCATGGTGGAATACCAGACACACTACACGCTGCAGTATATGCATGTCTATGGAGAAGGGAGGCATATTGTACACTGGTTAGCGGATTCTCTATGGCTACATACATACGGACCACTTGTGGGAGGGTGACAGGGGGAGGCCTTTCACAGACAAGGAATCTGTAACCATTTTGGAAACTCCCACATATGTCCAGCGCAATATGCGATTTTGACTCATCCAATATTATGTTACTCAAAGAGCTTATCTTACACCGGAAAAAAGTAACAGATATTTTGCACGAACAGACACCACTTGCCCGCGCTGTCACAGACTAGGAGCAGACTTTCTGCATATGATGTGGTCGTGCCCCACTCTGAGCCATTACTGGTCCTCAATCCTATTACGCTTAATGCAGTGCGTAGATTGGCCATTACTACTGACGTGGGAAATGTGTATTCTGGGCTTGTTTCCTACGGGTAAGAAACTGAAGGCCATGTCCTGCTTTTTGGACTTGGGGCTTGTTGTAGTCAAACGCCTTATTACCCGAAAATGGCAGTCTCCTGAGCCACTGACATATAAAGCATGGACACGTTCCTTCTCTGTTTGGGTGGGAGGGGAATACACGGCTCTCTGGTGTGAGGATGCACTGGGGCTACGCAAGTATCTCCTCGCAACGCAATGGGAGCTCATGTTAGTGGATCTCTCCACTCCACTGGTGCTCGCGCCTGATCTGCTTCAATTCCTCTGTTGCAGGTAATGATGATCAGTGATAGTATTTATCCAGTTTAACCATGTTACATGCCAGTACATTTGAATGAGCCAATAGACACTTGGGGCAGAAAGGCTGAAGGGTCTTTCTGTGGCACGGGCAGCAATAACCTTGTTCTCTTTATATGAAAAACCCCAGTTTTCCATTGTGCTTTCTGCTCCTGGGGGAGTGAGGGGGCACAAATGATATGGGGACTTATGGGTTGGGGACACGCTCTATGAAAGGTTGGGCTACCTCATTCTTTTAAAGAAACATCCATTCCCTGGTAGCTGGTGAGCATTACAGCCCCACAATTAAGGGCATATGGGGGAGTAAGCCTCTAATGCACCCATCTGTGGTTGGGGAAAGATCTGTGGGGTCTGTTAGGGGTGTAGTCTGGCTCAATGCCAGGGTTGACCATTCCTTTAAAATTGTCCTTACTTCATAGTGAGATTTCTGGCCCCCTGGGGGACCAAAAGACTGGATGAAGATCAGACCTGATGCTAGTATGGACCACCTCCAGCCCATTATTTTTAACAAACAGCCATTCCATGGTGCCTGCCCCAGTGGGACAAAAAGACAGCTGCGCTCACTTGGGGGTTACAACATGATCTAATTCCAAACCCTTACCCCTTTTTCTTTTGGGTAAAACACATCTCTGTAACTTTAGTGGCCTTTCTGCCCTCATGTTCAAATTGTGAGCAAACATCGCAGGAGTACAAAGACTGTTTGTGACTTTAAGGGGAGAGTACTTGTCCATGCCCATGGTGTCGGCTCTTTCAGAAAACAAAATCCCTGATGTCTTCTGTGTGGATCAATACTTGGGGTCACTCCCTACTGCATACCCAAGCCAGAATCCACTAGATAGAGCTACTGTTGGAAAGGGAACATTGCCCTCTTTTAGTCGTTACCTGTCCTACTTTGATCGGTGCTCAGAGGGGTGATATATGCCCCCAAGCACAGATCAGAGTGTGAGAAATCAGTATCTTTTGGCATCAACTGCGTTCACTTTCATTTTTTGATGTAAGAGCACTAGGCCTTCTGATTGTCACACAATAAGAAAATAACTTCAAGGTGCTGTGGAAGTTCTTTCCTCACTCCCTGAAATTCTTTTTAAAAAATACATTTCTTCTGGTGCTTTCACCAGAAGGATTTTCTACTGCAGGTATTTGGGTGAGGTTCCCTTCCTCTTTACCAGCCAGGTTGTGCTCTGGATGTGAATACCTGGTCCACCATACTGAAGTGGATGAACTACAGTGCTAACAGCAGCAATTGTATTAGTCAGAAGGAATAGCATGACAACAACATTCATTTGTGTACTAGCTATGACAAAGCCAACAAGATATATGTTTAAAAAAATAAATGACTTTTATTTTCAATAATTAGTTATATGGCATGAAAATGATGTTGTTTTAAGCCAAACATAGAAATGAGTGGGCTTGTAAAACTCTTTCAGTTAACTAAAATGTAAGCTTCTGCATCTATATGACTGTAAGAAATTGAGTTGTTTGTTGGAGGGAGGGGGAAGGTGGAAGCCCCACTTAAGCAACAACCTCAATCAGCTGTGCTTAACCCTCTGGAAGCTTGGCACAAAGCAGTCAGGCTTAACCTAAAGGCAATTTTTAAAGTACTTATGCAGAATACATATAATAAGAAAGTAAAAACAACACACAACACCGGAAAAATCTCAAAATAATTTAGAAAAATAGAGGACATATTATTAAATAACATGATACTAGAATGACAAAAATCGAATCAGTAGAAACTGAGATATTTGTTTTTAAAGATTTAACTGGAAATAGCATCAGAAAGTGCAAAGCTCCCCTCATAGTCACCTTGTCGCACTAGAACAGGGCAAAGTCACAAGTTTAGGCAAACTGCAATGGAGCTCAGGTCAGATACAGGGACCAGGTTAGTCCCATTGAAGGATTACCTTCTCAAGTCCAGTGCGAAGAGTTCCATTCGTGTTGGAAAAGGCTGCGAGGAGCAGAGCGGCTGTCATTGTTTGTTGTTGCTGTATCGGGAAGGACAGGTTGCAGACATTGTAGTTCAAATAACCAGTCAGGCGTTGTGGATGGTCGTTGCTGTAGCTTTGCATAGGCAGTCACAACAGGGTGTGGTTGCAGTACCGTGAAGTGCAGTTCTCACATTGCTGTTCATCACTGGCAGTCCTTTTCAGTGCAAATAGCAGGTCCCCTTAGAGCTGTGCGTTGACAGTGCTCCTGGGCGACAGAGTTTCAGAGCGAACTGACCCATTAACAGTCGTGAAGAGCCCAAGCTTTAGGATTTTCACCTCTTCTTCTTGGAGGAGCCTCCACTGATCCCTGCCAAGGGTCAAAGACATGGGGGACACCTCTTGAAGATCAGGACAAACTTCAGCCGAGGCCAGAAGGAAGGGTCCGGCCGGTCTGGTTTCAGGTCCAGCCAGGTCTAGTTGGAGCAGGTCAGCTGGGCAGTTGCAAGAAGGCCTCTGAAGCTTGTTGTGTCCCTATAACTCACCCAGGAGGTCAGCCAACTGACACTTGGAGTTATTCTGGGTAGCCTGGGATGATGGCAAGCAGATCCAATCTTCCTTCTGAGGAAGTAAGGCAGTCCTTCAAGCACAAGGGTAGCCCTTCTTTTGAATCTTCCACATGTCCAGGAGTGTGCTGATGATTGTCTCTGCAGGTCCAATATTTTTACCTGGTACCAGCCTTTGTGTTTGGGGACTACCTGACTTTCTCCACAACAGGGTCTGGAAAGTTCTTTCCCTTACCCTGGTCAAGGCTCCAAACTATATGGGGAAGGCAAAAGGGAAGGCAGGCCTGGTGTTAGGTTTCTTTGTGTGTGTTGTGGGCAAAGCCCGTTGAAGTGTAAGTGTGGTTGGGCACAGTCCTCACAGACCATCATGTGAGAATAGCCCATTCTGTCCACAGTTAAAGCCCATTTGTGTTACTGTCAGGAAGAGATACACAAACCCCCACAGCAAAGCCATTCATAGTCATGTCATGTGATCCAGGGCAATGGTAGAAGGGCACAATTGATTGGGAAAAGGAAATGCCAAATTACTGGAAGTGGCATGGCATTTTCAGAACAATAACTTAAATACAATTTTACCATTAAAGAAGATTTTAAGTTACAATTCATTTGAGTGCAAACAGCATATCTGTATCTGCTCCCAATTCAAAGTTAGCACTTATTAAATGTAATAAGGTAACCCAATGTTAGTCAATGAGTGAGATATGCCTTACAGCAACAAAATGACTTTAGGAGTTTTCACTGCCAGTGCATGTAAAAATTAAGTACACGTGCCCTGCTTTTTAACTGCAATGCAGGTTTAGACCTGGCAAAAGGTTAATTTTGCCAGGTTAAAATGACAGTTTAAAACTGCACTACATGCTGCAGTGGTGGGCCTGAGACATATTTTAAAGTGCTAGTGGCTAGTACAATGTGTGCTGGAGGCCCACTAGTAGCATTTAATTGTCAGGCTCTAGGTACTGGTAGTACCATTTACTAGGCACTTACAAGTAAATTAAATGTGCCAATAAAGTGTCGTCCAAATTTACTATGATTGCAGGATAGAGCAAAAGCACATTAGCACTGGTTAGCAGTGGTAAACTGCAGTCTTAAAGCCAGCAAACAGGAGCATTGCAGTCAAAAAGAATGGGGGAATACCACATGAAGGATGTGAGGTCTAACAATGACACATAAGTCAAGGTTGCCACTTTAATCATGTAAATGGGTTCAACGTTTTAAATGTGATGACTATACAGCCTGCTCTTCCTCATAAAAGGTGCAAAAGATGGTGACTTATGGTGGCACAAATTTATCCTATGGAAATAAAAGTGCATTTATCTGAAAAGTGTAGAGGTATTGTCACTATCCCCACTATTGCCATGGCCTTCCCTCACACTGCACATACTCCTATATAATATTATGGCTTCCCTCCCCCGGGTTTGTTGCACGCTGTTTTGTTTATTTATACATGTTCTTGTGGTGTACTGCATTGTTTCATTGTCCCTGGTGGCAGTGGTAGGTCAGTAATCATTACTGCACTGTTTCTTATCCCTGGTGGGAGTGGTAGATCTATTTGATAGTACTAAGCAATTCATGGTCACCAAACTGAGTCATGGATCCCTGGTGGCAGTAGTAGGTTGCACAGTGTGCAACAGGATCAGCTCACATGTGGTGAGACGGCACATCACATTTGCACGTGCTCTGATGGCCGCATATGTTGCAATGGTCATTTTAGGCATGCAGCTATTTAAACTGCACTCAGGCGTGAGGTATGGCTTGGTCTCACCATTATGGAACTCACCTGCTTCTGGGTCCTCCCGCGTTGTTCCCCAGGATCAGCCTGGGTCTCTGGCATTTCCTACATCCGTCGGCTTTTCTCCTTTGTGACACCTTTACTTCCAGCACGGCACCTGTGCAACAGAAAAAAACTGAAAAACATGATACATGAGGTTTGATACATGTGTGCAGCATGACGCGACACATGCTACATATTACTAACTGCTGGCCAGCATATGCAAAGAGACATTTGACCAACCTCAGATTGGAAGACAATTGCTAACTGAAATGCAAACTAATTGCAAGCAAACTAGTTACAAGTAAACTGATTGCATGTAAACTAATTGCAGTGAACTGATTGCACACGAACTGATAGCAAGTGCACTGATAGCAAGTGGCCTGATTGCAAGGGAACTGTTGAGAGTTATTGATGTGTGCAAGTAGCGGTTAGACCACCCATATATGTTTGTACTCTCATACTTCCATGATTATTGTTACCTGATATAGTTGATCCCATCCTAAAATGTGATAATTTGATAACAAGACCTTGCTGGTGAATTATGAAGCTGAGAAACATATGAATTGATGCTCTGTATAATTATATGAATGCCTGAAGCATACAACTGTACTAATTGTTATTACCCTTGGTAGATTCCATTTGCTGCACCTTAACAACATTCCCAGTGGTGAAGTAGCAGATGAATGACTGAGAGAAAAGTCCCGGCCACAGATATTCTAACTTTGCCATTGCAAATCCCCCTTCTCTTACTATCACTACTGCAGAGCATACCATCTGATGTGAAGGGTATTGGTCTGGGGGGTTAGGAGGTAGAGTGTTGCTCCATCTGATCACCTGGAGTTCAGATGAGTGGCTCCTTCTGGACTTTCAGGTATATGAAAATAAAATTTAATTTTGAATGCTAATTTGCATTAGACAGCCCTATTTAGACAATATGAGCATAAAATAAATAATAATATATTGACTCAAAATAGCCTATCAATGCCATATTAATTGAAAATAATGTATTAGCATTGAAAGGCCTGTTTTCCACATTGAGCTGTTGTTTGCACAAAATGATTTTTCTTCTATTTTGCTGCAGATGTTGTACCTTTCAAGAAGCCTTCTGTTAGCTAGTGAATAGGCCTTTTTTATATTCAACAACTTATAGTGAGGTTTTCACTGTGAGGAGAGGAGTCAACAGGAAGGATGATTCATGGGAAGAACTGCCTGAACCGCAAAAGTGGACAAGGTATCTTTTCAAGGACATATGTCGATGGACTATTGTGCAGACAAGAGAAATTGAGGAGTTTGCCCATTCCCAGGAATTTACTAAAATCCAATTGGATGTGGGCAAAGATGAAAATAAACAAGTAAACAACTAGTATATTGTGTGTTTATATTAGTGTTCCACCCTAGAGCAGGAAAGGCCTTTTTTCTCTTAGGGGGCTTTTTCTCTTAGGAAGTTTCTCTCAATCTCATTTGTTGAAATCCTTTCTGAGTTTCTCTCTTTATGGGAGATTGCTTACCATATTATTTGATGCCTGTTGTTTGCTAGCTGAGAATACTTTCTAGCTTGATCTTTCTTTTATTTGATGTGCGAAGGCTTTATGCCATTGCATTTATTTTCCCTGATCAGAACTTTTTATTAGGTTACTGAACTGGCACCTTTTCTATTTTCATTTCAATTTAATTGAGATTATGGAATTTCCTTTATGGAACACGTTTGCTGTATTATTACAATATTAACTATAATGCTGACAAAGATTGTATTCTTTCTTACATTGAAATATCAGCTGTTGGATAATATTCTCTTTTAAGGGTGGTGCTTAAAAGACTAATAAATAATTGAAAACATATTGAAAGTAAAGAATCGGAAATAAAACTCTTTAACTCACACAAATTATCTTTATTGACTGTACTAAAGTCATTATTGGGCTGATGTAGATGTATACTTCTTTTTACTTATCCTTGTCGATGATCAAAGGTCCATACAACAAGTGGCAGGGGTTATTTAATGATTATACCGGAAGAATAAAACACAAACAAATCCACTCTATCCAATTACCAAATATCAGATTTAGAGTTTTGATCCAAAAAAACGGTCCATATTGCAGTTTCACACTCAGCTGCTTTGTTGGTTCCAATCCCATGTACTAATTTTCGCTTCACATGTAAGTGGTGAAAATCCACTTTTGACTCCCATGAAGTGTTTCAAACTCCTACAGCATTTGGCTTGTGCACCTTTATTACTTATTTACAAAGCATCAATTAATATAGCCACATGGTTACTATAGTTTAAGGAAAGGCACATGCTATAGGGGACTTCTTAGCAGTCCACCACTTGTCATAGATCCAAAACACCAGTGATCCAAGTTCCCAAGAAGCAAAGCCCAACAGGATCACCTGTACTTATGTAAAAAGAAATCAAAGAAGCTGACAACAAGCAATAGGAGAAACTTGTCAGTCTTGCAGAAACTGCAAAGGGGAAAGCATAGGTAGCAATGGCAATAAATTGCTAAGACAAAGAAGAGCTGTAGGAATGTAACAACTGTGAGAAAGTAGCCTCTTTCTTGTCTTGTTACCCCCACTTTTGGCCTGTTTGTGAGTGTATGTCAGGGTGTTTTCACTGTCTCACTGGGATCCTGCTAGCCAGGTCCCAGTGCTCATAGTGAAAACCCTATGTTTTCAGTATGTTTGTTATGTGTCACTGGGACCCTGCTAGTCAGGACCCCAGTGCTCATAAGTTTGTGACCTATAGGCATGTGTTCCCTGTGTGATGCCTAACTGTCTCACTGAGGCTCTGCTAACCAGAACCTCAGTGGTTATGCTCTCTCTTTACAAAGTGTCACTAACAGGCTAGTGACCAATTTTACCAATTTACATTGGCATACTGGAACACCCTTATAATTCCCTAGTATATGGTACTGAGGTACCCAGGGTATTGGGGTTCCAGGAGATCCCTATGGGCTGCAGCATTTCTTTTGCCACCCATAGGGAGCTCTGACAAGTCTTACACAGTCCTGCCACTGCAGCCTGAGTGAAATTACGTCCACGTTATTTCACAGCCATTTTACACTGCACTTAAGTAACTTATAAGTCACCTATATGTTAACCTTTACCTGGTAAAGGTTGGGTGCTAAGTTACTTAGTGTGTGGGCCCTAGCCAAGGTGCCCCCACATTGTTCAGGGCCAATTCCCCGGACTTTGTGAGTGCTGGGACACCATTACACGCGTGCACTACATATAGGTCACTACCTATATGTAGCTTCAGAATGGTAACTCTGAATATGGCCATGGAACATGTCTATGATCATGGAATTGCCCCCTCTATACAATCCTGGCATAGTTGGCACAATCCCATGATCCCACAGGTCTGTAGCTCAGACCTGGGTACTGCCAAACTGCCTTTCCCGGGGTTTCACTGCAGCTGCTGCTGCTGCCAACCCCTCAGACAGGCTTCTGCCCTCCTGGGGTCCAGCCAGGCCTGGCCCAGGATGGCAGAACAAAGGACTTCCTCTGAGAGAGGGTGTTACACCCTCTCTCTTTGGAAAATGGTGTGAAGGCAGGGGAGGAGTAGCCTCCCCCAGCCTCTGGAAATGCTTTCATGGGCACACATGGTGCCCATTTCTGCATAAGCCAGTCTACACCGGTTCAGGGACCCCTCAGCCCTGCTCTGGCGCGAAACTGGACAAAGGAAAGGGGAGTGACCACTCCCCTGACCTGCACCTCCCCTGGGAGGTGCCCAGAGCTCCTCCAGTGTGCTCCAGACCTCTGCCATCTTGGAAACAGAGGTGCTGCTGGCCCACTGGACTGCTCTGAGTGGCCAGTGCCAGCAGGTGACGTCAGAGACGCCTTCTGATAGGCTCCTTCAGGTGTTGCTAGCCTATCTTCTCTCCTAAGTAGCCAAACCCTCTTTTCTGGCTATTTAGGGTCTCTGTCTTTGGGGATTCCTTAGATAACGAATGAAGAGCTCATCAGAGTTCCTCTGCATCTCTCTCTTCACCTTCTGCCAAGGAATCGACTGCTGACCGCGCTGGAAGCCTGCAAAACTGCAACAAAGTAGCGAAGACGACTACTGCAACTCTGTAACGCTGATCCTGCCGCCTTCTCGACTGCTTTCCTGGTGGTGCATGCTGTGGGGGTAGTCTGCCTCCTCTCTGCACTAGAAGCTCCGAAGAAATCTCCCGTGGGTCGACGGAATCGTCCCCCTGCAAGCACAGGCACCAAAGAACTGCATCACCGGTACCCTGGGTCTCCTCTCAGCACAACGAGCGAGGTCCCTTGAATCCAGCAACTCTGTCCAAGTGACTCCCACAGTCCAGTGACTCTTCAGTCCAAGTTTGGTGGAGGTAAGTCCTTGCCTCCCCACGCCAGACTGCATTGCTGGGAACCACGGCTTTTGCAGCTACTCCGGCCTCTGTGCATTTCCGGCGGAAATCCTTTGTGCACAGTCCAGCCTGGGTCCACGGCACTCTAACCTGCATTGTACGACCTCCTAAGTTGTCCTCCGATGACGTGGGACTCCTTTGTGCGACTTCGGGTGAGCACCGTTTCACTCCACTTTGTAGTGCCTGTTCTGGCACTTCTGCGGGTGCTGCCTGCTTCTGAGAGGGCTCTTTGTCTTGCTCGACGCTCCCTCTGTCCCCAGACGCAATTGGCAACATCCTGGTTCTTCCTGGGCCACAGCAGCATCCAAAAACGCTAACTGCACGACTTGCAGCTAGCAAGGCTTGTTGGCGGTCTTTCTCCAGGAAAACACTTCTGCACGACTCTCCACAGCATGGGAAATCCGTCCTCCAAAGGGTAAGTTCCTAGCCCTTGTCGTTCCTGCAGAAACCTCAGCTTCTACTGTCCAGTAGCAGCTTCTTTGCACCCACAGTGGCATTTCCTGGGCATCTGCCCATCTCCGACTTGCTTGTGACTTTTGGACTTGGTCCCCTTGTTCCACAGGTACCCTCAACTGGAAATCCATCGTTGTTGCATTGCTGGTTTGTGTCTTTCCTGCAGAATTCCCCTATCACGACTTCTATGTCTTTTGGGGAACTTTAGTGCACTTTGCACTCACTTTTCAGGGTCTTGGGTTGGGCTATTTTTCTAACCCTTACTATTTTCTAATAGTCCCAGCGACCCTCTACAAGGTCACATAGGTTTGGGGTCCATTCGTGGTTCGCATTCCACTTTTGGAGTATATGGTTTGTGTTGCCCCTATCCCTATGTGTCCCCATTGCATCCTATTGTAGCTATACATTGTTTGCACTGTTTTCTAATACTATTACTGCATATTTTGGTATTGTGTACATATATCTTGTGTATATTTGCTATCCTCATACTGAGGGAACTCACTGAGATACTTTTGGCATATTGTCATAAAAATAAAGTACCTTTATTTTTAGTATATCTGTGTATTGTGTTTTCTTATGATATTGTGCATATGACACTAGTGGTACTGTAGGAGCTTCACTCGTCTCCTAGTTCAGCCTAAGCTGCTCTGCTAAGCTACCATTATCTATCAGCCTAAGCTGCTAGACACCCTATACACTAATAAGGGATAACTGGGCCTGGTGCAAGGTGCAAGTACCCCTAGGTATCCACTACAAGCCAGTCTAGCCTCCTACAACAACCCAAAGCTAAAATACAGGTAGTTCACAGAATTGGTGCAGGACCTTCAGAAGGGCAACAAGGGTACAGGTATTGTAAAAGGGAAGGCTATGTTAAAGAGGGTCTGGACACAGGAACTACAACGTGGCAGCAGCGGTGCATGCATTACATCTTGAGAAGTAGAGATGCAGACACAAGTGACAGTTAAAAAAGGGTTGCATAAAAAGCATAAGATGTGGATTTTCACAGATTATTTTTTTATTCTTTCCATGGGCAATGCCACACCTGCTGATCATTATCAATAGCTGTCACTGGAGAACTGAGTTACTGGCAGCTGAATTTGGTTATTTGCTTTTCTCAGTGTTACATTTTATTATGTAAGGGTATGCCAGTGAATTTAAAGTTGACACAATGCTCAGAAGTCACTATCATTTTATGTAATTTCCTATGATGTTATCTGCAACAAAGATCAAATAGTTGTCCCTTGCAATCTGACTCGGATTTATGTACATTTTGGAGGATATGTTCACCTAGTGATGCCATTTCCTGTGATATCATTATTATGCAAATTATTTTTGAAGCCACAAAAATTCTACCTCTTTTTGGTCACATAACAGTGACAGGAATGGTAATCGTTCCGGAGCAACACACAAAGGGATTTGCTCATTAGTGGAAACATGCAAAACAAATAGGCATGGTGGCAATGAAGGAAGATCATTTTTTATTTCACACAGTGTACCTTTAAGTTTTTAGTTACACTAGGCTATTTATAATAATTAATCTTTTTTGAGCAATGCTGCATTTTCCCCTTTCATCCTCACCAGTCCCACCTCAGCTGTGCATAAAAGACAGCATGTGTAACATGATCGAAGTGGTTGAAGGTGGTACACCCACGAAAGGCATTGCAGTCTGTTAGATCTGACAGCCTTAGGGTGGTCTTTTCCAGCTTTTTGCCTGCCTCCCTCCATTTTTATGATCTCCTTTTTGCTGGTTTTAGCACTCTCTGCACTTTACCACTGCTGACTAGTGCTAAAGTGCTTGTGCTCTCTCCCCTAAACATGATAACATTGGCTCATGCAAACTTTGGCATATTTAATTTACCTTTAAGTCCCACATAAGTATCCCCTTAACAATGTCTCAGCTCTGCCATTGCTAAGCCTGTGTGTGCAGTTTCACTGCAGCTTCGACTTGGCATTTAAAACTACTTGCCAAGCCTTCAATTCCCCTTTTATTCCATATAAGTCACCCCTAAGGTAGGCCCTAGGTAACTCATATGGCAGGATGCTATGTAAGTAAAAGGCAGGACATGTACTTATACGTTTTACTTGTCTTGGCATTGAAAAACTCCCAAAGTCGTTTTTCACTACTGTAAAGCCTGCTCCTCTCATAGGCCAGCATTAGATATTCCCTTATTCCTTTTAAGTGGTCATTTCTGATCTGAGATACATATTTGGTATGGTTGAATGGTAGTGAGAAATCCTACTTACTGGTGAAGTTGGATTCTACATTACTATTTCAGAAATGCCACTTTTGGAAAGTAGGCATTTCTGTGCACTTACTGCCATCTGTGCCTTACAGCCTGTCTCCAATACACGTCTGCTCTGTGTTGGCTGACAGCTCCCATTGTGCATTCCACCCAGACAACCATAAACACAGGAAACTCAGCTGCATCTGAATTCATCTGCATACCAATGGGTTTCCCTGGGAAGGAAGGATGAAAGGGCTCTCCCTTACACTTCAAAGGCTAGTGGCCTGCCCTCACACAAAGGACTGATAACCCTCCACAGCGATTCTGGCAGACAGGATTGGGCTGAAAGGAGAACTTGTGCACTTCAAAACAACTCTTTGACGTTTCCTCCACTTCTAAAGCTCTTCTGGATATGTACACTGTGGCTGTGAGCCCACCAAATCAGACACTTCTGGACCTACAGATGGACTCTGTCAGAGGGACTGCCTGGCTGTCCAAAGGTCTTAATTGGACTGCTTTGCTGGAAGGACTGCTGGCCTGCTTGTTGCCCTGCTGCCTTCTGACCTCTGACTCTGCTAGAAGGACTCTGCCTTCCTCCTCAAGTGCTGTCCAAGGGCTTGGATTGAGCTTCCCTCCTGTTCTGAGGTCTCTGGGCTATCGGAGACTTCACAAAAGATAAGAAAATCCAGTGCATCGGAAAATCGATGCAGTGCCTGCAAAAGTCTAGTCGTCACCTGCCGGATCAATGCAGGGCCTGCTCCGTGGCTGAAAAATCACTGCATCGCCTGCCAGATTGATGCAGCACCTATTGCCTCTGCTTAACGCGGTCTGGGTTTTCCACGTATCTCCTCCTCTGCTGCCCCTCTGTGTCATTACTTTTGACACATCAGAGGTACTGTGTGTTAAAAGGATACAACCACTGATTCTTAAGGATTGAGACTCATTTAAACCTTTAAAAAGTGATATCTTGACTTGTGCATATTGGATTTTTGGCGTTTTGGTCTATTTTATTCAGATAAATATTATCTATTTTCCTAAACTGGTGTGGAGTACTTATTGTGGTGTTTTCACTGTGCTACTGTATGAGTTATTGCACAAATACTTTGCTCATTGCCTTCGAAGTTAAGCCTGCCTGCTCTGTGCCAAGCTACTGTAGGCTGAGCACAGGTAATTTAGGTTGTGTTGTGACTTACTCTGACTAGGACTGTGGCTTCTACTTGGACAGGGTGCATTTACCTGCCATCTAGAGACCCAATTTCTAACACAGTTCAGGGCCCAGATTTACTAAATTGTCACACAGCATAGGGCAGCAGCCTGAAATGCTGTGGTGTTTGAGAAGGAGAGTGCCATATTTGTGGAAATCTGGCAAAATCCTCTCCCTCTCTAGTGCTGGTGCAAAAATTTGCTGCCATGCGCCAAGCACACACCTTTGCGCCATCGTGCAAGGGTGTCTGCGTGAGTCTAGTATAGGTTTTGTTCTGGACGGTTAGCCTTCCAGTGCAAAATACTAAGTTTAGACTAACTTTAAAATGTTTCCAACTTTGTTTGTTTGCTGTACAGTGCCGCACACATGCTATTTCACAAAAGAAAGGAGAAATAAATCCATTTCTCCATGACATCGCTTAATTGTAATGGACCCTTTTTTTTGACGCAAAACCGTGTCTACTTTTTTGTAATAAATAGGGTTTTGCGTCAAAAACCTTGGATGATTGCATGGCAACGCCCATGCGCCACGCAATGAACGCCCACTTGGCACTGGAAAGTAAATAGGTAAGAAAATATTTTGCATTGATTTGTCTCACTTTTGTGACACAAGCATATCGCAAAATCTTAGTAAATATACCCGTTAGAGTAAATTCCAAGATGTGATGCTGCAGCATCATAAGAATTTAAAAGCACTAGCCTGTTTAATCCATAAGAATCAGATTGACTTTCATTGCCACTTGTGGGACGCCTTGTTTTCTTGTATAATAAAAAGGTCTTGCGGTCACATGAAAATGTTCGGTGGGATATTCCGAATGGGGTCTATAAAGGGAGTTTTGGTAAGGAGTAACTCACAAACTTTGGCCCATATTTATACTTTTTTAGCGCCGTTTTTGCGCCGCTTTTTGAAGCAAAAACGGCGCAAACTTACAAAATACAATTGTATTTTGTGTTTGCGCCGCTTTTGCGTCAAAAAGGGGCGCAAATGCGGCGCTAAGTATAAACATGTGCCTTTGCTCTCCATTTCAGCATCTATTCAGTGTACTTGATCAGCCATTGTTTTTAATACTACTTCGATTGGCTATGGTATGCTAGTGCTAGGGCAGTTTTTGATGTATCAGTCCACTGGTTTCCCCGTTCTTTTCTGTCTCTCATGGCTCCCTGAGGGTATTGTTGATTGGATTTTTGGTGTCTCTTAAATTTTATATGTATATTTATTCCTCGTTTTTTGTATTTACGTTTCTGTTTGTGCACACAAATATCTAAATAAACTAAAACTAATACTGTGATTAGGCAGTTTTTTTAACTTACTGCTAGGTGCCTCAGTCTTGAGGCGGTGCAAACTTTTTAAAATTCACACGTTCTTAACAGTGGGGATATTTGTTAAAAAACAGACTCGGACACGTGAGCCTGGAGCACTGGAATACTTCACTGTGCGATCAGCATGGTGCTTTCTTCCCAGTGTTTTCAGAGCGTTTGTATAGTCAAATCCCCGAGGAAGATAGCTGACATTATTATATAATCCAATTAAAACTTTTTTATGCAATCTATATTTTTACTAACAGCATTGCTTGCCTGTTCCCACGTATTATATTTCTGTCACCAAGCATTTTTTGTAAGAGTGAATTAAAAAAGAAAGAAAAATAATCTAAACATTGCTGCAAAGATTTAAAATTTATTTGTTTTCATTTTTACGATTTTGCCAGGTTAGATTATTATAATCTTCATAATACATGACTACAAGGCAGGTCACTCTTTTAAATGATTGTTTTTCATTCAGAACATTAGTGGTTGCAATTAACATTTTTGTTTTGTTCTAATTATAGTTTTTGTTTCACAGCCATTATGCTAATGGTGTTGTTCAGTAGTTATGTGAGATTGCATCCATTATCATTGGTGAATTAAACCTTAATTAAAGAAATATTCCCGCAGGCCTCATTCTAGAGTTAAGTAATTATTCATTTGGTCTTATACTAGCAATTAGAATATACACTTTAGCACTCATAATAAGGGTTCTTTACTCCGATGAATAAGGTTAACCCGCCGTGGCAAATAAAGGTCTCCGATCTCCATGTGTTACACTTTAATTCTGATATAATTCACAATACGTGGAGACAAGCAAAATTAAACACAGTCTGTCTTGGAAGCGTTGATGCAACATACGCTTGCCTCAGTAATAATAATAAATGCGAGACTTATGAATTCACACCACCACAAAAATTGTCATCCACACCTACTGTAGCACATCGGGACCCAATATATATGGGATAACATACCTCCTGTCCTACATAATACGGAGTCTGAAGGCTGAAACCTGTTATAAGGTCATGGTGCCCCGAGGTCGCTTGCAATATCCTTTCAATGTACAGCAGAGGGTATTTTAACCAATAATCATTCTTTCCACAAACGTTACATTTTTGGGGGCTTGTTCCTTCATATGAAAGAGACAGTGTGGCTGTAGACATGAAAAATAGAATTGGAATTTGTAGTGCAAAATTAAACACAGTAAAAAACAGTTACTAATTTTTCATATAACATACTGTAAACAGTTTATTGGTAAATCTCTGTGGCTCAGAATTAGTGATAACATGCAGAGAGATTTTTTTTTCCTGCCATGAACAATTTACAAACATTAAACACATTGCATAAATCTCTCCTTTCTGCTGATCATGGTTCATTTTTACAAAGACAGAAAGCCTGATCTCCTTTTCATTGTTTAAACTGCAGCTTCAATAATGATCTGTGACCCGTGTTTCACCTGGGCAGTTGGCTCTGGCAGCAGGTGCTATGACATCACAACTCTACTGCAAAACGTTGTCACAGTTTCTTACAAAAGGGCACAGGAGATGTCACAGCTGAACTTTGATTAGGGAATTAGAGACAGGTGTCTCTACTGGTATTACAGACTTCCCTGGGACAAAGTCCCCCCTGCCTTACATTATAAGGATATTGCAAGTCATTCAGTATGTCTGTGACAATTTGGAGGAACCAAACTGAGGGCCGAGTTCATCTAAAAGGTCATAGAACTGCACAGTGATTTGTAATATCCATTTAATGTACAGCAGAGATTATTTTATGTGTAAATATCACAAGTGGCAATAGCGTGTGCATAGTTGTATTTAGGCTGAAATTTCAAATGAAAGGCATTTCTTTTTTCTTTTTTAATAACTTAGGGCTTGATTTAGATCTCGGCGACAGGTTAGTCCTATGGGATTTATATTTTGTCAGACGGGATATCTGTCATCATTGTGATGATGTAACTTGTCCGCCAAGATCTGAATCACGCCCTTTGGCCCCACTTGATGAATCAATAATAAACTTTCCAAAAAGGTACATTGACTTTGGAATGTTTATGGCAAGTTTCGTGTAGCTCCTACAAGTGGTGTCAAGAAAAACTATTGGGGGGGGAAGGATTTTTTAAAACTGATCCGACATTTCATATTTTAATTTACTTTTGATTATTTGTTCCACAATACAGAAAAAATGACTGAACAGACTTACACTTAATTTGGAATGAAGGTAGACCATTGCTCAAAGAAGTGCCTTTCTTGGTTTGATGTAAGTCTGTTAAGTAGTTTTCAACAATTTAGCAGTTAAAGAGAGTCTTGAGCCTGGCATGAAAATGAAAATTTTAGAGATATCTGACAGTTAATCTGTGACGTTCTGAAAGCCCAAATTCATGGACCTCTTGGACACAAAATGCAGGAATCCCAATTTCTGATAGAACGTTTTCTCCTGTCAGCCAGTTTGTGTTATCTGATCAGCAAAACCAAAACAATCTGATTGGCAATCTCGGGAAAATTGTTGCAGTCATCTTTACAGGAAGTAAGTAAGTAAGTAAGTAAGTGAGGAAGGGACTCAGTTTCTGTCCCCTTAAAACAATGTGATGGAGCTACAGGCCCATGAGGGGGGCACAAAAGGACATTTAGGGCCTCATTCCAGCTTTGGCGGTTCTTTGGCGGCCACCAAAAGACCAACAAGTTGGTGGGTATACGACCGTCGTATTGCGAGTTACACTGAAAGCCCCTCCATAAAAACAGCCACATTTCTGAAACCACCAGGACACTGAAGGATGGAAAAGAGGTGGTCCCACCACCAGCACCGCCAGCCCGACACAAATCCTCCCATCATATAATGATCTACAAATCATGACAGTGGTTCTTCCATGGCAGAAAACCATTGACGGTCCGAACTGCGGCGGTCTTGACTCACTTGGATCAGAACACAGCACCACATTGGATAGTTTGAATACCCTATACCTGACACACATCCACACACCTGACACATCTATTCATTGCACTATAATACACACCCCTAAACAACCCACAAACCTTTGCATCCACAACGCATTCACATACATTGAGAAGCCCAAAAAATTTGATTTAGTTCTTGTACACTATACGCATACATGCACATTTCACTCAGCACTCACCCCATATCAACACAACAAACACAATACACACATCACTAGCACACACAATCTGCTACAACCATCACCCACTCACATCACAGCACCAACCTCACACTTACTAAACACTGCACCCTTTCACTCACAACAGCCCCACACACTGTCTACACAACCACTACCATGTGACCCACAAAAACACCCATGTTTCACTGATGACGAGTTGAGGGTCATAGTGGATGAAATTGTAAGGGTAGAGCCACACCTGTTTGGAGCACAGGTCCAACAAACATCTATTGCCAGGGAAATGGAGTTGTTGTAAAGAATAGTCAACAGGGTCAATTCTGTAGGCAGTCATCCACGCAAAAGGGAGGACATCAGGAAGAGGTAGAACGACCTACGGGAAATGGTGCATTCCATGGCATCCAGACACCAGCTAGCTGTACAGAAGACTGGTGGTGGCCCCCACCTCCTCCCCCTACTTTCACATCATGGGAGGAGAAGGTCTGGAACATCCTGCATCCCGAGGGCCTGACAGGAATACATGGGGGACTGGAGTATGGTAAGTACCTACAATTTTTATGTCACACATTAGTCTTGTCCTGCATGCTCCCTCACCACCTAAGCCCACTGTAACAAACTTTTCAGCCACTACACCTCTCTCCTAATCACCTAATGCCCCTCTCTGGCATGCCACGTCTCCACTGAACTCATCTGGCCTCACAGCCCTTGGAAACTATTGGCTAATCTAATCAATACAACACCCAGAATGCACTATCCCATCATTGTGAAAACCTGGAATGTGCACAACATATCAAATATCATGCATGTATAACTAATTTACGATCTACGCCATCTTGATTGTTCTAGTGTGGAACAGTGCATTGCAATGACAGCAATGCAATGGCTCACTCACATTAGCAACCAAAGCAAAACACAGCTATAGCTGAGTGACCATTTAAAATGACCACAGATCAAAGATCCCAAGCCAGAAATACACTCACCTGGGTTGGAAAGTCAGATGTCTGAGTTGATGTACATGCATTACATTCAGATTCAATGTCCCTTGCATACTCACACTGTGTTCCTACAAGGACACCACTGTGCATTGTCCAGCTCTTATTTGTGCCATCTAGCAAGCCTGACTGTTCACAAGGTAACAGAGGGGAACAGTCATATCTATAATCAGACAATATCAGATGACATTTGCAATACAATCACTAACAGCCTAGTCAAATAACTCTTAACATGGAGTATGGGAATCTAGTCACAGAGTTGATTGTGCAACTAAGGCATGCTGTGCAGCAGCTGTCAATGTCATTGCAGAGAATCATGTTAAGGTACTGTCTGCATCCCACACTAATGCAACAATTCACACATGTTAACCTGAACTCTGTGTCTCACTCCCTCCACAAGTAACCTTACCATTGCCACCATGGAGAAAATACCAGAGACTGTCACTCCTTCTCACTCCCGCTCTGGATGAAGGCCCCAGATGAGGACAACACCCTTGGATGTCTGAACACTGACAAATAACCTGGCCCATCTGGGGCACCTGGTCAGTCAACTGCTCTCAGCCTCACCTTGCTCACATGAACTCCTCCCAACCTGTTACATCAACATAACAGGCAACCATTCACCCCAAACCTGTGACCCAAGGACTGTATCATCTATTATGTGCCCCACAGTACAGGTACCTGACTGTAACCTTGCCACCCCTGACAATGATGGACCTGCAACCACTGGAAGTGGGAACACTGTGCAACAGGCCTAGGCATGTGTGGGCAGGGTGTGTGGGAGGGCTGCTGTGGGCCAGAGAATGGGGCCTTAAAAGGACGTAACTGACCAAGAAACCATTGCCCAAGTCTTGAAAGCCTACCAAAGTTCCCATGACAGGATGGGCCAAGTGTCCACCATGATGTGGGAAATCCAAACGTTGCAGAGAGACCACCATCAGGAAGTCATGGTGCAGTGACGGGAACAAAATTTCCACCTGGTTTCCATTGCAGGGGTGCTGAGGGGCATTAATAATGCCCTGATTAGTTTTTCTACCCAACATCTGGCACCTTCCACTAGCAATGAAACATCAGCCTCTTCCACATCTGCGTCTGCTAGTGGAATGGAGGCCCTGCCAGGGGAATATCATGCCTCAGACACCCCTCTCTGTAGCTGAGGAGCCCCCCCTACAAACATGGATGTCTATGCAGACATCCAGCAGGAGCAGATGCCAAGACCACACCCACTGCCAGGAAGGGAACCTCTCCTTATTCGTCCCCCTTGTGTGCCACAGATACACCCTGTTGACTGTTCTGAAACCTAACTCAATTTTCCCATGGTACAAGGACACTGGACTTGTGTTAACAACTGGTGTAGCAGCTACCCTGATGCATTCATCCACCATGACTTCCCCTGTCTTTTATGTTCATTTCTTTCCATTCATAGTTGCAGATTTTCTTTTGATATGAACAATAAATCACACTTAAACATAGGTCCTTTATATGTGTCTTTTAGCATCCATGTACAATAGTCATGCATGCCAACTCTGGTCTGGCCATATCCCTCTGTATTGTACACCCATTGAAATGGACATCAAATGTGGACTCTATCTGCAGGAGACTCATTACAACAGAAATGTAACAGGTCAGATTTCAAAGAGGTTGAAATCCACCTCTACACAAATGTATAGGTAGAATTGCACACAACACATAGATCGTGACTGAGAGTAGCATCAGGATGTATGCTAAGTTGTCACACAATGCAAAAACACAGGATACAGAAGTCAGGGTCATGGTGACCTACCTAAAAGGATAGGGCACACTGATAGGTTCTCTGAATCACCTGGTATAGCCTTATCACATACCCATACCATAGCTTCAAAATCACATATCCCATTGTACATACAACAATGACTACTGAGGTACCCAGTCCTGAAACATTTCACTTACATTGGTCCCATACCTGTAGGATTGTCACTCACCTATTTCAGTCTACAGTGATATGCACCTTGGTCTGCAAAGTAGGAACACAATGACAGCTAGGTCCAATGTAAATCACAAACCACTCTACACATTGTGCTTTGTTAGACATTTGTTATTGTGCTAAAAAAATCAGTATTTTGCCACCTTCATTTTAAAAATAATGTTAGATCTGGCAAATCTGAAACAGGTTTGGGGTAGATCAGGCTTAGTAGTCACACCACAAAAGTGCAGAGATAGTTCTTGGGTGCTCCTTTAAGCAAATGTATGTAAATGATGTATGTAAATGATGTTAATTACAAGGTGGTATTTGACTAAATCTTCAATAGTTTTATAAGGTGACAACAACCCACTAGTTTTAGACAGTCAGGCTTTTTTCACTTCCCAGCTCTACTTTGCGATTGGTATTACTCCCACAGTTAAGTGATCACCAGCCACCAATGCTGAAGGCAAGAAACCCACACAATCCTCATTTTGTAGTCGTACACTGAAGGCTGAGTGTTGGTACCATGGTACAACTGGGCGGTGCTCCCAGTGGTAGAGGGTGGTGGCCTCTCTAGTAAAACTGCGGGTCCCGGCCCTTATTAAGCACTAGATGCAATATCATAGCTAGCAGCAGGAATCCCCAGTCAACTGCACACCTCATCACCCAATGATCATTCATATGACTTAAACATAGAGGTAGATACCTGGTATCTGAAGGCTCTAGGATGCAGAATATCCTGAACCTAATCCTGTGAGCTCAATGAAGCTAAAGGCAGTTCAGAAAACAGTTGAAACTTGCCTACAATTGAATTTTTAACACAATTGTGGGCCTCATTTTACGAGGCCCTATCGGCACACTGCACCACAGGAGTATATCTTTTTTTGTTTTCATGGCCTTGTAAATATGGACCCCTTTCTGAGTGAAAGGGGTGTTCATATGCAACACCCATGGAATGCTAAGGAATCTGATGCATTCCCACATTTACAAGTCTGGGAATGCATCAGATTCCTATGCCACCTCTCAGGTGGCGTAGAAGTGACGCAACTGGGAGAAATATCTTTATTACTCCCCGTTTTTTCCTCTTTCTATGTGCGCTGCAGAAAGCATACATAGAAAGAGAAAAACACATCTCTTGATTGTTTTTGTACATGAAGGTATCCCTTTCTGCTCAAAAACAATCATCCCCAAAACACAGGCACCCTTGCAGCAATTTATGCACCAGCACTGGGGAGAAGACAGAAATGTGCCATATCTTGTAGATACTGGGCATTTCTGCCTTTTCCCGGGGGCGCAGGTCAGTCGCCGTGCACCACGGGGCTTGTAAATAAGCCCCTAAGTGTTTGCATCTGAAGAGCATCAAATGAGATTCCACCTAACGGATCAGCCTTTAATGACCCTCGTAAGCAACCAAAGCTGATTTTTCTCTTCAGCTCTCAGACGTAACTAGAGTGGCTTGCAGTGCTCTAAAAAATTCTAATGAATACATAAATACATTACTTAAATTCACAACTAATCATACAAGTAACAGAAAAAGAGCTAATTGGGCAGCACAAAGTGACCACAGTTCCAAATTAATAGGATACATCAACAGGAGCATTTGTACAGGATCCAAATACTCAGCTCTGTCCTGCAACAGATGGACTTTGACAGAGTTTAACACATTTAATGAACCGTTAGGAAAGTGTACTGCTTCTTTTCAAAGCAAGCAGCTTTTCAGAGTTTTTTCAAAGTTTTCCTTGGAAGGAAATAGTTGAAAAATGGCATACCAGCAGAACTAGAGTTCTGTACCTCATCGATCAAATCATCATGGTAGGTAGGAAAAGCTTTTTTTCTTTAAAGCAGTGATACCATAAGGCCTTCCTAAAGGATTTCCAAAACAGAAAGTATTCAGTAAAATACTTTATTTCATAGTACAGTTGATTGATATGTGATGGTTAACTGTTCATTGCATCTACCGAAGAATGTGCTATCAGAATATCCTGTCATAAATATTGTGCCCTAAATATTATATCTCCAAGAATGGACCATGCACAGTAGAATCAATAGTATCTAGAAAATAGAGAAAGTTGAAAACTTGAAACACAATTGGGCATTAATCAGGACATATTCAGGAATCATAGAGGTCAATTGATGAATCATGCAGAAAGACGATAAACGGTGCTGAGGATTAACGTTTCCTGCACTACTGACTCGGTTTCTGCAGATGTGCAGAAAGGGAAAACAAAGATCTTTTAATTTTTGTTTTTCCTTTCCAATTTGTGCCTAAGGGTGGGGTGTGGGAGGGGGGACAGATCCGCTGTCCCCCCGGGCACTAGCACCGTGAAGCGCTTTACAGTGCCTGCAGTACAGCGCCATCTGCCTGCCTTGCCCTCTGGTTTGCTGCTTAGGCCTTGCTGGTCTTTGCTGTTTTCTGGCCCTCAGGCATTGCTGGCCTTTTGCTGTCTTCAGGCTCCCCCCTCCCTTCAACAACAAAACACCTATAAAGGGGTGAGAGGAAAACCTCTCCTTGTCCAACCTCCCAATATATCAACCACTATCACTAGCGGAGAAGAAAAACCAGCACATCCACCACCCCCCGGGTGGCTGAACACCAGTATGAAAAACTGCCCTCACCCACTCATTGTGGCATGCTTCATCATTGGGCTTCTGCTAACACACTCCTACTCCCCTCTCCCTTCCCATTTTTCCTGCGTCACAGGCCCCCCCCTTGTTTCCCCTTGTTTCCTGTCTTTTTAAGCCCCCCTCCAGCCCTCCCTCCTCGGGACCTATTTAATGGTGGTCGCTGAAAACTCAGACCCAAGTCCCTCAGCCCCAACTGTGACATTGCCTCACCCTGACGCACCAAAGGTCCATTCTCCTTCCGCCATTGCCACTTCTACTGTGACACAGGAACCACTGCAAGTTCCACCCAATGTCCGCCCTCCCACAGACCTCAACTCCACTGTAGACTACCAAACACTGATCCCTCTGCAAGCACACCGTAGAAATCTGGGACACCATCATCGACCTCGTACCCAAAATAATGTTCATCACAGAAACATGGCTTACCTCAACATCAGCACCGTACATTGCCACTGCAACGCCCCCACAGATCAAAATGATCCACCATGACCCCAGTAACAGGCACAGTAGAGGCATTGTCACCATCCACAAGGACTCCCTCCACTGCTCCATCTTGGATGACGACACAACCCGAATCATGTAGCATCTTAACTTCCCGATCAAAGCTGATGCCAAAACCACCATTAGAGGAACCTTCACCCACAGACCCCTGGGGCCCCACCACAGTTTCTGCAACTCCATCCCAGACTTCATTGCCCCTCTGGCTATCGACTCCAAACACTACATCTTCCTGGGGGACCTCAACTTCCACCTAGAGGACCCTTACGACTTTAACTCCGCCTCCCGCCTCCCTCCTCGAGAACATGAACATCATCAGCCTCTCTCAACTCGTCAACACCCCCACACACAGCGCTGGACACACTCTGGACCCATTGTCTCCAACAGTGACAGAGCTAAGTTCTCCACATCAACAAGGTAACATGGACTGACCACCACATCGTCCACATTATCATCGAGGGATGGCCAGAAACTCTGACAAGACCACCAACCCTCCACCGCCAATTGGAGCAGAATCACGGAAACAACCTGGATCTCTGCCCCACAAAGAAGCAAGATCCTTTACCGCTGACACCCTCAAACACTACATCCAAAACATCTCCAAATGTGTCTCCTCTTCCATTGACACCACAGCCCCCTGAAGTGCACCATCAATAGGAAACCCACCAAGTAGGCCAGGTGGTTCACCCCGGAACTCCTAAGCCTCAATGACCACTGCAAGAAACTAGAGCGATACTGGTGTAGAAACAAAATTCCCACCAACCTCGACTCAGAGCCACCCTAAAAAAGTAAACAACACCGAATCAGGAAGACCAATAAAAAAGCTCTCAGCACCCACATCAAGGCCAATACCAACCACGCCAAAGAAGTATTCAGTATCGTCAGAGAATTCTCCTGCCCATACACCATAGAGAACACAACCCACCCCTCCTAAGCCCTCTATGAAACGCTCTCAGACTTCTTTCACCACAAGATCGCCAACATCTACAGCAACATCGATCCCAGCCCTCTGACCTTCGACCACTTCCACACCCAACCCACATCTCCTCACCCCACTGGATCTCTGAATGGAAACAGCTCTCCATCGAAGACACCATCACCATAATGACCTCCGCCCACTCCGGATCTCCCACTGACCCATGCCCAAACAACTTCCACAACCTAGGAAGAGAAGTAATTGGAGCCTCCCTCACAGAAATCCTAAACTCCTCCATCTTCACAGCCACTGTCCCCAATACCTGGAAGCATGCCGAGATCAAGCCCCTCTTGAATAAACACTTAGATGATCCTAACAAGCTCAAGAACTACAGACCTTTCTTGCTCTTCCTTTTCCCTGCCAAATTCCTAGAAAAAGCCATCAGTTGCCAGCTCACAGACTTCCTTTGTTGTGTAGCCATTTTAGTTATAGCTCCATGCACGTTATTTTAACACACTAGGCTGCTGTGCACCTTAACCTAGATATATTTTATTTGGCTTTACATTGTTATTCTTACAATAACCATTTTTACGGTCTTGTTTTATTTTCATCTATCTAACTGTTTTTGCTTAGCCTAGCACTGTGTTCTCAAACAAGACATTCTTGATCATTCTGTGCTTCATTCAAGGCTACAGTTTGGTACATTGCTGGTGAACGTGGTAGAAGTTTAGTCTCCAACATTTGTAGAAAATACACATCCTTACGTAGGGACATTTTCTCAGAACATCAGTTGTGTTATTATAAAAACACTTCCTAGTCCCATTACACATTAAGAGGGAGATTCCAGCCACTACTGTATGCTGATTGCCGAATGCTTTGCTACAGATGCTAACGCAGACTACAGGACTTTGCTCAGGTATGAGGGTTGATGTCTTCCCGAGGGAACCTGAAAGGCAGAATTAGAGCTTAACATGCTGTGTTCAGATTATGATTTAGATAGGAAATAATTCATCGATCATAGTGACAATATGATAGTGTTATTTTTATGCTTCACTCTTCTCGTCACCATTTTCATACTATCATGTTGTGTCGTCCTGGTTATTGCAGCTCACGCTTTGCTATTTATGATGCAGTAGTTTTATTAAACTAATCATTGAAACATATACTTCTTCTGTTTGTCATTTATATATGAGACTGAATTGTAAATGAGAGAACCGGATGCGACCTGAGTGACCACGACTTCCCTGAGAAGCCGAATATGTCATGCGCTCTGCTGCCCAATCATCACTATCCTCTGGTAGAGATGAGGCACTGCTAGTTGGCCGGAGCAAAACCCGGATTTAGAGTGACAGGTGTCATCCGCAGTGGGTTAGACTCAGTCTCCCACACCGTGGACGATCCTGCTGCTCAAAATACAGTATTGTCATTAAAATAATGAGAGCTTATGCAACATGGCGCCGCCAACGTTTGGTCAGGCTCTAATTTTTGGGTCCTCCGGAATATCTCTGTCTCATTATATATAATGACACCTCAATACCATATGCGGAGACGTCCGTGGTGCTGAGGACTTCCACCACAGCTGCGTAGGTTATCCCACTACAGCTGGAGGTTGTTCAAGCTTGAACTCTAAAAGGAAAACCCTATTTGGTGTGCCTTCTCTGAACTCATAGTGTCACTATTATGGCGAATCCACAACAGGTACAAATAGCGGTTAATATGAGACAACCTCTAACTGCACATTAATTAGCGAATGGCCTAACGGCCCAGGGGGGTCCAGTCACATTTGTGGTGGACGCCCATGCAGCTTATAGAAGGGAACTTTTTTACTCTTGGGTCACATTTACAGCAGTTGTTGGGAACACAAATACATTTCACCAATATACACCTGCGAATGCACCTGGACAATACAGAGCACACGCATATTTAGAGATACCTCTATTTTATCAAGAATATAATAATTGGCTTGATGGCACCCTACCCTACACAATATTACCAGTAAGGTTAGGTTCACTAAGTAATGACGGTCCTACATGGCCTTTATTGGCCACCTATACAACACATCCTGCGGTTGCAAATCTTGCAGTAGCTGAGGTTCATCGGTTATATATTGAATTAATAGACGATTAGTACAATTTGTGATGCAAACACTAAATACAAACTCAGCACGTGCTGCTCCAGCACATCCACATGCAGCAACGCCAGGTATAAATCCTGCGACTGTACATTCGATTATGGGTAAAGTACCCGCCAAACAATAGGAAACTCCGTTTTGGTTAGCACCGAAAATTAATACGCTGGAGGAAGTATTTCCCCATACGGGACCTCAGGATAAACATAGAATATTAACAAAGTGCTTGCCTTTTGGGATGGTGCCTACAGTAGAAAACTGTAATACCTGGGGCACGATATTTGTCGCGATCTATACAACTGCCCAAGGTACACCGACACTTGCCAATTTACCGGAGGTGTTGAAACAAATTCAAGATGAATACGGGGCTGCCACGGCCTTAGATTTGGGGATGTAATTGATGGGCAATTTTGCCACTGTATCCTCAATCATTTTAAGCAATCATAAAGGGGAAGCGGTGGCACTTGCAGTGCGCATGTGGCTCTGTGACGTTCCACAACAGGATCAGGAACGAGAGCTGCCTAAAATAATAGCAGAGACCTATTCAAGTATTGGTCGAGAGAGCTTAGGGGCCAGACCACAGAAACCACAATTTCAGGGTAAATCGAACAAAGGTAACCCCAAGCAAGCACCTGAGGGCAATAAGAAACGCTGGGATAAAAAGCAACAAACTCCTAAAAAAGAGAGGGGAGAATCTCTGCGCATAGAAACCCCACAGAATAGGCATAATCTCAGAAACAGAGATAACATAAAAACACCTGATAGAGATCAATATACTGATACACGCCAATCTCGTTCCTTTCAGGACTCATCAGAAAAAAGAAATGAGAGAGGTGGGCAATCAGAGCGAAGGACAGAGTACGTGAAACCAAGACAGGAATCACAACGCTCTTCGGAGGTTTCTGTTAAAAAGGAAGAGAAACCTGCCCAAAAAAACCCACAGTTTAAAAAGAAAAAAGTGGCAGCAGTCGCAGTCCGACATGCGCCACAGGAAGAGGGTCCTCTTGAAGAACAAGAATTGGGCTCTAGCATTGCTAGACAGCGCGGCAGAGGTCACAATAGTTTGCAGGAATCTTCTAGAGCATCTGGAGGTGAAAGCAACTGATGACTTTATACAAGTAGAGACTGCGGACATTCATGTCTCCTCACCTGATAGGGTGTACAAAGTAACGTTACAATTAGAAGGAGATATTGAACGCATAATAGACGCAATCTTTTGGGATCGTGTAGTGAAAGTATATGATGTCTTGTTGGCCGAACAAGATTGGCCACCTGACTTTGTCCGTACCGTTCCATATGGAGAAGAAGTCACTAAGCCTTCTTTCTCGCCCCTTGTTCCAGAGGAACTTGCTGAATCCTATTCCAGTGAATGGGCTTTAGCACAAGCACCTGCATTATACAGAAATCACGTAGGATGGGATAAAGAATCCCCCTACCATGTAATTCCAATTAAAAGTGAACCTCAGCCACAACCGCAGTATCCTATAAAGCATGAAGCAAAAGCACCGGTGAGAGAAATACTCAGGCAATTAGAGTACCAGGGTGTGATTGAACCCTGTGTCTCGCCAATGAATAACCCATTATTCCCAGTAGCTAAACCAGACCATTCATATAGAATAGTCTTAGACTACATACACTTAAACAGTCATACATGTACCTATGCTATCTAAAACTCGCATAGCACAGCACTAATGAGCAACATAGTGCGTAAAAAATACAAAACAACACTGGACATTTCCAATGCTTTTTTCTGCCAGAATATAGCGCCTGAGAGTAGGGACTTAACAAGTGTCAGTGTACTAGGCTACCAGAAAAAATTCTGTTGTTTACCTCAGGGGTATAAGAACAGCCCAGGACTGTTCTCAGCTCGTGTCACAATTTTACACGGGATTGACCCAGAAGCTTTGTCCTATGTAGATGATATCTATCTCACGGATGATGAATTACTACAACATTTAAGATGGGTAGCCCGCATTGTTGTAGGATTTGCTGAATTTGGCTACAAATTGAACTTAAAAAAAACAAAAATAGCCTTCCTCAGCGTCCTGTTCCTGGGATATGAGCTGTCAAGTGAAGGGAAGAGCCTAGCGACACATTTTTTAGAGAAATGCGCACAGTTACAGCCACCAAACACGATTAAAAAACTCCAATCACTATTGGGTTTCCTAAATTTTGGCAGAACTTACATTCCAGATTATGCTACACACATAAAACCTTTATATGACTTAATACGCCCCGATTTTTCAAGTAAATTCTGGACAATTGAACATACACGTATTCTTCGAGAGTTGCAGACAGATATGCTTGCAGCACAACACTTACATACGAAGGACAACAAAACACATTTGGTCATCAGAGTAATAGCTGGGGCCATCGGTTTCACCTATGTGACATTTAATGAAGGTGAGACAGTCTCAATTGCATACAAATTGCACTTGTACTCAGCGGCAGAACAACGCTTTGCTCAGACAGAGAAAATTCTCACTGCTGTACAGATGGCTGTCGTTAAAGAGAGACCTCTTGCCCAAGGAAAATGCATTATTGTCGTTTCTCGATCCCAGCCCTAGAGGCCGTTACAAAAGCTAGCGTTACAAACGCAAAAGCATTACATCCACGTTGGATACAATGGGCCACGGCTCTGACAGCCACTGATGTAGACTACATTTACGACCCAAAGTTGCAAACTCAAGAATTTTTACAATATGAAATAGAATACCCAGTTCCAGCAAATACATTGCCTATTGAGCAATATCATAGAGTCATGTACACCGATGGCTCGGCACACCCTGCAATTGGAACTAAACATCAATATTCTGCTGCTTGTGCAGTCGTAAGTGGCTACATGGAGGGCGATACATTTTTTCCTCTACATACCTTTACACAAACCCTAGGGGATTGTACAGCACAATTGGCAGAGCTAAAAGCTTTGCTGCTGGTACTTGAACACATGGACCCTGCACAGCCTACGCTGATTTTTTATGATTCAAAAGCATTGGAAATGTCCAGTGTTGTTTTGTCCAGTCTTTTAATGAATACCTGCATAACTGGCGCCAGAATGGGTTCAGAGATTCCAAAGGTAACACCATTAAACACAGACTACTGTGGGGGAAAGTAGCTGACCTGAAAGAGACGCTACCAAATGTCCACGTTGTACACAGACTTGGACACCAGCTCGTTGGAATACATGTTGCTGGAAATACACTGGCTGATGAAGCTGCAAAGTCAGCAGTGGCAGTAGCCACTGTAGCTGCAGTGACTCACTCGAGTTCCAAACCGGATGCAGACATTTGGGCTGCCGTGAGAGCTACAGCTGATGGTATGCCCTATCCTAAAGGATTTCCTAATAAATATACCTATTGAATGGGGGATCGCCTGAACACTGAAGTTAGAATACCAGGTGCAGGCGTAAGGGACATCCCCAATAAAGACATAAGACCAGGATTGATTACAGCAGCGCATGAGGGGGTAGCATCTGCCCATGCTGGCGTGGTGGCTACGATTTCAAAATTGCAGGCCCGTTTCTGGTGGTCAGGCCTCTACAAAGAGACCAAGCAGTATGTCCTTTGTTGTGACATCTGTCAACAAGTTAAAGTTTCCACTTCCATACGCCAAACGCCAGCCACAAACACCCCTCTTAATTTCTAACAAACCATTACAATGTGTGTACTTGGACTACTGTGGTCCCCTAACACCGGATAGTGCATACAAATATATTTTAGTCGCTGTTGATTCATGCTCCAGATTTTTATGGGTGTTGCCACAACGCTCGGCTGACGCTCAGACTGTTATTAAAGATTTGCGGGTCTTTATCGGTACATATGCAATTGCAGCTTTCCATTCGGACCAGGGCCCTGCTTTCGCCTCAAGGGCATTCAGGGATGCCAAGGCTTCGTTGGGGGTCCAACTCCAGTACTCGTCTCCATTTCATCCCAAGGAAAATAGTGTTGTGGAGCGATTAAACCATGATTTAAAGCAATCCTTGACAGCCAGTCTTAGGTACGGGTCGTAGTTGGCTTAACCACCTGTATGGAGTCCAGAGAGCAATAAATAATCTGCCTAGAAGGTCCCTGGGGGGTCATACTTCATATGAGTGCCTGTTCGGAACTCAAATGTATGTTCCGGATCTTAATGGCCCTGGCATGGAGGGAGCAAAAACACCTTTTGACATAAATGAACGTGTCACTGTCTTACAGGAATTACAACAGTTCCGTGAGGATAATTCTTCTAACAGTGCCACCTCCACAGGAATTAAGGATGTGCCTGTAACATCTTCCGGCTGGATTCCCAGAGTTGGGGATCTTCAATCAATCAATCAATCATTTCATTTGTAAAGCGCACTATGTACCCGTCAGGGTTTCGAGGCGCTGGGGGGGGGGGTGAGCTGTTAGCGGTCGAAGAGCCAGGTCTTGAGGAGTCTCCTGAAGGTGAGGAGGTCCTGGGTCTGTCGTAGAGAGGTGGGGAGAGAGTTCCAGGTCTTGGCGGCGAGGAAGGAGAAGGATCTGCTGCCGGAGGTCTTGCACTGGATCCTGGGGACGATGGCGAGGGCGAGATTGGCAGAGCGGAGTTGACGAGTGGGGGCGTAAAAGTTGAGTCTGGAGTTGAGGTAGGTAGGTCCGGTGTTGTGTAGAGCCTTGTGAGCGTGGGTGAGGAGTTTAAAGGTGATCCTCTTGTCCACGGGGAGCCAGTGGAGGTCCTTCAGGTGAGGGGAGATGTGACATCGGCGGGGTATGTCGAGGATCAGGCTGGCGGATGCATTTTGGATACGCTGGAGTCGTTTGATGTCTTTTGTTGGGATGCCTGTGTAGAGTGCGTTGCCGTAGTCAAGTCTGCTACTGACGAGGGCTTGGGTCACCGTCTTTCTGGTTCCTGTTGGGATCCACTTGAAAATTCTGCGTAGCATTCGAAGGGTGTTGAAGCAGGAAGAGGAGACGGCGCTGACCTGTTTGGACATGGTGAGGGCGGAGTACAGGATCTTGTACGTGAGGAAGTCGCTGTGAAAAAGGAATTTGGCCCTTCTTATCGAGCACCAGTCCCTGTACTAGGGATGCACGGTACCAGAACTGTTATTCTACCACCGTTGGCGGGTGCCAAAGAAAATTGTTTTGTCTCCATCGACAATGTCAAACTACATCATGTGGCTGATCCTGCACAGCCGACAAAGAGGAACATCCAGTAGTTCACGAATGCCTCTTGCTACTGGTGAAGAAGTTCCTCTACAAGTTGTTTACACCAACACCGACAGCTCTCCGAGCTTGGGGAGGGTGGAAGATGATCTTGCATTAGTTCCACTAACGTCAACTAATTTAGAAACATTTAACCAAGTCAACTCAACTCCAACACAAACGGATGGTGCTATCTATAGTGTTCCACCTCAGGAAACACCAATTCCACCACTGACAACGGTTCCGCCATTTGCACGAACTGCCTCTGGTTATTTTACCGACTTCAACGATGATTCTCGTTCGCCTCTTCGACAGCTGATTTGTCAAGTACACGTAAGCTAACAAACTGGCTTAAAGAAACGTATTTTATTTTTCCATGGAACTATCTATGGCTTTCTTTGACTGTCTTAGCCTTTCTACTTTGGATTGGTTTTGTCATCACCTTTTTCATATTAATACATTGTCATTTTCTTCCTGAAAGATCAACAGTTGAACTGGTGGAGGAGGTTTTGAAACCACATTTTTCATCACATAAAGTCCGAAGACACTTATCCTTTGTGAACATTTCCGCAGTGCCAATTCCTGATGGGATTGTGTGGGACAAAGTAATGTTTGATATATATGGCCCCCACAGAAGTTATTCAAATACCATATGTGTTCAAATTATCAATGAATGATATAGTAATACCAGGCATTGTTTCTGATGATTGGGATGTGAGAACAGTTAATTCTACGATGAGTGATTTGCAATACTATACTGTCTTTGAGAACAAAGATGTTTACCAATTTAAAGAAAATGATGGTGATATGTTTTGCTATAATTATTATGGGCACCATTTCATACATAGAGCGAGCAGTCCCAGAACTGTTTTTAATTACACGCAATGGGAACATTGCCGACTCCGTCACAGGGGAGTTCCAAAACATTTTCTGAAAAGTTTGCATATTTTTCTGGGCATAATCAAAAGAATGCTGAGTCATATTACTTTAAAGTACCACCTACAAAGGATATACATATGTTAATGACCAATACGAAATTCATATATTCGGAATCCTTTGTTTCCCGGTTATCGATAGAAGGCTATGAATATTGGCTTAAATCAATTGATCTGAAAAGTGTGTGGTGAACAAGAAATTAGCAAATTAAGGGAAAGGAAGCCTTGTTTAGAGCATGCCTTATTCGTGTACAAATGATTTTTTAAATGAAACAGTACAACAGACAAGCTGTTTAGGCTTAGCTAAAATTATGGAATTAAACATACCCAGTATGCCTGCCCCTGCCAAGTTTTATGAATGGCAAAAATATACAAATGCAACTGAAATTGAACTTGATGAGTGGGTCCAGAATGGTACATTTAATGCATCACTGACATGTCCTGGCGGGTGGTTATTGTGGCCAATAGATACAAATGGGTGTCATCAACATTTTATTAACTCCTCTGGGGGGTTTAGGACAAGTAGGCCAGACCTTCGCTATATATCATCAGAACATGCTGGTATAATTACAACATATAGTGTGGGAAAACTATGCCAGCAGTGGCTAAAATCATCCTCACTAGACGCGGTTAGAGAACACCTAAGTCTCCTGTCTAACTCCACTGACTTACAAGATTTCTTGTCAGGCCCCAGAACACCACGTAGGAAGCGTTTCTTATATACAGTATACAATGAGATTTGGAAACTTTCCCAACAAGATGCTGCTGCCCGGTTAAGGCAAATAGATCAGGAAAATCTCTAAAAAAGGCATTAGCTGTTGTGGATAATGGGATGAACACCTTGTCCGACCGGATATACACCATAAATAATATTGTCTCTTCTGCTATAAACATTATACAATCAGATATGTCTTCTTTGCACCATCAACAGAGTCAGATCAGGTCCATTATGCAGTTGGATTGGACGCTTCAAACATTGAAGGCAGGTCGCATCCCATGGCAGCATGTCAGTGCAATGGAGATATTTTCTTCTTTTAATCTAACGCGACAACAACAACTAATGGCTAAGAAGGAAGCGACTTATGTCATGCTTAACATCGAGAAACTAGAAAAGTTGCCTTTTACTGTGGCCGAAATACCATCGGCTGAGTGGTTAATACATGGGGTTATTAATTTGCCTTTTTCCACATTACAATTCACCTCCTGTTTAAAACACATTGCGGTAGGCAGATATGAAAAACTGGGAGATAGTTACATTCATAAGGTGTGGAAGCTTCCCTTCTCATACAAATGCTTCAGTGGCATGAAAGAGGTCTTTCTTAGCAGTAGTGAATACGAGACTCCAGTCGGCCATTCGATGGTTTGTAAACAGCTGTCCTTGCATGGGGCGTGTAACGCCTCAGCTGCAAACTTGGCTTGTTATCTAAAGGGAGTCCAAGTCCCCTTGATTAGACCTACGTTCCAGATGCTTTCAAACAGCAGCTACGTCCTCCTCAATGGTGAAGGCTGTTGTGGTATGCGGGCCGGAATAGTTTATGTTGTTTCGGTCTCTAAAGTCATTAAATGCTGCGGGAACGTACTGTTTCCCCCCACTAAATTTAAGGAGGTAGCTGATATTTGGCCTCACATTGCTACTTCAAATGTGAATTTTGACAAGTTAAACAGACTCAAGGCTTTATTGTTTCAAAAGCATGTGGCCCCTACATCTGCGCGCGCGACCTACGCACTTCAAGTGGGAAGGTCATCAGCAGAAATACAGTTCCTGTTCAATACAAACTTTCCGAGACACTTTGGTGAACTTGTGGGATGAATATTTAATGTGTCCAGTACAACTGGAATCGCAAATTTTTTCAAAGCTGTTGGTTCTGGTTTCGTTCACACCTTCTCCTCCATATTGGGTTTGATACCTTCAGCTATCCACTCAATTTTCGGTAGTATTTTTGGGGGATTTCCGATAACTTTGGCTTTATTAGCTGGTATCCTGCTGTTGCTGTTGTTTATGCGCAATGTCTGTCCCGCCACAACAAGGAGAAATGACGGCGCTCCCATCAGCGCAGCTGTGTCGTGAGCGTATGATGCAGTATTTTGAAGCAACACTCCTGGAGCAATTGGAGTGTGACTGGTCTTTGTCATTCAGACCGGTTTTGTTTTGTGTGCAGCCCGTGTTTTGGTGCCTCTGGTGTTCTTTCGAACATGCACTGGAAGTCTGTCTTTCAAAGCAGCGCTGGCCTGCAGTAGATGCTGATCTGTTGATGTTCTCGCTGAGGGTTCATTACCAGACATGCGCATTGAGGTTGCGTTTGCTGCGTGAAGGTAATTATGAGTTACCCTTCCTGGAGGAAGTTGTCGACAACTTATCAATGGGCACTCCACGGGATGCCACCTTGGTTGACACTGGCGCTTTAGAACACACCTGCTCCTTGATCCTTTTTCGCGAGGACTTTCCGGCTTTGACATCTGCCGAAGTGGAAGATCTCCTGTTCTCCATGACTCGTACCTAGTTTGGAACTTTTCTAAATTGACATGTCTTTTTAATTCGATTATAAGTCACATGCTCATGTTTTAAATTGCCACGTACTATGCTTGTGTGTCCCTTTAACTTGTCCAAATTGACCTGGTTTTTATATATATCTTAGGTTGAGCTTTTAGCAATGAAATTTTAGTTTTGGCTTTGAACCACTTTCAACCGACATGGGGAGGGTGTTGTGTAGCCATTTTAGTTATAGCTCCATGCATGTTATTTTAACACACTAGGCCGCTGTGCACCTTAACCTAGATATATTTTATTCGGCTTTGCATTGTTATTCTTACAATAACCATTTTTACGGTCTTGTTTTATTTTCATCTATCTAACTGTTTTTGCTTAGCCTAGTACTGTGTTCTCAAACAAGACATTCTTGATCACTCTGTGCTTCATTCAAGGCTACAGTTTGGTACATTGCCGGTGAACGTGGTAGAAGTTTAGTCTCCAACATTCATAGAAAATACACATCCTTACGTAGGGACATTTTCTCAGAACATCAGTTGTGTTATATAAAAACACTTCCTAGTCCCATTACACATTAAGAGGGAGATTCCAGCCAGGGAACCACTACTGTATGCTGATTGCTGAATGCTTCGCTACAGATGCTTACGCAGACTACAGGCCTTTGTTCAGGCATGAGGGTTGATGTCTTCCCGGGGGAACCTGAAAGGCAGAATTAGAGCTTAACATGCTGTACTCAGATTATGATTTAGATAGGAAATAATCCATTGATCATAGTGACAATATGATAGCGTTATTTTTATGCTTCACTCTTCTCGTCACCATTTTGATACTGTCATGTTGTGTCGTCCTGGTTATTGCAGCTCACGCTTTGCTATCTAAGATGCAGTCGTTTTTATTAAACTAATCATTGAAACATATACTGCTTCTGTTTGTCATTTATATCTGAGACTGAATTGTAAATGAGAGAACCAGATGTGACCTGAGTGACCACGACTTCCCTGAGAAGCCTAATATGTCATGCGCTCGGCTGCCCAATCATCACTATCCTCAGGTAGAGATGAGGCACTGCTAGTTGGCCGGAGCAAAACCCCGATTTAGAGCGGCAGGTGGCATCCGCAGTGGGTTAGACCCAGTCTCGCACACCGTGGACAATCCTGCTGCTCAAAATCCAGTAGTCTCATTAGAATAATGAGAGCCTACGCGACACCTTGAAGATAATGGCTTGCTCAACCCTTCTCAATCCGACTTCTGGCCCAACCACAGTACCAAGACCACCTTTATTGCAGCAACTGACATTATCAGACACCTCCTTGACCTAAGAAGAACAGCAGCCATCATCCTCTTTGATCTATCTGCTGCCTTTGACACTGTCTCCTACCCCACCCCCATCACCAGCCTCCACAGCACTGGCATCCAAGACAACACACTCCACTGGATCGCCTCCTTCCTCTCTGGACACACGTAGAGGAGCCTCCTCCCCGCCTTTGTCTCCATACCAAAAGACATTATCTGCAGCATTCCCCTGGGCTCCTCACTCAGCCCCACCCTCTTCAACACCCACATGACCTCACTGGCAGACATCGCATGCACCCACAGCTTGAACATCATCTCCTACACCCAGCTCGTCCTATCCCTCACCGACGATGCCTCCACCACAAGAATGAACTTTCAAAACACCATGCCAGAAATCGTCACCTGGATCAGGACCAACTGCCTCAAGCTAAATTCGGGCAAGACAGAGATCCTCATCTTCAAGAACAAGCCCCCCCATGGGAAGACACATGGTGGCCCGCCACCCTAAGCCCCCCTCTTACAACTAACAACCACGCATGCAGTCTCTGCATTATCCTGGACTCCCAGCTCACCATGAAACAACAGATCAAGACCGTCTCCTCTTTCTGCTTCTATATCCTCTGCATGCTCCGCAAGATCTTCCAATGGATCCCTATCACAACCAGGAAGATAGACACCCAGGCCCTGATCTCCAGCCATCTTGACTACGGCAACTCACTTTTTGCCAGAACCACAAAGCAGCTCCTGAACTGCATCCAGACAATCTAGAACACAGCATCAAGACTCATCCTCGATCTCCACAGAAGAACCAGCACCTCTCCCCAGCTCAGGGCCCTCCACTGGCTCCTCGTCCAGCAAAGGTGCTACTTCAAGCTCCTCACGCATGCCTACAAGGCCCTCAACGAAGCCAGATCTACCTATATCAACAAACGCATCACATTCCACCAACCCACCAGACAGCTCCGCTCAGCCAACCTCGTCCTGGCCTACGTCCCCCGCATTTGTCGGGAACATCTCGGTGGCTGCTCCTTCTTCCACCCCGTTGACAAGTCCTGGAATGACCTCCTCCTCCACCTGCGCACCATCCTTTCTCTGGAAGACTTCAGAAGACAGCTCAAGATGTGGCTTTTCGACATCCATCACCAGCCGGCCAAGACTCACAGACTCCCCCCAGTACCTGGAGACTGCCCGGGGTGACAAGTTTGCACTCTACAAGTCTTTGTGATTGATTGAATCTCAGTAAAATATTAATGCATATCAATGGACTTTGAACTTGAGCTTCTTAAAAAATTTAGAGAATAACCTAGACTATTATAGAAATTAGTAGTGATTGGCAAGGTAAGCAGGACTCTTACCATATTTGTAAGATTAGAGCATACAATGGGTCACTAGTATCCAGGATAGATGACTAGATTGTAGTCTTCCACTAACTAATTTAATTTCAGATTTCTGCTGCTGAAGATTGTCAATAGACAACTTTGGAGGAACGTCAATATTTCTATTCCATTCGGTTTCTTGAAAGTACTGATCATTATCAGGCTTTTAAGGAAAATGGAACTGGTCTGGCAAAACCTTAATTAAAAATATTGCTTGTAGAATTATAGAGCAGCTTAAGTTCATTGATCCTGGCAGTTTATATTATATTTAAAGTGGAAACAGCAGCCACAATATTTGCTTTGTTTTACTACAGACTTATCCATAAAAATGGGTACAGCAATTTAGAAAAAGACAGTTATTTCTTTTTGCCGAAGGATGAAAAGCCTTCTTTATGTGAGTGCTGTCAAACAATAACCCTATTTAATGTTGATTCTAGGCTAGTACCTACTACATCTTTTGTGGCAATTGTTGACTGTGATGCCTCCAAATATCCATCCTGATAAATATAGGGCTGGAGAAAGGGAGGGGACAAATTCTACTTATATTCATAGTCTAACAACACTAATTGGTTTAATGCCACAACAGGCGCACCCCCTGACTGTGGCCAGAAACATTGTTCCATCTGTCTGTTATGTGTTGTGCTCATAGTCAGGGGAAACTGTACCCTGGCCTCTGCCTCATATACTGTGGGCTTTCTGTATCTACTGCCAGAGCAATGAAATGAGGTATAGAAGCTTTATCACTATCTCATCTCATGCCAAGAACTGTTCCCTGAGCTATGCGATGCATCGCCCAGGCCTTCTCACCCACAGTGCTGCAGCTCATCGGACAGCTCTGGCTGATTACCACTGTTTTGAAATGGATTGTCAGCTCCAGCTTAGCAGAATGAGAGGAAGGCAATGTAAAAAAATGGTATGGCATATTGTGGCTACAATGTGCACTCTGGCATGGTGATGGTGCTTTGTATATTGGAAGCAATGTGAATAGTATCATGGCAATGACGCTTCAAATAGTAAGGGGATATAGACACAGGTGCTGTGCATGTGCGTTCTGTGTGTACACTGCCGAGGCTTTACATACACCAGTCCCGGGACACATAGCAGATGTCAAGCCTACGTCATCACCCCTTACTGGCTGCCCTATTGAGCGGAACATTCAGCAGGCTACACTGTAAAACGTGCCTTTATTTGGCAAATCAGTGAGGCCTTTAGCAACTCTGACAAGCATTTGCAAAGCAATAGGTCTCACATATACTTGAGTTTAAGCTATTTAGTTTTGTAAATTTATAACTGGACTTCTTTTGCCACATTAATTGGTCAACCCTGCCCCATATTTTGGTCCTTTCTACCACATAATTCCAGTGGCTCTGCATATAACTAAAGGGCTAATAGGCCTACTGTAATATGTTGTCAAACAAGGCTCTTAAAACACAAACTACTCCCAATGCAAAACAAAAGTTCCAACCATAAGAAAGCTTACAAATACATTGAATGGTGGGATTGGTTATTATTTTGGGGTCCCTGCTAACGTAGTGTGGGGACCCAGAGATGATCTAGACAGAAAGAGCACGTTGTGGTCAACACGTTTTGAAGGTGGTCCCATTGTCCTAGGACCACCATAGTTATGAGCAAAAATGTTTTGCAAAAGGAATGCCTTGCAAAGCATTATGGGGTGAGTTTCTGAGTGCTATGAACATTGTAGTATGTTAACTGAAATATTCAGAACAGCCCCTAGAAAACACTACAATAAAATTAACTTTTCTAAGAAACATGGGCATGTAACAATATAGCTTACCCCTAGAGAGCATAACCACATGAAAACAGAATAGCACAAAATAATACAGTGCAACAATTTGTACAGCCCCTGCAAGACATATTACATTTTTAATAGGAGTAAACATACTATAACGATATCACAAATATAACTCTTAAAACACAAACTACTCTCAGCTATAAAACAAAAGTTCCAACCATAAAAGAGCTTTAAAAACACAGAATGGTGGGAAGGGTTATTATTTTGGGGTCCCAACTAACCTAGTGTGGGGACCCAGAGATGACCCAGACAGAAAGATTGTGTCATGCTGAACGTTTTGATGGTTGTCCTATTGTCCTAGGACCATCAAGGCTGAGTTATAGGCAAAAATGTTTTGTAAAAGAATGCTTGCAAAGGATTATGGGGCGAGTTTCCAGAGTGCAGTGAGTATTGTAGTATCAGCTCTCCCGCTGTGTTGGGAGAGCTGCTTTGAGGTTTTCTGTTTTTTTACGTAAAGCACTTATCAATTACAGGTATTTTTGTTTAAGCTATGGAGCGTGAAGGGGAGAGCCAAAAGAAATGACTGATTATGTAAAAGTAAAAGTAAAAGTGTGAACAATGTGTCAGTGCTTCACTACGACCAATGGAGTTTGCCTTGCTGTTCTGCACTGTTCACTCTCTGAGGTCCATGCCCGCCATGGAACACAAAGGGGAGAGACAAAAGAAAAAAATAGTTTGCCCACACTGAAGTACATCTGCAATCATGCAATAATCCATGTAACAGGGTCAGTCTATGAGCCGATAACAAAACCGCCTCAAGGCGGGACAAACCTAAAGCATTTACCAATGACATCAAGGGATTTTTGAAAGGCAAGCCCATGAACCAGTCAAAGTGATAGGCGTGGTTAAAAGCCCGCAGAATGCTTACAAAGGGTTGAAAAGTGCTTTTGCGGTCGACCTAAAAATGAATAGGCACTGTAGAATATTTGACAACACTTTCTGATGTATATTTTAAATACCCTGGCAAATTATGTCTGCACCAAATACATAATAACTTCATTTCTGGGGGCAGTTCATTTTCTGACATATGTTTGATGGGCCATTTATTATCTGGCACAATCATATCATGGTACAGTATTTTATTTTGAAGGTATTTCCCCAGGCATAGAATTCACAATGTTTTTGCCACAGTGGCTCTCTTTTATCATGTAGGCAGTGCACATTATCTAGCACACTTACTTGGCTGTTTCACATGTAGTGTTTGCATAATTCAAACAATACTATTAAAAGCACATACATAAATTGCTGATACAATAGCTATTGTTTCTGACTATGCTGGAAAATCTTGGAGTATTGCAGCGTCTCTTTAGTACCCTTTCAAAACTCCTTGGCCTGGGGTTGTAAACGAGTCTCTTCAAGATCGACTATTCCATTTTCCGCTGGGTGGAGTGTTTCCGTCATGCACTCTGCCTGAAGGAGCCGCTTCTGGGGGGAACCTCCACATCCTGGAGCGTGGTGTCTGTTGGTGCTGTGGTAGTGAGAGCATCATCAGACAGCCTGCAGCAGCTAGCGCTCAACTGGGGGACATGGTGGAGGTCCTGCTTACTGGACACTGCAGCACTGAGAAGACTTGATGTCCAGCTACAGTCGGAAGATTTCACCTTGGCGCATTGATGTTGGTGACGGTGCGTGGTGTGCATGCGGAGCTTGGCAGAGTTTTTCATTTAGAAGAAGTGAACCATGAGGTGAGCAGATTGCTGGCAGTGGTCCCTCTGGGTTACATCAGGTTCCCCAATGGTAAGCTGGGGCAGGCCGGTAAGACTACAGAAGCGGCCTGCCTAGTTGCCAGTGCGGCTTGTAGTCTTCTGTGTTCTGGCTCATACTTTTGTGCTGCATACCCCTCGCCCTCATTTAGCTTCCAACCCTAACTGCTCCATGCTAAGGGCAGTAGATAACAGTATGCAAGTGACAGAAGCGACTTGATGGTGTTGCTCTTCCTTTTAAAAGGTAGCTGGTCCCCGGCAGTTGACACTTAGACAGTTCCCACTGATTGAGGTACCGGTACGCTAGGCACAGTTAGCTACACTTCCCCATGGGCTGGTTGGCTAAATCAAGAAGGTTATATTTTGGGACTCTACAGAGCGAGGGCATACTCCTGGGAAAGTCATGGTGGCAAGAGGGGCTAAAATGATGAAAGTGTCCTACAACACTCCAGGTGTCTGCAATACTAATTCAGAAAAGCAAAGTCAGGAGCGGTCCGACGAGGGTCCTAAGAAGATCATCTCTTCCCCACAATCCAAGGGCGGGGCAGCTACTAGGCCACCGCAATTAACTCTTCACTGCCACCATCCCACACAATTAATAATTTCGCTATGTCAGCTTCTGTGGAGGGAACCCTTACAGGGGAGAACAAGAAACTTTTATACCCACTATTTGATCGCAAGGTGGTTGATCCAGTATCACTGGAGAGTGGGGTACTATCTCTAACATCACCTGGTCCAGAAGGAGAGGATGCAGAGGAAATACCTCAGTCTATTCCCCTAATTCCGTAATTCGGCAGTTCATTGTGGGAAGCACCAATACCAGACAATTAGAAGGGCGCCGAAGGCAATTCAGCACTTTGGTCAATGCTCTCCCAAAGGAGCGGTAGTGATTTTCTTCCTAATGAAATACCAAACAAGGTCGGAAAGGACACTCAGCTGGGGGCCGTGCTAAATCAAATCCTGGGAGAATTTAAAATATTGAGATTAGCCCAGGAAAAAGCCCACTTGTAAGTCCAGGCACATTTGGGCAGCATCAATCAGAATTTACTCCACATTAATTCAAGGTTGTCGCAAGCAGAGCAGTATATATCAGATCTAGAGGACTTTCAGGGATGCGTGGAACCTCAGAAAGATCACTTCAAATGGGAGATCCCTGAGACTCAAATCAAAAAGGATGATTTGGAAAACTGAGCCGGGTGCTCCAACCTACGCTTTGTCGGGATTCCAGAGGGCTGTGAAACCGGCAAGGATCCAGTTAAATTCTTAACAGACCTTGGAGCATATTTATACTGGTTTTGCGCCAAATTTGCGTCATTTTTTTAAATGCAAATTCAGTGCAAAACGAACTCCATATTCATACTTTGGCGCTAGACCCATCTATTGCCAAATTTATGAGTTAAAGTCATTTTTTGGACGTGGAAACAATGAGCTGCAAAGTAGGCGTTCCCGTGCAAAAAATTACTCTATGGCCTTAGAGCCATATTTATCCCCTGTGCTAAAATCACACATGGGAGGGAGGAGGAGGGGTCAAGAAATGGTGCAAAGATTGCTTTGCACCATTTTTTAACGCCTGGGTCAGGGCAGGCATTAGGGGACCTGTAGGCCTATTTCCATGGTGGAGCACCATGGAAAAAGCCCAAAGGTGTCCTCCCCAGGCCCTAGGGACACCCCCACCACACCAGAGGGACAGCGGAGGATGGGGAACCCCATCCCAGGTAAGTACAGGTAATTACAGGTAAGTATTTTATTTCTATTTTTAAAGTGCCATTGGGGCCCTGAAATGGGGGCCCCCCTACATGACACTGGGTGCAATGCCCATGCCCAGGGGACCCTGGTCCCTTGTGCTGGCTATTGGGGTGGTAGGCATGAATCATGTGGTATGGATGGTTTTGTGTCAGAAAATGACTCTAGGCAGGTTAGAGTACTCTCCTCTATCCTGCCCAACGTCATTTTTTGGTGCAAAACCCCCTTCTTCCATACCGCCAGCCCCACCCGACTAACATCATTTTTTTTTAACGTTAACCTACCCTTCACACCAGCTTCCACCATACCATAAATATGGTGCACAGCTGGTGCACAGAAATGGTACGAGCCGGTGCTAAACTTTTTGGTGCAGAACTGCGTTAGTGCAGTTTTGCACCAAAAAGTATGAATCTGGACCTTTATTCGTCATCATGTTTTCCCTGAGGGGCCTCCTGAGCCAAAAGATCTTTCCATCATACGGGCCCATCGTGTCCCTTCAATCAAACCTACTAATTCTAAGTATCCCCTGTCCTTTTCTGGTTAATTATGGAGATTTCAGGGTCAAAGAAAGGATTTTATCAGCGGCAATCGGATTCAAAGGCTTCCAGCTGCACAATAAGGGCTATTTTAATATCTTTCCACATATGTCAGCATCAGCAGCTCATCACTGTTGGGATTTTGAATGGGTGATTTACCCTTTGAAAAAGCAAGGCATCCAGGCAGCTATTGTTCATTAATCTAAACTTAAAGTGTTGATACAAGTCCACTTTAATTTTTTATGAAAAATTGAGCACGAAAATTAATTGTTACAGTCAAGGGAGATAGGCCCTTACTTGAAGGGGATATTGCAACACCAAAGATAAGAGGGTATTGAAGGAACTTAAATCTTATGGATTTAGTGTTGGGGTGATCACTGCTTTCTGCCGCTGATGTTTGAACTATTTCCCTTGACAGGGGGGTTATTGGTGGGCATACAGTTAACTGACTAATAATCAACTAAAGCACTTCATCAAGTCAGTTCTACGTAGTACATACGGCATTCGTGTGCGTGTTTCGCTCACTAGGTGCTGTCTAGATTTCTAGATTTTGTCATAATATGCGGAAATGCCTTTTCCCTTTTTTTTAAAAGGATATCTTTTAAGTTGTTAGTTGCTGGCCCCGGAAGACGGCTTCTTAGGTGCGATATCAAGGCAAGCAGCTAAAGGGCGGGGGCTGGGAGGTGAGTGGTTCCTCTTTGAGAGCCCCAGGCCAAGCTGCCTCAAGGGTAATGGGAGGGAGCGAGGGAAGTAGGTAGGGAGGGCTTGAGGTTTTGGGGGACTAGGTGGGTGTATTTGGTGTGGTGGGAGGGAGGGAAGGGCACTGAGTTTTGGGGAGAAAGGTTGGTGTGGTGGGAGTGGTGGGCATGGTGGTGGGATTCATTATATAGTGAAAAGATGAAGCAGCGCAACTATAGTGTCAATTGTTGGCCAGTTACCAAACACAGGTGTGGTGGGTACCCTAATAACTCTACGATGGATTATAGATCACTCAATATTTTGTCTTGCAATGTGAATTGTTTTATTAATCAACAGAAGCAGAGTGCAATGCTGGTGTGGTTTAAATTCCTTATGGCCAATATAATTCTCTTGCAGGAAACAAATTTTAAATTAGCAGCGCCCACAATTACATTTCCCGGTTATATTCAGCATGTTTCCTTAGCTTCAGCTAATGCTGCAGTCCGCGGTGTCGCAATATTATTTGCAAAAAGATTGTCTCTGAAATAATTAAGGTTTACAAAGGTCTTAATGCTAGATGGATTTAGGCTTAAATGAAGCTCTACAACGAATTGATTAATTTTGTTAGTATTTATGGTCCAATCGAGGATTCACCCGAGATACTGTCCACTCTTTATAATTACTCTAAAGGGATGTCAGGCCTTTAAGTGATAGAAGGTGATGAGCAAATTACTTACCCTCGGTAACAAATTATCTGGTAGAGACATATTCTAGTTGCAGATTCATTACCCTAGAATTTCCCACAGGCGTCTGTCTGGATCCAGAGATTTTTCTTCTAGCAGTACCTCTGCGCACCGTCAGGTGGCGTTGATCGACTCTGCATTCGTCGTTGGCATCATAGTCGCCATATATGATGTTGCAGTTCCTATATTGGTGCCACCCCAGTGCACTGACATCATTTCTTTTCACGACTTTCCACACCAGAAGCATGGAGCCATGAAGGACACTGACACTTGTGCACCAAAGCTAGGGCCCTAAAGTGGATGTACCTGTCCCTAGAAATCAATTTGCAGAGTGGGGAGGATGAGTGGGCAGGTAAGGACTCTGAAACGAGAAAATATCTCTGCCAGATAATTTGTTACCAGAGGTAAGTAACTTGTTCATCTGATAGAGACTTCTAGTTGCAGATTCCTTACCTTAGAGTAAATACCCAAGCAATGCCATCCCCAGGAGGTGGGTCCGCAAACCAAGATCATATGAGGAAATCCTGCAGGACTGAACGGTCGAAGTACCCATCCCTGCGGACCTGACTGTCCAGGCAGTAGTGTTTTGTGAACATGTGCAGAGATGCCCACATTGCTGCCTGGCAGATGTATGGGACTGGAACTCCGCATGCTAACGCTTTGGTTGCACCTTTCTCTCTGGTAGAATGAGCGTGCAAGACTTCAGGGGATTTCTTCTTGGCCATCGCGTAGCATATTTTGATGCAGAGAACAACCCTCCTACAGATGGTTCTCTTCTGCACCACCCAACCTTTCTTTGTGCTCACAAATCCTAGAAAGAGTTGATCACTGTTAGACCTGGCATCCTTGCTGTGGTCGCCCCTAGCTTTTTGCATCTACTTCCCAGGTTGTTGCTGTGTACTGGACTCTGTTTTTGCTAATTTTTGATCACTGCTGACCAGTGCTAAAGTGCAAGTGCTCCCTATGTGAAATTGTATGTGTAATTGGCTTTTCCATAATTGGCATATTTGAATCACTAGTAAGTCCCTAGTAAATTGCACTAGAGGTGATTTGGGTCTGTAAATCAAATGTTACTAGTGGGCCTGCAGCACTGATTGTGCCACTCACATGAGTACCCCTGTAAACATGGCTCAGACCTGCCACTGCAGTGTCTGTGTGTGCAGTTTTAAACTGCCAATTTGACTTGGCAAGTGTACCCACTAGCCAGGTCTACATGTTCCCTTTTTATATATGTAAGGCAACCCTAAGGTAGGCCCTCGGTAGTGCCATGGGCAGGGTGCAGTGTATGTTAAAGGTGGGACATGTACCGTTGTGTTTTAAATTTTCTAACAGTGAAATACTGTCAGCTTTAGTTTTCACTGTTGCAAGGCTTAACTCTCTCATAGGTTAACGTAGGGGCTGCCTTTAAGTATCCTTAAAGTGTAGTTCACCTGTGAAACCAGATAGAAATATGGAGTTTGAGATCTCTCAACTCACAATTTAAAAATACATATTTTAGTGAAGTTGTTTTTTAGATTGTTAGTTTGAAAATGCCACTTTTAGAAAGTAGCCATTTGTTTGTTTTAACACTTCTGTAACTCTGCCTTTTTGTGGATTCCCTGTCTGGGGCAGACAGTTGGGCTGTTTGTGAAACTCCTCTAGACAGTGACACAAAGGGAGCTGGAGTGTAGCCTGCATGTCCTGCTGAGCCATCTGGGCTAGAGTGGAGGGAGGAGTGGTCCCTTACACTTGAATGGACTGTTCCTGCCCTCACACAATGAGGTCTCCAACCTGCTGGTGTGTGTCTGGGACATGGCCTGGTCAAGGCAGGATCCTGTAAACAACAGATACTTTTCTTTGAAGTTGGGCAACTTCAAAGGCTGAAAGGGGTATAAGTAATGGACCTAAAGCCCCAGACTTTAGATTTCTTCAAGATTTGTTTCTGGAACCAAGAGGAATCTCTGCCAAGGAGAAGAGATGAAGAGCTGAGGAGAAGTGCTGCACCTGCCTGTGAATGTGCTTTGTTGGGCTATCCTGCAGTTGCTGCTTCTGCCTGTGAAAAGGGACAAAGACTGGACTTTGTGGTAAATTCGTGCTTGAAAAGAATCTCCAAGGGCTTGGAAAGTTCTTGCCCCCTGTTCTGAAGTCTCAGGGCTATCAAAGACTTCCTCTTCCAGCACCTGGACTCTCTGCTGAGACTCCAACCCTGTCAAGTGGTGCCTAATCGAGTCCCTGGGCCCTTGAAAGGAGAAGCTAGTGGAAAACCGAGAAGATTCAAGGAAGCTGACTTCAGACCACTCTGGACTGGTGCCGCTGCCGAATCCTCTGATGCCGCCTACAACCAAAGCTGTGGTCCTCACTGGAGTGCGATGACACCATGGGCCCGAGGCTGCTGCAGCCTCGCCGAAGTCCGCGACTCCATGGAAGTGCCCGCACCACGTCGTGACCGCAGACATCGACTCTGCCGGAAGTGCGAGGATCCAACGCTTTGCACCGACGACACCTCACCTCCACCGCTCCACAGCAAGGACCTGACGCCTCTTTGTGACGCCTACACTCCTTCGCTCTGCAGCACCGGAACCGACGCCCCCTGGGATCCAGCGACGCCGCGATCCCCGACTCCGTGCACCAGCTTGTTTCCTCATATTCACAAGGTGCTGTACCTGGGGGTCCGTGTGACTCCATGACCAGCACCATTAGCGTTGAATTGTCAGGAACGACTCTGTCACAACACCGTGATATCACCAATTCGAAGCATTTGTGCTTCTAAGAGCTATATTGAAGTTTAATCTTTTAAAAATTCATAACTGTGCTTGTGTATGTTGGATTTTTGTCGTTTTGGTCTTGTGTTGCTCAGATAAAAATTGGCTATTTTTTTAATCTGGTGTTGAGTCATTTTTTAGTGTTTCCACTGTATTACTGTGTGTGTTAGTAGCAATAGTTTACACATTGTCTCTGGGTTATGCCTTTCTGCTCGTGCCAAGCTACCAAGGGGGTGAGCTGGGGTTAACCGGGTGTGTTTCTCCTTTGCCCTGGCTAGACTGAGGGTCTTTGCTTGGACAGGGGGTAACCTGACTGTCAACCAAAGACCCCATTTCTAACAATCATCCACCCGGAACTCTTTGGTACGATCAAGATACAACACTAACACTGTTTTTGGGTCCAGGCGGTGGAGTCTCTCCTCTTCTCTAAAGGATGTAGGGGGTGCATAAAAAGTAAGCAAGGTGTTGGATTGGCCTACATGGAAGAGCGTAACCATTTTTGGAAGAAAGGAGGCCCATGTGCGTCGCACCACTTTGACAGGATAGATGGTAAGGTTGAGCAGCTTAGATGACAAAGCCTGTAGCTGGCCTGCCTACAAGGGCAGAGTTAATGGCCTTGAGGAAGGCTGTTCCGAGTGTCAAAATCCTGATGGGAGCACACATAAGGAAAGTGAGAACCACATTCAAGTCCCATTGGGGCATGATAAAAAGTGAAGGAGGAAATATCTAGGTAAGATCTTTAAGGAACCTATTGACAATAGGAGAGGTAAATAAAGAGTGTTGATCAGGTAATCTCAGAAAGACTGAGATCGCAGACAAATAAACCTTAAGCGTGCCTTAAGCAGAGCCCCACTGGGCGAAAGAAATTATAATCAAAAGGGTCTCAGAAAAGAGGGGCAAACAGGTGGTAAACAAATTTGTCTGTGCGCCTTGCCACAATGTTGTTCCATCACAGGTGTATACTGTTTTGGTGGAGGGACACCTGGCTGCCAAGATAACATCACAGAATTAGGGTTGATGGTCAAAAGCTGTCAACTGCCACTCCTCAATATCCACAGAAGAAGGCGGAGACTGGACAGATTCAGGTGAAGGACCCTCCCCTGCTGCTGCAACAGAAGATTTGCCCAAGGGGGCAGACTGATCAAAGGATCAATGGCCATGCTCAATAACTAGGGATACCAAACTCTTTCTGCCCAGTCCGGAGCCACAAGTATTAATTGGGCCAGTTTGTTCGTTCATGATCTTCTTGAGAACTCTGGGCAGAAGTGGTAAGGGCAGACAGGTGTACAGGAGGCCTGAGCTCCACTGGAGACAAAGAAAGTTGTAGAGTGGGTGCTGTCTTGGAAACTCCAATGCAGCAAACTGCTGACATTGTGTGTTCTCTACTGAGGCGAGCAGATCTAACCAAGGCTCTCCCCACTATTGAAAACAGCCTTGGATGGAGGACCCATTCATGATTGACCAGGCACTGTTGGCTGAGTTTGTTGGCCCTGGCGTTCAGAAAGCCTGTCAGATGTTGAACCACGAGGGATATGCCCTCCTGTTCCAGCCATGTCCAGAGGCACGGAGCCTCCTGACAAAGGGACCACAACCCCACCCCGCTCTGCTTATTGCAGTACCACATGGCGGTGGTGCTGCCCATGAACACCTGCACCACTTTCCCTTTGAGAGAGGGAAGGAATGCTTTGAGTGCCAGTCTGATCACCCGGAGCTCCAAAAGATTGCTGTGGAGCCCGATCTCCTTCGGAGATTAAATGCCTCTGATCACCACCTCTCCCATGTGACCATCCCATTCCGGGAGTGACGCATCTGTCACTACTATCAGATCTGGTTGGTGAAGGGAGAAGGAGCTGCATCTGGCCCAATTGTGGTTTGTTAACCACCACTGCAGATTTTGTGCAGTTCCCTCAGAGATCTGAACCACATCAGAGGGATTCCCCTGATGCTGTGCCCACTGGAACTTCAGGTCCCACTGCAGAGCCTGAATATGCCATATAGCATGAGACAAAGCAGGATGCAGGCAGCCATGAGGTGCCTCAGAGTCATTCTCACCGAAATCCAGGATAGAGACTGAAACATTGGTATCATAGCCTGAATATCCTGGACTCGCCGCTCGGGAGGACAGGCTCAAAACTGCACTGTGTCCAGAATAGCTCAGATGAAAGGAAGCGTCTGAGAGGGAGTCAGGTGTGACTTAGGCATTTATGGTGAACCCCATTGAATGCAGAAGGTCCCCCATAGTCTGGAGTTGGGACAGCCTGGGGTGAGACCACCTTCCACAACCAGTGGTGGAGGTTGGTGGAGACTGAGAACCCTGACCTGCACAGATGAGCTGTGACCTCCACCATCACCTTGGTGAACACTCAAGAGGAACTGGTGAGGCCAAAGGGGAGCACAGTGAACTGAAAGTGCTTGTGGCCCACCGTGGACCACAAGTAGCGCCTGTTGGCGGGCAGGACGGGAATGTGGAAATAAGCGTCCTGTATTTCCAACGCTACCATTCAGTCTCCTGGGTCCAGGCCAGATAACACCTGAGCCAGGGTGAGCATCTTGAACTTCTGGTTCCAGAGGAAGAGATTGAGGGACTGGAGGTCTAGGATAAGGCGGAGGCTGCTGTCCTTTTTGGGTACCAGAAAATCATCTAAAAAATGTCCATCCTTCCCCTATTCCTTTTTCTATTTTCCAACATTATTGTTAAAGTCCCGCAAGCTTTTTTCAAGTCAGTCAATAAGAAAATTAGACAGTTTTTGTGGCAGGGTGAAAAGCCAAATCCTAAGTTCAAAGTTCTACAATTGGGCTTTGAGGAAGGAAGTATAGCTTTGCCTAATCTGAAAACATACTATCAGGTGTCTTTACTTGACTGGCTAGTTAGGTCTTCCTTTTCGAGCTCTCACAATACAAATTTTTATTTAAATCTTACACTAAAAGAATTGGAGATTGGTTTGTTTCCCTTTCTGAAAGTCCCAAGGTTGCCCAAGAAATCGCTCTTGGTGTTATTGTTGATAGGTTTCAGAAAGTTCAGAAAAGCTATGGGATTCCGGGTTTTTTATATGAGCCATTTCTCCTCATGGCAACGGCTTGTGAGTCTTCACACCAATTTGAATGCTTCCTTCTTCTTTAGTTATGTCCAGATTAAGAAATTCTGCTCAGGATATACAGAGGGGGATGCGATAGTGGATAAATTGAGTCAAGCTTATTTTATTTCTTCATTGCAGGGTATGGGCAATTGGTATAGGGAGTTGAGTACAGCGAAAAACAGGACTCTAATTCCAGGACATCTTCAGACCATAGCAAACACTACATGGTGTTCCTTAGATGTTAAGCAATGGCTAAGTTTTAATCAAATTAGCTGCAAGGTGGTCAGAGCCGCTAAATTGAGGAAGATTTCTTTATTTAGTAAGCTGTTGTTGTATTACACCCTAGTTAAACTCCATGGTTCCTACCCTGGGGTCTCACCCGTGTGTTTCAGGTGCAATCAGGGCAGTGGAGACTGGCTGCATATATAATTTTTAATTGTTCACATCTGAAAAAAATCTGGTTAGTTTTTTCCGGGAACTGGGGCTAAAACTAAAGATTCAATTTTTCCTGATCCACAGATTGCATAATTCGGCTGGACAAGGGCATCATTGGGTTTGACTATCGGCCAGCAACATTTGGTATTCATTTCGGCTTTAGTTGCCAGATCCCTGATTTTATCAAACTGGAGATCAGTCAAAACTCCATCGGTTGCAAAATGGGTAACAAAAATTAATAGAGTTTTTTTTAGCGAAACATTATATGCAAAGAGGTTAGGTAGGTGACTGTATCCGCCTGTATGGGGATACTTTGGTGGAGGGGCCTGGTACCCCTGTCCCCCTTCCCGAGTAGTGTCATTGTGGGCTGCACCCACAACTGGTTGTATATAACAGAACTTGGAAAGATTGGGACCAGTATAATTGTTGTTGTTTAAGGATGGGGGTAGGCTGTCTTTGTTTCATTTGGTTATTTATTTAGCATTAAAGCGGAGCGATTTTGATTTATGAATTTCCACCTCGATTCATATGATGAATGCTATTTATTGGAAGTAATCAAATGTGCTTTTTCAATGTTGTGACATACTTATTTGCTTTTGCTAGATCATGAAAAATAAAATTATCCCGTTTTCTGCTAAAAGAAACTGCTTCCACCTATAGCCTTCTACATTTGGAAAGCTGCAATGTAGCATGCATTCAGAATTTCTACAATTTACTTTTTCAATCATCTACCTTTGTCATTCATTCATTCATTCATGCATGCTCCACTAGGTTATCCACTTCTCTTCCTGACGTGTTCATTCATTCTCTCTGACACATTAATCCATACAACTTTTTATCCACTCTAGTCCCATTCATTTATTCATCAATCTGCTCACCTTCAACCTATTTTTTATTTCTTTTGTTTGCATAGGCTTATACCACGGGTGAAAGGCTTTCCAACAGTTAAATATATATTTTTTCAAACATAGTGCTATTAACAAGTTTAAAAGTAGGAGGTGAGGCGTTGTGCAAGTACAAGTGAAAGTGAGAGAAGACTGTAGTTGCCACCTAGTCTGTGCATTTCAAGTGCGGTGCACAGTTTGTTCCAGTTGTCTTTCACATATTTTAAAATTGCATTCTGCAGTTAGAACATATGTATTTTGGCAACTGAGTGGCGGGTATGGTAACTTTCGAGAGAAGTGTTCGGTTTATATTCATGCATTGTCTCCATTACACATAGGCCCTCATTATGACCCTGGTGGACGGCGGTATTTTGGAGAAGAGTACTGCCAACAGGCTGGCGGTACTCTTCCCCAAAATATGACAGTGGCGGTTTGGCTCAAGCCAAACCGCCAATGTACCACTCCGTCCGCCAGGGCAGTAACAGGTGCCAGGCTGGAGACTTCAGTCTCCAGCCAGGTGGCCGTCACTGTCCCACCCCCCTAACACCATGGTTTTCGTGGCTTCCTTAGTGCTATGAAAACCATAGCGGTAGGCACTATCAGTGACAGGGAATCCCTTCCCTGTCAGTGATAGGGGTCACCCCCGCACCCCATCCACCTCCCCAGAGTCCTCCCCCACCCTTCCAATCCAGACCGCCCCCACAACAGACACGCACATTCAAGCACCATCATACACATGCATGCACACACTCATACCCACATTCACCCATGCATGCATAAATGCATTCACACACACACATCCACACACACTTACATACATACAAGCACCCACGCATTCACACAACACAACATACACGCACACTCACAACCATGCATGCACACACGCACTCCACATGCCACACACCCGCATGCACGCACATACAAACATACACCCACACCCTCACACACACACACAACACCCCCAACCCTCTCCCATGTCAGAGCTCCGACTTACCTGATTGCAGGGGGTCCTCTGGCAGGAGATGGGACGGGGTGCTGTGTCAGTCAGCAGAACACCGCCAGGCCGTATCATGTGTCATGATACGGTCTGTGGCGGTCTACTGGCGTGGCGCTGCTGCTGGCAGCAGCGCCACCTTACCACCGTCTGCCGCCATGGTCGCAGCCGGCATTCCGCCATTCTTCTGGCGGAATTTCGGCTATGGTCATAATATGGCGGACGGTAGGTAGCCGCGGCGACATTGTTTTGGCGGCCGTCGGCGCAGCGGTCAATACTGCAGTTGACATAATGAGGGCCATAGTGCCTCGTGAGTGCAACAGGAATTTGCGCTTGCTTTCTGCACCTCAGGGGCACTACTGTACTACACAAGGGGGCACACACACTTGTTGGGCTTCCTGTAATATGGATTGTGCCAGAATCATCTTCTTGGGCATGATCACACTTGGTTGTCGCTTAATTTGCATGTGGGCGTGAACCCATGTACATGAGTGAACCAGTTTCCTTTGTACCCACACTATATTTCAACTCTGGGTGCAGAGGTAAGGAAGCCTGTGGTTTTGTGGCCCACAATGACACTTCTTGGGAAGGGGGGCAGGGTACCAGGACACCCCCCACCAAAGTATCCCCCTGCAGGCAGATACAGTCACTCTCAGAACATGCTTGTAGGGGATCTCTGCCCCCTTTGAAAGTAAAAGCTGCTCTTTGTCTGTAGTGAAAGGCTTACCGGCGGCTTCAAATAGACACTTTTATGAATGGGGTGCTAACAGTGCAAGCGAGCTTGTGGCTACAGTGTGAGCAGCACATTTTTGTAAAAATCAGGTGCACAGTACCCGTCCGTGGGGGCAATAAGGATGGTGTCCACAAAATTAATGGGATTAGGCCCCTTCATTTTTTTATTTTTTTTGCTGGATTTAAAACTTTATGAATGAATCATGTCGTGGCTATGATGAGTTTTCCTTCCTGGTCCATCGGAATGCTTGCAGCTCCTTCTTTTTATTCTTCTGGTTAAAAGGCCCGAAGTATTTTTTAGAAAATGTCCTTTTTTTGCTGGGCATGCATTTGATAAATAGGTAGTGTTCCTACTGGCAGGATCACAAAAGTGAGGCTGGGAGATGTCTTCTCTTTTTCTCCTGTCTTCTAAATTGGTTTTGATTGGCGAGCTGTTAAATCTAGCTTGCCTTGAAGAAGATACTTCACTCTTTTTCTTTATGCAGGCTCCCGTAACAAGGTCAGGGTTATCGGTCACTTGGAACAGGTTCTGTCAAAGACATGTTTCACCAAGTTCGCATCATCCTTTTTGAGTAAATAATCTGAGTGTTGACAGAAATCTTCCTTGTGACACTGAGGAACATGGCCCTCATTATGACCCTGGCGGTGAGTGATAAAGAGGTGGTAATACTGCCCACAGGCTGGTATTAATTACTGTCAAATTATGACCATGCCGGAGAAAACTCCCATAGACAGCCAATGTACCACACCAACCGCCAGGGCGTTAACACCACTGACCACGGCAGTAGCCAACAACAACCAGGCGGAAGACAAAGTACCGCCCACTATATTTTGACCCTGCAATCTGCCAGGATTTCCGGGGCGGTACCAACGCCATCAAAAGCCTGGCGGAAACACATCACAGAAGAGCAAAAACTCACCATCGGAGACACAGGGAAGAACAACACTGTGATGTAACTGGAACTGCAAGTCTTCCTGATGTTCATCTACGTCATGGTCCACCTGGAACGCCAATGCAGACGAAGATGACGACGGTGAGTACAGCCGTCTAGCACACAAGGGAGGGAGGGAGGAAAACGAGAGTGACACGCACGACACACACCCGATACACACACACCATACACTCAACCAGCTGCAGATGAAAAACAATGGCACACGATACACGGCAGAATAATGCAAGGACAACAAGAATGCAGTAATGAGAATGTAGCAATATAAACAGCTACCAAATGAACCAATTGTATGAAAAATAGATATGTACAAATGTACACAAAGGGGCAATGCCCAGTCCAAAGTACTAAGGGCCCACATGGCCACAAGGCACAGTCCAAGGCCCAACTCGAATTCTGACTTCATCTGGATAGAACTACGCCGGGGCATCAGTTTGCAAGTGGGCAGATACCTCAGGGGGATGGAGGGTGGGGGGCACCTCAGCTGAATACGGGAACAACCCCATTGGTTCTTGAGGGGTGGTCCATGCCCATTTATCTTTGCTGGGGAGTGCAAGGCCACAGTCTCTGGAGTGGGTGACTTTCCCACTGGGTCTGGAGGGGGCTCCATGCCCATTTCTCTTTGTTGGGGAGTGCAAGGCCACAGTCTCTCAGGTGGGTGACTTTCCCACTGGTTCTGGAGGGGGCTCCATGCCCATTTCTCTGTGCTCTGGAGTGCAAGGTCACAGTCTCTCAGGTGAGGAACATGCCACTGCTTCTGGAGGAGGTCCCTTGTACAGCAGTCCATGGAGGGTGGCCTACATGCCTTCCGCTGGTGGTGATGGCTGCACTGTGTCATCTGGAGGTAAGGGCTGCACAGTGTCAGCAGGTGAAGATGCCTCCTGGGCAGCCTCTGTTGGAGGTGAGGGCTGCACTATGTTGGCAGGTGGAGGTTCCTCCTGGGCAGCCTCTGCTGGAGGTGAGGGCCCGTGACCACTGGTGGTGGCGGTAGTGGTGTCACCCTGACAGCCTCTGCTGGAGGTGAAGGCTGCACTGTGTTGACAGGTGGAGGTGCTTCGTGGGCATCCTATGCTGGAGGTAAGGGCTGCACCGTGTTGGCAGGTGGAGGTGCCTCCTGGGCAGCCTCTGCTGGAGGTGAGGGCTGCACTACCTCAGCTGGTGTGACCACTCGTGGTGATGGTGTCACACTGACAGCCTCCGCTGGAGTTGAGGGCTTCTTCCCCTGATGGTAGGATGTGCAGGCTCCTTAGCCTTCCTGGCAGGAGTCGAGGGCTTCTTCCCTTCATGGCAGGAGGTGCAGGCTCCTTCCCCTTCATGGCAGGAGGAGTGGGATCCTTAACCTTCCTGGCTGGTGGAGTGGGATCCTTCACTGACTTACCACCACGACTAGGTGATGCCACCGCTGTCCGGGTGGACTGTTTGGCTGAGGTGCTGGGCTGGGTGGTTGGGACCCTGCTCTTCTGGGCAGGACGGGAGGGGAGGGGAAGGGAAGAGTCAAGTTGGACAAGTAAAAGCTTCTTCGGGACGGTGGGGCGGGATGAGGGATGGGAGTGGAGGTTGAGGGAGTGGTTGTTGGAGGTGTATGTCTGCTGGACTTGGGTGCTGGTGCATGGGCAGTGGATGGCTGTTGGGTGTGTGAGTGCTTGCGTTTGTGTCCTTTAGGAGGGGGGCAGACAGGGTGGGAGAGGACACAGGGGACGCGTGCATGGATGTTGTGGAGGTGTCTGCTAGTGAGGTGTGTGTGGTGCTTGGTGTGGAGATGCTGGTGGTGGATGTTGATGCAGTGCATGCAGGTGTGAGTTTGGACGTGACTGTGTGGGAGGTGGAGGAAGAGGAGGAGGGGGGACAGTGGAGGCAGTGGATGTGGTTGTGCCTGCAAATATCTGGTGTTTGCGTGAGTGCTTGTGTGATGAAGTGTTGTGCCTGTGTTTAACTGTGCCACTCTTGTGTGTTGTCTTGTGTGCATGCTCGTCTGTATGTATGCATGGGTTGGGTTTGGGTTGTGAGACTGGGACTGGGAAGAGGTAGTTGGAGGGGGGACGGTAGGAAGAGGGACAACGGCTGACATCAGAGAGGAGGCCAGAGCCTGAATCGATCTCTGTTGGGCCGCCAGTCCACCGTGGATGCCCTCCAGGAATTCATTGCATTGCTGCATCTGAGATGCCAGCCCCTGGATGGCATTCACAATGGTTGACTGCCCTACAGAGATGGATCTCAGGAGGTCAATAGTCTCCTCACTCAGGGTAGCAGGGCTCACTGGGGCAGGGCCTGAGGTGCCTGGGGCGAAGGAGATGCCCACCTTCCTGGGTGAGTGGGCACAGGCGACTCGCTGAGGGGGTACTGGGGGGCGGTGCTGGTCTGGGGAGTGGTGGCTGTACCTGCAGCTGGAGTGGTCACAGAGGTGTGCCCCGCCACCAGGGAGTTTCCATCGGAGGAGGTATCTGAGTCTGTGTTGTCACCTCCTGCCTCCGCCGTGGTGCTCCCCTCGCCCTCCGTCCTACTGGTTCCCTCAGCGTCGGTGGACTCTGCCTCCGGGGTCCTGTAGGATGCAGCTCTCTCTGTCGCCAGTGCCCCTGGTCCTCCGCCAGATGATTCTAATGCACACATGGGCAGGATGACAGAAGAAAAAAGGGGGGGGGAGAGAAAGAAAACACTGGGTCAATTACTGCACCAACACCACAGTTAGCACACACATGACCGTCACACACAGGGATCAGGCTTGAGCACTATGCTTTGCACTGGCAGTGATTTGGCTAGATGCTACGGCAAGATGAGGGCTGCACACCACCAACTGCACCCCTCCTGGTCCTTACCGACATGGAATGCTAACAAGCTAGGTTACCTGCATATGCCATGCAACCATTATCCTTAAGCTGGATCATGCTGCAATGTCTGGCCTGGCCTTAGGGGCACCCACTAACTCACACCCACCACTCTGATCCCATGCCACCTGCCAATTATTGTAGTAATGCCCACTGTACTCACCCCCTTCTGGCTGCTGTGATGCCCTCAAGCACCCATCCAGCTCTGGGTAGGCCACCGCCAGTATGCGGGCAATCAGGGGGTTCAGGTTCCGACGGGCACCCCTTCCTTGTTGGGAGGTGATCCCCAGCTGGGCCTCCGTGGTTTTCTGTGCCCAGCGTCTCAGGTCCTCCCACAGTTTCCAACAGTGGGTGCTCAGCCTGCCATAGTCCCCCAGGGTCCGCTCGTCCTTGGCGATGGCACGCCATAATCCCTTCTTTTGATAGTCGCTGACCTTCAGAGGTAATACAGACAGGAGGACACCATTACACATACAATCCAGCCTGTCACACACATGGCCCACCAATCCCTTTTCCGTCATCATTGGCTCACACATCAGGCGGTGCACACCATGTACACCATCGCAAGACATTCCCCCGATGACACTATGCTTGCACACAAACCTCCATGCATCCTTATAAACATGCATTGTGCCCAAGATGTACTCACCTGCTCGTCTGGAGGCCCATACAGCAGTCCGTACTGGGGTAGGACCCCATCCACCAAATGCTCCAACTCCTTCGAAGTGAAGGCAGGGGCCCTTTCCCCGGTCATACGGGCCATGCTAGGTTCCAGACACAGGTCACAGCAGCACACAAAGGGGGTCATTACAACATTGGCGGTAAAAGGCGCTTACCGCCGTGCAGAAGACCGCCAATACACCGCTGCGGCGGCGGCATTCCGCCACAGCTATTATGACACACATCTTGCAATCCGCCGAAATTCAGACACCCACACAACACCGCCACACCAAAGGTCAGTGTTAAACTGGCGAAAACAAATCCTCCACCTCCACGCCAACAGAAACACGCCCATGCTATCACGACACATGAATCCACGCGGGGGTCTTTCAACCGCGGTATCCCATTGGCAGTACACACCGCCGTGCTCAAAATACACACACATCTCCAAAACACTGCCACATTGGACAATTCCAAATACACACACCTGATACACATACACACACCACTCCCACACACCCAACACAATATAAAACACACACCCACATCACCCACAAACCCCTACTACCAAACATTAGACACGAAGACGACAGAGAGAGAGCACAGAATAGACAACCCCACTACACAGAGGCACACAACACCATCACCCACACAACATCCGCGCACAAAACACCACACACCACTTCACTCACCACACTCATCACCACATACACCACCCCACACATCAAACACACCACCCCATGGCACGCCAAAGACACCCCCTCTTCTCTGAGGAGGAGCTCAGGGTCATGGTGGAGGAAATCCTCCGGGTAGAGCCACAGCTATTTGGAGCACAGGTACAGCATACATCAATAGCCAGGAAGATGGAGTTATGGCGCAGAATAGTGGACAGGGTGAACGCCGTGGGACAGCACCCAAGAAATAGGGAGGACATCAGGAAGAGGTGGAACGACCTACGGGGGAAGGTGCGTTCAACGGTCTCCAGACACAACATCGCTGTGCAGCGGACTGGCGGCGGACCACCACCTCCTCCCCCACAACTAACAACATGGGAGGAGCAAGTCTTGACCATCTTGCATCCTGAGGGCCTCGCAGGAGTCGGTGGAGGATGGGACACTGGTAAGTCAATTCTTAACTATCATATCCCCCACCCTACCTGCATGCTATCACACACCCCCTCCCTCTCCCCCTCCCCTATCACTACAACTCCTCACTAATGTACCCATGACACAAACCACCCATCCCAACCCTAAGCCCTGCAAGACACAACTAAGCATGGACACCCCTCACTAAAGCATGCCCACTGCACATACCCAGTACACCCCCCCAACCATCACCACACAAACTCACACACAGGAATGCATGCACTGGGGTACACAAACACCCACCCATTGCACACCATTACACACACACATGCAATTATCATGCTCTTATGCCCCTGCAGGAACCCGAAGGACCATCACCACACCAGAGGGTCCAGACAACACCACTCCACCCCCAGAAGAGCCCCACAGTGACGAGAGCAGCTCTGCCCTACTGGATCCGTATGACCAGCCCGGACCATCGTGGGCCTCGGGACAGTCGGTTCCCCTTGCACAGGCACAGCCCAACACCGACCTTCCACCCTCTGGTAACACCAGCACAGCACCCACCCAGCGGGCCCAAACCTCCCTAACCAGGACAGGTCAATCAGCGGTGTGTCCACCACTACAGGGCACCCAGGATAACCCACCACCCCAACAACAACAGGGACCTGTGCGCAGTGGTAGTGGGCACACGGTCCAGGGGACGGAGGCACAGGAACACAGGGGAACTGGGAGGGCTGCTGTGCGACAGGGGGCGGACAGACCAAGGGAACCCACTCTCCACGAGGCCCTCTCCTCCATCATGGGAGCATACCACCACTCCCAGGAGACGATGGCGACGGTTCTGGACAAGTTGCAGGAGACCCTGCGCCTGCAGGACAAACTGTATTTGGGGTTCAGGGAGGAGCTCAGGACCGTCAGCTCCGCCTTGGGCACCATCGTAGGGGTGCTGAAGGACATACAGCAGACCTTGAGGGAAACCGTGGCACTCCAAGGGGCCCCTGACACTAGCATGGACGATGAAATGCCCACCACCTCCGCCGGCGCTAGTGGACAGGACGCCCCGCCACAGGACCAACACACCAGCCCCCCACCCCCTGCAGACGGACAACCACCACGCAAGCGGTCCCTGAGATCCAGGAACAGGACAGAGCAAGATGGCTAGACCCCCGCCAGAAAATGACACCACCCTGATTGTCCTCCCACTGTCCCACTTTGTTATCCTGTCCATACTTTAACTGACCCAGCTCCTCTTCCTATGCCCAGATGGGCAGTGCACCTGTGAGACTAATAGACTGGACTCTGCCATGGACATTCCTCCACCATCACCCATCCTCATTTTACAACCCCCTCCCATTTCTGTGCACTTCAATAAACACCCTTGAAACACAAAACAATCTGGAGTCAGTCTGTGATTTAGTAAAAATGTATTATCAATGACAGTGTCATAATGGGTGTACCATTTTAAAGCTAACATACCTATGTCACACATCACAAGCCCTTGAAGGATGCAAGCAGTTGACACGTAGGTAACCACACCTGTGAAACCGTAATGGAAGGGTACAACTCAGTTACCAAATGTTGACTGAAATCGAAAAACTGGATAGAGGTAGACGTGTGAAAGTTAATGTAATGCTAAAAATTAAAATGTTCTCACCTGTGTCTCACTGGAAATATTGCTGTATGACTGACTCCCTGTTGTCGTTGTCTTCTTCATCAGCTTCATCCTCATCACTGTCCACAGGCTCCACAGGCTCCACAGCTGCTACAACACCGTCATCTGGATCATCCTCCTGCAGAAAAGGCACCTGGCGTCGCAAAGCCAAATTATGGAGCATGGAGCAGGCGATGATGATGTCGCACACCTTCTTCGGTGAGTAGAATAGGGAACCACCTGTCATATGGAGGCACCTGAACCTGGCCTTCAGAAGGCCGAAGGTGCGTTCGATCACCCTCCTAGTCTGCCCATGGGCCTCATTGTAGCGTTCCTCTGCCCTGGTCGTGGGATTCCTCACTGGGGTCAATAGCCACAAAAGGTTGGGGTAACCAGAGTCCCCCAAAAGCCATACACGGTGCCTCTGGAGTTGACCCATCATATCAGGGATGCTGCTATTTCGCAGGATGTAGGCGTCATGCACTGAGCCAGGGAACATAGCATTTACCTGCGAGATGTACTGGTCTGACAAACAGACCATCTGTACATTCATGGAATGATAACTCTTCCTGTTCTTGTACACCTGTTCACTCCTGTGGGGGGGGACCAGAGCTACATGGGTACCATCAATAGCACCTATGACGTTGGGGATATGTCCAAGGGCATAGAAGTCACCTTTCACTGTAGGCAAATCCTCCACCTGAGGGAAAATGATGTATCTCCTTACGTGTTTCAGCAGGGCAGACAACACTCTGGAAAACACGTTGGAAACATAGGCTGGGACATCCCTGATGCCATGGCCACTGTTGTCTGAAAAGACCCACTTGCAAGGAAATGGAGCACTGACAGCACCTGCACGTCAGGAGGGATTCCAGTCGGATGGCGGATTGGTGACGTCAGGTCTGGCTCCAACTGGGTACATAGTTCCTGGATTGTGGCATGGTCAAACCGGTAGGTTACGATGACAGCTGTCGGTACACCGGGTGATTCCGCCATCTTCTCATATGTCCCAGCAGACGGTGCCTACGAAGGACAACAGCGAAGAACCAGTCATTATTCCTCCAGGTATGTACCCACAGTCACACACAAGACTACACCACTCACATACCCCTTCCTGTATGTGTGTTGAGTGTAGGCCTAGCTATGTGTGACGCAGTATGAAATGAAGCCATGTGGGCCCCTGAAATGGCGGCTGCCTGACCTCTAAACTGGGACAATGGGATTGTGGGTAACAGCGCTGGTGTTACACACCGTCGCGGTAGGCGGTCGTAGACCGCGGCGCAATGCTGCATTGGTTAACATTGGACCCTATGGGTCCCAGGAGCCAATGAACAGGTGCGCTGGCGTTGATGATGCGCACCGCCGCGGACGTCACCGCCGCGGACGTCACCGCCGCGGACGTCACCGCCATTTTCTATCTGTTCAATCACTAGATACCTGACCTTCTACAGGAGAGGACCTACACTGCAAGTGCTGCTGTGACCTCGGTCTGGAAGCGACGATGGCTGCTGCGTCTGGGGAAAGGGCCCCTGCCTTCACTGCACAGGAGTTGGAGATACTGGTAGATGGGGTCCTCCCCCAGTACACGCTACTCTACGGTCCTCCAGACCAACAGGTTAGTACACAGGGAGTACGTTGTATGGGCTAGGCCTGGGTGGAGAGGGCTGGTTGGAAGAGGGAAGGGGTCAGAGTCCATAGAACAATAATGCATGGGAATGAATGGGCCACATGGCCAGAGTAGGGAGGGGGCCACTCACAACGACGGTGCAGTTGGTAATGACTGGTCCTCTTCCCTTATACATGTCATGTAGGTCAACGCCCACCAGAAGAGGGACATTTGGCGTGCCATCGCCAAGGAGGTCCGGACCCTGGGGGCCCACGAGAGACGGGGCACCCACTGCCGTAAGAGATGGGAGGACATTCGCCGCTGCAGCAAGAAGACGGCGGAGGCTCAGCTGGGGATGGCCTCCCAACATGGGAGGGGTGCCCGTCGCACCATGACCCCCCTGGTGTTCCGGATCCTGGCGGTGGCCTACCCGGAGTTGGATGGGCGCTTGAGGGCATCACAGCAGACACAAGGGGGTGAGTAGAACCTCATTCTGCGGACTTTGCGTGCAGTGGAGGTGTCTGGGTGGTGGAGGTGGGCTGTGGGTGTCCCTAGGCCAGGGCGAGTTCGGTAGGCAAGGCCCCTCCGTAATGTAGCCCATGTGGCACTCTACCCCACCTCAGCAGAGTGCCAAGTGGAGGTATAGTTGCCCCTGTGGCATCCATGTGCGCTGATGTCCACCATTGCCATATAGGCCATATCCCAGAAATTGCATGTGCAGAGGGCAGGAGCACGGCGTAATGAAGGGGGCATCTGCGTTTGTCTTGTCCACCAACGGTAGCGGTATGCCATGCACTAAAACCCTCTTTCTTCTGTCTCCCCCCCATTGTCTGCTCTCCCTGTCCTTTTGTACATCAGCATCAACAGGCTGAGGTACAGTGGCACCGGAGCACGATGGAGCTGCATCCCACATGGCCATGGAGGGCCACATCACAGACTCTGAATGCACCAGTGGGACGGAGGGCGAGGGGAGCTTCACGTCGGCCACTGGATCACCAAGCAGCGACACAGACTCGTTCGACGATGGGAGCTCCCTTGTGGTGGCGGCACCATCTGTGCCCCCCACCTCGGCAGGTACAGCCGCCACCTCCCCTACCAGCACCGCCCTCCCAGCAGCCCTCAGCGTTCGCCCCGTGCCCACTCACCCAGGAGGGTGGGCATCACCTTCACCCCAGGCACCTCAGGCCCTGCCCCAGTCACCCATGCTGCCCTCAGTGAGGAGGCCCTTGACCTCCTCAGGTCACTCACTGTTGGGCAGTCTACCATTGTGAATGCCATTCAGGGTGTAGAACGAGAGTTGCAACATGGTAATGCATTCCTGGAGGGCATTCATTCTGGTCAGGCTGTCCTTCAACGAACCCTGCAATCTTTGGCCTCAGCACTGATGGCAGCAATTGTCCCTGTGTCTAGCCTCCCCCCTCCAACTTCCTCCACCCAGACCCAATCTCCTGTGCCCCAGCCCATCCCAAGCACACCTACAGACCAGCATGCACACAAGTCAACATACCCAAGTAGCTCAAGCAAACATAGGCACCACACACACCACAAGCACTCACGCAAGCCTCACCCACATACAGACACAACAACATCCACTGCCTCCACTGTGTCCCCCTCCTCCTCTTCTCCCTCCTCCCTCCCAGTGTCGTCTACACTCTCACCTGCATGCACTACATCTACAGCCACTAGGACTCGCATCAGAACACCCAGCACCACACCCCGCTCACCTGCACTCACCACCTCCACTGCCATTTACACGTCCCCTGTGTCCTCTCCCAGTGTGTCTGTGACGCCCCCTCCCAAAGTACCCAAACGCCGGCAATCACTCACCCAACATCCATCCACCTCACGACAGCCTCCAGTACCTGCACCTGCACCCAAAACACCTAAAGTGACACCTCCGACAACCACCTCCTCTTCCTCCACTCCCAGACCCCCTCCAGCTACCCAGCCCAGTGTTCGTCAGAAACTGTCCCTCTGTAAAGTTGACCTTTTTGCCCCCACACCCCCTCCAATCATCAGTCCCGTCGTGGCGCCTCAGCCAAAAAGCCTACAATACCAGTGGTGCCTGTTCAAGGTTTTTGGAGTGCACCGGCCACCAGGGCAGGCAGTAGGACCCGGAGCCAAGGCACTGGCAGCCCACCCCCTGTAAAGGCAATAAAATTGGAGAGTGGACGACGGGACCGTGTTAAGACTCCAGGTGGGAAAACAACTGACATGGGCTCCAAGGGGATTGGAGAGTCAGCTGTGACTCCACCAAAGGTGGGGAAGGGCCAGAGGAAGTCTGCCCAGCCTGTTGGGAGTGTCACGGCGGAGAAGTGCGTCATCATTTCCGGCGGTCGAGACACAACCGCCAGCACCGTCGTCACTGGTTCGGAGACCACCGCCAGAGTCACAGCCCAGGAGGGCCCAAGTATCGTCACTGGTCCGGAGACCACCGCCAGAATCACAGCCCAGGAGGGCCCAAGTATCGTCACTGGTCCGGAGACCACCACCAGAGTCACAGCCCAGGAGGGCCCAAGTATCGTCACTGGTCAGGAGACCACCGCCAGAGTCACAGCCCAGGAGGGCCCCAGTATCGTCACTGGTCCAGAGACCACCGCCTGAGTCACAGCCCAGGAGGGCCCAAGTATCGATACTGGTCCAGAGACCACCGCCAGAGTCACATCCCAGGAGGGCCCAAGTATCGTCACTGGTCAGGAGACCACCGCCACCGCCGGAGTCAGTGCCCAGGAGGGCCCCGGCTGCCACAGCCCCGCTGGGCAATGATGAAACGTCATGCCACACACCAATGTCCAGTGTATAGAATGTCATGCCACACACCAATGTCCTTATCAGAACCGCCATGGCAAAGCACAGCTGAACAGTCCTGAACCGCCATGGCAAAGCACCGCTGAACAGGGCAAAGAGCACCATGGCAAAGCACCGATGAACAGTCTTGAACCGCCATGGCAAAGCACCGCTGAACAGGGCTAAGACCGCCATGGCAAAGCACCGATGAACAGTCCTGAACCGCCTTGTCAAAGCACCGCTGAACACTCCTGAACCGCCATGGCAAAGCACCGCTGAACAGGGCAAAGACCGCCATGGCAAAGCACTGCTGAACAGGGCAAAGACCGCCATGGCTAAGCACCGCTGAACAGGGCAATGCACTGGGTAGGAATGAATGGCCCGCCACATCAGGCATCCTTATTCCATGTGCAGCTGGGACAGTGACAGGACACGACCTTTCACGGGGAGACTCATCCAGTCTGGGCACCAGTCCCCCCCAGTACCAGTAGAGACCTGCATCAACTTGAGAGACTGTGGCTTTGCACTCCCCAGGATGGCACAGTGGGCAACCCACCCACTGTAGAGACTTGAGAGACTGTGGCTTTGCACTCCCCAGGATGGCACAGTGGGCAACCCACCCACTGTAGAGACTTGAGAGACTGTGGCTTTGCACTCTCCAGGATGGCACAGTGGGCAACCCACCCACTTGGGAGACTTGAGAGACTGTGGCTTTGCACTCCCCAGGAGGGCATAAATGGGCATGGAGCCCCGTCGTGGATTGGCGTTGCAGTCATCCGACTGAGGTGCCCCCCCTTCCCTTCCCCCTGAGGTGCCTGTAGTATTTCTATCTGATGCCCCGGCAGTGTTCTCTCCGATTGTGGTCAGGTATCGTTTGTGGGCCTCGCCCATGTATTTTTGGACTGATGGTGCACGGACATTGTTATGTACATATCTGCACTACTTCTCGTCTTCTATATAATTATGACTGATTTTCAAATATATATCTGTATATTTTTGTATGACATGTATATTGGCACATTACATTGTTTGACCGATTTTCGCTTTGTGTATTCATTCTTCCGGGGGGATTGTGGGTTGTTACTGTGATTTTTGTGAATGCATTGGTGTGTATGTTGTAATATGCGAGGGTGGGGGTGGGGGTGTTTGGTGTGTGTCCCCCTAACTTTTGCCTCCTTCCTCCCCCATGTCGTAGGTGCAGTACTCACCGTTGTCTGCGGCGCCTACGTAGCTGTTGGTCGTAGAAGAGCAGAAACACAAGGGCAGGGAGTATTTGGAGTTCCGGCTCCATGGATTCCTCGTTCCTCGTGGGATATGTTAAGGTGAGCGTTTTCCCATTGCAAAAGCTGTTTCTGCTGTGTTTTTATCCACGGTGAATCCGCCCCGGAAAAGGTGGCGGATTGGCGGGTTGTAATACTGTGGGCGGTGCATTGTCTTCCCCCTGTCTGTTGGTGGTGACCGCCGCGCTGCTTGTCTGTACCGCCATGGCGGGCGAAGTGTTAAAGTGGCTGTCTTTATTGGCGGTTTCCGCAAGGGTCATGATTCCCTTTTTTTGTCCGCCGGCCTGTTTGCGGTATTTCCGCTGCTTTAACACCGTCCGCCAGGGTTGTAATGACCACCAAAGTGTCCTCCTGTTGAAGGTCAGGAAACAACTGAGAAGTCAGATAGAAAATGGTGGTCACGTCCACGGCGGTGTACACCGTCACCACCAGCGCAAATCCCCATTGGCCACTGTACTCTTTAGAGCCCCATATTATCCAGGGAGGAATTGTATGGGGGTGCAAGACCACCTTCCGCCATGATGCCCAACGTCAGCGGAGTTACCTCATTTCCACCTGTCCCTACATACAGGACAGGCGGTCGACATTTCATGGTGGCGGACAACAGTCATATCAACCTTAACTGCCTCACAGCCTAGATTAGCACATACCTCGCTATTCCCACTGTCCCATCACAAAAATGCACACTGAGGTTGTGGTTCCATTGTTCAAATTGTGACAGCCTACTCACTCTTGTGTCCCTTAGATACCTACCGCTGTAGGAGGAGACATTCCCTGTGTACAGTCCCCTTGGCGACTTGGCTACATTGGAGGACAGGCACATTATACTCACCTATATACTGAACAGGGCCACAATCACAGAGCTGTGTGCCCAATTGGGCCACATATTGCGTTAGTGCCCTACACCCCCCAGAATGAACAGGTGTTTCAGAATTGGAAGAGTTTCCATTCACTGAATGTGCAAATGGTGTGGCTGGCGGACCAGTACATCTCCCACATCAGTGTTAAGTATCCTGGGTTGGTGCATGACGCCTTTGTTCTGAGGAATAGCAGCATCCCAAATGTGATTGCCCAACTACAGAGGCACATGGTGTGGCTAATAGGTGAGCCATGGTCCCCACCCACTGTCAGGTGTCATCTCAAAATCATTGTGTGTGGCGAAATGTTGTCCCTCAATATTTGAAGGTGACTCTGGCTACCCAAACTTATCGTGGCTGATGACCCCTATGAGGAATGCAAGGACAGGGGCTGAGGAACGTTATAATGAGGCACATGGGTGAACCAGAAGGATCATCGAGAGGACCTTCGGTCTACTGAAGGCCAGGTTCAGGTGCCTTCATCTGACAGGTAGATCCCTGTGCTACTCACTGGGAAAGGTTTGCCAAATAGTAATGGCATGCGGAATGTTGCACAACTTGGCCCTCAGACGGCATGTACCTTTTATGCAGGAGGAGGAAACTGGGGATGCCCCTGTGGAAGCAGTGGACCCTGAGGACAGTGAGGATGAGGAGGCAGAGGATGAGGATGAGGACAACCGAACATCAGTTATACGTCAATACTTTCAATGGCACACAGGTGAGATAGTGCAACTGACCATTCCTCTGACTAGTGATGTTTTCTGTGTGGCTGTAGCATGATGGCATTAACTTTCATTGCATTTCAACTTACTGTCACCTATGGCTTGTCATTTTACAGATGTTGGTGAGATACCAACTGTGTACTGATGTGATGAGTACAGACAGCTACAGGTCATTATTTCAATGCTCTCACAGTGTTCAGATCATTTGCACTAGATGTGACTGTTTCCATAAATGCAAATTTTCAACACAAAATACTAGTAGTCAAGTAGTGTTCAAGGGTGTTTATTGTAGTGCTATGAAATTGAGGGAAAAGTGCAATGGAATGGGGTGATGATGGAGGAAAGTCCAGAGTATTGTTCCAGTCTGTTTGTAGCACAGGCCCAGTGTCCAAGGGGTCATAGGAAGGGGAGCAAAGGCAGTTCAAAGTGGACAAGGTGACAGGGTGAGACACAAGGGGGACAATTAGGTGAGTCTCATTTCCTGGTGTTGGTCTTGGCAAGTGTGTCTGGCTTCTTTTGGGGTCACAGGGAACGTTTGCGGGGTGGTTCACCTTCTGCAGGGGGAGGGGTGCTGGTGACCTGTGGGTCCTGTGGCAGGGCCTCCTGCCCACTAGCTGCAGCGGAAGTGGAGGGCTGGTCAATGGACTGGCTAGTGGTAGGGGCCTGCTGGTGTGCTGTTGCTTCCATCATTATGTTGACCATGTCGGCCAGCACCCCTGCTATGGAGATCAATGAGGTGTTGAGGGCCTGCAAGTCCTCCCTGATCCCCTGATACTGTTCCTTCAGCAGCCTCCTGTCAAGGATTTGGACCATTGTGTCCTGGGAATGTTGGTAGGCTCCCAGGATCTCAGTGACTTCCTTCTGGAGAGTTGGTTCCCTGGGCTTGCCCCCCCCCCCCCCCAGGTGCACAGCAGTCCTCCCAGTGTCCCTTTTGGCCTGTGCCTCTGTCCCCTGAACAGTGTGCCCACTGCCACTAACCCCAGGCCCCTGATTTTCTTGGGGGCGAAGTGTGGCCTGAGGTCCCTGTACAGGTGGGCCCACTGCTGATTGATGTGTCCTGGGGACAGAGGTTTTGGGATGTTGGGTGTGTGCTGTGGTGTTGGATACTGAATGGGGAGGCTCTGTGGTTGACTGTGAGTGGGCTGACCGACTGACCAGTTGTCCCTGATGGGCCAGGTAGTTCATCCAGATCCTGAAGTCCAGAGTTACTGTCATCACTAGGGGCATCTTCTGTTGGGAGTCTGGATAGTCAGGGCACCTCCTGTCCACTGACATTGGCTGGGGCACCTGTGGGGATGTAAGTGATGTATTATGCTTCATGTCTGTGACACATTGTACATCCCTGGCTTCCCCTCTATCGTTGCTGTTGCCCTGCCACCTTTGTTTGTGTATGGTGATGTATTGTGGGATTGTTAGTTTCTCTATGCTGTGCATGTTTAGTGATTGGTGGCTGGGAGAGCTGTCCATGCATTGGTATAGCATTCAGGGCTAAGTATTGGGGTTAGCCATATGTGTAGGTGCAGTGTGTGGGATGTAGTGGAGTGATGGGAGTGAGGGGTGTGATGGCATGCAGGTATGGGGGGTTATAAGTGGTAAATGTTGAGTTACCAATGTCCAGTCCTACGGATACTCCAGCGAGTCCCTCAGGATACAGTAATGCCAAGACTTGCTCCTCCCATGCTGTGAGCTGTGGGGGAGGAGGAGGTGGTCCACCGCCAGTCCTCTGTATGGAAAGCTGGTGCCTTTCTGCCACGGAAGGTACCTTCCCCCGTAGGTCGTTTCACCTCTTCCTGATGTCCCTTGTTCTTGGGTGCTGTCCCACGGCATTGACCCTGTCCATGATTCTCCACCATAGCTCCATCTTCCTGGCAATGGATATTTGCTGTACCTGTGCTCCAAACAGCTGTGGCTCTGCCCTGACAATTTCCTGAACCATGACCCTTAACTCCTCATCAGTGAAACGGGGGTGCCTTTGTGGGGACATGAGTGTTGTGTGGTGTGTTTTGGTGAGAGTGTGTTTTGTAATGTGGTGGGGTGTGTGATGTAGGGTGCATGAGGGATGTATGGGTGTATGTGGTGTAGTGTTTCTAGTTGTCTCTGTGCTGTTCGTGTCAATCTCCTGCAGTAATTGTTGTTTGTAAAGGATTGTGGGTAATGTGGGTGCGTGTTTTATGGTGCTGTGGGTGGGTGGGTGCCTGTGGTGTGTGTATGAGTGTCAGGTGTGTGTTTTCAATATTGGCCAATGTAGTGCTGTTTTGTATGTGGGTGTCCATTCTTAGCACGGCGGTTTGTGCTGCCAGTGGTTTACCACCATTGAATGTCTGCTGTGGTGATTCTTGAGTCATAATGTGGTGGGCGTTGTTCTGTTGGCGTAACGGTATGGGTGTTGGCACTTTAGCACTGACCTTTGGGCTGGCGGATTTGTATATGTGGCTGTATTCTGTCGGATTGGTGTATGTGTGTCATAATATGGGAAAGGATATTCGCCACCACGGCGGTATGTTGGCGGCCATCACCATGGCGGGAAGCGGGATTTACCGCCAATGTCATAATGAGGGCCTATATCACATAAAACGAGCACTAGAGGTCCTATTTTAAGGCATGGTCTGCACTACAGTTTTGGGCTGAGTTGTGTCATAAATAGTTGCCAAGCCAACGGGACCAACTTTAGGGCGGTGCGAATGTTCCAGCCCCACCTGGCACTGATCGCTGAAGACGAGCTGTGTTCAGAAACAACTTTAGGTCTTAAAGGCACCTGCTGTTTCTATGTGTGTCCAGCAGTTTTCAGTGACAATAAAATGTCAAGATAACCACGTGATTAATGTTTTTGGTGGAGAGTGGTGAACGTTTTGTCTGGTGGTAGCTTTGACTTATAATAAGGTAGCACAGAGGTTAATATGCCTGCCACAAAGAAGGTGTATATGCAGATCACAGAACGGTAATCCTCACTGTTTTGTCAACATTTCCTATATTCTGACTTACACAGGAGTTAGACCTGACAGCCTTAGGGTGGTCACTCCAAACTTTTCCCCTGCCCCCTTCTACTTTTTGACAAAGTTTTTGCTGGTTTTATGACTCTGCACACTTTATATGCTGTCAACTAGTGTTAGAGTGCACATGCTCTCTCCATTAAACCATGGTGATATTGGCTCATACCCAATTGGCATATTTAATTTACTTTTAAGTCCCTAGTAACATGCACTGCACATACAGGGCCTGTAAGTTAAATGCTACTAGCGGGCCTGCAGCGCTGATTGTGCCACCCACATAAGTAGCCCCTTAACCAGGTCTCAGGTCTGCCATCGCACGGCCTTTGTGTGCATTTTCACTGCCACTTCCACTGGGCATTTAAAAGTACTTGCCAACCCTGAAACTCCCATTTGTCTACATACAAGACACAGCTAAGGTAGGCCCTGTATAACCCACAGGGAGGGTGCTATGTAGGTAAAAGGGAGGACATATACCTGTGTGTTTTATATGTACTGGTAGTGGAAAACTCCTACATTTGTTTTCCACTGCATTGAGGCCTGCTCCTTTCATAGGCTAACATTAGGGCTGCCCTCATATACTGTCTGAGTGGTAGGTTCAAATCAGAAAGGGGTGGACAGGTCATATTTAGTATGGCCAGAATGGTAATACAAAATCCTGCTGACTGGTGAAGTTGCATTTTATATTACTATTTTAGAAATGCCACTTTTAGAAAGTGAGCATTTCTCTGCAGTTAAAATCCTTCTGTGCCTTACAGCCTGTCTCCAATCCACGTCTGGGCTGGGCTGGTTGACAGCTCCATTGTGCATTTCACCCAGACAACCACAAACACAGGACAGGATGCTTACTCACACCTGCACACATCTGCATAGTGAATGGGTCTTCCTGGGCTGGAAGGGTGGGGGGCCTGACACTTACATTTCAAAGGACAGTGGCCTGCCCTCACACAATGGACTGCCAAACCCTTACTGGGACCCTGGCAGACAGAGTTGTATTTAAAGGGGACCTTGTGAACTTCAAATTCAAAACCACTCTTTGAAGTCTTCCCTACTTCAAAGGCACTTATGTTACATAAACTGGGTCCCTGACCCTACCAACTTAGACATTTCCTCTGACAGATACTCAGAACCAGATCCAGTAACCTGCCAAGAGGAGTTGCCTGGCTGGCCAAAGGGCTCAGCTGGACTGCTTTGCTGTGAAGGACTGCTGCCTTGTTGTTGCCCTGTTGCCCTGCTGGCCTTTGGCTCTGCTGAGAAATGCTCTCCAAGGGCTTGGATTGAGCTTGCTTCCTGTTTCTTGAAGTCTCAGGGCCAAAAAGACTTCATCTCTGCAAAGGAACTCCTTGTGTGGCGAAACTCGATGCACAGCCTGCCAGAATTGACGCACAGCCTGCCTAGCGGTGAAAGAATACCACATCGCCGAACTGGAATTATGCAGCCCAGCTCCCCGAGTGGAGATCAACGCAGCACCAGCGTTGCCGCCAGAACTTCGACGCACAGCCCAAAGGATCGATGCATCCTCGATCCGGAATGACGCAGCTGGACTTCCTGTGGGAAGAATCGATGCAGCACCTGCTGTGCAACAGAAACCCTGATCCATTGCCCACCGGATCGACGCAACACCTGTGACTTCGTCCTGCACGCCTAGAATTTCCACGCATTGTCCCTGGGCATCGAAGGACCCCGCATCGCAAAGAGGATTCAAGCCTGCATGCCGGAATTCGATGCAAAGTCCTTGCTGCGTGGAAAAGAATCAACGCATCATCTGTGTGCGCCCTGAAATCCGACGCACACCCTTCGTTTTCCATGCATCTCCTCCTCTGTGGTCCCCTTGCGTGTAATTTTATGCAGACCAGGTACTTTGTTCTTGCAAGAGACACTTGTTGCTTTTTAAAGGCTTAAGACTCTCCTTAACATTACAAAAGTGATATTTCGATTTGTATTTATCAATTCTTGATCTTTTTTACCTTAATTCATTCAGATAAATATCTTAGATTTTTCTAAACCTGTGTGGTGTATTTTCGTGGTGTTTTCGCTGTGTTATTGCATGACCTATTGCACAAATACTTTACACATTGCCTTCTAAGTTAAGCCTGATTGCTCAGTGCCAAGCTACCAGAGGGTGGGCAAGGATAACTTGGATTGTGTGTGACTTACCCTGACTAGGCTTCTGGTCCCTACTTTCACATGAGTGTACACCCCTGCCAACTAGAGACCCCATTAAAGCAATTTGTTGTTTTTGGCTCGGCACATAGCAACATTTGTTGCTTGTGGTTCATCATACTCACTTTACAAGTGTGGTAGTTCTCCTTCAGATTCTGATCTGCAAGTTGATGTTCTGCAAATTTCTGGCCAGAAGCAAATTATTTCACCAGGTGAATCTTTTCCAGATGTTCCATATTTTATTCCTCTGTTGGTGTACCAAGGTGAAAGTATTATATGGTATGACTAGGTAGTCTTACCATGGAACACCATCACAATACCCAGTAGTGGACCTCGGATTCACTCTCAGTAAATCATAGTTCAGTACTGGTAGTGTGGCAAAGAGCAGTCAGGCTACTTAGAGGAACATGTGTAAAGCATTTCACATTACCAACATGGACGATAAGTAAATGACACGACTCAACAGAAATCTGACACCAATTTAGAAAGACAGATTAGATGTTCATCTTAATTTAGGCACCAAAATGAACTTTGTAGCTTTTGTACAACCGGAGTTGTGAATTTTTAAGTCTTTGGAAAATACAGTACTTTGCAACTTTAAAAGGCTTCCATTAAAGTCAATGGGGAAAATAGCAGTGTGCACTCGGGCACTTGTATGGTGAGTTCCGGCGAACCCACAGGAACATAAGGTGCTGTGGGGACCTAGACTAAGAGACAACAGTCAAACTTTAGTTACCTTGCCCAGGGAGTCTGTGGCAGAGGTGACTTGGCTGTCCTTGGAGCTGAGCGGTCCACAGTGGCTGGTGTGTTTTGCACTCTGTTGCTCGACTTGGTGGGTGGACTCACACTCTACCCTTCGGATATAGAGGTCTTTGCGGGGCCAGGACCAGGATTCGACACATGGATCTTCACCACCTCATCTGCTGGCTCTGGGAGCAGAGGTAGCTCTTAGCTGTCAATCACAGGCTGGCCATGCCAAAGCTGCTTTGCTGCTCCAGTCGAAGTCACTTCTCACTTCTTACAGGCTGCAAACCCACAGGAGGGAGGTTGTCGGTGAATGGCATGTGTCTGTAAGTTTCCCTGCAGGTGACAAACAAGCCTTGGTAGTTGTAAGGGTGGTCCACAAGCTCCCTGGCAGCTGGAGGTCGTTTGGGGGGAGTAGAGGCTTGAAACTTGGCACAAGCATCTCTTGCACTTCTTGGATGTTGGACAGCAAGTTTCTTTGAGCTCAGGTAAGTCACATTTCTTCGGCTTCAGCACTTCTATACTCCTGCAATTTACAGGGGACTGGTGCCATCAGTCAGAGGAGTCTTACTTGAGGTTTTGGCATCCACGGGGGTCCCTCTGGTCAGGACCAACGAGTTTTCACCTCTAGCACACGTCGGGCACTCAGTTTCAGCACTGGTCTCCGAAGGTCACTCTGTGCCCTCTTCTTTGTGCTGGGGCTGGAGTCCAGTTCCCTTTAAATGGGGGGGGGGGGGTCTCAGGTTCCTTGGTGATCAGCGGTTGGGATTTGGACTTGTATTTGTACTTGACATACAGTGATTAAGTATACACTAGTATTTTGAGTGCAGACCACTACGTGACCACATACTACTTGTTTGGTGATCTTTTGATTTTTTCTCTTAGGAACTGTTTTTGTTCTACTTCCATTTTTTCACTGATTCCTTGATTGACTTTATTTTGAAATGTCATTTGGGAACTTGTTTTTCTGCCTTTGGAACTTTGCACTTGGTTTTTAATATTCATCCTGTCCCAAGCTGGAGATGCATCAGTTGGAGCTGACTTTGACTTTGAGAAATTGGAGAGTTATACCAAGGCTCAGCTGAAGCAGTTCTGTAAATGTTTTGACTGTCCCCATTAAGAGCCTATCCAGGAAGGAGGAGCTTCAAAAGGCACAGAGGGCCTGGGTGACAGCCAAGAGCACTGAAGGGCACACAGAGGATGAGGGAGATGAGGAGGAGGAGGAAGAGTGTTCCGTACACAATGGTATTGTGGGTGGGCCTGTTATGTCCAGGGAGATGGTCTCCAGGGCAGGTAGCAGTGTCTCATCTAAGGGTCTGACACCTGAGGAGTTACAGGACAGACCAGCAGAAATGGGAGTACTAATTGGAGCAGAGAAGGCTAGCCCTTGAGGAAAGGAAGTTAGCGATGGCTCATGAACGAAGCTTGATAGAGATGGATCATAGAAGCCAGTCCAGTAGAGATGGTGGCAGCAACCCTAGAGTGCAGCCTGAAAGGAGGGTGCACATTCCTAAAGACCTTGTGAAAGGTTACAAGAGGGAGGATGACATATACTTGTGGTTCAAGGGGTATGAGTCTGCTCTCCACATGAATCTGGTCCCTGAAGCTCATTGGGGGGCGGGTCTGTGGAAGCACTTTGAGGTAGAGGGGAGGGATACACTGACAGCCTTAGGGGATGCTCAGAATCTCACCTACTCTAGCATGAAGGATGCCTTGCTTACAAGGTATGGTCTTACCCCTGAGCAGTATAAGGATAAGTTTAGGTCCTACAAGTAGAAAAACAATGTGAGGCACCCAACAATTTTATAATCAAAGTATATGTCTACGCAGTTTTAACGATAATATAGAAGACTTTTCAATCGAAGTTCAAAACAGTTCTATGACGTGTAGTCCAATCAAGGTAATTTATTGAATCATGTGTTCCAGCAGCTTGAATCCCAATAATTCATCCATTGGAAAGTCACAACACTTTCCAAGCCAACACGTGTTTCGTCATGGGAAAATTTCCCCAAACTACTTCTTCAGGACTGGAAATTATAAGTAAATTATTTGAGTTAGAAACCAAAATGCTCAAATACAACAATTGGGTGTTTTAAAAAAACCCAATTCAAACAAAAAAGACCCAGAAACCCAGAGAAAGTGAGAGGAAAGAATAAAAAATATATAAAAAATCTAATTAAATAAAAAGGGAGTTAACCAACATTATATTTGACCATCAAACATGTGACAACCTTATTTCCTACAACTACTGAAACAAATGTGCTCGTGCCTAGTACCCACAAGAAAATTTGTGGAAAACCTTTTAACAGACTATTTTGAACAAGAGTTACATTTACGCCCAAAAGAACACTAGTGCCACATAAGAATTATAAAGTAGCCAACATCGTGCATAGTAACCAGAGAACGAATCATGCTGCCCACGTATATAGTGTCAAAAAGCTCATAGAAATACCTTATTGTTAACCGGAATATAGTGCAACCGTGTAATGTTGTCCGTATACAAATCGTTGTCAATGCTAATCAACAATCAAGACCACATACGTTCAAATATAGTTGAGATATAAAAGAATATGTAAATGTGTCTAAATAATACTATAAACAAACCTTACAAGTATACAACATGCCACCAATCTAATAAGTGCCCACTGAAATGTCATTGTCTATAATACCTTGAAATCAAAGCCCGGTAATGGAATCAGTGATTCCACGATCATGTCTCAATCATTTGCCCGTCTCTGCCCGATAACTGTAGGAAAGAAATAAATAATTTATATTAATATGAACCCCATTCATTGTGGTCCGAGCGACCCAATATAAAAAATAGCTAGTCCTTATCCTCATCAAGCAGAAGATATCCGCTCTGTAAAAGCCTGTCACAAACAGCAACTTACCCTCGATAGTAGGAATCACAGCGTTCTCATGTCAAAGCGCCATAGCCCCGAGTACGCTGACCGCATTCGTAAGACCCGGAATTCAATAAAAGCGCTGCAAGTGCCGGAAACATCGAAGACGGACAAATTTTCAACAACATAGAAATGGGACCAAAGGTCCCGTGAAACTTGTAAAGAATAAATAAAATCGGTCCGATTCGTTGACGAAAATTACGAGTATACAAGTCCATATCTCTCAAACTATAGATCCCCAATTCAAGTACCCACTGCACCTTATTGATAACCAAAAGCCAGTCTACCAGTTTACATTTTTTTTTACTCAGTTCAAATTGACAATTGTATTTAAAGTGTGGACTTAAACGCTATCCCAGAGCTTTTAATTTCACAAAACAGCAACCTATAAAACAGTACCAAACTCCAAAAGGTCATATTCAGATTTTGTTAACACCTGCTCAAACCCCCTACATTATGGGGGGATACACCAAAAGAAAGAAAACCCAATAAGAATATAACCGAGAGAAAGAAAAATACAGAAAGAAAAAGTAAATGAAAATATAAAGACCCAGAATACTACATGTCAAAAATAATATACCTAAATTTGACACAATAATGTTATAGTCACGTTTCAAACCCAACTACCATATGTAAATAAATCTATATTTGAGAATTTTGGTTGTCAACTCCAGTAACCCCAGAAGTGTTAAAGCCCAAATAATGGTAACAGCAAGTCATGCAGAAAACCACATTGATTATACATCTTATGAATTGAACCTATTACAGAGACTCCATTGTTGTATACAAATGAAATTCACATTTCAATCTCCCAAAAAGTACTCCAACTCTCTGTCGGAATCTCATTATCCATAATGCCTCTTTCTTTCGTAAGGACAATTCTCTATTGCCTCCCCTCGGATCCCTAGGGACATGTTCAAATCCCAAAAATTCAAAACTTTTGTGAGCAGATTGTGAATCACAGGTTAATATTTGTGCCACTATAGGATATCTTACATCACAATTTTTAAGTACTCTAACATGTTCCCAATTCTGATCTTGAGTGGGCGTATAGTGCTCCCCACATATATTCGAGTACACTTACAACGTATTATGTAAATAACATGTGTGGTATTGCAATCAATTGTTGATCTAATTGAGAAAACTCGCCCAACAGTAGAAAATTCTTTAGTGTTATGGCATGCCCAACGACATACCCCACATCGACCACACTTGAAAAAACCTGTTCCTTGTGGAGATAACCAAGTGCTTTTAGATAAAGTAGTAGTGAAACTAGGACTCAGAATGTTCTTCAAAGTCCTACCTTTCCGATACGATATAGGCACTTTTTCTGATATTAAATTCTTTAGTGATTCATCTTGAAGTAATATATTCCAATGTTTCATCATAATTTTTTTCAAAATCAGAGAGGCATCATTGTAGTCTGTTATACATCGGACCTTGTTGGATTGCTCAATCAGATTGTTCCGATCCTTAACTCTCAAAGTGTCACTTCTCAACAGTAATTAATTTTGGCTGGTTCTTGTCCTGAGCGCCTTTTTCTTCCCTTATCAATACACCCCATTAGTGAATAGGTCCTACAAGTAGAAGGAATCCCAAATATTGTTGGAATGTGTTGATTCTTATTGCAGGTCACTGGATGGTCGGGTGAAGGGCAGTAAGGTAACTACGTATGATGGGCTTTACAATCTGATTGCTTGGGGGCACTTGTACAGTTTATGTTTTCCAGAGCTGCGCCAGCACCTGATTGACAGCAAGCCGACTGACCCCAGGAAGCTTGCGCAGGAAGCGGACTGCTGGGAGAGCACCAGGGTCCAAAAGAGGTATGGGGGAGACCACGCCAAGGGTGGGCAGGGTCCCTCTCAGAAGAAAGGGGGGGTAAAGGTAAACAGGGGGAGTTCTCTAAAGGGCCCCAAAACGGATTCCCAGGGTAAGGACTCCCAACCCCCCAAGGAAAAGAAGCCATGGTTCTCCAAAGGGAAGCCAGTGGCAGGTGGTCCCCCACATAAGTGCTATGCATGTGACCAGGTGGGTCATGTGAGGGGGGACCCCAAATGCCCCAAAAGTACACCGGCACCCACTGGTGCGACGTCCCAGGGTTTGGCCAGTGTAGTGCTTGGGGAGAAGTTGGTTTCAGGTGGGTTGGAAACAGCTGAGATGACCCTTCTCTCACTAGGGGACAGTGAGATGGCCCAGAAAACCCTAGTGCCTGAAAACACTAAGAAGTACAGGCAGTGGGTGACCATTAATGGACAGAGGGTGGAGGCTCTGAGAGACACAGGAGCCAGCGTGACTACAGTGAGGAGTCAGCTGGTGTCTGAAGAGCAGATAGATCCCCGGGTACTTCACCAAGTAGTTGCAGTAGAGAACTCAGAGTGCCTGTGCAGAGTGGTGCAGGTTCCCTTTGAATGGGGGGTCTCAGGTTCCTTGAAGGTAGCTGTGAGTCCAACCAGGCCTGTTGATTGTTTGCTAGGCAATGACCTGGAGGATTCCCCTTGGAGGGAGGTGGAACACAGGTCTCACTTGGAGATGTTGGGTCTGCCTGGGTGGGTATATGTATCCACCCGGTCAATGGCAGCCTGTCAGGGTAATCAAGAGCCCCTGTAGCCTGAAACAGTGGCCCAGGGGACCACCAAGAAGACGAAGGGCAGGGGGCACCGGAAACCGGTCCCAGAAGTTCCCACGGTCCGGGAGGAGGCGGAGCCTGAGAGTAAAGCCCCAGAGCCAACAGGGGAACAGGTGGCTGAACTGGGTGAGGTCCCTGAGCTGTCGCAGTGGCAGCAGGAAGGGGTTCCCACCAGTTAAGCATTCTGTGCAGCACAGAAGACGTGCCCTACTTTGGAGGGTTTGCATACCAGGCAGCTGGCAAGGAGCCAGGATCACACCTGATATATTGGGAGGATGACCTCCTGTATAGCGAGCCTAAGGTTCCTGAGCCTGGGTCAGCCCGTGTGCTGGTGGTACCCCAGTGCTCCAGGGCCTTCCTACCGGGGTTGGCTCATGGTGTGCCTTTAACGGGACATTTGGGGCAGGACAAGACCTTTGAGAGGCTTCTCACCCACTTTTACTGGCCCCCAGTGCGCAGGCACTCAGATGCACATTGCAGGTCTTGTCAGACGTGTCAGGCAAGTGGCAAGAGTGGGAGGAAATGTAAGGCTCCCCTCCAATCTTTGCCTGTTGTCAGTACTCCCATTGAGAGGGTAGGCATTGACATTGTGGGGCCTCTGGATCCCAAGACAGCCATGGGCAACAGGTTTATCCTGGTCTTGGTGGGCCATGCCACCCGGTACCCAGAAGCCATTCCTTTGAGATCAATCACTTCCCCTGTGGTGGGTCGTGCTTTGATAGGGTTTTTACCCGCATGGGGTTCCCCAAGGAAGTGGTATCTGATAGGGGTACCAACTCCATCTCCACATATATGAAGTCACTGTGGAAGGAGTGTGGGGTAACCTACAAGTTCACCACCCCTTACCACTCCCAAAGTAACGGTCTGGTTGAGAAATTCAACCGCACCTTGAAAGGCATGATCATGGGCCTGTCAGAGCCCTTGAGGCGGAAGTGGGACGTCCTCTTGCCATGCCTTCTGTTCGCCTACAGGGAGGTGCCTCAAAAGGGACTTGGGTTTAGTCCCTTTGAGCTGATTTATGGCCACCCTGTGAGGGGACCTTTGAGTCTGGTTAAGGAAGCTTTGGAGAAAGCTCCTAGTAAACCCCCCCAGGAAGTATTCAGTTACATGCTGGCTCTAATAAACCAGACTGCCCACTTCAGGAGTCTCACTCAGGAGAACCTGGAAGTCAGCCAGGAAGATATGAAACGCTGGTATGACCAGATGCCACTCTGGTCGAGTTTCAACCTGGACAGAAAGAGTGGGTGATGGCAACAGTGGTGTCTAGGGTGCTCCAGGATAAGTGGACTGGGCCATTTGAGGTGGTGGAGTGCAAAAGCGAAGTCACCTACCTGGTGGACTTGCAGTCTCCAAGGAACCCTTTATGGGTCCTGCATGTCAACTGCCTCAAGCCACACTTTGAGCGGACTGAGCTATCAATGCTCCTTGCAACAGATGATGGGGTAGAGGAGGAGAGCGAGCCTCTTCCTGACCTCCTGCCTGCAGGAGAAAAAGATGGGTCAGTGGAGGGATTGATCCTCTCCCCCTCCCTGACTGAGGAGCAGCAAGGTGAGTGTCGCCAAGTGATGGGACATTTCCTCACTGTTTTCCCTGATCCCAGGAGTCACACAATTGTGCACACATGATGTGGACACTGGGGACAGTACACCTGTTAAACATAAGGTTTACAGGGTGATTGACAGGGTCAGGGCATGCATTAAGGATGAGGTATCCAAAATGCTTGCCCTAGGGGTTATTGAGCACTCCAGCAGTCCTTGGGCCAGCCCAGTGGTATTGGTACCAAAGGCTGCTGCACCTGGTGCTACTCCAGAACTCAGGTTCTGTGTGGACTACCGGGGACTCAAAGCGGTCAGCAAGACTGACGCACACCCCATCCCCCGAGCTGATGAACTCATTGACCGGTTAGGGGCTGCCAAGTACCTCAGTACGTTTGACTTAACATCTGGGTACTGGCAGATTGCCTTAACTGAGGGGGCCAAGGAGAGATCAGCATTCTCTTCCCCAGATGAGCACTTTCAATTTAAAGTGATGCCATTTGGGATGAAGAATGCCCCTGCCACCTTTCAGAGGTTGGTCAACCAGGTGTTGGCAGGACTGGATGAGTTCAGTGCCGCCTACCTGGATGACATTGCTGTGTATAGTTCCACATGGGAGGAACACCTGCAACACCTCTGGAAAGTGTTAGAGGCCCTGCAGAAGGCAGGCCTCCCATTTAAGGCGAGCAAGTGCCAAATAGGGCAGGGTTCTGTGGTGTACTTAGGACACCAAGTGGGGAGTGGCCAGGTGGCACCCGTACAGCCTAAGATTGACACGATTCTGGCTTGGGAGCCTCCCAAGATCCAGATTGAAGTGAGAGCCTTTTTAGATCTCACAGGATATTGCAGGAGGTTTGTTAAGGGGTATGGTACCATTGTTACCCCCTTAACTGAGTTGACTTCTAAGAAGTAACCCAGGAAAGTGATCCCAACAGAGGCTTGCCAGAACGCTTTTGATGCCCTGAAGGCTGCCATGTGCACAGCACCTGTGCTGAAGGCACCTGACTACTTCAAGGAGTTTGTTGTGCAAACAGACGCCTCAGAGCATGGTTTTGGAGTAGTACTCTCACAGCTTAATGAAGAGGGCCTAGATCAACCCGTAGCCTTCATTAGCAGGAGGTTACTACCCAGTGAACGTAGGTGGAGTGCCATAGAACGTGAAGCGTTTGCTGTGGTCTGGGCCCTGAAAAAGCTAAGACCCTACTTGTTTGGGACTCACTTCCGAGTTCAGACCGACCACAGGCCCTTCGGATGGTTAATGCAGATGAGGGGTGAGAATCCAAAACTGTTGAGGTTGTCCATTTCCCTACAGGGGATGGACTTTACGGTGGAACACTGTCCTGGTACAGAACACGCCAATGCTGATGGTCTGTCCAGGTTCGTCCGCCTTAGTGATGAGAACTCCCATGAGGTTGGGTAGTTGCTCCCCACTTTCAGCTGGGGGGACACATGTTAGACTTTTCATCCTTGGCGTGGTCTCCCTTAACTTTTTGCCTCTGTCCCCCAGGTTGTTGATGTGTGCTGGACTCTGATTTTACTGTTTTGTTACTCTGGGCAGTTTACCACTGCTAACCAGTGTTAAAGTGCAAGTGCTCCTTTACAAAATGTTTATGTAATTGGCTTATCCGTTATTGGCATATTTGGTCTACTAGTAAGTCCCTAGTAAAGTGCACTAGAGGTGCCAGGGCCTGTAAATCAAATGCTACTAGTGGGCCTGCAGCACTGGTTGTGCCACCCACATAAGTAGCTCTGTAATCATGTCTCAGACCTGCCATTGCAGTGTCTGTGTGTGCAGTTTTAACTGTAAATTCGACTTTGCAAGTGTACTCACTTGCCAAGCCTAAACCTTCCCTTTTCTTACATGTCAGACACCCCTAAGGTAGGCCTAGGTAGCCCCAAGGGCAAGGTGCAGTGTATGGTTAAGGTAGGACATATAGTAATGTGTTTTATATGTCCTGACAGTGAAATCTTGCTAAATTTGTTTTTAACTGTTGCAAGGCCTGTCCCTCTCATAGGTTATCGTGGGGGCTACCTTTAAATCTGATTAAAGTGTAGATTCTCAATGGGACAGTATGGACATGTGGAGTTTGGGGTCTTTGAGCTCACTATTTAAAAATACATCTTTTAGTAAAGTTGATTTTAAGATTGTGTGTTTGAAAATGCCACTTTTAGAAAGTGAGCATTTTCTTGCTTATACCATTTCTGTGACTCTTCCTTTTTGTGGATTCCCTGTCTGGGTCAGTTTGACAGTTGGGCTGGTTGCACCTCACATTAGACAGTGACACAAAGGGAGCTGGGGTGTAGTCTGCATTTCCTGATGAGTCATCTGTGCTAGGAGGGAGGGGAAGAGTGGTCACTCACAACTGAAAGGGCTGTGCCTACCCTCACACCATGCAGTCTCCAACCCCCTGGTGAGTGGCTGGGGCCTGACCTGGGCACGGCAGGATTTCACATTCAAAAGAGACTTTACTTTGAAGTAGGCCTACTTCAAAGGAGAATTTGGTACAAGAAGGGCACCCAAAACCACAGACTTTAGAAACCCTTCTGGAAACAAGAGGAACCTCTGCCTGGAGAAGAGCTGAAGAGCTGAGGAAGAAGAGCTGCCCTGCCTGTGACTGTGCTTTATGGAGCTATCCTGCAGTTGCTGCTTCTGCCAGAGTCAGAGGGCAAAGACTGGACTTTGTGTGCCTTCCATCCTGAGAAGAACTCTCCAAGGGCTTAATTTAGAGTTTGCCTCCTGTTGTTTGAAGTCTCATGGACAGCAAAGACTTCTCTCTGCCAGCACCTGGAGTCTCTGGAGAGACTCCTACTCTGCCCTGTGGTGCCCATCCAGTTCCTCAGACCCTGAAAGGAGCAGCTGGCAACCTAAGAGGAAAAAATCCACGCACAGAGCGCCATTCGGGGAAAAGATCGACGTGACTCCGATCTGCAACTGATAAAACGATGCGCCGCCGGCTCCGCGGCTGAGAAGCGACGCTCGCCGGAAACGCGACCGAAGAATCGACGCATGGAGCAGGAGAAACGACGCGCAGCATCGCTGACGGAGGCTGGGAGATCGCATCCCGTGCTGCAGGGTTTTCGGATCATCGTGTGGCTGGAATTCTGGCGCGACCCATTGTGTGCGGGCAAAAACAACGCAAGGCCTGCCTGGACCCGTGTGCGGACCGAATCGACGCATCGCTCTCCTGCGGAGAGAAGAAGTGATGCACACCGACTCGACAGAAGGGGGAAACGACGCAAGGTCTCGTGAGTGAGTGATATTGATGCATCGCAAGCCCTTTTTGACCCTTACCCGCCCGTGCGGGGTTATTTTTGACGTGCACCAGGTACATTTTCACGCTAGCAGCGCTAGTGTGTGTTTAAAACTACTTAAAGACTCTTTTTGCATTTTTTTTGATAACTTGACTTGTGTATTGTGGATTTTTGTCATTTTGGTCTTGTTTTGTTCAGATAAATATCTCCTATTTTTTCTAAACCTGTGTTGTGTCATTTTGTAGTATTTTCATTGAGTTACTGTGTGTGTTGGTACAAATACTTTACACTTAACACTCTGAAGTTAAGCCTACTACTCTGCCAAGCTACCAAGGGGGTAAGCAGGGGTTAGCTGAGGGCGAGTCTCTTTTACTCTGACTAGAGTGAGGGTCCTTGCTTGAACGGGGGTAACCAAACTGTCAACCAAAGACCCCATTTCTAACAGTGCAGACGTCTCTTTGTGCTTCTTTCTTCTTGTACAGGTAATATCTAAGTTCTGGTGCCAGGGGAGCCCCTTAAATCCTAGTTCAGGGGGATGTTTAAGGGTGTGAGAGACAGTGGCCAATGGGCTACTGTCCCTATGGCTAGTCAACCCCTGCAGTGACAGCTACCTGTGGAGAGTATGTCACTTTCTTCCCAGTACCCACTATTCTAGGGGTCTGCCAAGATGGCAGAACCCTTCCTTGGCTGTGCAGACCTCCTAGCCCACCCTCAAAGGAGTGGCTAGTTTGAGGGAGGTGCATGGCACCTGCATGGCTAATTTCCCACATGCCAGGCCAGGCAGGGTGGGAAGGTCTTTGTCCTCCACTGGGGGACAGCTCTGGGCACAACAAAGGTGGGGAGCCTTTGAGGCTGACCACCCGGATGCTAATCTCACTAGCCAGCTTGGGAAGGAGGAGGTGTGACCTCCTTCCTGCCCAGGCCCTTTGTCTTACATCCTGCCAAGGTGCTAGCACCACCAGACCAAAACAGTACAGGACTGGGTAACTTTGTGAGCACCTTCTAAGGGTGCCTCCTGGGCATCTGCTTTTTAATCCTAAACATGGGCATCGTGTTCAGGGTTAAAAAGCACAGTGTTTGATACCAAACACAACATGATTTGGCTGGACCATTGCAGAGCTGGACATCTGATCAGTGGTCAGATGCCATCCATGCTATCCAATAGACTGCCAGTTACTCTGGCTGGCATCACGTTTTAGATGCTAGCACGGGGCATATGTGCTCCTGCACATATGTCCTCACTCATGGGACAGTGCACCCTGCCAGTGGGCTGGGAGGGGCCTGCTTTAGGGGTGATTGACCTGTCCATGTGCAGTAACAGGGACTCTGCCTGCACCTGGTGTGGGCAGAGTCTCAATCGAGCAGCAGGCTGATCGTGCAGGCTGACATGGCAGCTCTGCAGTCTGTCTTTTACTTGGGGTGCTCAAGGTGGCACAATCAGTGCTGCAGCCCTGCTACTCCATTTACCCCCCTTGCCCTGAACATCCTGGGTGCCATTTACTGGGGACTTGCAGGGGTGGTAAGGTGCTTGCCATTTGGCCTGTTGCAATTCGACATATCATTTTAAGGGAAAGAACATTGGTACTGGGGCCTAGTTAGCAGGCCTCAGTACACTAACAGGTCAAACACTACAGCATCTGACAGCTGGGGGGTTGACCATCCAAATATGGGCACTTAACAAAAGTCAGGCAGTAAATTTGAAGGTGGTACATGCTATTCACTGTGTTTTCTGCATAGCTGAGAAAATATATATGTTCCATTTTCTTGTTTTATGGGTGATGCCATCTGTTGCAAAAGGTCTCCACCTTTTTAGTCTGCCATGATATTTTGCTTTTTAACACCCTTTTTCTGTATTTTTACTGTGGGTGATTGTACAAAATTGGGTTGCTGGTTGAGGGGATGATACCATACTCAAGCAGCAATCACAATTCTTGTCAGAGTGGAACACAAGCAAACCCCAAATTAACCTGTGTTTATCCCTTTGGTAGCTTGGCATAAAAGAGTCAGGCTTAAGTTAAAGGCAGTAAGTAAAGTATTTATGAAGCACTTGAACTGTAATAATTTGAAAACACAACACAAGGAAAAGGTCCACACTAAAAAATACTTTAAAATGTAATAAATTGACACCAAAACAACAAAAATCCAATCTAGAACCAGAGATATGCAATTTCAAAGATTTCATGTAAGTATAGTGCCTAAACCACAAAGCGCCACTTGAGGTTATCTGGTCGTGCAGGACTGGGTGAAAGTACAAGTTCAAGCCAACTGAGATGGAGCACTGGCTAGATACAGACACCAGGTTAGTCCCTCTGAAAAAGCTACAGTCTAAAGTCCAGCTGAATTGTTCTTTTTGTGGTGGAGGAGGCTGAGGCCACGAGGAGCAGAGAGAGTATTGCAAATGGTTGCCATTGTAGCACGAAGAGCAGGACGGCATCGCAGATGGGGGGGTCACTGTAACACAAAGATCCTTTTAGGCATCCCAGATGGTTGTTACTGGTGATTCGCATTGGCAGGCACCTTGGGCTGTCAATCCTGTGGCATGAAGTGTAGATCTTGCATTGCTGGTCGCCACAGGAGGTCACTGTTGCAAAAAGAGTTGAGGTCATGAGAGCTTTGCCATGGTGGGCAGCGCGGGCACCAAGATCTTGGTGCAAACAAGTCTATTCATGGTTGTAAAAAGCCCAAAACATCAGGATTTCTTCTATTCTTCCGGGAGGAGTTCAACTGATGCCAAATTTTGGGTCCAGGACCTGAGAGGCACCTCTTGCATACTATATCTGGTGCAGAATTTGAAGTCGGAGAAACTTCTGGAGTTTCCTCATACAGAGAGGTCTGGAATTACCTAGCTTTGTGCCCCGGTCTCAGCCTGCCTGGAGGCACAGTAGGCAAGTGTGAAGTCCTTTGTGTGTGTGCTGAGATAGCCCCATAGAATATCATGTGTAGCCAGAGACTGTCCATCCTGCCAACATCCATACTAATTACTGCAAGGTGGTCTAGGAGGAATACACAATGGCCAACTACACCTAGTAAGTTGACCAAGGAACAGGCTGAATTCACCAAATGGTTACGACAAGGAAATTGATATTCCTACTTGTTCCCAATCATAAGTTATCACTTATTAAAAATAATAAGGAAATATAGTGATATCCTATCAGATTGGTAGGTCTTGCAATCATGAAAAAAGAATTTGAGAGTTTTTCACTACTAGGACATGTAAAACTTAAATATACACACACAACTATTTAAATTAAACACACACTGCCTTAAGGGCTTTTTATGGCCTACCTCAGGGGTGATCTATATGTATTAAAAAGGAAGGTTTAGGCCTGGTTTTTATTTTTTTTAACTATCTTTTTTTGATTTTGTATGTTTAACAGTAGGGGACTTGATTTAGCAATTATGCACAATTTTTATGGTAACACATATATAACACATCTTCCACATTGATATTCCAGGCACACATGCAGTTATTGCCAGGTAGACCACCCATTCATTTGCATGCACAGTTAGCCAGTCACTTTGTTGCTGCAGATAAGGGCCCTGGCCTTGACTATAACAGAATGTCATGTGCCTATCCTTCATCCCAGTGGGCCAATAAAGTATCACAGTTATATAATTCAACAAGTAACCAACTAACTTCCCTGGTCTTGTGGGTAAATGTACTAGTGAGCTCTGCAGGCCATGAAATTACGAGTCCATTATATCCTATGAAACTCGTAATACGACAGGCGGAATACCCGTCACATTTGGGACAGAGTAATCCCCTCCGCCAAAGTCATAATCAGGCCCTAAGTCATTTCTAGCACAGCAGAAAATAAAACCTCTTTTGAGTTTCAGAGATGGTTCACACCCACATATCTGTTTGAACAATAGGACCTGTCCTCAATATAATAGGAAGTCTATCTAGTCGTGTCTCTAGAGGCCAGTTGCACTGAGAGGTTCAGGCAGTGGAGAGGCTAAGGGCCTCCACAGTAGCCCTACATTAGAATCACTGCTGCCTGGTCTGAAGGTCTGATCTCTAGCCCTTCTTTCTTTGCTCTTTTATAGCATTATTTCACTGTCACATAAACTCTAAGACTAAACAATTAACAGAGAGTGGGTGTGATGCTCTTTCACTTATTTTCATTCTATGAGACAGTGTTCTTTTGAACAATAATAGTCAGCACTTTGATTAAATAATGCAAATATGTTCTTGCAATACTTAACTATCATGTTGCAGAAATTATTGACATAAACTTTAAAAATTGCATATATTCACTTTTGATTGATTGGCACATCTAACTCAAGCAGGGGAATACTCAGGAGAGAAAATACATTTGGCCTGAGTTAGATATTGGCAGACAAGTTACAACAGTGATGAATATCCTGTCCGCCAAAATCTAAATCCCATTATGGGGGTCATTCTGACCTCCGCGGGCGGCGGAAGCCGCCCGCCTGGCGGGAATCGCCAGAAGACCGTACCGCGGTGGAAAGACCGCGGCGGTCATTCTGAGTTTCCCGCTGGGCTGGCGGGCGACCGCCAGAAGGCCGCCCGCCAGCCCAGCGGGAAACCCCCTTCCATGAGGATGCCGGCTCCGAATGCAGCCGGCGGAGTGGAAGGGGTGCGACGGGTGCAGTTGCACCCGTCGCGATTTTCAGTGTCTGCTTGGCAGACACTGAAAATCTTGGTGGGGCCCTGTTAGGGGGCCCCTGCAGTGCCCATGCCAATGGCATGGGCACTGCAGGGGCCCCCAGGGGCCCCACGACACCCGTTACCGCCAGCCAGGTTCTGGCGGTCAAAACCGCCAGGCTGGCGGTAAGGGGGTCGGAATCCCCATGGCGGCGCTGCCTGCAGCGCCGCCATGGAGGATTCCCTTAGGCAGCGGGAAACCGGCGGGACACCGCCGGTTTCCCGTTTCTGACCGCAGCTGTACCGCCGCGGTCAGAATGCCCATGGGAGCACCGCCAGCCTGTTGGCGGTGCTCCCGCGGTCCATGACCGCCAGGGTCAGAATGACCCCCTATATTTTATGGGATTTAGATATTGGTGGACGGGACAACCCTCAATGTGTGATTGATTAACGCATCCACCAATATCTAAACGATGCCCATGATATTCAGGACACAGGATGAACACAAAATATATGAAGAATTCTGTTAGAAGATGACAAATCTGATGTTTTCAATTTCCTTCGATTCATGCACTGCTGCAGGACACATTTTGTAGAACTATTGCTTCCAGGTCTTATTCAAGTTGACTGACCTATGTCCTGCTTGCTTCCCCTTAAAGCATGGGGTAAGCGTCTGTTGTTGTAGGCAGAGATGGCTCATTGCTCTTAGTTTATTCACTTGACTGTGTTGGTTCCTTTAATTTAGTTATAGTAATTTATGGGATCTTTCTTTGTTATTGCAGGATTACAGTGGCTTGACTTGCATCGGGCTGCAAGTTTGATTGCCTTTTACAAAGCCTTTCAAATAATTTTCCTCTTGTTCATCTTGTACATACTGCCTTGCCTTTTTCTCCTTTCACCTTTTTGTGAGGTATTAGTTAATGTCTTGTTTTCCTTTTCTTTTATGTTCACCAGTTGAACTGCTTTCCTCTCAGTACCACACTATAGGTGGGAGTTCTAGGTTGTGTAAGGATCCCATCCTTTTCAATATATTTTGCTGCCAACTTTTACCATGTTGGTAAATTGCATGAGACTCCTCGTCTATTTTGTCCTATGATTCCTCTTCAATTTGTGTTCCTCCTCCTCCCTTTTATCCTTTTTGGGGTCTCAAATGGAGGGAGTCCGTTTTGGACTTATGGAAGGGGGGTGCATATATTAAACATGTCACTCACAGATATAGTAATACAAGCATGGTGGGAGTCTCAGGGTAGCAGATGGCTATTGGGGGCTGCCACAATCCTTCTTCTCTCTAGTGTGTATTGTCTCTGAGCAAATACTCCTTGTTGCTCCCTGCACTGGCCAGGCAATAAAGCCATTACGATTTTTCTTCCACTTTTGTTATCCTGCATCTAACAGAATTCTGAGCAAGGAGGCCAATGCAATGTCCCACTCTGGAAAGGGAATATGGTGGTCACCAGCATGATCTACTCCGTTGCCACTTCATGATCATAGTGCTTTAGGTGGGTTTTCCACAGCAGAAACTCAGTTAGACTAGAACTCCTTCAACAACATTTTGTAGAGTGCATTGTGAACTGCTTGTTGCCTTTCCACTCTTCTTTACATGGATTGTCTTTGCTTTGTAATCTTCTCATAAGTCTGAGGAAGAGCGACTAGTGAAATATAAGTTCATTGCACTCTCTTGAGCCTTGGAGTCCTAATTCTCAGTTTTTATGTCTTCAGATCCATCAATCAACCATCACGCTCTCTGTTTATATATTTATACCAGTAAAGAGAAGGGAGGATAAGGAATGGAGGGCTAGAGGAGATGGCATACTGTCAGAGAAGAAGGTACAGGGTGCTGAATGGGCCACTTCTTCACTTGGGCGGCTTTCAAGTCATGTATTTTATTTTATGGTCTGCAAAAGGCACTGCAGCAGCCTTCCATCTTCTTATAGGTGTACCATAACTCTGAAGGACGTGGTCACGAACTCACAATGCATGAGATATTGGGTTAATTAACTTGGAATTATCTTAAGTGAGGACAACATTTTGGAAATGCCACTTTTGAATATTTAAATATGTGTTTTTTTTTTCTCTTCAGGACTGTATGGAAAGCAAGCTGAGGTTTTTAAGAAGCATCAAGTCGTTGAACTGGCATTCACGCTATACCCCCCGCTTGGGGCAAGAGTAAATAATCAAGCTATTCGAAAATCAACATGGATCCACCCAATAGTTAATGGAAAAGAAGGAAATAAATTTATAGGTAAGACTGTGCATTTTGTTCCTTGCAAGCATGGCTGAAAAGATTTTCTAGATATTTGCTGCATTTCTGTTTTATTCAGACCCTTTCATTTTGTTTCTTTCTCACTCTGGGTGATCTCTGAACTGAATTTAATTATTGCGTCTGATTGTATGTGCTCCACGGCCAAATGTGAAACAATTGAGGCACATGCTGGTTGTAGAAAAATGTATGCAGCAGAGCCGCATCAATATTTGACATCAAAGACTACCAGACACCCTAAGGTTTGCATACATTATGGTACACGGCTTACAGTCTGCGATGCAAGCAAGTATTCGACTACGTTAACCCATTAATCCAATGCATTCTTCAATTTGAACAAACACAATGAGCATTGGCAAAGCCAGCAGGCCAGGATTTCTCTTATAAATGATTGTGCTTCTTTATTGATTGATGAGCTTGAGTGGATAGAAGAGTTGGATGGATGGGTGCATAGATGGATGTGTGGGTGATTGCATCGGCAGATAAATGGGTAAGTACAAGACCATTTATCCGCCTATCTAACCTTCTATCCGTGCTAATATCCGTTCAAGATCTCGGCCACTCATGTGTTCATTCAGTTAATGAAGACGCACTTGTACTTATAAACAAGCATTGACAAAACCAATAAATATGTGTTTTCATGTGCTAATGCATGCATCGTGAGCACATGAACGTCACGCAGCACACGAAATGAACTGCAGACTGGTTTATGGCTCCCTGTTATTTTCTACAGTTCTCTTTTGTTTCTATATCATTATTCAGGGCGGATGGCAAGAGAGCCTTTCATACATACAGTCCTTTTCTAATTTCTATGTCATAGAATGGAAAGAAGGAGGACTATGGAGAAGGGTCTCTTGACAGCCACCCCTGTCTAAACATAGAAATAAAAGGAGGACGATATTAAAGACAAAGCATCCTTAAAAACTGCCAGGAGGGCAAGCGGGGGCACGTCAGGAGGTAGGCAGGGAGTAACAAGGAGCAGGGAAAGGTGGGAGGAGTAGATGGGGCTGCAACATGGGTTGCATGGGTAACAAGAAGTGCACAGGGCAGAGGGAGGGCAGAATGGAGCTATGGGGGTGAATGACAAATACTGAGTCACAAGTAGCGCATATGGGAACGGGAGAGGGGCGGGCAGGCAGGACAACTTAAGGGGGCAAGGAGGCACAAAGTGAAGACAGCGGAAGGGGGAAGGGTTGACAGGGTTAACATGAAGGGATAAGAGAAGGAGGGAGGGTGGAAAGGAGTTTTAAGGAATTGACAATAATTGAGTCACAAGGAGTACATGGGGAAGGAGGGAGTGGCTTGGAGGAATGCCCAGGGAAATGATGAAGGCCGAAGAGGCGGTACAAGAGAGAGTGCTACGACAAGAAGCAAAGCTAAGGAACAGTAGAAGGCACACATGCGGTGTAAGAAATTTGGTTATTGCTTAATGGTGTGTAAGCCCACTCAGACAACTACAGTCCTTGTCAGGGTAAACCACACAAGTCACTAAATTGACCTATGCTTAAACCTCTAATAGTTTGGCACAAAAGCAGTCAGGCTTATCTCAGAGGCAATGTTCAAAGTATTTGTGTAGCACAAACAATGTCAAAAGTGAAAGCACAACACAAGAAAAGTCCCATGGCAATTTAGAAAAATGAAGTAGATGTTAAGTAAAATGATGCCAGAACAACAGAAATCCAATTAGTGAAACCAGAGATATTCCATTTTAAAGTTTCAAGTGAAAATAGCACCTAAAAGCAATCAAGCCCCATTTGCGGTCATCTGGGTATGCTAAACCTGGGGGGAGTCTCAAGTTCAGACAGACCGTGATGGAGCGTGGGTCGCATACATGGACCAAGTTAGTCCCACTGTTACCTTCTGAGTCTGCTGAGAAGAGTTCCTTTCAGGGGAGAGGAGGCCGCAAAGAGGAGGGAGACCATTGCATGTGGTCATCATTATAGTGCGATGAGCAGGCCAGGAGGCACGTGCAGTCATTTCTGTAGTACAAATAGTTAGTCTGGCATCGTGGCCGGTCGTTGCTGGGGCTTTGTGTTGGCGGTCATTGCAGGCAGTGGTTGCTGGTGATTATTGTAGCATGAGGAGTAGGGGCCAGATGTAGGAAAAAAGCAATTTGCGACTTGCAAATTGCGAGTCCCTGCGACTCGCAATTTGCAAGTCGCAAATTGCTATGCAGTACGGTGTCTCAGACACCGACTGCAACTCGCAATGGGGTCGCAATGACCCACCTCATGAATATTCATGAGGTGGGTCGCAAATTGCGGCCCCATTGCGAGTATAGGCACTCGCTAACATGGAGGCCTGCTGACGTCAGCAGACCTCCATGTTAGCGACCTGCTTTTAAATAAAGCAGTTTTTTTTTTTTTAAGTGTAGCCCGTTTTCCCTAAGGGAAAACGAGCTGCACTTAAAAAAAAAACGAAACCTTTAGTTTCGTTTTTTTTCAGGGCAGGAAGTGGTCCCTTGGACCACTCCCTGCCCTGAAAAAATATTTTGGGCTCCAGTCACAAACTGGAAGGGGTCCCATGGGGACCCCTTCCAATTTGCGATTGGGTTACCATCCACTTGAAGTGGATGGTAACTGCGATGCCATTATGCGGTCGCAAATGGTATTGCATCCCAATGCGACTCGCAAATAGGAAGGGAACACCCCTTCCTATTTGCGAGTCTGAAATACATTTTGCGAGTCGGTAACGACTCGCAAAATGCATTTCTGCATTGGGATACGCGTTTTGCGACTCGCAAACGGCAAATTTTGCCGTTTGCGAGTCGCAAAACATTTGCTACATCTGGCCCTAGGTCTCATCCGAGGTTCGCATTGGGGGTCACCAGGGATGGCAAAGTCTTGGTGCAAAGCGGTCTGTTTGCAGTTACAAAGAGCCCAAACTTCAGGATTTCTTCTTTTTGTCTTTGTAGGAGCTCAAAATAATGCCATCCTAGAGCTCAGGGACTGGCAGCCACATATTAGAGATCAGAAACTCACTCCAACAGAGGCCAGAAGGGCTCAGTCAAGTCCAGTTGCAGGTCCAGGCAGGATCAGTGCAGCAGGCAGCTAGGAGGTTCCAGGAAGGCTTCTGGAGCTTGTTATGTCCTTATACCTCACACTGCAGGTCAGTCAACTGACCCTTGAAGTCACTGAAGTTAGACTGGGATGAATGTAAACAGGTCCAATCTTCCTTTTCAGACAGCAAAGAAGTCTTTAGCAGCAGGGTAGCCCTTCTTTTGTAATGTTCACAGGTCCATAAGGGTTCTGAAGATTAGATCTGGAGGCCCAATATGTATTGCTGGTGTCAGCCTTTGTGTGTCTGTGTAGAGGGGTCCTGTCCTTCCACATCTAGTTACGGAAAGTTCTTTCCCTTTCCCTGTCAAGGTTGCAAACTGCCTGGGGTGGCAAAAGACAAGACAGGCCTGGTATCTGATTTCATTGTACGTTAAGGGGGTAAAGCCCTTTGAAATGTAAGTATGGCTAGGTACACCTCCTTCCCCAGCCATCCTGCCAGAATGGCCCATCCTATCCACACCTGAGCCCCCTTTGTGTTACTGTCTGGAAGCAATATACAATAGCAGAGTCATTCACAGTCATGTGATCCAGGACACTGGCAGAAGAAACAAACGGTTAACCCAAGAAAATGTCAACTTTCTAAAAGTGGTATTTTCAGAATTGTGACTTGAAATCCGACTTCAATAATAAAGACGGTTTTAATTTACAATTAAAGTATAAACAACATATTTCTTTCTGCTCCCAACCAAAAGTTACCACTTATTAAATGTAATAAGGTAATGTAGTGTTAACCAATGGGAGAACTAGGCCTTAAAGTAGTGAAAAATTACGGTAGGCGATTTTCCCTGCCGGGACATATTAAAATTTAAACACACATTTCCTACTTTTTAAATACAGCCCGACTGCCATCTGAGGATGTAGGGTTTACGTTAGGGGTAACTTATAAGATTTAAAATGGAAGGTTAAGGTGTGATAAAAGATGTATTTTGTCTGGACAAAATGGCACTTTAAAACTGCAGTTGCAGGCCTAAGAGGATTTCAAAAGGCTACTTTAGTGGGTGGATTAATGAGTGCTGCTGCCTACTAGTAGCATTTATATTACAGGCCCTGGGTATAGGTAGTACCATTCACTAGGTATTTATAGATAATTTAAATGTATCAGTCAGGTAGATGCCAATTGTAACATGTTTAAGGGAGCAAGCACAAGCAGCTTATCACTAGGTAGCAGGGAAAATGTGCAGAAAGTCCTAATGCCAATAGAAACAGTTTCAGCAACAGAAGGCAAAAATCTGGGGGAGACGGTACAAAAAGGGTTAGGTCCAACAGCAGGAATCAAGCAGAAGCAGGCAAAGAGAGTTTTACTTATAACGTAATTTCTCATGCAGTTCAATGCAGCAACTATGTTAAAAATTGGGTCTCTCTTTGGCAGAGGTATGCCCCCTTTCCAAGTGGGGACCACAGTCCAAGGCAGGGTAAGTCTGATACACACACTAGCTTGACACAGAGCAGTCAGCCTTAACCTAAGAGGCAATGTGTAAAGTATTTGTTCAATACTTAGATTACCATGAACATAGTGAAAGACACCACAAAAAGACTCCACACTAGTTTAGAAAAATAAAGAATATTTATCTGAGTAAAAGAAGACAAAAACAACAAAAATCCAAAACATAGATCCTGAGATGTGCAATTTTTAATTTTTAGGTAAAAATAGCGCAAAAAAGTGCAAAGTGCAAACTGTGGTTATGTGGTCGCACCGGACCTGGACAAAGTCAAGAGTTCAGGTCAACCACGATAGAGTGTGGGCTGGATACGGGGACCCACTTAGGCCCGCTGAACACAGTACCTTAAATCCTGGTGTGTAGTCTGCACGGCCTTGCTTTGCAAGGCTTTGCGGCAGTTCCGTTAAGAACCACAGAGAGAAGGTCAATTTAGGCCCACTTCCAAGGGTCCTGGATTGAGGTTATATCACTTGGCAGGGCAGATTCCCAAATGGTAGAGTCCAGGTGCAGAAGCAGGTTGGTTTGAAATGTTGTGTGTCACTGAGACTTCAGAAAACAAGAGGCCAGTCAGCTACCGCTTGGAGTCACTCTGGGTTCTGGGCTGTAGGGATGCAAGTCCAGTCCTTCTCATTCCCAGGCAAGAGGGCAGCAGGCACAGGTCAGCACAGAAAAGCAGTCCTTCTTTCTGTCAGAGTATTCACAGGTGCACAAGTGTATTGAAGTGGTGGTGTCTGAGGTCCAGTATTTATACTGTGGTGCCCTGGTTCTCAAAGGTGGGAGAAGCTTCTAGAGGCATGCATTTGAAGTGCGCAGATTCCTTGCCTCCCCTGTGTTAACACGTCGGACCTTATTTGGTTTCTTATCATTAGTTTATAAGGGGACTCGTTAGAGGTTCGGTGGACCTTTTGATTGCATTTAGAGTAGTTTCCACCATAAGACTCAGTTTCAATCACAATCAATACCAGTCAATAACATCAATAATCTTGGAATCAGTAATTCCCACACACCATGACCCCTTTAGCCATGAATAACCACAGCTTTATGTAAAAGTTAGAATGTTTATTTCCCTATATTAACAATGCTAATATCACGTAACTGAGGGCCAGATGTAGCAAACGTTTGCGAGTCGCAAATGGCCCGATTCGCAATTTGCGACCCCGCAAAATCGGAAATGGGATGCAAAAATCCCATTTCCGACTCGCAAAATGCGACGCGAGCCATTACCGACTCGCAAAATTTGCGACCCCATTTTGCGACCCGCAAATAGCAAGTCGCAATTTGCGAGTCGCAAACCATATGCAATAGCAACTCGCAAATTGCGACTAGTCGCAAAAAGCCCATTTTGCACTTCCAATTTACCACTAACTCAGAGCAGGTGGTAACCATTACCAAAGTATAAAAGGAAACCCAGAAGGCATCTGGGTTACTCAAGATGGCGGAGATATACCTGATAGCAGTGAGGAGGAGAGCCCACGCCGCCCAGCAGAGGAGGAGGAGGAGCCAGAGACAGGAGAAGATATACAGAACAAGGCAGACACTTTTCCAATAAACTGAGGAGGAGATTTATGAGAAATATAGACTTAGCAGCGCAGCTATACTAGATTTAATAGAATTACTCAAACCACAGCTAGAACGCCAGACTGTGCGCGGCTGCGCCATCCCTACGCATGTGCAAGTGCTATGCTCACTGCACCTCTTGGCCTCGGGTAGCTATCAGGGGGTCATTGCTGTGGCAGGTGGGGTATCCCAAAGTGCACTCTCACGGTTCTTTAGGGCATTCCTAGACGCCTTACTCACACACATGTCGAGATACATATACCTACCCAGGAATGAGGCAGAAATCAACAGTACCAAGTTGGAATTTTACCGGATTGCCAACTTCCCCCATGTCATAGGGTGTGTAGACGGGACACATATTCAAATATGCCCTCCTGCAAACCTGGAATATCTGTTCCGCAATAGGAAGTGTACCCACTCACTCTATATTCAGGTGGTATGTGACACCCATTATGTCATCACTGACATGGTTGCTAAATTTCCAGGCAGTACTCATGACTCATACATTTTTAGGCACAGTGGGATACACCAACGCCTAGAACTTGGGGAGTTTGGAGACGGATACCTCCTAGGTAGAGCTGATAACACCTTGTAGACATACACACAGGTCAATGTGGAAACCACCCATGCCCTGCTAACATTGTTCTTTGTTGTGCCAAACAGGTGACAGTGCATATGCACTACGACCATGGATACTAACTCCGTACCTAACACCCAGCAATGATTCCGAGAGGCGTTACAACAGTGCACATAAGAGGACCAGGAATATAATCGAACGTACCTTTGGACTGCTGAAAGCAAGGTTCAGATGCCTCCACCGAAGTGGAGGTGCCCTCCAGTATACCCCAATAACAGCTTTTAAAATCGTTGTTGCATGCGCTATACTGCACAACATTGCCACCAGACGTGGGCTACCTCTCACCCCTGAAGACCCAGATTCTGAGGATGAAGAGCAAGAGCTACCACATCGCCATCATGGGTATAGGAGCATCGCAAATCAAGGCAGACTGAGACGGGAACACATTGCAAACCAATACTTTGGAAGGTACGTGCTAACTTTTACCATACTCACCAATGTAACACACAAAGAGTCCATGTGTTAAGTGGAAAGAACAAGTGATCTAATAAGTGCAAACACAAAAACTATTTACAATAGGAACAGTTCAGGGGCTTCAATAGTCCACCTGGCGTGGGACACATTGACGTCATGTGCCCCAACACCTGGACTGTGTGGAGCTCAGACCCTACGGCGGGCTCGGCCAGCATGGCTGGTACTAGGGGGGTCAGCAGTGCCCTGCCTTGTGCTTCCACTGCGAAGCACCCTGGTGTCACCGGCAGAGACACTGCTGACAGTGGAGCCCTCCTCACTGTCCTGTGGCGTGTCGCCTGTGCCCCTGGCCACCTGCCGTGCCTCCATTAGGTCTATAGCGTGGCTGAGACGGCCCAGTCCCCGTGCCACGTCACTAGCAAAGTGGCCCATGTCCAACTGGAGGCTGACTGTGCGCCTAGACAGACCTGTTGCGTTCACAGCCAGCCTTACAATTGAGGAGGACATCCTGTCCAGGCGGTTCAGCAGCTGGCGGTCCCTGCGCCGTGCACTCTCTGTCTGCGTTAGCAGTCCTGCCACTAGTTGGCGCATGGAGAGTGCAAGGTCACCCATGTTGGAACTGATCAGTTGCAACTCTGAATGTACCAGCTGCATACTGTTGCCATGATTGCGCTCCATGCGCCGCAATGCCCCGGTAATCCTCCTTAATTCCTGTGTTTGCAGGTGCTGACCCCGTAGGAGTGCGGCCTCGGTTTGTGATGTGGAGGCATCCCCTGACTCTGCCTGCCGCTCTGAGGATGGTGTTCCACATCGCCTGCGACGCGGTGGAGGCCCTGTGATGTCTCCCGTGGCACTTTGGCTTTGGCTGGTGCAGGCTCACACACCACTACTGCAACAGGTGTTTCATGAGGGGAAATGGTGTCAGTGGTGCAGGTCACAGTGGTGGCTGGTCCTGTTCCCTCGTATGTCTGCTGGCTGACCATTGGCCCCTGGCTGCTTGGGCTGGTGGGGGTGTCTTGTGGGAGACCTGTGGGACATAGGGAACACACTGTCAGTATCTACTATCTGTTATCAACTTCCTAATAAACTATTGCCTATGAACTGCCTACTTGACTACATTGCCCATAATGCACCATACTGGTGTTTGCTACTCTGAAATGGAGCTATATTGGTTGTGCATGCTCCTGTGTACAAGGTGGGTGGTGGTATGGCATTAATGAGGGTACATGCATGTCACATGGTACTCACCTGTTGATGGTCCTGCCTCAGAGGTGTCCAGATCTCCCATCCCGCTTACAGCCTCAGGCTCAAGGGTCTCTTCTACCCTTTTCTCCGGGGGTGTGGGTGGTGGGAGTGTTGATGGTCCCCCTCCTGTGCCTCTCATCTCCCGAAGCCGCTCTTCCACCCTCTCCTAGGTCCGGGAGCGCAGGTCGTACCACCTTTTTTTCAGTTCTTCAATACTCCGGTGGCTGACCCCCAGGGAGTTGACTTTGTCCTGGATCTCCATCCAGAGTCTTCTCTTCTCTGTCTCTGGCACGGTGAGGGCTGCCCTGCCAAACAACTGGTCATGGTGCTGACAACACTCCTCAGTCAGCACCTCCAACTCTTTTTCAGCAAACTTAAGTTTCCTCTTCATTGGGTTTTCAGCCAAGGTTGCTGGAGCTCTGTGTGTCTGCAGTGCTTCAGTTGAAATGGGTGTGGTCCTCCCTCCTCCCAGGTGTATTTGTAAACTTCCTGGCTGTGATGTCATCATCATGTGCCAGAAAGTGTTTTCCAGAGTGTTTTGCAGCACCTGCATTCAATTTTCGGCACAGTCGCAATTTGCGACACCCACTCGCAAATTGCGTGTCCATTTTTTGCGCGGTCGCAAAAAGTGACCTCGCAAACAGCGGACTCGCTATCTGCGGTGCGACTCCGTGTGCGAGTCGCAAATTGTCTTCGCGTTTTCTACCTGCATTGCAGTTAGCGAGTCGGAAATTGCGACTCGCAAAGAGTCGCAATTTGCGAGTCGCAAATTTTTACCTACCTACATCTGGCCCTAGGTCTCAAAATCAAATGATACACATGCAGAAACAATACTGGTTGACTGAATGTTCGAAAAAATCACAATTTAATCAAAGTGTGGACCACTACACATTCCAGAGTTACAGTACAAATCAATAGCAAGAATAACTGCATAATAGAAATAGCATACATTTAGATTCAGCAAAGAAAAGACATCAACTGTCGTTAATATTTAGCAAGCATCATCAGTGAGTTTCTTAACTAACCTTCTGATTAGAATGGCATGTTTGGGCTTCATGCTAAATAATTTAGTCAGCACAAATTTGAAAAAACATCTAACTATAGCTCTATCAAAATTAGCGGTTGGTACCTAAAGACAAAAGCAAATAGACATAACAATCAGTAACATAGTCTTATACCTTGCCTCAGTATGGTTCAGCAAGCTGCAACAGTCTTCGTCAATTGGATATCTGTTCGGTCAGCAAAGCATCGGGACTGAGCAATAAAGTTCAAGTTAGAAATGTCTTAGGAACAAACATAATAGAATGTTGTTTCTCAGCAATAAAGGAAGGAAACAAATGGGCGTGTCTCTTCATGAAAGAAAAGTGGTATTTGGCGTATCTCTTCCCTCCCTAAAACTTCTTCCCACTTTGCTATTGGTCAAAGAATCATACTGTACTGTGGCCATTTTTTATGTAGCTTTCTGCGCGTTTGCTTAAAGTATTAGGCCTCGGTGCACTTTGTCCTAGATGCATTTTATTTAGCCTTGCACTGTTATTTTACAATAACCAGTTTCACGGTCTTGTTTTATTTTCTTCTATCATACTGTTTAGCGTACTTCAGCACTGAAGTTCTCAAACAATACATTCTTGCTCGCTCTGTGCTTCAGTCAAGGATACAGTCTGGTACATTGCCGATAGATGTGGTAGAAGTTTAGTCTTTAGGGTTCGTAGAAAGTACACATTCTTACGTAGGGACTTTTCTTAGAACACTGGCGTGTTAGTTATAAAAACACTTCCTAATCCTGGTACACGAGAGAGGGAGATTCCGACCAGGAACCCACAACTAGACGCTGACTGCCCTGTTGCAGATGCTGATCCCGATCACAGGCCTTTGCTCAGGTATGAGGGTCGATGTCCTCCCGGGGGAACCTGAAAGGCAGGCTTAGAGCTTAAACATGCTGTGCTCAAAATAAAACTTAGAAGAGAGAACGTAATCTAGTTGCACCATGATAGCATTATTCTTATGTTTCACTCTCCTCGTTACTATTTCAATCCTATTGTGTTGTATGGTTCTGGTTATTGTGGCTCACGCCTTGTTATCTAAAATGCAGTCGTTTTATTAAACCAATCTTTAAAACTCAAACTGCCTTTGTCATTTATATATGAGACCACACTGTGTATGAGAGAACTGGTTGGGATCTGAGTGACCACGACTTCCCTGGGAAGCACTAAGATGTCATGCACTCGGCTGCCCAATTGTCTCTTCCCTTTGGGAGAGATGAGGCACTGCTAGTTAGCCGGAGCTCAACCCGGATTTGGGGCGACAAGGGTCCTTCGCCGTGGGTTAGACTTAGTCCCCCACACTGTGAAAGATCTTGCCGCCCAAAAATCCAGTAGTCTCATAAGGATAATGAGAGCCTACGCGACAATACGTTTACGTTTAGTCCAATGAAAGTAGAACCTCAAATCTAAGATATAACTAAACTGTCTTTCACTTGTCGATGATTGGCTCCTCTTCTCCTGTTCCCGTTGTTGGGCTTGTCAGGCAACAATTTTGTATTGGCTTATACGCCAGTCAGTGCATCCATTGTTAATTCCTGGGACCATCGCCTTTACCCACCCTAAGTTTAACAAAGTGTCAATAACTAGTACAACATATTCTAGCAAGCAGTGCTCATGGGAGAGAATTTTAGCTACTAGCATTCGGTCAATGCTAAATTTCATATCTAACTCTCTACGCAGCCATTTTATGATTTGTCTAAGCAGTGCAACATGACATGAGGCTGTGCAAATAGGCCCAAGATCTCGCTAATTTAAGGCCTATGATTAATAAAGCAAATGCATAATTACATGACCATTAATATGACATACTACTACATTAATCCAAACATGAGCACTATATGTTACATTAATGAGCAGTTAATAAAGACACTTCGTGATGATTGGTGGTCACTCAAGTAGGCACATTTTCAAAGTTGTATATTATTTCTCTATATTAACTCATTTTCTATGCAGATTTAACATTCAAAATACATGACTATACATTAGCAAAATGTCAGCATTAACACCTGTCACAGCTCAAAGCTGGTTGGAGTGACAATGCAGAGTCGTTAAGCCTCATTGAGGGTGGACAGGACAAACCTATTCAGATGTAAGTGAGGCAGTTCTAAGCTCCGCCCCACATCAAGCCAGTTCATGGCCCATTAAGGCCCATCAAATCACAACTTATCTCCCATTGTGTGTGGCAGTCTAGAGGGAATGCACAAGGTTCAGCTATCACCTAACCCAGACGTGTATTAGAGATAGGCAGCTGGCACACAGGGCTAAGAGCAGAAAAATGCCAACTTTCTAAAAGTGCAATTTTTAAAATTGTAATGATAAATTTGACTTTACCATTAAAGACGATTTATCATTACAGTTCCATAGGTACTAAACATTACAGCTCTACTTCCTTCCAATCAGGAATTGCACTTAATACATCTATTACAGAATTTCCAATGTTATCCTATGAGGGGGGTAGGCCTCACGCCTCACAATAATGAAAAACGAGTTTGATAGTCTTTTACTACCAGGACATATAAAAATAAAAAAGTACATGTCCTGCCTTTCACTTAGACAGCACCCTGCCCTGTGCGCTACCTAAGGCCTACTTTAGGGATCTCTTATGTGTAATAAATGGGGAGTTTAAGGCTTGGCAAAAGGTTTTAAATGCCAAGTCAACATGGAGGTGAAACTGCACATACACATTCAGCTGTGGCAGGCCTGAGACATGTTTAAATGGCTATTTAAAGGGGTGGTGCAATCAAGCACTGCAGCATTTAATTTACAGGCCCTGTGCACATGTAGTGCACTTTACTAGGGACTTCTAAGTAAAATTAATATGCTACTCCTGAATAAGCCAATGTTATCATGTTTCAGGGAAAGAGCACGTGCACTTTAGCACTTGCTAGCAGTGGTAAAGTGCAGAGAACTCTAAAGCCAGCAAAAACAAATTCAGCAAAAAGGGGAGGAGGAAGGCAAAAAGTCTGGGGGTTACCCTGCAGAAAGGGCAATTTCCAGCACACTCTATTGAAGGAGGAAATTCAGTCTCTGATAGCTTCAGTTGAGAGAGGAATACTCCTCAGGACTGAGCCCAGCTGTGATGGGAAAAGTCTCTAGCTAATGTCTGAAAGATACCGGTCTAAACACCCACTCTAAGCATATTGTAAGCAATAGGTCTATTTGACAGCTGTGCTGTTCAAATCAGACCACAAAATGCTAAATGTATTGATGCACATGCTGCAGAGGCTTGTGTAAAATGTGTGATTTACAGTTTCTGTTTGTGTTAAAAATTCTCCAAATATCAATGTGTCTGATGCTGTAATATATATGTAACGTGCTAGGTACCAGGTAGAGAGCGCCTTTTGAGCACTTCTCCTAGAAATCTATGCCCAAGATACATATCCAAGATTTGAGGTCTCGTTATATATCACAGAGGGCAAATGTGCCCGCTGCACAGATCTGTATGCAAGCCATATGCGTCAATTTTTGATACTTGTTCTACCCACCAGCAAGCTGGATGACACTGGTGCATAACACACTTCACCAGAGATTTTAGGAAAACTGCATGTCATTTTGATTGGCACAGCAGAGAAAATAGCAGTGCAAGCTTTGAATTTAACAAAGGGCAATATCATGGCAAGAATTACTGAAAACATCACAAGCAGCAATAACGCAAGCATATGTCCCTTAAAGAACAGTCACAGCTCTGACAGTGTGTGTGTGTAAACCTCGTTCACACACGTCACAGGCAGCAAATGTGCAAGCTTCTCTGACATAGCAGGTGCAGACAGCAGTGGGGTGGCAGCAGGTGGAGTCGGCAGACATTCCGAGGCCCCAGGAGATAGAGAGAGCCTGTGGCCGGTCTAAATAATTAACCTCCTCTATTACTGTTTCTTCTCCTGTGGCAATGTACCCAGTTCCTCTCAAAGCTGCCAGGTGGGGCAGCAGTTTAGAACTTATTTCACTCGCAACTGCTATACTCATCAGCCCCTTTGATTCAGCAATGACATCAGACATTCAGATTCCTTTCTTGCTTGTCACTCTTCACCTTGTAGTTTAAAATAGAGGTGCCTGTTTGTTATCTTGACCCAGACTACTCTTTGCTTAGTTAATGTGGGTGTCCTTCTCCAAAATGGAAAATTCTGGTAGTTTTGACTGGGTTCGAGATTTCCTCGTCATCTATCTCAGCTGAAGACATCACATTCAACTCTGAGATGTATTTCCTGCTACCACAATAACTGCGTTTCCTTGGATGCTAGCATCAAATGTGGTTTCCTCCACATTAGCACTGACATGAGATGAGTTAAAGCAGGAAGCGACCTTATGGCACCATCGCTAAATGAGGTCAGTCAGCAGTAAAATACCCAAAGGCATTTTTCTTCTATTTTGTATTTGGTTGTACATCGATATCATATCCTCATTTTCTTTTTGTTGTTATGCATTGTGGTGAAAATGTGTTTATGAACAAGAATGCTTTTCCAGATGCAGACCCACAAATCGCTTTAATGTGTTGAAACGTTGCCTTTCCTAACTACTAGACAGACGAGCAGCACTAGAAAGATTTTTTCTTGTTGGCTAAATGTGACCAAAAATCTTCGATGTCCAGTCCCAGTCCTTGGCCCTCCTCTATCCTTCTATTAATTGAAACAAAAACGGATAGGCCAATTCAAATGCTTTTCCAAATTTGATGTTCCTTTCAGCCCCGCCAATCTTGATTTCTGTGTAAATAGTTTCTGAGGAGTCACTTCGCTTTACTATCGAATTATAAAAGGGACATTGATTTGCCATTAATTCATGGACAAAAATGATTGTGAGCAAATGTGGATGGGAAGATGTGGCTGGCGAATGAGGCCAGGCCACCGAGTAAAACATTGCCAGTTTCTATTTTCTACGTGTGAGCCAGGTTACACCATGTTGCATACACTAATGGAATGCCTACTACGCCTTTGCAATTGAAAGATGAAGTACAGAGTGTTAACAAAGGTACTGTGTCTGAGCCGTGCGTCTGGTTCCTATGGAAGAAATCTGCAAACGCAGTTTTGAAAGTAAAGCTACACCTTGTCATTTTCCTTCCGCTGCTCTCACCTCCAGGCCTTCACCTGTTATAAAGTTCTTCTTGGCGTGCAGAGTGCACTGATTTACCCACTAACTAGAACACTTTGTTTTTCTGACTCTATTTATTTATAAATCACATTTTATCGAGATTAACTCATCTAAAAGCTGTCGAGGCCGTTAGCACTACATGGTGAACAAGAAAAGGAACATAATTGACAGATTTGAAAATAATTCCCCATCGTTGAAAGGCACGTTGCACTGTTTGAAACTGTACCAACTTACTTTATTATATATTTCTTTGCTGATATTTAACTGCGCTTGCCTTTTCAATGACGAATAAGCTGTAAGCCTCATAGATATAATGATAGTGGGTGCACTGTTTCAGAATCTGCAGCGTTAGGTAGATGAAAGTGGCTGACTGACCAGCAGGGCACAAGATACTCATGGTGTGAAGCTGTGACTCCATATGCCTGAAATAAAGAAATACAAAAAATGATATGAAAACTAAAGTAGAAAGCACATTAACACAGCAGTGCTCACACGAAAGCTCTTTTTGCTTGCAAAATTGGTTTTGCGTTAACAAAGCGACCTTCTCTGAGTGTCTATTCCTAGTTTAAGAAAATCCAAGCTCACAAAACCTGTTGACAAAGGTAGTGTGGCTGCAACCCAAGTTAATGCCATTCTTCTTCGATCATCTCTCAAACACTGTCCCATTGCCCAATATGAGTTTAAGGAATCCTGCAAGTAGAGAACCAAGCACGATAAGTCTGAGCAACATTTAAGAGCTCAATGGAAGGCCCATCAGCCTATACTGTAGGAACTCGGAGAAGGACCTAACAGCATCCAGGACCTGATGTCCAAAGGTACTATCACTAAGCAGGAGTTTTTATCTTTGGGATTCTGTTCCTAAACAAGGCTCCTCTTTAGTGACTTGTAACTCCAGGGTAGTCTCTGCCAACACAATCCTCAGCCTCATCTTTGTGGAAATATGTTTCTGAATGTAAAATCTCTGATCAGCCCTGAATCCTACCGCTTTCCAACAACAAATGCTTGATGGCAAAAGCAATATAAATATTGACAATTCAATGTATTCAGTAGTCAGAATTACATTTGCAACATAATCCTTGCAGCAGCAAATAAAAGGCCGACCAAGAGCTAAGTTTCACATCCCACTATGTTTTATACACCCGACTAAATGTATCAACCATAAATGTATAAGCAGGCGAGAAGTGTTGTCCTTTGCAAGTGATCCAGCTTGAGATACATGGATCTGAGAAAAAGAAAGTTTGGGAAATTATTTTAGAGAATATGATCAGCCATTTTTCACCATTTTTGCGGGTGAGACAGGAATTTGTTTGAATGGAAATCACTTTGCTGCCAATACTTAGCACCCTAGGATTTTCTTAGACTGAGAAGCCCGTCAAAAAGGAACTTGAAGCTTTAATCTATCCGGCCACAGAATGGCCATTCGGATTGGCTGAAACTAGAATATGTTTCAGACATTTTGTCGCCATTCATAATGACCCCCTGTTCCTGCATATTTGATTGCTAGGAGAATGGTCAATCAGGTTGGGTAAAACACCCCTTATGCTTCCTGTTTTGACAGCAGACCAGGGGGCACTCTGACATTCCATTCCCTGTGCCTGTTTTCTGCACCTCTCCAGTTGCAGAACAGCATGAAATTTTCCGCTCTTTTGTGCAATGCACAGTGGAACCATTTGCCTTCTTAAAGTTTTAGCAGGAGGGGCAAATCAGGTTAAGAAGGAGTTGAACTAGGAGGGGACAACCAGCAGGAAAACCCCAAGACTAATGAAGCAATCACCTCTTCACTCCATTTTCACCAATCAATCTTGTCTCGGGCTTGCTATTCTTGTGCCTGCTCTCCACCCCAAAGCACCACCTTGCCTGGGTCTACAATGACACATGGATAGACACTTACAGGCACGTAGAGGAATCCAAATACCACTTCAATGCATTCCTAGTTGGTTGATGTGTTGCCATCAGTAGTAATATCAAAGTCGAAAACAATATGCAAAAGAGAGATGTACTGAAGATAGAAGTTAGAAGACAGGAGCAGGTTTGTCAAATAGAGCAAGATAATAGAGTTGTTGTTGGACTTTTTGCCTTACGCAGGGTCATCCCCAGTCTTTTTGCCTCCTTCCCCCTGGTTTTTCTGACCTCTCGCTGTTGGTTCTAGGACTCTGAGCACTTTATCACTGCTGACCAGTGCTAAAGTGCAGGTGCTCTCCCATCTCAAGTTTGTATGATTGGCTTATACCTAATTGGCATATTTAATTTACCTATAACTCCCTTGTACAGTGGTATCTCTATACCCAGGGCCTGTAAATTAAATACTACTAGTGGGCCTGCAGCGCTGCTTGCGCCACCCACTGAAGTAGACTTTTAAACCTGTCTGAGGCCTGCTAGCGCAGGGCCTGTGTGCGCAGTTTTCTGACACAGGGACCTGGCATCTAAAGTTACTTGCCAGGCCCAGAACTCCCCCTTTACTACATGTAAGTCACCCCTAAGGTACGCCTTTGCTAGCCCTTTGGGCAGGGTGCCATGTATGTAGAAGGAAGGACATGTGCCAGGTTGCGTGGCCTGTCCTGGTAGTGACAAACTGTCTAACTTGGTGTCTCACTGCTGTGAGTGCTGCCTTCTCATAGGATTGCATTAGAAATGCCCTACCTTATGTGTAAGGGGTATTGTCTGATTTATGAGGGGTAGCGTAGGCGTGTTTGGTATGGTTGTGATGGTGATAATAAATACTGCTTACTGGTGTGGGTGTATTTTTTATTACTGTCACAGAAATGCCACTTCTAGAAAGTGCGCATTTATCTGTGCTTATGACTCTGGTGTTTTGCAGCTTGACTCCAATCCACGTCTGGGCAGAGTGACAGTTGGGGCTTTGTGCATACTTTTCAGACAGCCTGTACACAGGGAGGGTGGAGGTGTCACAGAGGTGCATCTGCATACTGAATAGTCTTCCTGGGCTGAGAGAAAGGAGAGGCGGAGCACACCTGCATTTGTAAAGACTGTGCCCTGGCCTCCCACAATTGGGTTGTTAACCCTCCACTGATGTTTGGAGCCTGTGCTGAAAGGAGAGAGGGGGCACTCCCAGAACCAGTTGTAACTGGATGGAACCTCCTCTCCCTACCATTGTAAAACACTGTAAGAACTGACTATAAGTACAGGGGAATTTTCCCCACAATTTGGAGACTCTTGGAATCATCTTGGAACTGGACACCAAAGGCTGAAAGGACTCACCAGGAACCACCATGGACTGCTGCTGCTGTGCTGACCTCTGACCTGCCTGGTCACTGTGAAGGACTTGCCACTTGCTGCCTTTCCCTTGTGCTGGCCTGTAGCTGGGCCCTCCACCGGAGGACCTTGTCATAAGATTCTGCTCCCCAGGGGCAGGGTGCTGTGGCCCCTGACCCCTGCATCCATTTCTTCACGAGGGGTGCTTCTCCGTGGTTGCGGCTGCCATAGCGCTGATTGCAGCGCGCTTATGGAGCCTCGGGAGCTCGTAGCTGCATTGTGCCCCTTTAAATAAGATCACCGCAGCGGCCCGGGAAGCTGGAAGAACACTCGCGCACTGCATCGGGTGCAGGCGAATGTCTGCTCGGGCCCCAGGAGGGTTCTGATCTTCTTGTGGCTTCACGGCAGGACCAGGGGAAGGCGCGGGGAGTGTCCCCTTTCCCCTGGCCTCTGCGTTAGGAGCAGGACGCTCCTTTTCTGCTGTTAGGTAAAACGGGCATTATTGTGGGCCCCCCCCAGGTGGAAGGGCCAGTGGAGGCCCGGGAGGCCCCCAGAGATCGTGGGTCCCGGGAGGGGCCTGTCATTAAACCGGAGGGGGTGCGTGGTGCCTCCCTCCTGCCCTAAGTTGTTTTTGCTGGCTTTGGCCCCCCTCGTGAGGACCGGTTGAGGCCCTGGGGGGCCCCCAGTAGTCACGGTCCCCGGAGGGGCCTGTCTATAAAAGAGAGGAGGTGCATGTCACCCTCCTCGGAACCCAGAGTATAAGGGAGCCCCCCATTTTGCGCATAGGAGCACCAGGGGCCCCATTGTTCGACTTCTAGGCACTGGAGGTGCCTCCATCCAACCAGGTACTGTTTAAAGGACCAATATAGTTGCAATCCAAAGTTCTTTCTACAGACTTTTGTTTGATTCATATATTACCTACCTGCATTTGATGTTTTTACATATGTGTATGCAAATGTTCCTTTTATGGACATGCTTGCTAATATGTTTTTCTAACTTGCATATGTTTTCTAATGTTCCTACTATGGGCATTTTATGATATTCTTATGACAAGTGCTGTGATGTAATACGTGTTTTCCTGACTACTGCTTATGTTGCAGAATACTGAGTAACCTGTGTGTTATGTGTGACTACTGCTCGTTTGCAGAGTAACTAATTTGTAACGTTCTGACAACTGCTAAGGTAGCAGGATAGTACTGATATGTGATGTTTGGTCTGATAATTGCCTTGTGTACAATACAGTATATTTTCATATAATCTGGTGTTGTGTTTCCTTTGTGGTGGGGATACTGCGTCACATGTGTTGTGTGTGTTGTGCAAACGCTTTACACATTGCCTCCAGGTTAAGCCTGACTGCTCGTGCCAAGCTACCAAGGGGGTGAGCAGGGGTTATCTTGGACATGTAACTCCCTTGCCCTGACTAGAGTGGGTAAGTTCTGCCTGGCTGAGGTGCATACCCTAGCCAACCAGAAACCCCATTTCTAACAGTTGTGTACAGGAATACAGAAGAACAAATGATCAAAAGGTGCATAGGCAGCTGCACCGTGCATACTTTTCCAGATGCTGAATGCTGAGTGGCTAGAGAGGCAAGCCTCTCAAGGTCTCCTAACTCTCATGTGTTTGCAGGGCCACCATTTCACCACCAGTCACATGACAGTATAGCACATACTCAGCTTTTTAACCACATCTCTGTCCTCTGATAATCTTTGACATGGACCTCTTCTCTTCATGGTGGAGCCATCACACCAGTACACGGAACCCCTAGTCATGCCATGTGGTGCTCTGTTCTTCCTGTTGCACTGACTCTGCTTGCTTGCTACCTCAATGTTGTCTGACAAAGAGGCTTCTGCAGGGGACTGTCACAAGCCAACATTGCAGCAGAGGTCACCTTTGAGCCAGTCCCGCTCACAAGCATCAATGAAGCTTGTCAAAGCTTGTCGGAAAATTCAATATGACCCAAGGATGGCAGAGCAGGTATTATACAATAACTGTGGTCTGTGAGTAAAGTTCACATTAGCTCTCTTCACTCTAAAGCAATATCAAAGTCCTAGAGAGCATCAAGCAGTGGCACATCAAACAACCAATGGTATATATATCTGCTTTCTAATGCCAATTTTTGGCAATATTTCATGTCATATGTTATGTATTTAAGGATCCAGTTGTAGGGTCACCTTAGACACCAAATTAAGTGATTTCTGCCCTTACCCTACATTTCTAAACTGCCACCCAATTGCAGTTGAACATGTATATAACTCTCCATTAAATATTTAACTCAAACCTCTGGCAGCAGTAAAATCAGAAAAGTCCAATTTGAGTTGCAATATTCATTGAAAGGTTCAATTTTTTGACGTTTGCAGAAATTTCTTACTATTTTTCAGATTTCTCTCTCGCTCAGCTCTATTCCAACAAAATCTGATTGTCATAGTTTTCCTGTGCTCTACTGTTTGCAGTGTCGTCAGTGTACAAATATATGCAGTAATGGGTGTTTGGATTGCTATGATTTTTTTTCTTTTTTTATAAAAAACAAAATACATTTTGTGGGGAGATTTATTCACGTTTAGTGTTGCATGAAAGGATTTCATTAACTGGCCCGATTAGCTTCTAAAGTAGGATTCACCTTGAGGCCCCCATGGGTGATAATTCATGCTTTATAAATGACGATTGATTGATGCAGATCTGCAGATTTTATAGCACTTAGGATGTCCCCTCAGACACAACACCAATCAGCCCAGACAAGAGGTGACTTTCCAATGATGGAAATGCACCTTTACTCGTAATATAATGAAACAAATGTACTATTTGACAACTATTTTCAGGGGTGTAGCTTGGTCAGTATGATGGGGGGTGAGCTTCATATTTCCCGACGATCAAATTGTTTGTGATGTTAAAATGTATTATACGACAAGCAAGGTGCATGAGAGAGGCTTAAGAGGCAATGGAAAGGGAGATGGATGTGGATTGGTAGGGGCACTAAGTGAGAGAAACTGCATTATTTTGTGAAATAACCAACATTTTGTAAGTCTCTCCAAACAGAGAGAGGGAAAGAGTGTGTTGCTTTTTTGTCTTTGTAAAAATTCCTATCAAAATCCGCAAACACCCCTCCCCACCCCCGGAACCACGGCCCTGATTGTTTTGCCTATGGGTATGAAAATCTAACTTCTGAGTGGCCTTTTTTAACCTAATCACCACAATTTCACAATCAACTCAAATCTACCCTATAATGGGATCTAGACCTGAAGTATGTTTACACTTACCTAAATTGTATTTGATAGCATCAATAATCAGCCATTTAAGATTTAACAAAATGCATTTAGTGATAATAGTGCCTACATTCTGGCGACTACAGAATAAAATTGACCAGGTAAATTAGCATGAACGCATTATTGTGCTTCATAAAAAATGCAACACTTGGTGAAATAGAAGAGACTGGAGAACAACGGTAAAACAGGCAGAATGACATAAACACGGTACTCTGCTTTGTGTAAAAACCTGGAGTAAGGCAGTGAAAAGGCTTTGAAATCAGTGCTTTGAATTGTAGACAATAACTTTCCAATTTTGGATCCCCATATGATTATCAGTTATACGGAGCCTTCTGATATTAAAATAAGCTGGGTATCTGTAATTTGATTTTGCTGACAGAAATAACATTCAACATCTTGATAAAATGTAGCGATAGAGAAGATAGTTTGGTTGCTTTGCACTTAGCGCCTGATAACAAATTAAGGTGCTATTTTTCGCCCCTAATAAATAACGATACCACGGGGCACGTTATTGATTGGTTGAGATAAATAACACCTGTTATGAGTTTGTGGGGAATGACATGCTGGTTTGGTGTTTACGGTACCAAAATCCACCTGATACGTTAAATGCAGTATGTTTCCCCATGTGAAGTTGGCAGGTTTGACCTGCCCAAATTTAAGGAATATTGGGCCATTTAATGTATCTGACAATTATCGGTGCGTTAAAGAAAAACGATTTCGTAATTCCGTCCTGTACGTAAATAGGGTTTTATGCCCGAGACAGAATTAACCGCCCAACTTTAAAGCATCTTGGATCAGCGTGTCTTACCCAGACTCACTGGTGACAGTGTACACCCCCATGGTAAGAGTTTTGGTCTTATCTGGGCACACCAAGACAGTCACAGGAAGTTCCAGCTACATAATGCAGTAATACAAGCCCAGTGAATAATCTCCCAGTTCAGGAATGCAGAATAGGTAGGGAAGGTTTTTCCAAAGGGTTTTTAAGGATGAAATCAAGCATAAGCGCAGGGATTTGGGGACAGATGTAGCAAGGCTTTTGCGCCTCGCAAACGGCAGAAAACGCAGTTTGCGAGGCACAAAAGCCTTCACGCTATGCAGAAACGCATTTTGCGAGTCGGAACCGACTCGCAAAATGCGTTTCCGACTCACAAATAGGAAGGGGTGTTCCCTTCCTCTTTGCGACTCGCAACGTGATGTAAATTGATTTGCGACAAACTCGCAGTTACCATCCACTTGAAGTGGATCGTAACTCATTCGCAAACGGGAAGGGGTCCCCATGGGACCCCTTCCCCTTTGCGAATGATCACAAAAATATTTTTTCAGAGCAGGCAGTGGTCCTATGGACCACTGCCTGCTCTAAAAAAAAACGAAACAAAATGTTTCGCTATTTTTTTCTAAGTGCAGCTCGTTTTCCTTTAAGGAAAACGGGCTGCAGATAGAAAAAAAAAACTGCTTTATTGAAAAGCAGGCTCGGACATGGTGGTCTGCTGTCTCCAGCAGGCCACCATCCCCGTGAGTGCCCAGACTCGCAATGGGGTCGCAAACTGCGACCCACCTCATTAATATTAATGAGGTGGGTCTTTGCGACCCCATTGCGAGTCGCAGAAGGTGTCTGAGACACCTTTCTGCATCGTGAATTGCGAGTTGCAATTTGCGAGTCGCTCTGACTCGCAAATTGCAAGTCGCAATTTGCCAGGTACCTACACCTGGCCCTTGGTGTGAACATGAGGACTACTGTGCGCAATGCCATGCAGACTTTGCCTAATTCAGGAGCCTTTCAACGAGGTGCTGCTTCTTTCTCAAGTTGCTCCAAAGTCAGACATACAGGGGGTCATTCTGACCCTGGCGGTCCATGACCGCCATGGCGGAGGGCGGCGGAAGCACCGCCAACAGGCTGGCGGTGCTTCCTGGGCGATTCTGACCGCGGCGGTAAAGCCGCGGTCAGAAAAGGGGAGCCGGCGGTTTCCCGCCGGTTTCCCGCTGGCCCAGGGAATCCGCCATGGCGGCGCTGCTTGCAGCACCGCCATGGGGATTCCGACCGCCTTCCCGCCAGCCTGTTTCTGGCGGTGTCCACCGCCAGAACCAGGATGGCGGGAACGGGTGCCGTGGGGCCCCTGGGGGCCCCTGCACTGCCCATGCCAACAGGGCCCCACAAAGATTTTCACTGTCTGCTGTGCAGACAGTGAAAATCGCGACGGGTGCCACTGCACCCGTCGCACCCCTGCAACTCCGCCGGCTTCATTGTTGACCGCCAGAAGACCGCCGGCCGGCCCAGCGGGAAAGCCGGAATGGCCGCTGCGGTCTTTCGGCGGGAACCGCTTGGTGGGCGGTGACCGCCGACCGCCGCGGTCAGAATGACGGCCACAGTGTTTCTTGTGCATGCAGAACATCTATTGTGGGTAATATGTTCTACTGGAGGCGAATGTTTCTATTGTCCATCAAAATCTTTTTTCTGTAGCAGTGAAAAAGAGTGAGCAAGATTAAAAGGGGTCAGAGTGCCTCTTGTTTGTACCCGCTGCATAGGACCCAGCCCCTTGAATGGATTATACAGTTAGCACTTTTGACGGCCTTTCTAGTTTTACAATACGCAGTAGTCTATCTGCCTGGTTTTCCACTCCTAGGACATTCAGACTGAAAAAAAAAATATATATTGGGAACTAAACTTGTCCGGGAGCCTTACAATGCATATGATGACAACTTGTGAATAGATACACAAACTTAAAATATGAAATCGGAATGATTTTAAACATATGCTTTCGTTTTTAATTTTCCAGTGACCTGGGCGTGCACGTTCGCCTTTTAAAATGCATTAATTCTAACGGAATTTTGTGAAATCGATTAGCTCACCTGCTACCTGCACATAGTGATATCTGTTTCATAAACAAGGACCACGTTGGTCTCTCCCTAGTTCCCTGTTATTCAAAAAGAGCTCCAGCTTCCAACACTGCCACGCAGGACCAAAACCTGCAGGATGTCTTCATGTGTTTTAGGGTCTATTGCACTTCTCTTAGTTGAATTCATGAACTATACGATTTAAACTAAGCAAATACATGGATCCGCCTGGAAATAATCCATCTGTACTAGATGGGTCAAACCTGCTCATTTAGACATGTGGTATTTTCCCAAGAAGCTAACCTGGGCAGGGTTTGCAGTAGGGCCTATTAGCTGCAAGATGAAATAAGGAATGTTTATGTTGAATTTCATTAAAGAAATATAATTAGGAATGTAAATTGGGTCTCACTGACTTCCCTTACTAGCTAACGATTCTTTTGTGGTGCATTCTGCAGTATTTCTAACCAAGGTTTTCATATAACCAAGTCACCCACAATGGATTCACTGCCCAACGCTCTCAGCCGACATCCTCAAAGTTGTAGAAATCCACTTGGCCATTAATGCACAACCCACCGCTGTCTTTTACATGCTTGTCACTTTGCCACATGGGACGCATTTTTTAAAGAAACAGGTGCTCATCTCTGCCATTGTCTCCCTAACTGGCATGTATCGACCCAGTGAGCGCCAAACGAATACAGCAGTCCTGTGTATTTTCTCCAAAATGCTTGACTATTTCCATGAGAAAACGTCTCTTCATTCTAACCCTTTTAAATATGGGTCTGTTTCCAGCGCTTTCCCGCAAAATTTAGCACTATCAGCTCAAGGATAAATACAACACAACTTTATACGTGGAAACGTGTGAGAAATATATTGCTTGTGTTGTAAATATGAAGTTCCGATTGTGTGTGGGTTGACGTTTTTTGCATTGTCGCAGCTCACCCAATGTCTTATGGGAGCACCTGCTTCTCTACCCCATATTACTTAAGATCATGTTTTCACATCCCCACAATTAAAAATCCACAGATCATGATTTTGTAAATCACATTTTCTAAGTGTATTTTCCTCTTCTTTCGCATGTATGTTAGACTATCAGACCAACAAAACTTTAGAATTCAGCTCTCAAGCCTTTGATACATTTATAACATTTATAAAGGATGTCATAAATCCTGTGGAAGAAACTGCAAAACAGAGGCAGTCAAAAGCCTTGGAATAAAGTCAAGCCAGCTGGATTTCAGAGAACAGAGACTCAATTACTCATGACCTACACAGCCCCAATGATTTGTGCAGTGCAGAGGTAAATTATGTTGTTAGATACACAAAGAAACATAAAAAATGTGAAAATCCTGTCATTGATACACACATTTAATGGATAAACAAAAACTCTCAAGGAATAAAAATCTATGGAAATGGCAGATTTCCATGAATACTCCCAGTGAAGCAGAATCTCCTCACTTTTTTTGCACGTCACTTTTTTCCTTTTTTAACTTGGAATCCATTTCTCTAATTTGAGAAATTATTTTCCCTGAACCCAGGCTGCATCTAATGTTTTTCACACACAGTGGGCACACAGCTTACTGCAGCCTTTTTGTCAATAACACAAAGTTCAGCCTTTGGAGGTATCTTTTACTTTTTCAGTGGTTGCACTTCTTCCCTTTCCTAGAAAAATCCATTCTCCCCTCTTCCTTGGGGCATTATCATTTGCCAGCAAGAGGGATGACAGATATGATGGTGCAGTAAGGTGATGTTGAGAAATAGGAAGTCACTTGCTACGCCGCTGTCTCTAAAATGAATGTCAATGTGTGAACAATTATGGGTAAGGTCATACCTAACAAAGTTAATGTGTTTTTACTTTTATGCTATTTTTTATTTATATGCGTATTAGTTTTATATGATTTGGATCATAAACTGTGTGTAAAAAGCTTATGTTTTACATGAAGCAGGTCATGGACTGTGCCTAAGAAAGCTACATCTGTACAAGAGAAAAGGAGCATGCCAGTGTCCATGGTTCTGTACAAGAGAGGCTCAACAATATATTGTTGAATGAAAAAAGGAGAGTGAGCTGTCCAAGAGATCTGTGAAGGGTAACTAAAGAGGGCATATGACTTATAGTTATAGTGCAATGTTAGACTTGGCATCCTTGGCGTGGTCTCCCCAAACTTTTTGCCTCTGCTTCCCAGGTTGTTGATGTGTGCTGGATTCTGTTTTTTATGTTTTTGATACTCTGGGCACTTTACCACTGCTAACCAGTGCTGAAGTGCAGGTGCTCCTGTGTAAACTGTGTGTGTAATTGGCTGTCCAGGATTGGCATATTTGATTTACCAGTAAGTCCCTAGTAAAGTGCAGTAGAGGTGTCCAGGACCTATAAATCAAATGCTACTTGTGGGCCTGCAGCACTGGTTATGCCACCCCACTAAGTAGCCCTTTAAACCTGTCTCAGACCTGCCACTGCAGTGTCTGTGTGTGCAGTCTTGCACTGCCAAATCGACCTGGCAAGTGTACCCACTTGCCAGGCCCAAACCTTCCTTTTTTTAAATGTAAGGCACTCCTAAGGTAGTCTCTAGGTAGCCCCATGGGCAGGGTGCAGTGTATATTAAAGGTGGGACATGTATTGAAGTGTTTTCCATGTCCTGACAGTGAAATACTGCCAACTTCGGTTTTCACGGTTGCAAGTTCTGTCTCTCTCATACGTTAACGTGGGGGCTGCCTTTAAATATTATTAACGTCCAGATTCCCTTTCTGGTAAACGACGCGTCTCCGGCTTTGTGGCTGAAATCGACGATCCACCTGCATCACAACTGGGAGATCGATGCATCCCAGCTGGAGAAACAATGCGCAACACCCACTTGCAGCTGCTGAAAACAACGCAAACCCCATGTAGCGCGGGTTTCCAACACTGTGCGACCAGATTTTTCACGCAACGTCCCTGGGTGTCAAAGCCATCCTGACTGCGTGGATCCGAGGTGCCCCGTCTGGAAATTGAAGCATTGCTCTCTTGTGAGGGAGAAAAACAATGCATACCCAACTGGAGAAGAAACAACGCACGGCCTCCCTTGCGAGGAAGGAATCGACACATCGCTGACTTTTCTGATGCATGCTCACCTGTGTAGCTTTATCTTTGACGCAAACCAGGTACTTTGTGCAAAATCATTGTTTCTGTTGTTTTCTATGGAGTAAGACTCTTATTCTTTTGAAAATTCATTTTTTAACTTGTGTATGTTGGATTGTTGTCATTTATGGTCTTGTTTGATTTAGATATATTTTGCCTGTTTCTCTAAACTGGTGTGGTGTCCATTTTGTAGTGTTTCCACTGTATTACTGTGTGTGTTGGTTCAAATACTTTATACATTGCTTCTGGATTATGCCTGCCTGCTTGTGTCAAGCTAACAAGGGGTTGAGTGGGGGTTAACCAGGTGTGTTTCTTCTTTGCCCTGACTAGAGTGAGGGTCCTTGCTTGGACAGGGAGTAACCTGACTGCCAACCAATGACCCCATTTCTAACAGGCAATATAAGGCAACAAATTACTTGGGTACAGTATCACAGTCAAATATATTTTTATATTGGAGCTTTCCTTAAGTGGTTCTTAATTGTAAATGACCTGAAACAAGCTGAAGAGTTGAGAAGAAGAATCCAGTAGAAGTTCAAACTGGTGGAAATGTATTACAGGACCAGTCCAGCGCCAGTCCTTAAAATAAATTAGCAATACTCTGTAATAGGGGACATGGGAAGAAGGGGATAAGGTGCAAATTAGCATGAAAGATGTTATAAAAAAGGTCAGTAGCAGAGCAATAACATCATGTTAGTGCAACAGGAAATAAGAACCAACAGGCTTTGATGTTCTTACGCTAAGTTAAAAGAGATGGATTGTGTCTCCTCGAGTATAGGCCTCAGACCGTAACTCGGGGTAACAGGAAGCTGGATTAATTTAGGTGTGAACGACAGATTGAATAACAAAGGCAGCCAGGGAGCAAGAATTATTTTACACACAATAGTAAGTGAAAATAATACTTCTGCCAGGGTGGTAGAGACATGTATAAAAGCAGTCTTATTCTGTCCCACAACTACTACTGTAATGAAGTATATCTAGAAATCTTATCCAAGTTCTGAAGTCATAAACGTTGCAACCCATCTCACTTAAAGCTTGGAAAGGCATAGACCACACCTCTCCTTTGCCGAAAAAATCCCTCTGGCCCAGACAAATCCAAAGGGAGCATTCAAGTCATTCAGGCTCTTGTGAAAAGTTCCCCACAATAGTACACCTAAATACTTCGCAAAACTGTTGGTATCATCAGACACTAGTGGCTGACTACAAAAAGCCGAACCTGTACATGATTCACTGCACTGACAAACATCATCAACATTGTACAGTTAAACATTACAGAGTGACAGGCATGGAATACATGAAGGGATCTATCATGCATTACAGGGCAATTTTGGAGCTCTTTAGTTTTGTCCACTAACTGCAGGTCCCAAATATCTACACAAGCTGACCCCTTCTATACATCTCACATAAACACTCAGATATGGGATGATAATAAAAAATATCCTTCCCAACAGATCCCTCCACTTCTCTCTCCTTCTAATCAGACCAGCTCAGGACCACAACTGTACACAAAACCTCAGTAAACTGATAAGCACACTGTATGATATGAAACACTATAAAGGGACTTGCAGAGCTGTTGAAAACTACCAGCATGCTGAAAACCATAAAAGTGTGTGTGTGTTTCTTGTACTTCATCATCCAACACACTGCAGTGACTTGCGTCCCATGATACGATAACTGCACCTAGGTGGTCTTCATGGAATGCCGTGGAGCACTTCCCATATAGGATCAAAACAAAAATAACATCCTTCCAATTTTGCATGTTACTCATGTGGGCACGCACTTCAGTGCCCCACAACTGCTGTGGGAATGCTGAAATACAATGGAATACAAAAGAAGTAATTGATTTGGTGAAAGAACCAAACATATTCAAGGCTCCTCTTGTTGACCCCCTCTCCCCCCCCTCAGCCCCTGAGCTCTAAAGCAGGTCTGCAAAAAAATAGGAACAGTTGGTGGGCCTGATGTACAAAGTTAAAAAAAAAAAAATACTAATCATAATTCAGTAGTCCATAAACTTTTAGTGACTCCTAAAATGGAATTGCAAATCGGAATCTCATGTATCAATGTTTTGCAACTATAGTCCAATCGCAAAACACAGAAAAATTATTGAATTTCGAGTGTGGTGCTTATGCAGTCTCAAAAGGAAAAAGATTTCCATGGGACCACTTGTTTTTTGTGAATTATAAAAGGAAGTTTGTTGGAGAATACATAATGGTCAAAGGAAACACTGCCAACTCTACAAAAAAGTTTTTAAAAAGATATATATATATATATATTTTTAAAACGTAGCCTTATTTCCTTTGAAGAAAGTGGGTGACATTTAATTAAAGACTTATAATATATTTACATACAATCGCAGACATAGGCCCTCATTACGACCCTGGCGGTCGGCGGTCATTTGGAGAAAGGTACTGCCAACAGGCTGGCAGTACCTTTTCCCAAATTATGACATTGGCAGTTTGGCTCAAGCCAAACCGCCAATGTACCACTCTGTCCACCAGGGTGGTAACGGCCGCTGGGCTGGAGACTTCAGTCTCCAGCTAGGCAGCGGTCACAATCCCACCCTCGGGATTATGATAATGCCTACTGCCATGGTTTTTGTGGCAAGCGTACTGCCACGAAAACCATGGCAGTAGGCACTATCAGTGCCAGGGAACTCCTTGACGCCATGACCGTCGACGGTATTCTGCCAGCCTTCTGGTGGAATTCTGTCTATAGTCATAATGCGGATAGGCGGCTGGTAGCCACGGTGACGGTATGTTGGCGGCCGTCACCGTGACAGTAGGAAGTCAATACCGCCAATGTTGTAATGAGGGCCATAGTGGTTTACTAAACCTGTGATGGCATCTAATTGAAGTAAGTTGCAATTTGTGATCTACCTCATTAGTATTCATAAGGTGTTCATAATTATTTGTGACCCACACCAAGGGAAATATTGCGAATTAATCTATAAGTACATAGATTGGTTTGCAAAATTCGAACCCTGGACGCAGTGTGCGGCCAGTGTTTTGTATATCAGCCCTAAAAGCCAACCTGCTCCGACAGGCTTTGAACCCTGACATAGTAGATGACCTCACCAGACTCTGCACCCACCTGATGCAGTCTCACTCTTCCCTCTCTGATGTATTACTCCACATCCTTTTAAGATGCTCCCGGACTGCACTATGAGCCCGTATATTAAAATCATATACAAATTATATAAAGGATATGCTTAATGCCTAGTGAAGAAGTCCATCACTCGCTAAAAAGTGTTTAAATCATTTTTAAACAAGTTGAAAGGGCTTTATCAGAGGCTCGTTAATAAGAGTGCCGTTCTAGTTGCGCTTCAACCAAATGAAAAAAAATTACTCGTAAAAAGAAATATTTATGTCTAATGAGTAATTAGTTGTTCCTACATTTGACTTTCTGCTTTTAAATCTGCTTGAATAATTCTTGAAGGGAAACAGCAGAGAGGGTGGTAGTGCAATCACTCTCGCTATTTAAATATAGAGTATAAAACATGCCTTTTGTTCCTATGGGTGGTTGCACCAGGCTTGTGGCATCGAACGGACACTTTAAAAGATGCATGTGCTTGGTTCACAGATGAAGCCAGGGCCTTGCTACTCGCCATCACTCTCCTACATTCATTTCATCTCCAAGGAAACATTGTGATTAATTGGTTTACTTAGCTAGGATGATTCAATAGCAATTAACTAAAGCTAAATTAAACCCATTGTTCAACACAGCTGAAGAAACAAAAATCATAAAACAATGTGTTTCGCAAATTATTTCATCATGTCTTAAGTTTCTTACATTGTGTTTGAGGCACAGAAATAACCAGTGTGACTGACGGTGTTATTCCTGCCACAGATAAAGTTTCTTTGCGACTTTGTTCAGCCCATTTATGTTTTTCCAGAGTTAGCTCTTTTAGGATCTAGGTATTGGAGCGGACCAGTGCGTGTTCCTTTTTTCACAAAGTCATGTTTGGAATGCTTACATCTTGTTTGTCCTTTCAGGCACACGGCTATGCTAGTGTGAATCAATACTTGCATCACCAGGTGCTTTTATTGGCACAGCCACATACAGGTCTAGTATATATAAGTCAATCAGTCATCAAGTTTATAAAGCACACAGCTGCTCTAAGAGTGTCCTGGCATTACTAGATTGATTGACCACCAATAGCAGACACAAATTACTAAAATGCCTCTTCAAACAGCCAGGTCTTAAGCAGGCATTTGGAGGTACGTTGCCCCTTCATTGTCCAAAGATGAAAAGGAAGAGAGTTCCAAGTAGTGGTAGCCAGAGAGGAAAAGGAGGAGCCACCCCATTTTTTCCTCATTATTCTCAACACCACTGCCAACAAGGCATCAGAAGAGCACAAAGATCAAGCAGGATTGTATGGCATGGTCCTATTCACCAAGTACCACGGCCCTACCTAGTGAAAGGCTCTGTGGGTCAGCATAAGCCCCTTAAATCAAACTCTCTGTTTGATAAGAAGCCAATGCAGCTCTCTAAGATGATGCTGCATATGGTGGCTTTTTGGCAATATTAATAAAAGCCAAACTGTGGAATTCTGTTCTAACTGCAGTCGTCTAAGTTGGTATGGCGGTAAGCCCCAGTAGAGGGAATTTGTATAATCCAGACAAGAAGTGATAAGGACATGAATTACCATCTTCTGATATTACACGGGTAGCAGATACAGGAATTTCTTTAATGATTTTAAAAGGCCAAAATACACGTCCACTACCCCAAAAGCAGTCTTGTTATCGAATTTCACCCCTAATTTCCATATTGTAGTAGTGGGGGGTGGCGGAGGCAGAACAAGACTGGGACAACAGTGGAAATTCCACGTGGGGGGAGGTAAGCCAAACATCAGGTTCTCAGTTTTGCTCCTAATACACTGCTGATTACTCAGATGCATCCACTGCGACACTGCTGAGAGGCATGCCTTGAAGCTACTGAAGGTATTATGTACGTTTCTGTCCATCTCGAGGACAATATGCATATCATGGGTGTAGGACACCGCCTGAACACCAAAAGAATCAATCAGTATGGCCAAAGATGTCATATGCACATTAAACAGTGTCGGGCTCATAGCAGAGCCCTGGGGAACACCCAACTTTAAAGGATTAAATTCAGAGGTGTAGGGTGCCATCCAGACCACTTGGTTTCAGTAAGATAGAAATGATTGGAGCTAAGCCAATGCAGATCCTCTGAGAGGAATATTTACCAAAAGTTGTAGCAGAGTAGAGTTGGATATTATTGAAAGATGTGGATAGATCTAAAAGCAGCAATGTGACCTGATTCCAATGATCAACTGCCATCTTGATGATATCAGAAACTTTCACAACAGTAGATTCCTTACTATAACCAGGTCAGGAACGAGATTGGGAAGGATGTAGTAACGGATGTTGTTCTAAGTATTCAGATAGTTGACTATCAATCATCTTTCCACAATCTTAGAAAAAGTCTGCAGTAAGGAAATTGGTCTGAATTTGCCAAGATTGACATGTCGGCTGATGGCTTCTTCAGCAAGGGAGTCAATTTAGCTTGTTTCCAGGAGCAAGCCACCTTAGCCAAGCCTAAGGAGCTATTCAAAAGAAGATTGAGGATGGAATTAATAGCTGGACAGTTTGCCACAAGGATATGAGGAGAACGCTGGTCATCAGGTAAACAGAACATATAAACTCTTAATGCTTGCTCAGACTCCTGGGGCATGATCGGTCTGAACTCTTGAAAGAAACTAACCAGAGTCAGTGTTGAAGTCAAATAATGATTTTCTGACCCACCTGTTTCCAAGGAGCTATTAATTCCAGTGGTGTTAAGTGCATCCACAATGCCACTATTTGTGTTGTAAAAAATGTCTGATAGCTGTGCACGTAACTTTGGGGAGGCCTTTAATGGTAGTTGGAGCGCATCTGGATGAATAAATATTTTCAGAATTTTAGACCAGTATATTGAGCAAAATGTGACAATTGGTTTAAATGAACTTCCTGTTTATTTATTTTTGTAACCCTTATGAATTGAAAGAAGTTGTCAGCCTTCATCACAGACCACGAACCTATTTGGCTCACCTAAAAGCAGCACTAATTATGCTATTGTGTCCAATGTAAGAATCTCATGTTGCACATTTTTCAGGAGTACCTGGAACACATTTCTCCTATGACATTGCATTGATATAAGTGGTAATAGTGGAAAGTCGGGCAGTACAGAACTGATGCTGCCACTTTAATTGGCGTCTCAGCTTTTCCCTCTTGCATGACCATTATCATGCAAGCAATGGTACACTCACACTTTGAGTAGGCGAATATGCAAATTTATTAAGTACATGATTATGGAATGAATGGTTCAAAGTTGCTGACCATTCCCCTTTGGGAAGATAGTAGGAGAACAATAATAATATATACATGAAGAGTCAGACAAAAATAATGTCGGAATGTTTTCCAAAAAATCAGGCCATTTTGCTTAAAGCATTAGTTGCACCAAAGTTGGTCCACGACAGAGAGTAGTTTTATTGGAGGTTGGGGCGTATAAGAAGCCTTGGCTTAGGGATATCAGTGCACTAGAGTGGTGATCATATATTACGTTTTTTTAATGTATTTCAGAGGCTGAACTCACAAAGGTTCAGGCGCAAGGCTAGGAATATTGAAGGAAATTCTGACTAGCAGAGGAAGCCAGTGAAATGATTCACTGCACTGACATCTTTTACAGACAGCTTTAAGTAGAAAGGTGGCCCCTCTATATTTTAGGCACTTTGTAATTTGTTAATTATTTTGATGACGAGCTCATCATATTGTATTGTAATAATCTAGCCTCGTGATTCAAAAGTGTGTATTACCATAAACAAGCTGTGAAATGGCCTATTAATTTCAGTTTGTTTCCTAAGACAAAGTAGGAGGTTGGATTTCGAGTGGAATTATTCATATTGTCGTAGACTTTAATGCACCTTTTAGTTTCATATTAATATCTATTTACTTTTTTCAGTAGGTTCCTTTATTTGTTCAAAATGGTCAGCTTTTATACGCCACTTGCATATAACTGACATTTTACTTCTAGGTTGGCGAGGGCGCCCATGTTTATTTATCGTCAAGAGTTGATGGACTCCTTTTGGTGTTAGGTGACAAGGACATGATGGGATAGTGCTAAGCTGCCTTGTCTGTGGTCTCTACAACAAGAACAATATGAACCATGTGAGTGAAGGCTATGATTTTCCTGTAACCACAAACATGTGGTTGGCCATACCGAGTGGCTGACAATGTAAAAGGCAAGAGTATTGTAATGTATTTTCCAGACCTTTAATAGTTTCCGCTCTAGCGACAAAGCACTACAGATTTTAATGGATGTAGAAAGTGACATGCATCCAGGTGTTCTTCGAGATGAGTACATGTTTGTTGCCCTAGTACTGTCGCGCCGCACCGCACGGCGCGAGCCGAGCGTTCGGCACAAGCCGGGCGTTCGGCTCGGGCCGCGCATCGCGTTTTAAAGACGCGGCGCGCCCCGAGCCTTTCCTGCACCCTGCGAGGCCCCAGAACTTACATGGGGCCTCGCTCTGCTCTCTCCCTCTGTTTTGTTGGGGTCGCCTGACCCCTCTTACCTGTTGTGGCTCCTTTCTTCTTTCTTCTGTCTTCTTTCTTTTTTCCTGGGTTTCTTTCTTGCACTTTCCTTTATGTCTTTTCCCCCTTCCCAGGTTACCCTTTTCTTCCCAGCATTCCTCCTTCCCTATTCTCTATGGTTTCTACTCCATTCTATTCTATCTACTTTTCCCTATCTAAGATGGTGTCCTTTTTCTTCCTGTGGGTCACTTCCTGTTCTGTGGTATTTAAGGGAGGTGTTTTCTTCTTTTCTTTGCGCTGCAACACTCTCTGTTCAGATGGTGTCTTCGCTCCTGATTTCCTAGCCTTTTGGTTCTGGAATTCGCCAATTCTGTGCTATTTGACTACAGTTCTTTTTGATTCCTGTTCTTCTGTTCTTGTTTTCAGGAATCTTCTGTGAATCTTCTGTTGGAGGTTTTTTCCCCTTCCTTTGAAGGGGTTTTTTCCCTCTGGCGCTATTTTCTGACGTCTTCTAACACTATGGATGACACAGTGGTAGCTGCTGCAGATCCGGATCAATCTCTCCTGACGACAATTCAGCAACAAGCTCAAGAATTACAACAACTACGCAGTGAGAATGCTGCGTTACGACAGGCTTTGGCTTTCCGTATTGGTGATGTTCCTACGCTCTCCGCCTCTACCCATCGTTTTTCTGGTGAACCAACCAAACTGCGTGAGTTCCTTGATTCCTTAACAGTGTACTTCGCCTTCCGACCCACCCAATTCTCCCATGACAGAACAAAGGTGGGTTATCTCATCAGTGCCTTATCCGGTCCTGCCTTGGCCTGGGCAACCCCGATGGTATCATCCAACGATCCGGTATTGTCGGACTATCCCGCCTTCGTGAATCGCTTCAAGCAAATGTTTAGTCGTCCGGGATTGGAGGCTTCAGCGGAAGAAGCCTTATGCGATATTCATCAAGGCTCACAAGATGTCCTTCAATACATAACACGCTTTCGTCAGCTAGCGGCAGAGACCACCTGGGTGGAACGTACTTTGGTGACTTTGTTTCGTAGAGGACTCAAAGAAGAAATAAAAGATGAACTAGTACATTCCACCAGAGTAGAAGATCTTCGTGGCCTGATGGATCAAGCTCTTTCCATCGAGTATCGCCTTCAGGAACGGAGATCGGAGAAGAGAAGGAGTAGAGGGTCTTTCCAACCAAGCACTTCACGAGTTTATCCGCATCGTTCTGAGGAACCTCGTCCCCCTGCCAGAGACATCGAAGGAGAACCCAGGCAGGTGGATACTACTCGAGGCCCTCTCTCCGCTAGCGAGCGGGAAGACAGACGAAAGAAAGGGTTGTGTCTGTACTGCGGTTCTGCCGGCCACATGCTTCGTACCTGTCCAGTACGTCCATCAAGGCCATCGGGAAACGCCACTTCCCGTCCTCTGTAAGAAGGGAGGGGACGGGATTATCAGCTATACCTTCCATCAGTTCCTTTAATGACAATACCACATCCTTGTTTATAGTACCAGTCATGTTACAATTCCCTGATGGCCGTCAAGAAAAGACTATGGCACTACTAGATTGTGGAGCTAGTGGTATTTATATGGATAAGAAGTGGGCCATTACTCAACAAGTTCCTACACAACCTAAGGAGATTCCTGAACAAGTACACACAGTGGACGGATCCTTGATATTCTCGGGTCCAGTTGATACAACTACCCTGATGCTGAGTCTACAGATCGGTAACCATCAAGAATACATCTCCTTTGATCTCATAACATCCCCCAACCATACCATCATTCTTGGAATCCCGTGGTTCATCAGACTTAATCCATATGTGAACTGGGCAACCCGGACGGTCTCCTTGTCTTCACAGTTTTGTCACGAGCACTGTTTTGCTTCTGACAAGTATTGGTCACCTAAGAGATCAATAATCACGGAAGGTACTACCGGTTCGACCATTAATACAGTCCAAGGAGTTCCTGAACACTATTTGGAGTTTCAAGATGTATTTCAAAAACCCTCCAGACCTGTGTTACCTCCACATCGAGATTACGATTGTGCTATTCCCTTGGAACCTGGCACTATCGTTCCTTTTGGAAGGATGTATTCCCTCACGGAACCTGAAAAGGAAGTACTAAAGGAGTACTTGGAAGAAAACATACAAAGTGGTCTTATTGTTCCATCGTCTTCTCCGGCCGGGGCTCCTCTCTTTTTCGTACCCAAGAAGACAAAGGATCTTCGCCCTTGCCTGGATTTTCGAGGCCTGAATAAGATAACTATTAAAGATCGTTATCCTTTGCCTCTCATCAGGGATATTCTAGAAGCAGTCAGAGGAGCTCAACGGTTTACCAAACTAGATCTACGGGGAGCCTACCACCTTTTACGCATTAAGAAAGGAGATGAATGGAAAACAGCCTTTAGGACTCCATTTGGTCACTTTGAATACAGGGTAATGCCTTTTGGTCTTACTAATGCCCCCGCAATTTTCCAGAGATTCATGGACTCAGTGTTTTCTGATCTTCTGAACCAGACAGTTGTAATCTACCTAGATGATATTCTCATTTATTCTAGAAATCCCGAACTCCATTCTTCCCATGTGAAACAAGTCCTTCAACGACTTCGGGCACATCAACTATTTTGCAAACCAGAGAAGTGTGAGTTTGACAAGACGGAAGTCAAATATCTGGGTTATCATTTAAGTCCCACAGGCGTAGCTATGGATCAAGAAAAGGTACAAGCTATTCTAGATTGGCCTTCTCCATCTTCTATTAAAGAAACACAATGTTTTCTAGGATTAGCGAACTTCTATCGGCAATTCATCGCAGACTTTGCAAAACAAACTAGCCATATAACTCACACTTTAAAGAAGGAAAATCTAACTAAAGGGTTTGTCTGGACTAAAGCGGCCGAAACAGCCTTTCAAGATTTAAAGAAGGCATTCACTCAAGCTCCCATCTTAAGACATCCAGATACCAACAAACAATTTATTGTTGTTACCGATGCTTCTGAAAAAGCCATTGGAGCCGTCCTACTCCAACAACAAGAGGATGATGGTCTTGAACATCCTGTTTTCTATTTGTCTCATATACTCTCTATTGCAGAACAACATTACTCAGTACTGGAAAGGGAATTATTGGCTCTGAAAACAGCTTGCATAGGATGGAGACAGTTTCTGATGGGTTCCAAGGAGCCTTTTGAAGTGAGAACAGACCATCGTAACTTACAATGTTTACGAAATTTCGTATGCCAGAATAGTCGTCAAGCTCGTTGGGCCTTCTTCTTCAGCCAGTATGATTTCTACATTACTTATATTCCTGGCTCCCAAAACATTCTGGCTGATGCTCTGTCTCGTCGTTATCCAGATTGTACTCCTGCCCCAGCTCAACATCTACTGGAACCTAATAAGATCATTGGGGTAGCTCAGTCTTTTCTGGAGGAGGTACAACTGGAATACTCCAATCTATCTGATGACGAAGTAGAGAATTTAAGACCTCTATTACATAAGAGACAAGGATACTATTATTATCAAGATCTGTTATTCCTTCCTACTAACAGAGTTAGAGAAAAAGCATTACAAATGTGTCATGATTCACCGGTTGCTGGTCATAGAGGCATCAAGGCCACACAAGAACTCCTTTCACGATTTTTCTGGTGGCCTACCTGGAAACTGGATATTGAAAGATACGTTCAGGCTTGTCCCACATGCGCTCAAGTCAAGATTCCCCGAACCAGACCTGCAGGATTACTTCAGCCTTTGCCTGTTCCGCCAACTCCATGGCACACCATCTCTACTGATTTTATGTGTTCACTACCACCTTCAGCAGGAAACCGGGTAATCATGGTCACTGTGGATTCCTTTACTAAGATGGCTCACTTCACTGCCCTGAAAAAGCTACCTACATCCCAAGAACTAAGCCAGATATTCATCGACCATATCTTCCGTCTTCATGGACTTCCACATACCATTATATCTGATAGAGAGCCTCAGTACATTTCCCGGTTTTGGAGATATTTTTGTAAAACACTTAATATCAATAGAGCTCTGTCTTCGGGCTTCCATCCTCAGACCAATGGACAGACCGAGCGCCTGAATCAAGGATTAGAACAATACCTTCGTTGTTTTTGCAACTCTACTCAAAGCAACTGGAACACTTATCTCCCTATTGCTGAATTCTCCTACAATAATTCTGTCCATAGTGCCTCCAAGACCACTCCTTTTTTCTGTTCTTATGGCTTTCATCCTACCTCTTTCCCTACTTCTTCTCGGTCTCTCTCTCCCCTGCCCGCTATTACTTATTTTTCCAAACGCCTTCTACAAATCCATAGACTAATTCGATCCAATCTATTACACACCAAAAGATATATGAAGAAAGTAGCAGAAAAGAAACGTAGGACCACTCCGGACTACCATCCACAAGATAAAGTTTGGCTTTCTTCTAAATTCTTACCCTCACGTCTTTCTCAGAACAAGTTCACACCTCGCTACTACGGGCCTTTCCGTATTCTCCAGTTGCTTAATCCTGTCACTGTCCGTCTTCACTTGCCTCACACGTGGAAGATTCATCCAGTCTTTCATGTCTCCCAACTCCAACCTTATGTGCCGGATCCTTATTCTCGTCAGTTTTCCTGTCCTCCTCCTGTCTTAGTGGATGATGTTCCTGAATATGAGGTTCAGGAAATTTGTGACTCTCGACTTTTTCACAAACGTCTGCAGTATCTGATTCATTGGAAGGGTTATCCTCTCAGTGAATGTTCTTGGGAAGATGCATCTTCTGTTCATGCACCTCTTCTGATTCAGCGCTTTCACCGTTTATTTCCTCTCAAACCAGGGTCTTCGGGAGGGGGGCCTACTGTCGCGCCGCACCGCAAGGCGCGAGCCGAGCGTTCGGCACAAGCCGGGCGTTCGGCTCGGGCCGCGCATCGCGTTCTAAAGACGCGGCGCGCCCCGAGCCTTTCCTGCACCCTGCGAGGCCCCAGAACTTACATGGGGCCTCGCTCTGCTCTCTCACTCCGTTTTGTTGGGGTTGCCTGACCCCTCTTACCTGTTGTGGCTCCTTTCTTCTTTCTTCTGTCTTCTTTCTTTTTTCCTGGGTTTGTGTCTTGCACTTTCCTTTATGTCTTTTCCCCCTTCCCAGGTTACCCTTTTCTTCCCAGCATTCCTCCTTCCCTATTCTCTATGGTTTCTACTCCATTCTATTCTATCTACTTTTCCCTATCTAAGATGGTGTCCTTTTTCTTCCTGTGGGTCACTTCCTGTTCTGTGGTATTTAAGGGAGGTGTTTTCTTCTTTTCTTTGCGCTGCAACACTCTCTGTTCAGATGGTGTCTTCGCTCCTGATTTCCTAGCCTTTTGGTTCTGGAATTCGCCAATTCTGTGCTATTTGACTACAGTTCTTTTTGATTCCTGTTCTTCTGTTCTTGTTTTCAGGAATCTTCTGTGAATCTTCTGTTGGAGGTTTTTTCCCCTTCTTTGGAAGGGTTTTTTTCCCTCTGGCGCTATTTTCTGAAGGTCACGGTCTGTTCTTGGCGTTTCCATTCCCTACAGCACCGTGGCTACCAGAAAGAGTCGCCCCTTTTTGGGCCAAAGCCGAACCCTCAAGATCCACGCTACTAGATCTGCAGATTCCAGGCGCAAGCAGCACGTGAGTCGTCACAAGTACTTTAGAGAACACAAGCATGTTTGTTTTCTGATTATAGTTATTAAATTCCACTTTTGAAGAAAAGGTCCACTACTCAATGTGTAAGAAGGCAATCTTCGTCTCTAGTGACTATTAGTTGAATTTTTCAGGAAAAAAGAAAGAACAAATCCATGTTGCCTTATCATTCAAATCATCTCAAGATTTCTCTTTCAGAATTATAGAACAGAACTGTTAGAAATGGGGTCTCTGGTTGGCAGTTAGTTTACACTCTGTCCAAGCAGGGACCAGCACTCTAGTATGGGCAATGGAGATACACACTTAGATAACCCGTGATCACCCCCTTGGTAGCTTGGCACAAGCAGTCAGGCTTATCTCAAAGGCAATGTGTAAAGTATTTGTACCAAAACACACAGTTATACAGTGAAAACACTACAAAATGGACACCACACCAGTTAAGAAAAATAGCCAATATTTATCTAAATCGAACAAGACCAAAACAACAAAAATCCAACATACACAAGTCAAGATATGAATTTTTAAAATAAAAAGCGTCTCACTCCATAGAAAACAATGGAATCGTTGTTGTTACACAAAGTACCTGGTTTGCATAAAAAATAAAGCCGCACAGGTGAGTGTGCGTCAAAAATGTCAGCAATGCTTCATTTTCTCACTCACAAGTGAGTCCGTGCATCGTTTTCTGGCCGGGGCACCTCAGGTCTGTGCAGGTTTACGTTGATTTTGACGCCAAGCAATGATACGTGAGAAATCTGCCCTCACGGTCATGGGTGGTGGGGTCTGCGTCATTTTCAGCAGCCACAAATGGGTGTTGCGTCAATTTCCCAGCTGCAATGCAGGTCATACCTTGATTTCAGTCGTGAAGTGAGTGGTGCATTGTTTTTACAGCCGTGTTGCAGGTGGTGCCTTTAAATTTCCCCCGCACGGATTCCTGTGCGTGGATTTCAGTCCTTGTTCTACCAGCTTCACTTTTCAAGGGCCACGGGACTGGATAGGGCACCACTTGGTAGGGCAGGAGTCTCAGCAGAAAGCTCAGGTAATGGCAAAGGAAGATTTTGAAGGCCCTGAGACTTCAGAACAGGAGCCAAGCTCAGTCCAAGCCCTTCGAGACACTTCACAAGCAGGAATATACAACAAAGTCCAGTCTTTGTCCTCGTTCAGGCAGAAGCAGCAACTGCAGGCCAACCCAACAAAGCACAGGCAAACAGCAGTACTCCTCCTCCAGCTCTTCAGCTCTTCTCCTTGGCAGAGATCCCTCTTGGTTCCAGAAGTAATCTGAAAATCTGGGGTTTTGGGTCCACTACTTATACCCCTTCCTGCCTTTGAAGTAGACAAACTTCAAAGGAAAGTCTCTGTTGTTCACAAGATCCTGCATTGTCCAGGCCTGGGTCCAGACTCACACCAGGGGATTGGAGACTGCATTGTGTGAGGGCAGGCACAGCCCATTCAGGTGTAAGTGACCACTCCACTGTAGCCCAGATGGTCCATCAGGATATGCAGGCTACACCCCAGCTCCCTTTTTGCCACTGTCTAGAGCCCAATTGTCAGTCTGGGAATACACAAGCAGGCAGAGTCACAGAATGATTTATGCAAAAAAATGTTCACTTTCTAAAAGTGGTACTTTCAAACTGACAATTTAAAAAACCAACTTTACCAAAATATGTATTTTTAAATTGTGAGTTCAGAGACCACAAACTCCATATCTCTATCTGGTTCCAAAAGGAAACTACACTTAAGGTTATTTAAAGGCAGCCCCCATGTTAACCTGTGAGAGATAAGCCTTGCAACAGTGAAAACCGCATTTGGCAGTATTCCATTGTTAGGACATGTAAAACTCATCAGCACATGTCTCACCTTTAACATACACTGCATCCTGCCTATGGGGCTACCTAGGCCTACTTTAGGGGCACCTTACATATATAAAAAGTGAAGGTTTGGGCCTGACAAGTGGGTACACTTGCTAGGTCAGATTGGCAGGTTAAGACTGCACACACAGACACTGCAGTGGCAGGTCTGAGCAATGTTTACAGGGTTACTCATGTAGGTGGCATAACCAGTGATGCAGGCCCACTATTAGCATTTGATTTACGGGTCCTGGGCACCTCTAGTGCACTTTGCTAGGGACTTACTAGTAAATCAGATATGTCAGTCATGGAACATCCAATTTCACATACAATTAACACAGGATCACTTGCACTTAAGCACTGTTTAGTAGTGGTAAAGTGCCACGAACACCAAAAACAGCAAAAAGAGAGTCCAGCACACAGTCAAAACATAGGAAGCAGCGGCAAAAAAGAAAGGGGAGACCACACCAAGGATGCCAGGTCTAACAAGAAGAGAACCAGATATATAAGTGAACATTCATCAGAGTTTCAGAGGCATTGGTAACTCCTGATAATGAAGCAGTTGAAAGTTAGACATATACGCCCTCATTACTACCCTGGTGGTCGGTGATAAAGTGGTGGTAATACTGCAAACAGGCCGGTGGTACCTACCACCATATTATGAGCATGGCGGAAAGATCTCTGATAGACAGTCAATGTACCACACCAACCGCCAGGGGGTAAATGACAGCCAGGCGGAAGTCAATGATCCGCCCACCATATTAAGACACAGCAAACTGCCACCTTTTCTGGGGTGGTACCAACGACATCAAAAGCCTGTCGGAAACTGGGCTCAAAAGGGAAAGGACTCACCATTGGAGACAAAGGGAAGAACCACGTCGCCATGGAACCTGAACTGCATGTCTTCCAGATGATATTATACATTCTGCTCCACCATGAACACCAACGCCGGCAAAGACGACGACGGTGAGTACAGCCGCCTAGCACAAAAGGGAGGGGTGAGGAAAACGACAGTGACACACACACACACACACACACACACACCACACACACCCCATACACACACCCCATACATACACCCAGCTGCATTACAAAAACAATTTTACCCCGTAACTCGGCTGGAATATGCAAGGAGAAAACAATTCCGTAAAAGTGAATGTAATGAGATCGACACAGTATGAAAAATAAGTTAGGCAAGATAATAGATATATGTATATGTACAGACAAAGGGACACAGCCCAGTCCTCAATTTGCATAGGGCACATGGCCACAGGCCAAAGTCCAAGGCCACACATGTCACCTGCTTCAGCACAGAGAGAACACTGCAGGGTATCAGTTGGTAAATAGGCAGGCACCTCAGCCGGGAGGTGTAACAAGACCAATGGTTCTAGAGGGGGGCAACCTGCCCTGTGCTTGATCCTGGGGAATGATGGTCCACTGTCTCTCAGGGGTGTCATACCCACTTGTTCTGGAGGGGCAACCTGCCCTGTGCTTGATCCTGGTGAGTGGTGGCCCACGGTGTCTCAGGTGGGTGTCATACCCACTGGTTCTGGAGGGGGCAACCTGCCCTGTGCTTGATCTTGGGGAGTGATGGGCCACAGTCTTTCAGGTGGGTGTCATACCCACTGGTTTTGGAGGGGGCAGGCTGCATAGCAGCCCATGGAGGCAGGATCACAAACCGTCCGCCGGCGGTGACGGCTGCACAGTGGTGGTGCTTTTGGTGGGTAGAGGCTCCTGCCCATCGCCCTGCAACCTCAGACGGCTGCACAGTGGTGGTGCTACTGGTGGGGGGAGGCTCCTGCACATCCCCTGCAACCTTAGCGGCGGCACAGTGGTGGAGCTGTTGGTGGTAGGGGGCTCCAGACCATCCCCTGTAGCCTCAGACGGCTGCACAGTGGTGGTGTTGCTGGTGGGGGAGGCTCCTGCCCATCCCCTGCAACCTCGGTCGGCTGCACAGTGGTGGTGCTGCTGGTGGGAGGAGTCCCCTGACCATCCCCTGCAACCTCAGATGACTGCACAACCATGGTTGGTGGTGGGGGCTGTGTCACAGTTCCTGGTCCAGGCCCCTTGCTCTTCCTGCCTGCTGGTGCAGGCTCCTTGCTCTTCCTTTCTGATGGTGCAGACTCCTTGGTCTTTTGGGGTGCAGGTGCAGGCTCCTTGCTCTTCCTGCCTGCTGGTGCAGGCTCGTTGGCCTTTCGGGTGGCAGGTCCAGGCCCCTTTCCCTTCTTGCATGCTGGGGCAGTCTCATTCCCCTTTAGGCTGGCTGGTGCAGGCTCCTTCCCCTTCAGGACATGTGGCCTGGATCCCTTTCCACCACGAGTGGGTGCAGTGAGTTCTGGGCCAGTGGAACGTGTGGCTGAGGTGCTTGGCTGGGTTCTTCCTACCCTGGCCATACGTGCTGGACGGGCGGGGAAGAGGTCAATGGTGGATAGGAACAGTTTTTTAGGCACATCGGGGTGGGAAGAGGGAGAAGGAATGGGAGTGGAGGATGAGGAAGTGGTTGTTGGAGGTGTCTGTCTGCTGGATTTGTGTGCAGGTGCCTGGGTTGTATGCTGTTGTGAGATGGATGGCTGTTGGGTGTCTGAGTGCTTCTGCTTGTGTATTTTAGGAAGGTGGGAACAGACACAGTGGGAGAAGACACCGGGGACATGTGCATGGCTGTGGTGGAGGTGTCTGCCAGTGAGGTGTGTGTTCTGCCTGGTGTGGTGATGCTGGTAGTGGATGATGATGTAGTGCATGTAGGTGTGAGTGTGGATGTAACCGGGTGGGAGGTGGAGGAGGACGGGGAGGCAGTGGAAATAGTGGATGTTGTTGTGTCTGCAACTGGACGGTGTTTGTGTGAGTGCTTGTGTTTGCCTGTGACACTTTTGGGTGTTGTCTTGTGTATATGCTCATCTGTATATGTGCTTGGGATAGGTTGGGGTTTGGGGGAATGGGACTGGGCAGTGGAGGTTGGAGGGGGGCGGTAGAAACAGGGACAATGGCTGCCATCAGAAAGGAGGCCAGAGCCTCAATCGATCTCTGTTGGGCCGCTGTGCTATTGTGAATGCCCTCCAGGAATGCATTAGATTGTTGCATCTGGGCTGCCAGTTGCTGGATGGCATTCACAATGATTAACTGCCCTACAGAGATGGATCTCAGGAGGTCAATAGCCTCCTCACTCAGGGCAGCAGGGCTAAATGGGGCAGGGCCTGAGGTGCCTGGGGCGAAGGAGATGCACACCCTCCTGGGTGAGTGGGCACAGCTAACTCGATAAGGGGCTGCTGGGAGGGTAGTGCTGGTGCAGGGGTGGCGGCTGTAGCTGGGGTGGTCACAGAAGCGTCCGCCACCACCAGGGAGCTTCCATCGGAGGAGGTATCTGTGTCAGACCTGTCCCCTCAGTCTCTGCTGTGGTGCTCCCCTCACCCTCTGCCCCACTGGTGCCCTCACTGTCGGTTGACTCTGCCTCCTGGGTCCCGTGGGATGCAGCTACCTCCGTCACCGGTGCCTCTGTCCCTCTGCCAGATTATGCTAATGCACATAAGGACAGGATGACAAAACAAAAACGGGGGGAAGAGACAAAGGATACACTTGGTCAATGGATGCACCAACACCAACGTTGGCGTACACCCTCACACAGGGAACAGGCCTACGCAATATGCATTGCACTACCAGAGAAATTGTTAGCGACCAAGGTATGGGGAGGGGCACACACCACCAAATGCAGCACACCTGGGACCCATGAAGCCCTGACTAGTAGTGGATGCCTACGAGCTAGGTTGCAAGATTTTCCCTTCTGAACCCTAGCCACCAGGAGACCTATGCTGCAATGTCAGGCCTGGACTAGGGGCACCCATTGACACACATCCCCCACCCGAATACCACCCTACCATGCATAAGTTGAAATGATGGGCACTGTACTCACCCCCTTGTGGCTGCTGTGATGCCCTCAAGTGCCCATCCAGCTCAGGATAGGCCACCGCCGGTATGCTGGCCATCATGGGAGTCAGGGTTCGAGGGGCACCCCTTCCTCATTGGGACGCCATCCCCAGCTGGGCCTCCGCTGTCTTCCGTGCGCAGCATCTCAGGTCCTCCCACCGTTTGTGACAGTGGGTGCTCAGCCTGCCATTGACCCCCAGGGTCCACACCTCCTTGGCGATTGCACACCATATACCCTTCTATTGCTGGGCACTGACCTGCAGAGGCAATAAACACAGGAAAATAGATTTAGACAAAGAGTCCTCCCTGTTACACATATGGCCCACCATATAAGTTTCAATCACCATTTACACACACATGGTCCACCACACAACCTGTATGCTGCCCAGAGGACATCCACCCACCCCCTTTACACAAGGCCTTCACACACACAACTCCATGCATTCATGCCACATGCATTGTGCTCACAGTGTACTCATCTGTTAGTCTGGAGGCCCATACAGCCGTCCGTACTGGGGTAGGACCCCATCCACCAGTTTCTCCAACTCCTCCGAAGTGAAGGCTGGGGTCCTTTCCCCAGTCACACGGGCCATGGTAGGTTCCAGACACAGGTCACAGCAGCACATGCAGTGTAAGTCCTCTCCTATGGAAGGTCAGGTAGCAAGTGAGGAATATGATAGAAAATGGCAGTCACGTCCGCGGCGGTGCATACTGTCACTGCCGGCATAGATCACCATTGGCCACTGTACCCCATAGGGCCCAATGTTAACCAATGAGGAGTTGCACAGAGGTTCCCGACCGCCTCCCACAACGGGGCACAACATCAGCAGAATTACCTCACTTCCACTTGTCCCTCCACACAGGGCAGGTGGGCGCCATTTCAGGGAGGGGGCAGGCCCTGGAATAATGCTGCGTCACATGACATATTATCACATACTGGACAAATCACAATGACCCATTACATGTTTACAGGATGCAAAGTTCTGTTGTAGCTCCATTATTCAGTTTGTCACATCACTCTTGTGTTCCTTAGATTGCTACTGCTGCAGATGAATAGGAGATGGAGACATACCCCTGTGTACAGACCCCTTGTGGACTTGGCAACACTGGAGGACAGGCACTTCATCCTCACCTATAGACTTGACAGAGCCACAGTCACAGAGCTGTGTGCCCAATTGGAGCCTGACCTGATATCTACTATCCGTCACCCCACTGGGATACCCCCTCTTGTGCAAGTGCTATCTGTACTCCATTTCCTGGAAACTGGTTCTTTCCAAGTAACAGTGGGCTTGGCAGCAGGAATGTCACAGCCAATGTTCTCAATCGTGCTGACAAGAGTGTTGTCTGCCCTGTTTAAACACATGTGCAGCTACATTGTTTTCCCCCAGGTTGAAGATTTGGCCACAGTGAAGGCTGAGTTCTATGCAATGGGACATATCCCCAACATAATTAGGGTGATAGATGGAACACATCTTGCATTTGTCCCCCCCCTGCCAGAATGAACAGGTGTTCAGGAATCGTAAGGGTTTCCACTCTATGAATGTAAAGATGGTGTGCCTTGCGGACCAGTACATCTCCCACGTCAATTCTAAGTATCCTGGTTTGGTGCATGATGTCTTTGTCCTGAGGAATAGCAGCATCCCAAATGTGATGGCCCAACTACAGAGGCTAAGGGTGTGGCTAATAGGTGAGCCCTGGCTCCCACCCAGTATATGTTGGTGTATGGGTATGGTGTGGGCCATGTGGGATAATGTGTGGCTAAATGTTGTACCTCAATATTTGCGGGTGACTCTGGTTACCCAAACCTATCATGGCTGCTGACCCTATGAGGAATTCCAGGCCAAGGGCAGAAGAATGTTATAATGAGGCCCATGGGTGAACCAGAAGGATAATTGAAAGGACCTTTGGCCTCCTGAAGGCCAGGTTCCGGTGCCTCCATCTAACAGGTGGATCCCTGTGCTACTCACCCAAGAAGGTCTGCCAGATAGCGGTGGCATGCTGCATGTTGCATAACCTGGCCCTCAGACGCCATGTCCCATTCCTGCAGGAGGAGGAGGCTGGAGATGCCCTTGTGGCAGCAGTAGACCCTGTGGACAGTTAGGATGATGAGTCAGAGGATGAGGGTGAGGACAACAGAACATCTGTGATCCGACAATACTTCCAATGACACCCAGGTAGGAGAGTGTTACTTCACATTTCAATGATTTTTTTTTGAATTTGTGTGACAATGGCATGCTGATATTTACCATTTCTATGCCCACTTACTATTCTCTGACAATTCATTTTACAGATGTTGGTGACCTGACATATGCTCCTGATGTGATCACTGCAGCCAGCTCCAGGTCATTAATCTATGCTCATTTTCTGTACAGTTGATTTGCAATGTTTGTACCTGTTTCAATGAATACATATTTGATATGCATGACATACTCAAAAATTCTGTTTTTTTCCAATGGTGTTTATTGAAGTGCTAAAATATGGAGGGACAAGTGCAATGGGATGGGGTGATGATGGAGGAAAGTCCAGGGCATTGATCCAGTCTGTTTGTAGCACAGGTGCATTGTCCATGGGGACATAGGAAGGGGAGCAATGGCAGTTCAAGGTGGACAGGGTGACCGGATGGGACACAAGGGTGACAATCAGGAGAGTCTCATTTCCTGGTGGGGGTCTTGGCAAGTGTCTCTGGCTTCTGTCTGGATCGCAGGGAATGTTTGCGTGGTGATTTAACCTTCTGCAGGGGGAGGGGTGCTGGTGGCCTGTGAGTCCTGTGGCGGGGCCTTCTGGCCACTAGCGGCAGCGGAAGTGGAAGGCTGTTCAGATGTCTGACAAATGGCATGGGCCCGCTGGTGTGAGACTGCCTCCCTCATAATGTTGGCCATGTCTGCCAGCACCCCTGCTATGGAGATCAGGGTGTTGTTGATGGCCTGCAACTCCTCCCTGATCCCCTGGTACTGTTCCTCCTGCAGCCACCTGTTCTCCTGCACGTTGTCCAGGATCTGGCCCATCGTGTCCTGGGAATGTTGATAAGCTCCCGGGATCACTGCAAGTGCCTCCTGAAGAGTCGGTTCCCTGGGCCTGTCCTCCCCCTAGCGCACAGCACTCCTCCCAGTTTCCCTGTTGGCCTGTGCCACTGTCCCTTGAACCGTGTGCCCACTGCCACTGACCCCGGGTCCCTGATTGTCTTAGGTATGAGGTGTGCCCTGGGGTCCCTGTAGAGGTGGACACACTGCTGATTGACGTGTCCTGGGGACAGAGGTGTGGGTATGATGGGTGGGTGCTGCAGTGGTGTTTCCTGATGGGGAGGCTCCGTGGTGGTGTGTGACTGGGCCTGGGTAACCAGCTGTCCTGTGGTCCCTGATGGGCCAGGTAGGTCATCAAGATCCTGAAGAACAGAGTTGCTGTCATCACTGTGGGCCTCTTCAGTTGGGGGACTGGATAGTGCTGGCACCTCCTCTCCGGTGACATTAGCTGGGGTACCTGTGGGGATGTAAATGATGTGTTATGGTCTCTGTGTCTGACATATTGTGCATCCGTGGTTTGCCCTCTTTGGTTGGATTTGCCCTGGCAGCTTTTACATGTGTACGTTGGTGTATGGTGGGATAGTTAGTTCTCAATAGTGTGCATGCTTTAGTGATGAATGCCCAAGCAGGGCTGTCAGTGGTGTCATGCATTGGTAGAGCATGCAGGGCTTGGCACTGGGATGAGTGAGATGTGATGGTGAGGTGTGTGGGAAGTGGTGGAGTGATGGGAGGGAGGGTGAGGGTAGGGGTATGTGATGGCTTGCAGGTAGGGGGGTAGTAGTAATAGTCGAGAGTTGACTTACCAGAGTCCAGTCCTCCTCCTACTCCGGCCAGGCCCTCAGGATGCAGGATTGCCCAGACTTGCTCCTCCCATGCTGTTAGTTGTGGGGGAGGAGGTGGGGGTCCACCGCCAGTCCTCTGTACAGCGAGCTGGTGTCTTGCTGCAGTGCAACGTGCCTTCCCCCGTAGGTCATTCCACCTCTTCCTGATGTCATCCCTAGTTCTTGGGTGTAATCCCACGGCGTTGACCCTGTCCACGATTCTCTGCCATAGCTCCTTCTTCCTATCTATCCATATCTGCTGCACCTCTGCTCCAAATAACGGTGGCGCTACCCTGATAATTTCCTCCGCCATGACCCTTAGCTCCTCCCCTGTGAAACAGGGGTGTTTTTGTGGTGCCATGGGTGTTGTGTGAGGTGTGTTGGTGAGGGTGTGTTGGGTAATGTGTTGGGGTGTGTGATGTGGAGTGCGTGAGTGGTGTATGGGTGTGAATAGTGTGCGCCTCTCGTTGTGTCAGTGGTCTTGGTGTCCCTCTTCTGGCAATGGTTTGTAATGGTAAAGTGTTGTGGGTAATGGGTGTGTGTTTTATAGTTGTGTGGGTGTGTAGGTGTTGTATGTGTATGGGTGTCAGGTGTGTGTTGTTTGAATTGTCCAATGTGGTGGTGTTTTATTTGTGTGTGTCCATTTTGAGCGCAGCAGTATGGACCGTCAATGGTTTATCGCAGTTGAATATCCGCTGTGGTGATTCGTGAGTCATAATGTGGTGGGCGTTGTTCTGTTGACGTAACGGTGTGGGTTTTGATACTGCCAGTTTATCATTGACCTTTGGTGTGGCAGATTTGTTTCTGTGGCTGTATACTGACGGATTGGTGTGTGTCATAATATTGTGAATGGATATCCACCGCAGTGGCGGTAAGTTGGCGGACGGCAGTGTGGCGGTAAGTGGAATTTACTGCCAATGTCATAATGAGGGCCATAATGTTCGACATCAGGCTTGGATTAGGGTGCATTTCTGGCCCTTATCGAGATGCCACATTTTTATATAAATCTCTTTTACGGGATATTGTGGCCCAAAGAGCAGATAGTGTGGTGTTTTCTTGACACTATTAAAAGAATGTGCCAAAGATTTTTACGGCATTAATGGCAAAATAAATGTTCCCAAGTGCCAGACGTTGTTTGACATTCATCAAGTGACTGATGGAGTTTGTCTTTCATTTCTTGTGGGTACGTTAACAATTTTATCTCAGATTAGAAATTTATGATAAATACATTTTTCCAGTTTTCCATCTACCTAGAAATTATAATACATTGCTCCCACGTCTGTAACTTGGCAACACAATAATTCTGCAATTTGCAAGTATTTTCTCCTACGAGACAAAGTAGATTTCCACAGCATGGTAGATAGAAAATCATGAAGTCATGGCGGCAAATATTATGCATCAATCTATATTGCTCCCATACAGTTTAGCGACATTAAATAGAACAAAAACTTAAAAGCTAAACACCATTAACCTTTTCTGCATTTCCTTCCCATATGTCCCCTGTTACTCCAACTGATGAGCTTGTATGTTCTTTAAAACAATTTTGCATCAAAATAAATTGATAAGTTATAGGATGGGAAAACATACAGGGGATGGATAACAGCAGCCTCTGTGTCTTTAATAAATTATAATTTTCTACCCACCATGCTGTGGAAAATCTGAATCTTATGACAGTGCACAAAGGCCAATATTTGCACAAGTACAAAGTATTGCCATAGTATTTGCCACATTAAAGTATATAAAAAAGTGATGGCTGAAATGCTTGTATTCATCTCAGCACTAGTACATTTTCTGGGCAGCATTGTTTTTTTGCAGAGCATATAATCTCAGTTTGGACCCAGTCATATGCAAATCAGCCTTTACTCTGCTCGATTGCAAGCAGTCCAGCCTGAACTGCCAGTCCAGGTTCTCCGTGAACTGGAGCACAAGCAACCCAGAACCAATTTCACCCTAGTAGGGATAATAGCCAGGTATAGCTTGGTTCCAGTGGCTTAGGGTGCGCCCAACCTACATCTGGTCTCACCTGTCTCATTATGGTTGATGCAATAAAGTATACAAAAGAATTATGGATGGAATGCTTTATTGAATCTCAGCCACTGGTAAGAACTTGGTGCCACATCCCAGTCCATTGTTATTATGCACACCGTGCCAGACAAAACCACTTTTGCCCTGACTGGGGCTCTTCAGTCTGGTACAGCGTGGCTCCAATGCCACAATGAGCATGGGACCCACGTCCAGGAATAAATACCACACTTAAGGGGGGGTTGCTGCAGCAACAACAAGGTGATGGATGAAATGCTTAAATTATCCTCAGCCACTGGCAATCCAGTCCATTTCCCCCCCCACCATACCTACTTAGTTTGGACCCAGCCATATGTAAACCAGTCTTGAGCAAGCTCCATTAGAAACAATCCAGCATAAACTGACCAGGTCCTCCCTCAACTGGAACACAAGTAACTCAAGACCAGATCCATCCTGATTGGGGCCCTTCAATTGGGTTTAGTTTGGCTCCAGTGGCACAGTGAGCATGGCAGCTATGTCTGGCCATACCAGTCACACTTAGGGAGGTAGTTGCAACAACAACACAGTGATAGATAGAATGCTTTAAATAATCTCAGTCACTAGCACTTACTAGTGGCTGCACTCCAGTCCATCATTGTTTGCCCACAACACCAGTTCAGTCTCGACCCAGTCATATGTAAATCAGTCTTGATCCTGCTTCAATAGGACCAGTCTGGCCTGATCTGCCAGGTGAGGTCCTTCCTGAACCAGAACACAAGTAACTCAAGACCAGTTTCACCCTGATGGATGCTCTTCAGTTGGGTGTAGCTTGGCTCCAGTGGCACACTAAGCACGGGACCCTCAAAGACTCAGACATTTTTATTCATAATCTTTTGTATACTTTACCTCTCTTTGCTTTTTAATGTTTGCCTCATTTTCCTCCTTATTTGAATCTAAATCATAAGCATAACTTGACACAATCTTGCCTTGGAATAAATATTTGTCACATGAAGCATAACAGTGTCACCTTTTATGTGATTTCTTACTGCTCTGTCAAAATACAATCTGGATCATTTACTTATGCTTTCTTTTGAGGCATAGGACTGTCATGTCCCTTTGTTTGTCTAACTGAATTTGGCTCCCTGTTCTGCACATGCTTTTGCTTTTGAGAAACCTTCTTTCCTGTTCCACACACCTCAACAATCTGAAACTCTCTGTCCCCTGCAGGCCAGGGCCTTCCTTCTTCAAAACATGTTTTCTGCCTGGACCAATACCTCCACCTCTCGTCTAATTTAGCAACAACATTATACTCTCAAACCCATGCTCCAGCTTCTTCCTAACTTGCCAGTCACTGCTTTACTTCCACATTCCTCAATGTTATCTTCAAAAATCCAATCCAATCTTTGTTCTGCTGTGCAAAATTGTGTTATTAGTTGAGAGGATTGTGAGTCCCACTCTAGTATTAAAAAAATACTTTTCAGGGTGAACCACAAAAGTCCATAAATAAATCTGTGCTTAACCTCTGGTAGTATTGCACAAAGGCAGCCAGGTTGAGCTTAAATGCAATGTTTAAAGTATTTATGCAATACTCAAATAGTAATAAAGTCTAAATACAACACAAGAACAATCTGAATTTTGAAAGTTTTAGGTGAAAATAACTCTAAGAAGCACAAAGCAGCAATCATGCTTGTCTGGTCGCTCTGGACTGGATGAAAATCAAAAGTTCAGGCCGACCGTGAAGGAGCGCGAGTCAGATGCCAGGAATAGGTTCGTCCCTGTGCGAGTTTACCTTCTAACACAGCTCAGTTCCACCAAGGAGCCTCAGTTCGAGCTTCGGGTTAGCAGGGGAAAGCGAGGGGATCATTGTTTTTGCAAAGAGCTGGTCACCAGTCAGAGTTTTGCATTAGAGGGAAATGCAGGCCAGTAATTGCTGACTCGATGAGCAGCTTGCAGGTGGAATCTGGAGTCTGTAGACGGGGGGTCATGTTGGCAGCTGGATGCAGGCCCCGCATTGGCCCCAGTGAAGTCACCTCTAGTGCACAGAGAGACTCGGGATAGAGCCCAGAACATGTTGATTTTCACCTGGAGTCCAGTTCTTGCAGTTTGTAGGTGAGAGGAGTACACTTCAACACCAGACAAGGGTCCGGGACCTGGTGGGCACCTCTTGGGGTTCATGACTCACTCAAGAAGAGGCCAGCTGCAGGCTCCAGGCATGTCAAGTTGGTGGTAAATAGCTAGGTACTTTCAGGGAAGGCTTCTGGAAACTTTTTGCCTCACTGTACTTTGAACAGGAGGTTGGCCAATTGACCCTTGGAGTCAATTCGGAGATCCTGGGTTCCAGGCAAGCAGGTCCACACTTCCTTCAGGCTTCCCACAGAAGGGCAGTCCTTTTTCTAAGTCTCCAAAGGTCCAGGAATGCTCTGATAAGGGGCTCTGAGGATGCCACTCTTATATCAGCCTGTGTGGGGGGCACCAGTTTATTTAACCCTAAATTAGTTCTGGTTAGTTCTTCCCTTTCCCCTGGCTTTGGCTCCAATCTGTCTACGGTAACATGGAACAGGCAGGCCCAGGTGTGAGCTGCTTTTTCCAGTAACAGGACAAATAGCTTCAGACATCAGGAAGCGTATGGCACAGACCTCATGCTCCCCTTTGAAGCTCTGGAAGGGCTGAGTACAACTCCCCAGGCTATCCTACTCATGAAGGGAATAACCTTCCTTACACCCAAGGCCCTTTTGTCCCCTGTCTGAAAGGAATAAACATCATGCCACAGGAGAGCCGTTAATAGCCATGTGACCTTGGACACTGGCAGAAAGGCACATTTGGTTTAAGCTGTGAAGTGCCAACTTTCTACAAGTGTCCTTTTTCGGATTAGTTATCTAAAATCCCACTTCACCATTAAAGAGGATTTAAATTACAATTCAAATGTGTGGAAGAAGTGTTTCTCTATCTGCTCCCAAACTGAAGTAATCACTTATTAGGTGTAACAAGGAAGATCAGTGTTAGTCCATGGGTGAGAAAGCATTGCATTGCTGCAGTGAAAAACAACTTTGGAAGTTTCTCACTGCCAGGACATGTAAAACCTCAGTACACATGTCCTATGTTTTAAACGCCATAACCCCTGCAGTAGGAGCCTCTAGGGTCTACCTTAGGGGTGACATGTAAGCATTTAAAGGAAAGTTTAGGCCTAGCAAAAGGGTGTTTTTGCCAGGTCAAAATGGCAGTTGAAAGCAGGCTTGAGATATGTTGTGGAGTGATACTTTTCTGAATGGCACAATGGGTGCTGCAGCCCACTTGTTACATTTATTTTACTGTCCCTGGGTACATTTAGTAGCCTAGTTAGGGAATTACAAGTAAGTTAAATATGGCAATTAGGTGTATACCAATCTTTCCATGTTTGGTAAGGCACAAGCACTTTATAACTTGTTAGTGACAGTAAAGTGTGCAGAGTCCTAACGCCAGCAAACACAGCTTCAGGAATACATAGGCCCTCATTATGACATTGGCGGTAAGTGCCACTTACCGCCATGCTGACTGCCGCCATCATACCGCAACAGCAATGTTATACCGCTACGCGTATTATGACACACACATAGAAATCCGCCACTATACAGACACACACACAAGTCCACCAGCCCAAATGTCAGTGATAAAATGGCGGTACCAAAACCCACACCGCTACGCCAACAGCAATATGCCCACAGCATTATGACCCATGAATCACCACGGTGTACATTCAACCACAGGAATCCATTGCCGCTGCACTCAAAATACACACACACTAACAATACAACACCACATTGGACAATTCAAACTACACACACCTGACACACATACACGCACCACACCCATACCACTGTAAAACATACACACACACTACCCACAACCCTTTATGAAAAAAAAATTGACAACTGAGAGAGAGAGACAAGCCAGGAGCACCCACTGAATCAGAGCTACAGAACATCATCACCCATACACCATCTACGTACCTCACAGCACACACCCCAACACATCACCCCACACACCCTCACACACACCACTCACACTACACCCATGGCACCACAAAGACACCCCAGGTTCCCAGAGGAGGAGCTAAGGGTCATGGTGGAGGAAATCATCTGGGTGGAGCCACAGCTATTCAGATTACAGGTGCAGCAGACGTCCATTGCTAGGAAGATGGAGCTATGGCGGAGAGTAGTGGACAGGGTCAATGCTGTGGGATAGCACCCCAGAACAAGGTATGACATCAGGAAGAGGTGGAACGACCTACGGGGGAAGGTGCATTCTGTGGTAGCAAGACACCAGATAGCTGTACAGAGGACTGGCGGTGGACCCCCACCTCCTCCCCCACAACTAACAACATGGGAGGAGCAAGTCTTGGCGATCATGCATCCTGAGGGCCTGGCAGGAGTAGCAGGAGGAATGGACTCTGGTAAGTCAAATCTTTACTACTTTATCCCCCCCCTACCTGCATGCCATCACAAACTCCTACCCCTACCCTCACCCCATCACTCCACCACCTCACATATACCCCACCATCACAACCCACCCATCCTAATACCAAGCACTGCATGCTACACCAATGCATGGACCCCCATCACAGACCTGCATGGACACCCATCACCACAACATGCACACTAGTGACAATCACTTTGCCAACCAAATCACAAATCACACACCAGCCAAAGCTGCCTTGCTAATAACAACCATGGGGGGAAACATACCCATGCACAAGATGGCACATGCAGAAACAATAACACTGTATTTACATCCCCACAGGACCCCCACACAACGTCACTGGAGAGGAGGTGACAGCCAAATCCAGTCCCCCCCCCAGAAGAGGCCCACAGTGATGACAGCAGCTCTGCACGCCTGGATCTGGGTGACCAACTTGGCCCATCAGGGTCCCCTGGACAGTCGGTGACCCAGGCACATTCCTAAACCCCCACAGAGCCTCCCCCTCAGGAAATACCCCCACAGCACCTACCCAGCGGGCCCATCCCTCTTTCCCAGGGACACTTCAATCAGCAGTATGTCCACCACTACAGGGACCCCTGGCAACCCCACAAACACACGACGATCACGGATCTGGGGTCAGTGGCAGTGGGCACACGGTTCAGGGGAAAGAGGCACAGAACGACAGGGAAGCTGGGAGGACTGGCCCAGGGAACCGACTCTCCACGAGTCACTTGCAGGGATCCTGGGAGCATACCAGCATTCCCAGGAGACCATGGGCCAGATACTGACCAAGTTGCAGGAGACCCAGCGGCTGCAGGAGGGACAGTACCTGGGGATCAGGGAGGACATGAGAGACAATCACACCTCCCTGGTCACCATCGCAGGGGTGCTGGCAGACATGGCCAACACCATGAGCGAGGCAGTGGCACACCAACGGGCCCCTGACACTAGCCACACCGTATAACAGCCCTCCACCACTGATGATGCTAGTGTACAGGAGGCCCCGCCACAGGAACAACAGGCCACCAGCAACCCTCCCCCTGCAGAACTAGAACCACCACACAAAAGGTCCCTGCGATCCAGGCAGAAGCCAGAGAACATTGCCAAGACCCCCGCCAAGAAATAAGACTCCCCTGAATATCACCATTGTGCCCCACTCTGTCACCCTGTCCACCTTCAACTGCCATTGCTCCACTTCCTATGCCCCCTTAAACAATGCATCTGTGATACCATTAGACTGGAGCCTATCCTGGACATTTCCCCACCATCAACCCAGCCCATTGCAACACCCCCTACACTTATTATCACAGAAAAAAACACCCTTGGAACTAATACAAGTATGGAGTCTGTCAGTTGATTGAAATATGTATTAGTGTAACAAGCTGTAAACATTGCAATTCAAATGTACAGTTATATTTACATAGGTATGACCTGTAGCGGGCAGCAGTAAACACACCAGGAGCCAGAGTGGGGCACAGATATCTGAAAATAGAGATGCCAAAGGGTACAGTAAGTGGCCATAGAAATAGAGAAATCAGGCTGCCATGTATAATGTCCAACACAAAACTGCAATGGAAAGTGAAGTTACAGTGTCTTAACAGTGTGTCACTGGAAGTACTTTTGAATTATAGTAGTTCTGTTGTCCACATCCTCTTCCTCTGTCTCCTCTTCGGCACTGTCCACAGGCTCCACCGCTGCCACATGACCATCTCCAGGCTTATCCTCCTGCAGAAAAGGCACCTGGCGTCTCAAGGCCAGGTTGTGCAACATGCAACATGCAACATGCAACGATGATTTGGCACACCTTCTTGGGTGAGTAGTACAGGGATCCACCTGTCAGATGGAGGCACTAGAATCTGCCCTTCAGGAGGCCAAAGGTTGGCCCAATGATCCTCCTGGTACGCCCATGTGCCTCATTGCAACATTCCTCTGCCATTGTCCTGGCATTCCTCAATGGGGTCAGTAGCCATGAGAGGTTGGGGTAACCAGAGTCACCTGCAAATATCGAGGGATACCTGTTAGCCAGTCACTCACCCTTAGGACCAACTCCACACCCACATACCTACATCAACTGGGTGGTGACCATGGCCTCACCTATTAGCCACACCCTGTGCCTCTGGAGTTGAGACATCACATATGGGATGCTGCTATTCCTCAAGATAAAGGCATCATGCACAGAGCCAGGATACTTTGCATTGACATGGGAGATGTACTTGTCTACCAAACACACCATCTGCACATTCAGAGAGTGAAAGCTCTTTCGATTTCTGAACACCTGCTCATTTCTCCGGGGTGGGACAAAGGCAATATGTGTACCATCAATAGCACCAATGATGTTGGGGATATGTCCCAGTGCATAGAAGTCCGCCTTCACTGTGGCCAAATCCTCCACCTGGGGGAATATGATGTAGCTGCGCATGTGTTTCATCAGGGCAGACAACACTCTAGTCAGCACGTTTGAGAACATAGGCTGTGTCACCCCTGATGCCATGGCCACTGTCGCTTGGAAGGAACCACTTGCCAAGAAATGGAGCACTGACAGGACCTGCACTAGAGGGGGGATACCTGTGGGGTGGCGGATAACAGATATCAAGTCTCGCTCCAACTGGGCACACAGTTCTTGGATTGTGGCCCTATCAAGTCTGTTGGTTAAGATAATGTGCCTGTCCTCCGTTGTCGCCAGGTCCACCAGGGTTCTGTGCATGGGGGTATGTCTCCTATTCATCCTCAGCAGTTGAACTCTAGGGTGAAAAATGGTGAGCAGAAGGTCATATTCAAACATATACTCAGAATAATATGCTATGTTTGTTTTACAGAAACAGTATGTGAACTTGTAAGTCAGTTGATGTGCCTGTCTGCTGTGACGCAGTTAGGTACTATGGCCTGTGCCCCCCTGAAATGGCGGTCGCATGACCTGTGAGGAGGGACAAGTGGAAATGAGGTAATTCCACTGGCGTTGTGCGCCGTTGCATGTGGCGGTCGATGACCGCCGTGCAACACCACATTGGTTGCCATTGGTGCCTACAGGCTCCAGGAGCCAATGGTGATGTACGCCGATGGTGACGGTATGCACCACCATGGACGTGACTGCCATTTTCTATCTGTTCACTCACTTGCTACCTGACCTTTAACAGGAGAGGACCTACACTGCAAGTGCTGCTGTGACCTGTGTCTGGAAGCGACCATGGCTCGAGTGTCTGGGGAAAGGGCCCCTGCCTTCACTTCTGAGGAGTTGCAGAGACTGGTGGATGGGGTCCTACCCTAGTACCATTTACTTTATGGTCCTCCCGACCAAAAGGTGAGTACACTGTGAGCATGATGCATGGGGCATGAATGCATGGAGTGCTTTGTGTGTAAGCCTCGTGTAGGGGGGGCTGAGAGGTCCTGGGCAGGGTGCTGCATGTATGGTGGTCAATATATGTGCGTAAGGTGGTGGGAGGGATATGTTGGGCCATGAGTATGACAGTCCGGACGGTATGAATAATACCTTTTCTGCTGTATTTTTTTCTGCAGGTCAGTGTCCATAAGAAAACCGGTATTTGGCGTGCCATCGCCAAGGAGGTGCGGACCCTGGTGGTCTTTGACAGGCAGAGCACCCACTGCCGCAAACGGTGGAAGGACCTGCGCCGCTGGGCAAGGAAGATGGCAGAGGCCCAGCTGGGGCTGGCCTCCCGACGAGGAAGGAGTGCCCGTCGGACCCTGACCCCCCTGATGTTCCGCATCCTGGCGGTGGCTTATCCGGAGTTGGATGGGTGATTGAAGGCATCACAGCAGCCACAAGGGGGTGAGTACAGATTCAGATTCATGACTTTGCGCGCGTCAAGGTGTGACCTGGGTGGGGGATGTGGGCTGTTGTGCCCCTTGGCAAGAGGGCGAACATGGCAGGGTAGGTTCCATGATGGGCAAGCTCAGATGCACTCCAACCCCAATAATGTTAGTGGGCATCTACTACTGGGCAGGGTCCTGTGGGTTTCAGGTGTGCAGCTAATGGCGTTAGGCATTGTACCCCATGGGCTGTTGAGTAGCATTGTAAGTGGTAGTGCATGGCCTAGTGCATAGGGCTGTTCCCTGTGAGTTGTGTACGCCAACGGTAGTGTTGTTGCTGGCGTGGACCAAGTGTATCCTCTGTCTCTTCCCCCCCTTTTTGTTTTGTCACCCTGTCCTTGTGTGCATAAGCATCCTCTGACGGAGGAGCAGAGGCTCCGGCAACGGAGGGAGCTGCATCCCACATGGGCATGGAGGTCGAATCCACTGACTGTGAGGGCACCAGTGGGACAGCGGGTGAGGGGGGCATCATGACAGAGACAGGAGGGGACAGTACTGACAGTGACTCCTCCTCCGATGGAAGCTCCCTGGCTGTGGCGGACACCTCTGTGCCCACCCCAAAAACAGGTACAGCCGCCACCCCCCTACCAGCACCACCTTCCCAGCAGCTCCTCAGCGAGTTTCCCATGCCCGCTCACCCAGGAGGGTGGGCATCTCCTTCGCCCCAGGCACCTCAGGCCCTGCCCCAGTCAGCCCTGCTGCCCTCAGTCAGGAGGCTATTGACCTAATGAGATCCCTCTCTGTTGGGCAGTCAACCATACTGAATGCCATCCAGGGTGTAGCAGGGCATCTGCAACAAACAAATGCATACCTGAAGGGCAGTCACTCTGGCATGGCGTCCCAACAGAGAGCATTCCAGGCTCTGGCCAACTCACTGATGGCAGCCATTGTCCCTGTCTCCAGCCTCTCCCTCCAACGTCCTCTACCCTGTCCCAATCCCCTCAACCCCTGCCTATCACAAGCACACCTTCATACCTCCATGCACCCAAATCAACACACAGAAGTGGCTCAGGCAAACACAAGCACCACACTTCATCCCACAGGCACTCATACAAGCACCATCCCCATGCAGACACACCAACATCCACTGCCTCCACTGTGTCCCCCTCCTCCTCCTCATGCACCTCCCTCCCAGTAGCATCTCCACTCACACCTGCATGCACTACATCCTCATCCACTACTTCCATCACCAGCACACCTATCACAACACGCCTCTCACTGGCAGTCACCACCCCCACATCCATGCACATGTCCTCTGTGTCCTCTCCCACTGTGTCTGTGACCCCGCCTCCCAAATTACACAAATGCAGGCATTCAGACACCCAACATCCATTCACCTCACAACAGCATCCAGCCCATTCACCTGCACCCAAACACAGCAGACATCTCCTACAACCACTCCCTCTTCCTCCACTCCCAAACCTTCACCCTCTTCCCACCCCGGTGTCCCTAAGAAGCTTTTCCTCGCCACCATTGACCTATTCCCTGCCCTTCCTCCCATGTCCTTCACTTCGGGCCAGGGTGGCCAGAACCCAGCCCAGCACCTCAGCCACCTAGTCCACGGCCACTGCAGTTTCTGCAGCTATTGCAGGTGTGAGAGGCTCCCGTCAGAACAGCCAGTGTGCCTGCATCACCTGCCAAGGGCAAGAAGGGGCCGCCACCCAGCAAGGGCAAGAAGGGGACACCAGCCAAAAAGGGGAAGGAGGCACCACCAGCCAGCATGGGGAAGGAGGCACCAACAGCCAGCAAGGGGAAGGAGACACCACCAGCCAGCAAGGGCAGGAAGGGAACACCAGCTGGCAGAAGCGAGGAGGCACTGCCATCTGCCAAGGGCAGGAAGGGAGGAAGGGGCACACAACACCATCCATGGCTCTGCAGCCGTCTGAGGCAGCAGGGGAAGGGCTGGAGCCTCCCCCCACCACTGACAGCACCGCCACCTGCACTGCGGCCAGTACCGCCACCTGCCCTGCTGCCAGCACCGACACCTGCACCGCCAGCAGCACCACTGCCAGCAGCAGCAGTCCCAGTGGGCAGCCGTCCAAGGCTGCAGGGGAAGGGTTGGAGCCTCCCCCCACCACTGACAGAACCACCACCTGCACTGCAACTGACATCCACTGAGAAGCCGTCACCACCGGCATGCTGTGTGTAGTCGTGACTACATGGGCTGCAGTGCATCCTGGTCCCTGCAACACCTATAGGTGTGACACCCAGGTGAGAGACTGTGACCTTACACCATCCAGGATGAAGCACACTGGGCACAAGGCCCCCTCCAGAACCAGTGGAAGAAGGCATCCACTCACCCCCTCCTTGGCAGGATGAAGCACACTGGGCACAAAGCCCCCTCCAGAACCAGTGGAAGAAGGCATCCACTCACCCCCTCCTTGGCAGGATAAAGCACACTGGGCACAAAGCCCCCTCCAGAACCAGTGGAAGAAGACATCCACTCACCCCCTCCTTGGCAGGATGAAGCACACTGGGCACAAAGGCCCCTCCAGAACCAGTGGAAGAAGGCATCCACTCTCCCCCTCCTTGGCAGGATGAAGCACAATGGGCACAAAGCCCCCTCCAGAACCAGTGGAAGAAGGCATCCAATCACCCCCTCCTTGGCAGGATGAAGCACACAGGGCACAATGCCCCCTCCAGAACCAGTGGAGAAGCCATCCACTCCAGACACTGTGGCTTTGCACTCCCCATGACCAAGCAGTGGGTAACCCACCCACTAGAGAGACTGTGGCTTTGCACTCCCCAGGACCAAGCAGTGGGCAAATCACCCACTAGAGAGACTGTGGTTTTGCACTCCCTAGGACCAAGCAGTGGGCAAACCACCCACTAGAGAGACTGTGGCCTTGCACTCCCCAGGACATAGCAGAGTGCATGTGGCCCCCTCCAGGAGTGGCATTGTACCATCTTCCAGCAGAGGTGCCCCCCCATTCCCCATCCCCCTGAGGTGCCTGTGTGTTTTCGACCTGATGCCCCTGCAGTGTTCTCTCTGCATTGAGGCAGGAGTCAAGTGTGGCCTTGGCCAATGTGTTATGGCCCCGTGGGCCACGGACATTTTGGAGTGAGCATTGTTCCTCCTTTTGTATATATTTTACATAATGTTTATTGATTTAAGGATGTATTTATCCTAAATTGTACTAACACACTCATTTTACTCCATTCCTTTTGCCCTTGCGTTATTCCTGAGGGTTACGGGGTGTATATGTAATGTTGTTGCATCTGTTTGTGTGTATGGTGTTGGGGTTGGGTGTGTTGCATGTGTGTGTCACTCTCTTCCCCCCCCCCTTGTGTGCTAGGTGCAGTACTCACCATGGTCGTCTTCCCCTGCATTTGTGTTCCTGGTGTATGAGGAGGTACACCAGCATTGGAAAAGTGTGCAGTTCAGGCTCCATGGCATTGTGGTTCTTCCTTGAGTGTCGAGAGGTGAGTCGTTTCCCTTCAGTGTACTGTTTCTGCCGTGCTTTTGAGAAAAGGTGGCGGATTGGCCTCTTGTAATAGTGTGGGCAGTACATTTTCTTCCACCTGGCTGTTGGCGGTCACCGCCGCTGTGCTTGTTGCTACCACCGTGGCGATCGGAGTGTTAAAGTGGCTGTCTGTGTTTTGGCGGTTTCCACCGTGGTCATAATTCAATTCTTTTTACACCCGGCCTGTTGGCTGCATTACCACCGCTTTATCACAGACCGCCAGGGTTGTAATGAGGGCCATAGTGTAGTGAAGATAAAATCTGGGAGAATACCCTGCTAAAGATGGTAATTTCCAACATCTGCCATCCCATAACTAAAATTAGAACTACTCTAAAATCGAGACACCATTTTAAAAAAACTTCCTAAACATACAATTAAATTTTCTGGCATGAAAAACATGTTAATCGAATTCAAAAACACTTCAAACTACCGAATCAAATTCTCAAAATATGCCTGCCTATATCTCTAATATATCTTTCAGCATAGCTGGCAAGTCTCCCAGGTCCATGTGTGATGTGCTGCTCCAGTCCAGGTTTTTTCCTTTGAAATCTGGGACTTGTAGTGCTGTTTTATAATGAAATAAGTAAAACTACAAGTAGCATAATTCAAAGAAAAAACCTGGACATGAGCAGCATATCATGCATGAACCTGGGAAATTTGGCAGGTATGTGTCAGATGCTTCCCAATCCTAGTAGTTGGCTGCTAAACACACATTAGTGCCTCTACTTGTCTCTGCATGTACACGAAGCCTCAAGAATCCTGTCTAAATTATGGGATACTAATATGCATCATCATCTTGCAGACCTGGCCATGTGTATGCTGCACAGAACAGAGCACTTCAAGCTTTCTCATACACTTTGCAAATTTGGCAGCAAGACTTTCCTAGTGCCATGCCTCTTTGTTAAAATTAAGTTCCCAATCCACCAGTCAGATAATAAAAAAAAAAACTCTCTTTGATAGTCCACTTTCTTGTGCCTCATCGTAAATCAGTGCAATAATAATTCCATAAAAAAGGACCAACCCTGAAGGTCTGTCTCATTAGCTCCACTGCTTTTTGCACCTCCAGTAACCAAAAGTAAATTATAAACCCTTCTAAATTTTCCAAGTATTAAACACCGGTTTCTCAAAACAATAACCATAACTTCCTTTCCTTGCTAATATAAAACCACTTTGACACATGAGCATTGCTGTGCCAGGTGTGTATTTATCTCAAATGGTTGCAGGTTCCAGGGTTTTATGCATATTCTGGAAAGTTGAAGTAATTTGGATAAGAATGTTCTATTTTTAGTTGTTGCGTATGGGGGGTAATAAAAGTTTAATGCATAATATTATTTTCCATGCCTTGTCATGAAACCCAAATCCCAACAGTAGTGAACCAAAAGATGTATTTGCACCCGTTATGTTCTGAACTAACTTCACTAACAGTAATAGGCTAACCAGTCACCCTTACTTTTTTCAGAAATCTCAGCAGGCATATTTTTGAATTACCTGGAGAGAATAATAAAAATAGATGCTGAAATTTAGCAAAATAAGTAATGAAGAAGATACGAAGGCGAGAAAGATCTCCTATGATGCACAGATGTTTGAGGGTATGCTGCAGAAAACACCGGGGGAAACAGCAATTACAACACAGTCATTACCACGCACTACCTTTACAACGCAACCATTACAATGCAAATGCCTTTACTACGCTTGCCTTTCCCACACATTTTTTTATGACACATATACCTTTACCACACGTCTTTCCAATGACAAAGTCTCCAAAAAAGTCAATACATGCTCTCTCAAAGTGAATTGATATTTATTATCAAAGTATCCAGCCCCTGCGATGCGTTTCCGCACTAAGGGCCTGATTCTAACTTTGGAGGACGGTGTTAAACCGTCCCAAAAGTGGCGGATATACCACCTACCGTATTACGAGTTCCATAGGATATAATGGACTCGTAATACGGTAGGTGGTATATCCGCCACTTTTGGGACGGTTTAACACCGTCCTCCAAAGTTAGAATCAGGCCCTAAGCCTTGTTCACGCATGGGATGGCTGTGTTGCTAAACCATTGAAATACCAGTTGATGAACAAACATGAACATCAAAGATTATATGTACATTTATTATATGTAACAAATACAGTTGTCATCCTAAACTGTGGTAATCATACTAGAATATCCACATCAATCCGAGTCAAACATGTGATAAGTAAGCAAAGCAGTTTTGTTTCAATTCATTATGGTTATTATACTGCAAATATTCACATTACATATTCTCAAAAAATGGCTTGCAACATAATCCACTTCCATGCATGCAACTTTTTCCAAAGGTAACAGGTGCCATAATCTATTGGTACCGTCCCGTACATCTAATTAGGTTCTACTGTTCCCGTGGGTGATACCAATGGTAAATCTTGCCTACTCAGAACTTGCATAAATGTAGGAAGCATTGTGTCAATCTATATCCAGGTTTTACAAATAAAATAAGGTTTTACATCCTACACCAGAGCAAAGTTAAACTGTAAAATGCTCCCTGTCTTCATTGACATGTTTAATTAACAATATATTTGTCAATTAATGTAAATCCCCACGGTCAATACATGGGCCAATCGTTATGACCTGTCTGGATATCATATTCAGTATAGTGTTTCCAATGCTGGAGTACCAGCACATGCGAATAGTTATTTTGCCCAAGTGAGCAGTATAACCATTAGCCTCTCAAGCTTGAAATAAATTCAGATGCTGTAAACAAAATGCCATCTCTTATCCGAGTACCAGAGGCATCAATGAAATAAAATGAAATATATTGCCCAAGTGGGCCATGGCGACGATATGTAGGGGCAACACACCATAACTGAAGAATAGTGACAGTTGAGTCACACCGTAAAAGCAACAAATACATTAATTTAATGAAGCCCCTGTGGGTCCATGGCAAGGGTATGTGGGGACAACACACTGTGACTGAACAACAATGACAGTTAATTCAATCGTCAATGCTACCCTGACTCAAAGGGGTTGGTTCCGTAAAGGATAACCATAGTAAATCAAAGATATATAGTATTGTCAGACATGTTAAGGTCCTATCAGAAAATAATCAGCAAAATAAACGTGAAAATATCCTATCTGAAAAATAAAAGAAATACATAAAACAGGTTGCTACCAGCTCAATTGGTAGAAAAGGACCACTATATGCTTACCAATTTTTATTTATAGCCCCTATTATAGATGGATAAGTAGCTCTTCATCAGAATTCAGACCGTATGGGGCCTTAGTATTGAGTAATCTCAATATCAAAACCTGATCTCCTCCTCCTTGGACATGCTGCAATCTGTTGGATGCCAATGTACCTCAATAATTTCCTGTTGCTAAAATGGTGTGTTTGAAATTGTCTGGCTTCGAGATAGTGTTCATCTTGGTTCATGATTGCTCAGGCATGCTCGAGGATTCTTTTATGTACCAGATGTACTCCCAACATACCAAAGGCCCCAAGGACATTCTAGGATATATAGCACAAAAGGTGTACTACATGTGATAAAGTAAGACATGGGCTTGACCTTGTTTGTGCCGGTGTTAGACCTGGCATCTTTTGGGTGTTTCCTCTGCCCTTTTGCCTTCTGACATGCAGGACTTTGTTTTTGCTGATTTATTGTCTTTGTGCACTTTATCACTGCAGATCAGTGCTAAAGTGCAAGTGCTCCCTGTGTAAATTGTATTGGTGACTGGTTTGTCCATGATTGGTATATTTGATTTGCTAGTACGTCCTTAGTGAAGTGCATGATGTGTGCCTGGGGCCTGTTAATCAAATGCTACTAGTGGGCCTGCCACCCACATGAGTAGCCCTGTAAACATGTCTCAGACCTGCCACTGCAGTGTCGGTGTGTGCAGTCTTGCACTGACAATTCGACATGGCAAATGTACCCACTTGCCAGGCCCAAACCTTCCTTTTTACTATCTGAAAGTCACCCCTAGGGTATGCCCTAGGTAGCCCAAGGGCAGGGTGCAGTGTATTTAAAAGGTAGGACATGTACTGGTGTGCCTTTCATATCCTGATAGTAAAAAAATGCCAAATTCAGTTTTCACTATTGTAAGGTCTATCTCTCCCATAGATTAACATGGAGAATGCCTTTAAATAACTTTTAAGTACAGTTTCCCATTGGGAGCAGATAAAGATATGGAGTTAGGGTCTCTGAACTCACAATTTTAAAATACACCTTTTTGTAGAGTTGGTTTTCAGATTGTCTATTTGAAATGCCACTTTTAGAAAGTGGGCATTTTCTTCCTTTAGCATTCTGTGGTTCTGCCTGCCTGTGGAATTCATGTCTGGGTCAGACTGACAGTTGGGCTTTTTGTGAATTCCCGCTAGACCGTGACACAAAGGGTGCTGAGGGGTAGCCTGCATATCCTGATGATTCTCCTGGGCTAGAGTGGGGAGGGAGGAGCCGACACCTGCACCTGAGAGGGCTGTGCCTGTCCTCACACAATGCAGTCTCCTGCCCCCTGGAGTGTGTCTGTAGCCAAGCCTGGGCAAGGCACGATGGTGGACAACAGAGACTCTCCTTTGAAGTTTATCTACTTCAAAGGCTAGAACATCACAGTAGTGGACCCAAAACTCCAGACTTGTAGTACACGTCTGGATCAAGAGGAACCTCTGCCAAGGTTAAGAGCTGAACATCTGGAGAAGGAGTACTGCCCCTTTGCTGTATGTGCTTTGCTGGGTTGGCCTGCAGTTGCTGCTTCTGCCTTAAAGAGGACAAAGACTGGACTTTGCTGTGTATCCTGCTTGTAAAGTTTTTCCTAGGGCTTGAAGTCCCTGTGGGTGATTAGCCAGGCTGATTGAAGTAGAGATTGAAGTATTGCTTGATTGAAGTAGAGCTTGCCTCCTGTTGGAAGTCTCAGGGATATCAAAGACTTCAGGTTCATTTGCCCACAGCACTGGGAACTGTGGCCCTCATTACAACCCTGACGGTCGGTGTTAAAGCGGCCCTAATACCGCCAACAGGCTGGCGGTAAAAAAAAATGGGATCACGACCACATCAGAAACTGCCAACGCATACAGCCACTTTAACACTCCGACCGCCACGGCGTAGCAACAAACACTGCAGCGGTAACCGCCAACAGACAGGCAAAGTCAATGTACTGCCCATCCCATCACACCCCGCCCATCTTTTCCGGGGCGGTACCAACGCCATCAAAAGCACGGCGGAAACAGTACCCAGAAGGGGAAGCACTCACCTCTCGACACTCAACTAAGAACCAGGACGCCATGGAGCCCAAGCGGCAGGTCCTCCCCATGCTGGTCTACCTCCTCATCTACCAGGAGTACGAACGGGGGCGGCAAAGACCACTGTGAGTACTGCACCTAGTAGACAGGAGAGGGGGGGGAGGAAAAAGAGAGTGACAGACACATGCAACATGCAAAACATCCCCACCCCCACCCTCACCCACAACACCATACACACAAACACATGCATCAACATTACATTTACATCCCGTAACCCCTTGAAAGAACACAAGGACAAAAGGACTAGAGTCAAATCAGTGATAGTTTAGAAATAGTCAGATATACGTAATAATTTTAAAAACAGTATTTACAAAAATATACAATATGTTCATAAGGCAGTACATTGTCCACTCAAAATGTTCGTGGGCCACTGGGCCAAAACTCATAGGCGAAGCCCACACTTGACTCCTGCTTCAATACGGCGAGAACACTGCAGAGAATCAGGTTGAAAACACACTGGCACCTCAGGGGGACTGGGAAGCAGGGGCACCTCAGCGGGAAGATAGAATAACACCAGTGTTCCTGGAGGGGGCTCCATGCCCACAGCTATGTCCTGAGGACTGCAAGGCCACAGTCTCTCAAGTGGGTGGTTTTCCCACTGCTTGGTCCTGGGGAGTGCAAAGCCACAGTCTCTCTAGGGGGTGGTTTGCCCACTGCTTGGTCCTGGGGAGTGCAAGGCCACAGTCCCTCAAGTGGGTGGTTTGCCCACTGCTTGGTCCTGGGGAGTGCAAGGCCACAGTCTCTCAAGTGGATGCATATCTCCACTGGTTCTGGAGGGGGCTTTGTGCCCAGTGTGCTTCATCCTGCCAAGGATAGGGTGAGTGGATCCATATCTCCACTGGTTCTGGAGGGGGCTTTGTGCCCACTGTGCTTCATCCTATCAAGGATAGGGTGAGTGGATGTATATCTCCACTGGTTCTGGAGGGGGTTTTGTGCCCAGTGATGCAACACTTGGCGTGTGGTAGTTCACAGTCTCTCACCTGGGTGTCTGAGGCACGAGATTTACAGGGATCAGGTTGCATGATAGTCCATGGAGGCAGGGCTAGACTCCATCCGGCGGCGGCTACGGCAGCAAACTAGTGGTAGTGCTGGTGGGGGTGCTGCCAGTGGTGGAGGGAGGTTCTACCCCTTCTCCTGCAGCCTCAGACGGCTGCCCACTAGGGCTGCTGCTGCTGGTAGTGGTGCTACTGTCAGTGGTGCAGGTGGTGGTGCTTGTGGCAGTGCTAGCGGTGGTGCAGGTGGGGGTGCTGACCCTGGTGCAGGTCCCAGTGCTGCCAGTGGTGGAGGGAGGCTCCAGCCCTTCTGCTGCAGCCTCGGACGGCTGCCCACTGGGGCTGCTGCTGCTGACAGCAGTGGTGCTACTGTCAGCGGTGCAGGTGGCGGTGCTTGTGGCGGTGCCTGTTGCGGTGCTAGCGGCGGTGCAGGTGGCGGTGCTGGCCGTGGTGCAGGTGCCGGTGCTGCCAGTGGTGGAGGGAGGCTCCAGCCCTTCTCCTGCAGCCTCAAACGGCTGCCCACTGGGGCTGCTGCTGCTGACAGTAGTGGTGCTTGCTTTGGTGCAGTTGGCAGTGCAGGTAGCGGTGCTTGCGGCGGTGCTTGCGGCGGTGCTAGCGGCGGGGCTGCTGGCGGTGCTGGCACGGTGCAGGTGGCGGTGCTGGCGGTTGTGCTGGTAGCCACCAGGCCTTCGCCTGCAGCCTCAGACAGAGGAAGTGCCGTGGCTGGTGTTTTGTGCCCCTTCCTCACCTTGGCAGATGGTGGTGTGACCTTGGGTCTGGCAGCTGAAGTCTTTGAGGTGGCCTTGCTTGGTGGTTGTGGCTCCTTCCCCTTGCTGGATGCTGTCCCCCTCTTCATCTTGCCAGGTGGCGGAATGGTTTTGACATTTGCAGGGGTTGGTGGCACACTGGCTGGGCTGACGGGTGCCCCCTTTGAGCCTCTGATAGCTGCAGGAACCACAGCGGACGTCGAATTGGTGGCTGAGGTGCTGGGCTGGGTTCTGGCCACCCTGGCCCGAGGGGAAGGATGGGGGGGATAGAGAAGGGGCAGGGAAAAGGTCCATGTTTGCCAGGAAAAGCTTCTTAGGAGCACTGGGGCGGGAAGAGGGTGAAGGTTTGAGAGTGGAGGAAGAGGGAGTGGTTGTAGGAGGTGTCTGTCTGCTGAGTTTTGGTGCAGGAGCATGGGTTGGATGCTGTTGTGAGGTGGATGGCTGTTGGGTGGGTGGGTGCTTGCGTTTGTGTACTTTGGGAGGAGGGGTCACAGACACAGTGGGAGAGGACACAGGGGATGTGTGCATGGATGTGGGGGTGGTGACTGCAGTGAGGGGTGTGTTGTGGTGTGCATGCTGGTGATGGAGGTAGTGGATGAGGATGTAGTGCATGCAGGTGTGAGTGGAGACGCTACTGGGAGAAAGGTGGACGAGGAGGGGGACACAGTGGAGGCAGTGGATGTTGGTGTGTCTGCATGGGGATGGTGCTTGTGTGAGTGCCTGTGAGATGAAGTGTGGTGCTTGTGTTTGCCTGAGCCACTTTTGTTTGTTGATTTGGGTGAATGCTGGTCTGAAGGTGTGCTTGGGATAGGCTTGGGTTAAGGTGATTGGTACTGGGTAGAGGAAGTTGGAGGGGGGAGTCTGGAGACAGAGACAATGGCTGCCATCAGTGCGGAGGGCAGAGCCTGAAATGCTCTCTGTTGGGCTGCCACGCCAGAGTGAATGCCCTCCAGGTATGCATTTGTTTGTTGCAAATGCCTCTCGACACTCTGGATGGCATTCAGAATTGTTGACTGCCCAACAGTGAGAGATCTGAGGAGGTCAATTGCCTCCTCACTGAGGGCATCAGGGCTGAATGGGCAGGGCCTGAGGTGCCTGGGGCGAAGGAGATGCCCACCCTCCTGGGTGAGTGGGCACGGGAAACACGCTGAGGTGCTGCTGGGATGGCGGTGCTGGTAGGGGGGGTGGCAGCTGTACCTGTTGTTGGGAGGGTACAGAGGTGTCCGCCACCGCCAGGGTGCTTCAATCGGAGGAGGAGTCGCTGTCTGTGGTGTCACCTCCTGTCCCCGTCTTGGTGCTCCACTCACCCTCCGTCCCACTGGTGCCCTCACCGTCGGTGGATTCGGCCTCCAGGCCCATGTGGGATGCAGCTCCTTCCATCGCCGGTGCCTCTGCTCCTCTGCCAGATGATGCCAATGCACACAAGGACAGGGTGACAAAACAAAAAGGGGGGAGAGTGACAGAGGATGCTCGCCTTGGCCTATGGGCACCCACAGCCCACATCCCCTACCCAGGTAAACTTTAACGCGTGCACAGTCATGATTCTGAATCTGTACTCACCCACTCGTGGCTGCTGTGATGCCTTCAAGCGCCCATCCAACTCCGGATAGGCCACCGCCAGGATGCGGAACATCAGGGGGGTCAGGGTACGACGGGCACCCCTTCCTCGTTGGGAGGCCAGCCCCAGCTGGGCCTCTGCCGTCTTCCTTGCCCAGCGGCGCAGGTCCTCCCACCGTTTGCGGCAGTGGGTGCTCCGCCTGTCAAAGACCCCCAGGGTCCGCACCTCCTTGGCGATGGCACGCCAAATACCCTTTTTCTGATGGGCACTGACCTGCATGGAAAAGACAGCAGAAAAGGGAATTAGAGAACCGTCCAGACCCTCACACTCATGGCCCACCAGATCCCTCCCATCCCCTGACGCACATTCATTGACCACCATACATGCAGCACTCTGGCCAGAACGCCTCAGCCCCCCCCCTACATGTGGCTTACACTCATACAGCAATCCATACATTCATGGCCCACGCATCATGCTCACAATGTACTCACCTGTTTGTCTGGAGGACCATAGAATAGCGTGTAGTAGAGTAGGACCCCATCCACCAGTTTCTCCAACTCCTCCACAGTGAAGGCAGGGGCCCTTTCCCCAGACACATGAGCCATTGTTGCTTCCAGACACAGGTCACAGCAGCAGCAGTGTAGGTCCTCTCCTGTTAAAGGTCAGGTAGCAAGTGAGTGAATAGATAGAAAATGGTGGTCACGTCAGCTTCGGTGCGTACCGTCACTGCCGGCGTACATTGCCATTGGCTCCTGGAACCCATTGGTCCCAATGATAACCAATGCCAAGTTGCGCGGCAGACGTCGACCGCCTACCGCAACGGCGCATAACGCCAGCGGAATTACCTCATTTCCACTTGCCCCTCCTCACAGGTAAGGCAACCGCCATTTCAGGGGGGCACAGGCCATGGCACCTAACTGCGTCAGAGCAGACATTGGCACAGCAACTGACTCTCGGATTCACATACAGTTTCTGTACAAGAAAAGATTCATCATTATTTCAATTGATGTGTGAATATGACCCCCTGCTCACCGTTTTTCTCCATAGGCTTCAACCACTGAGGATGAATATGAGATGGCGACATCCTCCAGTGTACAGACCCTTGGTGGACCTTGCGACAATGGAGGACAGACACATTATACTAACACACAGACTTGGTCGGGCCACAATCCGAGAACTGTGTGCCCAATTGGAGCCAGACCTGATGTCAGCTATCCGCCAGCCCTCAGGTATCTCCCCTCTAGTGCAAGTCCTGACAGTGCTCCATTTCCTGGCAAGTGGTTACTTCCAAACAACAGTGGCCATGGCATCAGGGATGTCTCAGCCAATGTTCTCCAACGTGTTGACCAGAGTGTTGTCAGCCCTGCTGAAACACATGCGCAGCTACATCATATTCCCCCAGGTGGAGGATTTGTCCACAGTGAAGGCTGACTTTTATACCGTGGGACATATCCCCAACATCATTGGTGCCATTGATGGTACACATGTGGCATTTGTCCCCCCCACCGGAGAAATGAACAAGTGTTCAGGAATAGAAGATTCTGTCACTTGGTGAATGTGCAGAGGGATTGTTTGGCGGACCAGTACATCTCCCATGTGAATGCCAAGTATCCTGGCTCTGTGCATGACGCATTTATCTTGAGGAATGGAAGCATCCCATATGTGATGGGCCAACTCCAGAGGCACCGGCTGTGGCTAATAGGTGAGCCCAAGGTCCCCACCCAGTATAAGTTGGTATCTGCGTATGGGGTTGTCCCTAAGGGTTAGTGTGTGTCTAACAGGTATCCCTCGATATTTGCAGGTGACTCTAGTTACCCCTACCTCTCATGGCTACTGACCCCACTTTGGGTCATTATTTCGCTTGGCTCCAGCAACCCACTTGGGGCAAAATGAAAAAATTGCAGGACCACCACAACTAGCATGCACTGCTCACTTGAGAGGCCCACTGGGGCGGACTAGTATTTAAAGAGACTAATCAGGTGCCTGTAATTAGACAAGCTGAAGCCATGCCGGTCTTTTCAGTAAGAAAGAGATGCCTGGAACACCTCCAGCACTGGCTGCACCTACGAGGGTGAAACACTTTTATATTTTTCTCTGCTGAAGAAAGGATTGACCTTGAAACACGTGTCCAGAGATGATTTTATAACTTGAGGCCTGGAATAATGAAACTGCTTAAAGAATTCACTGTGAGTTGCTGGCTTTGCTTTTTCTTCCCGTTTATATAACCTGTTGGGAGTGCGCTTTCACATGAGGACAACTTCGTTTTTGATAATTAACCGGCCTGTCCAGCCGGGAAGGCAGCACCACTGCACATCGAAGCAGGTCTGTGTGACTAAAAATGGATTGTCACATAAGAGCAATCAGGTTGGGTTATTCAAAGCAAATCTAACAATTTTACTTTGGATTCGCCTACAAAGGTTTTGCACTTTGGGTCATTATTTTGTTTGGCTCCAGCAACCCACTTAGGGCAAAATGAAAAAATTGCAGGACCACCACAACCAGCATGCACTGCTCACTTGAGAGGCCCACTGGGGCGGACTAGTATTTAAAGAGACTAATCAGGTGCCCGTAATTAGACAAGCTGAAGCCATGCCGGTCTTTTCAGTAAGAAAGAGATGCCTGGAACACCTCCAGCACTGGCTGCACCTACGAGGGTGAAACACTTTTATATTTTTCTCTGCTGAAGAAAGGATTGACCTTGACACACGTGTCCAGAGATGATTTTATAACTTAAGGCCTGGAATAATGAAACTGCTTAAAGAATTCACTGTGAGTTGCTGGCTTTGCTTTTTCTTCCCGTTTATATAACCTGTTGGGAGTGCGCTTTCACATGAGGACAACTTTGTTTTTGATAATTAACCGGCCTGTCCAGCCGGGAAGGCAGCACCACTGCACATCGAAGCAGGTCTGTGTGACTAAAAATGGATTGTCACATAAGAGCAATCAGGTTGGGTTATTCACAGCAAATCTGACAATTTTACTTTGGATTCGCCTACAAAGGTTTTGCACTTTGGGTCATTATTTCGTTTGGCTACAGCAACCCACTAGAGGCAAAATGACAAAATTGCAGGACCACCACAACCAGCATGCACTGCTCACCTGAGAGGCCCACTGGGGCGGACTAGTATTTAAAGAGAGTAATCAGGTGCCTGTAATTAGACAAGCTGAAGCCATGCCGGTCTTTTCAGTAAGAAAGAGATGCCTGGAACACCTCCAGCACTGGCTGCACCTACGAGGATGAAACACTTTTATATTTTTCTCTGCTAAAGAAAGGATTGGCCTTGAAACACGTGTCCAGAGATGATTTTATAACTTAAGGCCTGGAATAATGAAACTGCTTAAAGAATTCACTGTGAGTTGCTGGCTTTGCTTTTTCTTCCCGTTTATATAACCTGTTGGGAGTGCGCTTTCACATGAGGACAACTTCGTTTTTGATAATTAACCGGCCTGTCCAGCCGGGAAGGCAGCACCACTGCACATCGACGCAGGTCTGTGTGACTAAAAATGGATTGTCACATAAGAGCAATCAGGTTGGGTTATTCACAGCAAATCTGACAATTTTACTTTGGATTCGCCTACAAAGGTTTTGCACTTTGGGTCATTATTTCGCTTGGCTCTAGCAACCCACTTGGGGCAAAATGAAAAAATTGCAGGACCACCACAACCAGCATGCACTGCTCACTTGAGAGGCCCACTGGGGCGGACTAGTATTTAAAGAGACTAATCAGGTGCCTGTAATTAGACAAGCTGAAGCCATGCCGGTCTTTTCAGTAAGAAAGAGATGCCTGGAACACCTCCAGCACTGGCTGCACCTACGAGGGTGAAACACTTTTATATTTTTCTCTGCGGAAGAAAGGATTGACCTTGAAACACATGTCCAGAGATGATTTTATAACTTAAGGCCTGGAATAATGAAACTGCTTAAAGAATTCACAGTGAGTTGCTGGCTTTGCTTTTTCTTCCCGTTTATATAACCTGTTGGGAGTGCGCTTTCACATGAGGACAACTTCGTTTTTGATAATTAACCGGCCTGTCCAGCCGGGAAGGCAGCACCACTGCACATCGAAGCAGGTCTGTGTGACTAAAAATGGATTGTCACATAAGAGCAATCAGGTTGGGTTATTCACAGCAAATCTGACAATTTTACTTTGGATTCGCCTACAAAGGTTTTGCACTTTGGGTCATTATTTCGTTTGGCTCCAGCAACCCACTAGAGGCAAAATGAAAAAATTGCAGGACCACCACAACCAGCATGCACTGCTCACTTGAGATGCCCACTGGGGCGGACTAGTATTTAAAGAGACTAATCAGGTGCCTGTAATTAGACAAGCTGAAGCCATGCCGGTCTTTTCAGTAAGAAAGAGATGCCTGGAACACCTCCAGCACTGGCTGCACCTACGAGGGTGAAACACTTTTATATTTTTCTCTGCTAAAGAAAGGATTGACCTTGAAACACATGTCCAGAGATGATTTTATAACTTAAGGCCTGGAATAATGAAACTGCTTAAAGAATTCACTGTGAGTTGCTGGCTTTGCTTTTTCTTCCCGTTTATATAACCTGTTGGGAGTGCGCTTTCACATGAGGACAACTTCGTTTTTGATATATATATATATATATATATATAGATATATATATATATCTATATATATATATATATATATACATTCACTAAAAAAACAAAGGTTACAGGGACGTTATAGTTAAGAAATAGAATTTAAAAAAACATAGAAATCCATTGGAAAAAAAACAAAAGTTACAGGGGCATTATAATTAGGCTCACATTTTAAACATACAAAACCATAGAAATTCACCTGTTATAGTTAGAGTTATCTCAAGTAACAGTAACTCATGCCCTAAGGTAACTGAAAGTCACGCCCCTGCCATGCACAGTTTTTTCGTCAAAAATTACTGCAAATATTACATTGATATTATCAATGATATTATCAAAGATGTCATGAGTGCCGTATTTTGTGGGGTAATCAGCAGTGCATGGCAAGGGCATGAATTATAATTACCTTAGGGCACAAGTTATAGTTACAGGAGAGGGTGGATGTATGAGTGGCAGAAAGAGATTAAAAGAGAGAGAGAGAGAGAGAGAGAAAGAGAGTGAGAAAGATAGTTTTTTAGGCTTTGATGGATGATATATTTAGAATGAGATATTTCAGCACAAATTGAAAAGAAAAATGTGTTTGTCAATTAAAAAGAGTAAGATCACCTTTCAGTATGAGCCTTAAACATTTGTAGTTGAAAAGAAATGAAGCTCTTAGTGTGAAGGTATGTAGCCTTCACCATTACTCTACATGGTTGTGTTTGTTATTTTTGATTTTTTCTTGCCCTTTGCGGGCAATCTGGGATTGCGGGGGAGCGTCAATGTCTCCCCTGGGGTCCCTGGCAATTTTAAAAATGTTTACATTTTTTTCACCCTTTATGGGCTATCTTGGACTGCGAGGTGAGCCTCAAGGCCCCCCCGCAGTACCAGCCATCTCCATCTCCTGCATGAGCTGGCATTGCTCCAGCAAGCAAGGAGCTGCTTTTAATAGCAGCTCCCTGCTTGCTGCACCAATGTTTTCATCTGTCTTCTCTGCATGCATATCTGCGTGCAGGGAAGACAGTTAAAAACTCTGCTTTGCGACAGCCGGAAAGCAGAGTTATGTTTAATGTGACTTGGCTGCAGCTGTCAAAGCTGCAGCCAAGCCGCAGCAAACAGATATGTCCTGGGGGTGGCACACTGGGACATAGCAGGAGCCGGCCCTGTGGGGTAGCAGTCCCCAGGGCCATCAGTGGCTCCTCGAGGGAGGCCCGTGGCCCCCCTTCAACATGCATAGCCCCGGGGAGGTGATGGTCCCCAAGGCTTGGGGTCTGAAATGGACCCCCTTTCAATTTCTTTACTATTTGCCCTCAGGAGGTGGTGGTCCCCAGGGCTGCAGTGGGGCCGCACAGCCCTCCGCACCCAATTTCTACAATGCCCCAGGGGGGAATGGAACCCAGGGCTGTGGGAGGGTGCTGCATGCCCCCCCCACACCCAATTTCTACAATCCCCTGGGAATGTGGTGGTCCCTGGGGCTGCGGGGGGGCTTGGGCCTTTGTCTTTTTTAACACTTTTTGTGTATGGGACTCGGTTCAAGCTGAGTACCAAGATGGCTGTCAACACTTCCTGGTTTGAAGTGTTGGCAGCCAATCAGAGCTGTGCATTTCCCAACACGAGCTTGTCATTGTTTGTGAAGTCTTCGTGATCACAGATATACAAATTTGGATTTCCTTTAATTTCTCAAAAACTACTGAACGGATTTACACCAAATAAGTGAAAGCATATTCTGCATATCAAAATGTAGCTTTCTGCCAAAGATGGTGTATTTCCATCTAGTGGTTCGGACTGTAGTCATTTCTTAAGGTCCTATGGGAATTAACATGGGAAACACAACTTTTTTGACCCTCCCTTTTCGCAGCCCCCGCTTGACAGATCACCCCCAAACTTTCTGTGTGCAACAAGAATCACCGGAGCACTCTTTTGGGAAACTTTCATGAAGATTCATCAAATGCTGCCAAAGATATAGGGAAGTCAAAAAACACTTTTTCTAGGGAAACATGGTCCTAACTATAATGCCTAGTGGTGACCATATAATATTTATTTTTTAAAAGGAAGGCATAGGCCTGAAAAAAGGTTTATATTGCGAAGCCTAAATGGCAGTTTAAAACTGCAGACACAGGCTTCAATGGCAGGAGTTTAAAGGGCAACTGAAGCGGGTGGCACACTAATTTCTGCAGGCACATTAGTAGCATTTAATGTATAGTCCCTGAATACATGTAATACCACTTTACTAGGAACTTAGAAGTAAAATAAAAGCGCAGATTGGGTGTAACACACACACACTTTAGCACTGGTTAGCAATGGTAAAATGCCTAAGACCAACTAAAACGAGATCAGCAGAAATGGAAGAATAAGGCAAAACATTTGAGGGCAGACCACCATAAGGCTCACAGGTCTAACAGGATTAAGACATGGATTTTTAAGTTTTATAGTTAAAATGTTTACAAAAAATGACAATTAAACATCACTAGACCTAGGTATGATTTCACATCACAAAATTGTGAGAGTTCCATTCATGAGAAGCTTCTCTGTACAGAAGGGTCCGTTTGTTACTATAAAAGCTGGAAGCCTTCTGAGGCTCCTTCTGCTCATAATTTGGCATTCAAGGAAGTGTGTTTTATGAACCTCTATCTGGAACAATGACCATTTGTTTACTTGAACTTCATCACAATCCCTAAATGCTTTTCCACTACCTTTCAACTCTCATTGCACTTTTGTGAAACAACAGGGGCAATATCACATAGAGTCAACATTCTAAGTGCTACTTTCAGACAGTCTATGCCACTGTCTTGGACTGACTAGCAGGGCTGGACTGGAATCCAAAAACAGCCCTGACCACAATATTCAAATCAGTTCCTCTCTCATTCTTTCCATTCATTCTCATCCTCTCTGTTGGAAATTAGGTTACTGGTTGAGGGGGGTAAAACCCTGCTCCAGAAGCAGCAACAGTTTCTTTCAGGGTGAAGTCACAAGCAAACCCCAAATTAAATTGTCCTTAACCCTCTGGGAGCTTGGCACAAAGTAGCCAAGCTTAACTTAGAGGGAATGCAGCACTACAAACAGTGATAAATATGAAAACACAGCATAGGAAAAATCCCACGTTAATTAGAAAAATAGAGTTGAATGTAATACATTATCTGAAAGAAAAACTATAGAAATCCTATGCAATATTAAAGGTTTAAGTGAAAATAGTGCCTATAAGCACCAAACGCCAACTGTGGTTATCTGGTTTCACTGAACCAGAACACAGTCACAAGTTCAGGCCAACCCTGATGGAGTGTGGGTTGAATTGAGGAACCAAGTGTGGCTTTCTGAACTAGAATACTAAAAATCCTGGTTGCAGCGTGTTCAAGATCTTGAATTGAGGATGTGTTGCACAGCTGAGGCAATTCAAGGGCTTGGTGTGGTGATGCGTTGTCCAGGAGTGGTTCTGGGACACTGAGAGGCAACAATGAGGTCCTGTATCATCACTGAGGTTGCCGTCAGTAAGGGGCTTGTGATGTGAAGCCTGCTTTGAAGAAGCGCTGTGAACCAGCTGGTTCAAAGAAGTTGTGGGACTTGCGATATGGAGTCATTCAATGCAGTCAACTCGGGTTTGCGATGCGAAGACCTCCATTGAGGATGAGCCGCATAGCGGGTCCAATGCAGAGTTTTGTGAAGCTATGCGATGCACTGCAGTTCTGATGCAGAGTTCAGGGAGGTGATGCGCTGCCCTGCATTGACTCTTCTGGGACCACAAATGGGCTTACAGAGCACCTTCAGGTAGCCATCCAAGACCCATGACTGGGGTGGCACCTTGTGGGGGACCAGACTGGCAGCAGACTGAGTCCAGGTGCTGGGTTCAAGATGGGTAATTCCTGATTTATCCCTGAGGCTTCTGATCAGCAGGCCAGCCAACTGGCCTTTTGAGTGATCCTGGTGGCCCTGGGTTCAAGATGCAGGTCAAGTCATTCACTCACAAAGTAGCACTGCAGTGCAGCGAGGTAACGAGTAGTAGTCCTTCTGGCAGAGCAGCACAGCAGTACTTCCAAGTCTTAAACAGGTTCAGGAGTTTACTGGAGAGTTCAATTTGAGGGTTCAACGTATATACCTGGTGCCACACTTTGAAGTAGGAGTAAGTTCTGGTGGTTTCCACCTCCAGAGTTGTTTAGAATTTCCTGTCTCCCTGTCCTGGCCTCAGATTTCTGGGTTCACAATAGACTAGAGTCAAACCCTTTGTGAGTGTGCTCAGGCAAAGCCTTTGTGATATGCAAGTGCGGTAGGTGACTGCCCATCTTTAAGTCAGAGATGGCCAATACCTATGGCCTTTTGTTTCACTGTCTGGGAGCAATACACAAAGACCAACTGCCATCTACACCTATTTATGTCACCCAAGATACAGGCAGCAGGCACCAAATGGTTAGGAGAAGAAAATGGCAACTTTCTAAAAGTGGCATTTTCAGAACAGTTACTTAAAGTCCGACTTTACCATTAAATAGTGCTTTGAAATAAAATTCTTTAGACACCAAACTCAAACTGTCTCCTTGCTCCCAACTGAAAGTTATCACTTATTAAGTGTAATAAGAAAACCCTATGTTGTCTTATGGGAGAGGTGGGCCTTGCAGTTGTGAAATCTGAATGTAAGAGTTCTAGGATATCTGAAACTAAAAGGCACATTTCAGACTTTTTTTAACACTGCATCCTGCCCTGTGGGCTATTTAGGTTTGACCTGTGTATTGAAAAGGTAGGTTTAGGCCTGGCAAAAGTGGCAGGCCTGAAATATATTTAAAGAGCAACGTACAATTTGAATTACTATTCAGGTAGGTGGGTACTACGTTGTGTAGTACCTTGAACTTGTGAGTGAGTCGTTTAACCTGAGCGTATTTGTATATTGGAAGTCAGTGGAACTGATGTGTGGTGATATGTGAGCTCTGAATGGGGGGTTGAGGATGAGTCTTGTTGCCAACTTCAGAATGGTTTGTAGTCTTCTGGTGAATTATGTGCAGTGACATAACAAAGGCCCCTGTGGTGTGGGGAGCCCTGAGCTCCGGGGGGCCCCATCAGCATCTTGCCCGAGTGAATCCAGAGCTGAGCTTCCTCCATGTTCCACGCAGGGTGTCCCCGCTCCAGTTTCGTTACTCCACTGGTTGCTAGGTGATGCTAGTGTAAAGTGTGTTCCCTGTAATCCAGCTTGCTTGTGACAAGGGCATGAGTGATGTTTTTTTCTGGTGTTGCTTGTGAACAGTTTGAAGATTTTCTTCATCAACCTGAGTGTGAAAACAGAATGCGGTGACCTCTTGCATGTTGTCTCTCTTGCTCTCTCTCTTTTGCTCCTTTTGCCCTCACTCCACCTGCTGTCATAAACCCCAGGGAACTGGAGACAGGGGCGGCAGCCTTTCAGATTAAACAAAACAGTCTCCAATTGCTACAAGTTCCCACCTCCCGCCACCCACTGGAAAATGCCCAATGGGATAAAGGGTTAGTCCGGCTCTTCTGGCTGGTGACTTAAATACTTGCAGAGTGTGAGCAGTGCTATTTTATCTCCATATATAATGAGGTAAATAGGTTACTTGTCATGGACGTTGTTTGATTTTTGGCTGGAAATATAGGAGCATTTGTTGCCATCTGTAATCAGCTGAATATAATACAATGACATACATACACAAAGCAACTCAGCACACTTAAAACATGACAGGACGCAGTAGAACAAAACAGTCAAAATATAGTGCAACACATTAACCGGATTACATGTGTCATTTACATCGGTAAAATAGCAAAAACGCTAACATCAATCGCTTCATAGAAACAAATTATTAACTCGCTTGTACAAGGCATTTACATTTCATAATTGCAGATGCATGACACATAAATAGGCTTGCAGTAAGAATGCATGCAGATAGAGAGGGAGCTGGAGACTTGGTCACATTCCCTTACCTTCACCATAATAAAGTTAAGATATGTTAAAAAGGGGGGTTTAGAAAAGTGCACAGCCATCCACACCATGCGGCGTTAAAGCTGTGACATTCTAGCATCACTGTTAAAGACAAAGGATTACCAGCAAACTCAGGTGACAAAAACAATCCCAACATCAAATTATGCCTACTCCTCATTACGTTTCTACATTGTCTAGTTTACTAAAGATATTACACCATAAAGCAATGCATGTGTTGTTAAAAATATGCTAAAAAATTCTTCTTGTGTAAGTTTTTAATTCGGGTCTGTATTTCATCAGTATAAATATATTAAAAATGAATCTCTCGTTTGGAAGGTTTTATGTTAAATTGTAATTGTACAGCAGTACTCTTGCCGGATGCCCGGGTGCTTCGGAGTTCATTTATATTCCTCTCCTTATACAAACAGATGTTGCATGCGGCAGGAAAAAATATTTATAGAATCATGGTCAGCGAACAAAGGGGCAAGGGTCTAAGGAACATCTAGCAAGACTGGTGTTAAAAAGAGCAACACAGAAAATAATGCAATCGACAAGATGTTAGTCATAGAATTGCAGTTAGTAAAAACATTTACGTCCACCTTAATTTTACTTCAAACATTATGTAGGCCAAATATATTTATTGACGGGGCATTTATTGAATGCAACAGTTCAGTGTCAATACAGTGTGGCGGCCTGCAAAGGTATCTATGGGATGCTTTAGACGGGTCCCTCCCACCTTTCCCTCATTCCAGGAGGAGTTCGTTAAATCTCATTTTAAGTGGGCTTTAAAACAATCCTAAATAACATCAGGTGAGTTGCACTTATATTAAAAACTCTATATTCACACAATGAATTAGGGTCTAAGGTTCAACAGCTGCAGTGTTATTTAAAGTCCGGATATCCTGCAGGGTCAAAGGTTGCCATTGCCTTTGCTTTCCTGGTGGACAAACTGAGCGAACCCCACCTGTCTGGTAGAGATCTTCAAGCCTTCAGAGCAACGCCGATGTTGCGTGTTTTTTCACCCTCTCAGCAAATGTTTTTATTTTTCAAACAAAAACTCCAAACACGGTAGTTTGTTCTTGAAAAACATATTTTCTCCATATCTGGTATGGCGGACCATGGCAGAGAAATCTTTTCATGGTCACCATGCTGTAAAGTCTGTAAATTGGGCGGGCATTGTGAGGTGAACGACTGACAGTGTAGCCAGCTGAGGCTCCTTTTTTGGAAACTGTGCAGTTCCTCCACCACTAAATGTGGCGGGGAAGTGTTAGTTTGGGAGGGCAGGTGAACTACCAAGTTATGGTGGTTCATTCCTTTCACTAAACTCTATACCAGAGCTAATCTTACATGCTGCTGGCACAAACATCTTCGAAACAATAGCTAAATGTCCTGACAAATATGCAGCTTAATGTTCAATCTGAGCCACTTTATAAAATCATGTGTTTATTCAATAGAAAATAATACATTATGGATGCTTATCGATGTTTATGTGAGAAAAAAATTAAGGCCCACATATTTTTACACAGATCCAAGCACACACCACCAAGGCTCAGAACCGAGCACAGCAATGGTGCTGGCCTTATGTGGCCATCATCACAATTAGTGCTGTAATAGGTAGCAGGAGTAACTTGAAACACCTAACCATCTAACACAATCACTGCCTAACAACCCGTGGCACCCAAGACACAATCTAATAATAGCAACTCTGATTTCATAGATACGATCAAGGCAACTTCCCTTATTTAAAACATTTCTGAGAGGAGATGCATACTCCCTCCACCCACCTCATTTTCAGGCTTCACCACCCCATAGATGAATTCCCTTGGGTGCAATCATGTCACTGTGTGCGTCCCTAATCTACTCTTATGCCACCCACTGCTCTCTCCGCCTTCTCAACCCATTAACATTTCAAGAAGCAACTTTTAGTTCAGTCATTTTGCCTGTTCATACATAGGAACTCTAAAATCACTTTCTACTGAAACTGTGTGGAAAATGTATTTCAACCACTGCAATATCAGTATAAAGGCCAGTACTGTTGCCTCAGAATACTAAATTGCTATATCATTTTCCCATTCCTCAACCTCCAAAACCTTTTTATTTTCATATGAACATCCATACTAGAACTTCTAGATCATTTGCTCAGCGGAGGCTTGAGAGAGAAAGATATAGTTATCAAAAATTCTAGAGATAGGCCCTAAAGAAGAATCCATTCAGTGCAGGTTGTTTAAATGAAAAAAAAAACAAATACCGACATGTGCATCCACCCAGTGCCGGATTACCAAATAGGCAAAGTAGGCTCCGGCCTATGGGCCCCACTCCTCTTAGGGGCCTGTTACAACGGTTCAAAATAATATAGCCTTATACCCCGCTGTAGTGGGCAATAATGGCCATTAATGGCCCGCTTTGGCTCGGGTCTTTAACATGGGAGCAGGACTTTAATTGCCGGTATAGCCCAGCTGCGAAGGACTATAAGGCTATTAGAACATTCTGCCACTAGAGGGCAGAACGCTCTAATAAATAAATCAAAGTCCTCACGGAGCCGAGGGGATTAGAATCTCCTCGGGCTCCCTGAGGCCTTTGTTTAGAGCTGTTGCTGTGAACAAAGAACTTTGGAATGTTTATGCTCCAAGCTTTTACCAGCCAGTAAAAGCTCTGAGCACTCCTTTGTCTCCAATTGAGCTCGCAACATTCCAATATTCTAATATTGATTTGATCTTGAAAGAAAATTACAATCAAGCTTTCTTAAATTGTTTCCAAAAGATAGAAAAAATGAGTGCAGGATTCCAAGTGGCCTGTTGATAAGGTGGTCTCTGATGAATTAGACTGGCAGATCCCTTGCCATGGTTCATTATACAGGGAACTACACCCTCTCTGTAAAGTCCCTTTATGCCCTAAATGACAATCCGGAGCATTTTCTAAATGGCAAAGGGAGAGATTATCATTTGCAGGAATTTCCATTTTGTCATGGATGGGTGAAGAGACTGCACTACCCAGACATTGGAGGCAGAGGGTAAGTTCACCCAGGTTCAAAGAATGTCTCGGCTCAATGTGTAGCTCCAGTATAAGGGGATGCTAGCATAAAGATGAAATAGACTTTACTTTCTATTTGGCAGCTCATGGCTCAGAGTCACACCTTTGTCACTACTTGAAAAGAAATGATTGGGTGCACAGAGTGATAGATTTACAGTAGGACGTGCTCTTTTGAATAATGCAAAAATTTCATCTCTATCACATAGCCCTACTCACATGACCATGGACACTCCTTTAGGATTATTGGTAACATAATTTTTGAGGCCACACTTAGAAGGGAACTCAAGGGTGCAGTTCCGAACTGAATGCAGGATAATAAAATGGGGGGGGGGGTGCATCAAATGTTTTGCTTTAAAACATGCTTTAAGCAAATCTTGGGGCAATCCTCATAGTAGTGGCATTCCAGCAGGGGCCAACTAAAAGGCAGATCTGGAGAAACAAATGGCTCTCTGTTCGAAATGGCCCTTTCTGCAACATTATCACCATACCTTTTGCCTTCTTCCTCCCTCTTTTTGCTGAATTTGTTTTTGTTGGCGTTAAGACCCTGTGTACTTTATACTGCTAACTAGTGCTAAAGTGCTTGTTATATGTCCCTAGTAAAGTGCACTGCATGTGCCCAGGGCCTGTATATTAAATGCTACTAGTAGGTCTGCAGCACTGTGTCACCCACTTAAGTAGCCTTTTAAACATGTCTGGGGCCTGCCATTGTTGAGCCTATGTGCGCAGTTTTAAACTGCCTCATCGACCTGGCAAGTTAACCCTCTTACCAGGCCCAAACCTTCCTTTTTTATACAAATAAGTCACACATAGGCCCTGAACATCTCAAGGGCAGGTTGCAGTGTATTTGAAAAGTAGGGTATGTACTTTTAAGTTTTGCATGTCCTAGTAGTGAAAAACTCTTAATATATCCCAAAATCATAGACAGAAGACTATTTTCAGTCAATCTCTTATATATTACTTCTTAGCTGAAATGCTAAGCTTCTTACGGGGTTGGGCTAATTGCTACTAGAATTGTTAGGTCTGCACCAGTCCAGGTTCGTCTTAGGCCTCTAATATGTGGACAACACTAAAAAAGTTCTTCAAAGAGATTTAAGAGAACATTTGAGAAAGGTAACTGGTCTTACAGGAAACACTTAGGGCCATATGTACTAAAGCATTTTCCCATAGACACAGAATGGGTAAAGCCCTTTAATACATCTGGCCCTTAATTCATACTTTGAGATTTGGGCAGCACTTTGTCAAATGGCTGCTGACTAGCTACCAACATCCCAAAGTGTTGGACTTTTTTGTTTATGCAGGGTCATCCCCAATCTTTTTGCCTCCTGCCTCCTATTTGTTTCTGACCTGTTGCTGTTGGCTTTTGAACTGTGAGCACTTTACCACTGCTAACCAATGCTGAAGTGCATATGCTCTCTGTGAAAATTATATGTGATTGTTTTATCCATGATCAACATATTTGATTTACTAGTAAGTCCCTAGGAAAGTGCACTAGAGGTGCCAGGGCCTATAAATCAAATGCTACCAGTGGGCCTGTAGCACTAGTTGTGCCACCCACACAAGTAGCTCTGTAATCATGTCTCAGACCTGCCATTGCAGGGTCTGTGTGTGCAATTTTAACTGTAAATTCGACTTGGCAAGTGTACCCACTTGCCAGGCCCAAACCTTTCCTTTTCTTACATGTAAGGCACCCCTAAGGTAGGCCCTAGGTAGCCCCAAGGGTAGGGTGCAGTGTATGGTTAAGGTAGGGCATACAGTAATGTGTTTTATATGTCCTGACAGTGAAATATTGCTAAATCCATTTTTCACTGTTGCAAGGCTTGTCCCTCTCATAGGTTAACATGGGGGCTACCTTTAAATCTGATTAAAGTGTAGATTCCCTTTGGGCGCGGATGGAAATGTGGAGTTTGGGGTCTCTGAGCTCACAATTTAAAAATGCATCTTTTAGTAAAGTTGATTTTAAAATTGTGTGTTTGAAACTGCCACTTTTAGAAAGTGAGCATTTTCTTGCTTATACCATTTCTGTGACTCTGCCTGTTTGTGGATTCCCTTTCTGGGTCAGTTTGACAGTTGGGCTGGTTGCATCTCACAGTGGACAGTGCTACAAAAAGAGCTGGGGTGTCTCAGGGACAGCAAAGACTTCTCTCTGCCAGCACCTGGAGTCTCTGGAGAGACTCCTGCTCTGACAGGTGGTGCCCTATCCAGTCCCTGGGCCCTTGAAAGGAAGGCTGGTGGAAATCCAAGGAAATTGACTTTGGACGACTTCGGACCGACGCCGCTGCTGAATCCGGTGACGCCGCCTGCAACCGACTCCGTGATCTTCGCTGGAACGCGACGACCTTTGCAGGTCCGACGCTGCTGCAGCCCGCTGAAGTCCGCGACTCCGTGAAAGTCGCCGCACCACGTCGTGACGGACGCTGCTTCAAGTGCGCAGATTCAATGTTTCGCACAGACGCAGCGATCCCCGAGTTCGCACATCGACTTGTTTTCACTCTTCACCAAAGGTACTGTACTTGGGGGTCTACGCGACTCCGTGTCCGGCGCCGTTGGTGTTGGCTTGTTGGGAACGACTCGGTTACGACGCCGTGTTAACACCTCATCGAAGCATTTTGTGTTTCTAGGCGCTATTTTTTAGTTTAATCTTTAAAAATTCATAACTTGACTTGTGTATGTCGGATTTTTGTCGTTTTGGTCTTGTTTTGTTTAGATAAATATTTCCCATTTTTCTAAACTGGTGTTGTGTTATTTTGTAGTGGTTCCATCAAGTTACTCTGTGTGTTGGTACAAATACTTTACACCTAGCACTCTGAAGTTAAGCCTACTGCTCTGCCAAGCTACCAAGGGGGTAAGCAGGGGTTAGCTGAGGGTGATTCTCTTTTACCCTGACTAGAGTGAGCATCCTTGCTTGAACAGGGGGTAACCTGACTGTCAACCAAAGACCCCATTTCTAACATTGGTGATCAGTGTTTGTGATTTGGATTTGGACTTGTATTTGTACTTGACATACAGTGATTAAGTGTACACTGCTGTTTTGAATTCAGACCACTACGTGACCACATACTACTTGTTTGGAGATCTTTTGCTTTTTCTCTTAAGTACTCCTTTTTGTTTTACTTCCATGATTTTGCTGATCACTTGACTGATTCTTTTCACTTCATTGAGAACTTATTTTCTGCCTTTGGAACTTTGCACTTGTGATCATCATGTCTAAATCTGGAGATGCAACAGCTGGAGCTGTGTTTGAAATAGAGAAACTGAAGGAGTATTCAGTTGCTCAATTGAAACAGTTCCTTAAAGATCTTGACTGTCCCATTGAGAGCTCCACCAGGGAGGGGGAGCTACAAAAGGCAGAGAGGGCCTGGGTGACAATCAAGGAGGCTGGAGGGCACACAGGGGAGGAGGATGTGGGTGGGGAAGTGCAGAGGATACACAGTGGTGTAGTGGAGGTACCTGTTACGCCTGGGGGAAGGGTCCCCAGGAGGGGTAGCACGGTGTCACCCAATGGTCTGACTCCTGAAGAGTTACAGGACAGATAGGCAGAGAGGGCTCACCGGTTGAGGTTCAAGGGGTTGAGGATGCAAAGGGAGAAGGAGTTGGAAGAAAGGAGGAGGGACTTAGAGATCAAAAAAAGATTTGGGCTTATGAGCTCAAAATGAAGGAGCTGGAAGTCATGAGGGCTGAGTCCAGCTGGAATGGTGGCAGCAACAATTTTATATCCAGTGCTGCTGAAGAAGTGCACAGGCCCAGAGGCGTGGTGTAGGAGGCTGGCCTGGCTTATAGTGGGTACCTTGTGGTACTTACACCTTGTGCCAGGTCTAGTTATCCCTTATTAGTAGAATAGAGGTGTTTCTAGCAGCTTAGGCTGATAGAGGTAGCTATGGCAAAGCAGCTTAGGCTGAACTAGGAGACATGCAATGCTCCTACTATACCACTTATATAGCACAATATCATAAGAAAACACAATACTCAGAGTTACTAAAAATAAAGGTACTTTATTTTAGTGACAATATGCCAAAAGTATATCAGAGGATACCCTCACTTAGGAGGTAAGTAATATACACAAATTATATGTACACAAACCCAAAACAGGTAAGTAACAGTAAGAAAAGTAGTGCAAACAATGTAGAATCACAATAGGATTCAATAGGTAGACATAGGCCATGGGGCAACACAAACCATACACTCCAAAAGTGGAATGTGAATCACGAATGGACCCCAGGTCTATGGGAAGTTGTGGAGGGTCACTGGGACTGTAAGAAAACAGTAAGGGTATCCAAAATACCCCACCCTGAGACTCTGAAAAGTAGGAGTAAAGTTACCCTACTACCCCAGAAAGACACAATAGTCGTGATAGGGGATTCTGCCAGAACCACAAGCACCAGCAAAAAACTGAAGATTGATTCCTGGACCTGAGGACTTGTAAAGGAAGGGGACCAAGTCCAAGAGTCACACAAGTGTCCAGGGGGGGCAGGAGTCCACTAAACCCTGGATGAAGGTGCAAAAGGGCTGCCTCTGGGTGGAAGAAGCCAAAGATTCTGCAACAACGAAAAGGGCTAGGAACTTTTCCTTTGGATGGAAGATGTCCAACGGTGTGCTGGAGGTTGCAGAAGTGTTTTCAGGCAGAAATACCGCAAACAAGCCTTGCTAGCTGGTAGAGTCGCGGTAGAGGATTTTGGGTGCTGCTGGGGACCAGGAAGGACCATCAAAGCATTTCCAGAGGCTGGGGGAGGGTAATCCTTCACACCTATTTCCAAAGGGAGAGGGTGTAACACCCTCTCTCAGAGAAAATCCTTTGTTTTGCCTTCCTGGGACTGGGCTGCCCAGACCCCAGGGGGGCAGAAACCTGTCTGAGGGGCAGGCAGCAGCAGCAACTGCAGTGGAGACCCCAGAAAGGCAGTTTGGCAGTACCCGGGTTCTGTGCTAGAGACCCAGGGGATCATGGAATTGTCCCCCCAATACCAGAATGGTATTGGAGTGACAATTCCATGATCTTAGACATGTTACATGGCCATGTTCAGAGTTACCATTGTGACGCTACACATAGGTAGTGACCTATGTGTAGTGCACATGTTTAATGGTGTCCCCACACTCACAAAGTTCGGGGAATTTGCCCTGAACAATGTTGGCGCACCTTGGCTAGTGCCAGGGTACCCACACACTAAGTAACTTGGCACCTAACCTTCATTAAGTGAGGGTTAGACATATAGGTGACTTATAAGTTACTTATGTGCAGTGAAAAATGGTTGTGAAATAACGTGGACGTTATTTCACTCAGGCTGCAGTGGCAGTCTTGTGTAAGAATTGTCTGAGCTCCCTATGGGTGGCAAAAGAAATGCTGCAGCCCATAGGAATCTCCTGGAACCCCAATACCCTGGGTACCTAGGTACCATATGCATGGGAATTATAAGGGTGTTCCAGTGTGCCAATGAGAATTGGTAAAAATTGGTCACTAGCCTGCAGTGACAATTGTAAAGCAAAGAGAGAGCATAAACACTGAGGTTCTGGTTAGCAGAGCCTCAGTGATACAGTTAGGCACCACACAGGGAACACATATAGGCCACAAACTTATGAGCACTGGGTTCCTGGTTAGCAGGATCCCAGTGACACATATCAAACATACTGACAACATAGGGTTTTCACTATGAGCACTGGGCCCTGGCTAGCAGGATCCCAGTGAAACAGTAAAAACACCCTGACATATACTCACAAACAGGCCAAGAGTGTGTGAACAAGGCTAGAAAGAGGCTATCTTCCTACACGTGGTGCCCTACTTGGATGAGGAAGTTGACACACATCAGGAGGTTCAGGGGTATGAGGTAGCTCCAGTGATGCACAGGGTCCCTGAGGTGGACTGGGGAACTGGCATGGGGAGTCATATTCCTACTGGTGGGAGGGACACTCTACTGACTCTAGGAGAGAGTGACGGAGAGGGGTTCCCCCCAGGTAGAAGTCCTGGTTATGGAGTGTGAAGACATCCCAGAAGAGTGTGGGTTGAGTGTCAGGGACAGTCAGGTACTGTCTCACCAGTCTCAGGAGGGTGATGTAGGGTGCATTTTCAAAGCAGAGCCACTGGATGGTTGGGTGAAGGGTACTTTGGTTAATTCATGTGAGGGCTGAGTGATGTAATTGCTGGAGAGCATATGTCTAGTCCTTATTTTCCAGAGCTACGCCATCACCAGGTGGAGTGTGAGTTCTATGACCCCAGGAAGCTTACAATGGAGGCAGACTTCTGGGTGAGTACCAGAGAGTCTGGAGAGGCATTTGGGGGTGCTCCTGAGAGGAGTGGTCTAGGTATTTCCCAACCAAGTGAGGTAGGGAAGGATTGTAGTGTCCCAGGTAGGTCCCAGTGTAGTGGGATGGGTGAGGGACCCCATGTCCAATCTCAGAGGAGAGGGAATGGGGATGGGTTGAGGCCCAAGGTGCCCGAGATCTGGTCCCAGGTCCTGGAGGATTCCATGAGGGAACACCAGGAGGAGAGCCCAGCCTGTACCGTAGGACTCTCTGTTGAGGGAGACCCCACAGTGTCAGGAGACCTTGGGGGGGCGGCTGTAGCCAGCGTCCCACCAGTTCTGGTGTCTGGCAGTACCACTCCTAGTGAGGGGGTGCAGATAGAGGGTTAAGGGGGGGTTGCGGACCCCAGTGGAGAACCTGGAGGGTCAGGGGTCAGCTCTGAGAGCAAAGCCCCCCAGGAATGACCTTGGTGAGACCATTTCTGGGTTGGGAGGAATCCAGACTCTGCCAGATGGGCAGAGGTCAGGAGACCTGCACCAGCCAGACTCTTGTGTGGCCCTTGGGGATGGTGTGTCCCTTGAAGGGGGTACGTGTGCCCCCCTGGAAGTCCTGGTGTGGCAGGCAATTGTTCAACTGCAGGGTGGTGACTCTGGGTTGAATGATCAGGTTCAGGGGGTAAACTCTGACCTGATGGGGGGTAGGTGTGCTCCCAAGGAAGTCCTGGTGCGCCAGGCAGTGGTCCAGTCTGTGGGTACAGACCCTGGACTGGAGGATCAGGTGCAGGGGGTAAACCCTGACCTGAAGGGGTGGGCGGTTTGCCCAATCACCCCCCCTGGTGTGATTTCAAGTGGTACTCTCCCTGAGAGTAGGGGCAGGGGAGAGAGAGACTCACCCGTGGCCCCAGTGCAATCTAAGGGTACAGACTCTGGATTGGAAGGCCAGGTTCAGGGTGTCCCCCCTGACCTGGAGGAAGGGGCTACTGCTAACACTGCCCCTACCATGTTGTCTTCTGAGGGGGCCACTCCTTGTTGGGGAGTGCAGGACCCCAGAAGGGAAGGCAGGGGGAGGGAAGCCTCACCCCTTGCCCTGATCCAACCTGAAGGTACAGACCCCAGGTTGGATGACCAGTTGCAGGTTTACATCCCTGTACTGGTGGGAGAATTGTGCAGGACTGCTTCTACAAGCACCCTGACAATTTTGGACTCTGGGGGTGCTGCTCCTGCAGGGAGGGTACAGAGCCCCATAGGGGAGGGCCAGGGTCAGGCTGTCATCCCTGACCTGGTGGAAGGGAGAGTGGTCAAAGGGTGTCAGGCACCTGGGGCTACGGCCCCCCCCCCCACTCTCCACAGTCACAGTGGTTGGAGAGGCCTGAGGTCAGGCTCTTATCTCTGACAGTTGTCAGGGGTCACTGTGGCTTGCTGTCCTGGTGGACAGAGTTGCTCCTGGGGGGGAGGGGACAAGAGTCACACCCCAGGGGTGGAGTGGCCCTGGTGGTACTATCTGCCCATTGGGATACATCTGTGAGCAAAGTAAAGTTAGGTGCTGCACAGATGCTATCTGCAGATGTGGAGAAGGGTTCCCCATGGGTTAACTTAGTGGGCCCTGAGAGTAGGGACAGAGGGATCCAACTGGAGTCAGGAAGGCATAGAACTGGAACATGCCCCTGCTGTTGTGGACCTGGGTCCTTGTTCTATCGCCCCAACCAGGGGAGTACATAAAGGTATTGATTGTTCTCCCCTGGATTTAGGCTGGTGGTTGTGTTGGACTTTTTTGCTTATGCAGGGTCATCCCCAATCTTTTTGCCTCCTGCCTCCTATTTTTTTCTGACCTGTTGCTGTTGGCTTTTGAACTCTGAGCACTTTACCACTGCTAACCACTGCTAAAGTGCATATGCTCTCTGTGTAAATTGTATGTGATTGGTTTATCAATGATTGGCATATTTGATTTACTAGTAAGTCCCTAGTAAAGTGCACTAGAGGTGTCAGGGCCTATAAATCAAATGCTACTAGTGGGCCTGCAGCAATAGTTGTGCCACCCACAAAAGTAGCTCTGTAATCATGTCTCAGACCTGCCATTGCAGTGTCTGTGTGTGCAGTTTTAACTGTAAATTTGACTTAGCAAGTGTAACCACTTGCCAGGCCCAAACCTTCCTTTTTCTTACATGTAAGGCACCCCTGAGGAACCTCTGCCTGGAGAAGAGCTGAGGAGAAGTGCTGCCCTGCCTGTGACTGTGCTTTGTGAAGCTATCCTGCAGTTGCTTCTTCTGCCAGAGTAAGAGGGCAAAGACTGGACTTTGTGTGCCTTCCATCTTGTGAAGAAATCTCCAAGGGCTTGATTCAGAGCTTGCCTCCTGTTGTTTGAAGTCTCAGGGACAGCAAAGACTTCTCTCTGCCAGCACCTGGAGTCTCTGGAGAGACTCCTGCTCTGACAAGTGGTGCCCTATCCAGTCCCTGGGCCCTTAAAAGGAAAGCTGGTGGAAATCCAAGGAAATCGACTTTGGATTACTTCGGACTGACGCCGCTGCTGAATCCGGTGACGCCTCCTGCAACCGACTCCGTGATCTTCGCTGGAATGCGACGACCTTCGCAGGCCCGATGCCGCTGCAGCCCCGCTGAAGTCCGCGACTCCGTGGATGTCTCCGCACCACATTGTGACCGATGCCGCTCGAAGTGCGCGGATTCAACGTTTCGCACAGACGCCGCGATCCCTGACTTCGCGCATCAACTTGTTTTCACTCTTCACCAAAGGTACTGTACTTGGCGGTCTATGCGACTCCGTCTCTGGTGCCGTTGGTGTCGGCTTGTTGGGAACGACTCCGTTATGACGCCGTGTTAGCACCTCATCGAAGCATTTTGTATTTCTAAGTGCTATTTTTTAGTTTAATCTTTAAAAATTCATAACTTGACTTGTGTATGTCGGATTTGTGTCGTTTTGGTCTTGTTTTGTTTAGATAACATTTCCATTTGTTCTAAACTGGCGTTGTGTTATTTTGTAGTGTTTTCATTAAGTCACGGTGTGTGTTGGTACAAATACTTTACACCTAGCACTCTGTAGTTAAGCCTACTGCTCTGCCAAGCTACCAAGGGGGTAAGCAGTGGTTACCTGAGGGTGATTCTCTTTTACCCTGACTAGAGTGAGGGTCCTTGCTTGAACAGGGGGTAACCTGACTGTCAACCAAAGACCCCATTTCTAATACAAAGCACATACCAAGGTCAACATTATGGCCTCCCAGCATATCATAACTTAAAGGGCCATTCTCCAGTAATGTTCTCTACCCCACTTTTTGTTTTTGTTCACACTGAAGGCCATTGTTAACTGTGATGGGTTGGAGATCAGTATCATGAGGGTACGGATAGACATTGAAGTCTTCAAACAAACTTTGTTTGCAGATGACATTCTAGTCTCTTTTACTAACCCAAAGCAATGATTACGTCCCTGACGAAAATCATCCTGTTTTATGACATTGAAGGTATTACGTTCAGTCTCAACAAATGAGAGGCACTACTGAACAGCATCCCAAAGAGCTGTGTTACATGTGTTAGGCCTTTACATCTGTAAAGTATCTTGCCATTCTGATTGTCTCCTCCACAACACATCATTATCCTTACTTATTCCTCTGAGGGAAATCAAAAGCGAACTGCAGGTATGGCACATGAGCAGCTTTTCATAGATAGGCACCATTGCTCTGCTAAAGATGGCCATATTTCCTAGGATACTCTATCATTTAAAAAATGTTTTGCCAGTACTGCTGCACTTAAACAATTTCAGTTGTCAATAGTTACTTATTTGGTGGTAGAAAATCAAAAGTCTGCAATAGATTTCTTGGAGTATGATAGAATATCAAGAACAACACTTCCAACATAGCAGAATACTGTGCCAAACTATTGTCCACAAAAATATCAAACTTACCAGAATATCGAGTAAAAGATATTGTGGAACAGAATATCAACAAAAATAAGGTGAGTATATTGAAAAATTTATATTTATATCATTCTATCTTATATGCAATTTATTTAAAATAAAATAAAATATAAATATATAAATATAATGTAAAAAATGCTTTTTTTACCGGGTGGGCCCTTGGCGGACCCCCAACACCAAGGCTAGGGGATCACAGTAGTCCTACCCTGCCCCCTTTTCTTTTTTTTAATCTTTTGGTCTGTGATTCGAAAATGTTGGCAGCCAATCAGATCACTGTACAAGATTGGTTGATTTGCAAAGTGTCTGAGCCTCTAGATATACAAATTTGGTTTTCCTTTTAATATCTTAAAAACCACCAAATGGATTTACACCAAATCACAAAAAAGGCTCTTCTTGGACCAAGATCTACCTTTCCGCATACTCTGGTGAAATTCCGTCCAGTGGTTTGGTCTGTAGTCAAGTTCAAAATCCCTATGGGAAATTGCATGGCTGAAGTCAACCACAAATGGTTTCACTTTTGTTTATGCTGTTGGTATTCCAACAATTTCCCGGGTAACTGCAAAGACTTGCCAATTTATTGTTGCATGATATGTAGAGGATAGCCCTGCATTTTAAATAATCTAGCAATCTTCTGTAGATGTTCTTTGCAAGTGCCGTCATTGCTACAGATGTGTGTTATTCTGAGTGCTTGGCTGTAAATGATGTCTGAATGTAAGTCAATGTTCTGTCTCTTTACGATGTCTTTTATTTTTACCAGCCCCTCATGTGTAGTCCAAAGCCAGTCTCTGACCATGCATTCTGAGAACATGTAGTCCAATGCCTTTACCAGGATTTAATCGTGCAACACTTCCACTGGTTCCATTAACATTTTCTACAAGAAAAACATATCATCATGCAATTATTCATATTTATACAACTACATCACAAAACTGAAATTAGCAAAATTCTAAGCAGAGAAACAAAAATTTAGTCAGACAACATGCTGTCTTTAGTTTTAGGATTTTGAGATGTTATGTATATTGAATGAACTTGTTAATAACTACGGGGCACATTTATGAGAGCTTTGCATCATGCTTGCAGCACACAATTTGGTACATGTGTGACACAAACCTCTAAGTCAGATTTTTGATGCCACCAAAGCCACTTTATGTGGCTTTGAAATTGCTTCAGAAATCTGGAGTAATGCAACACAGTGCAAAATGCTGCATTACGTTACTCTGCACAAGAGAGGTGTTCCATGTGGGTTCCCACACAACACCCATTGCTTTTGACACATTCCTAGATTTACCAAACCTGTAAGCCTGGGGATGCACCAAAAAGATATGTTTCTGCCGGAGAGGCATTACGAAGAGCAATACCTTTATTTTTCCTTGCTTTCTCCAGCACACATAGATAGATGAATATGCCTCCAAGGATTGTTTTTGTGCAGGAAGGAGACCTTCCTGCACAAAAACAATCCCATATGCACCCCAGGCATCCTTGCACCATGGTGCTAGGGTGTCTGTGTTGGAGCTAAGCAGCCCATTGTGCACCAGGGCATGGTGAAAGGACAAGAATGCGCTGTATGCCTTAAATATGGTGCATTCTTTCCCTTTCCCAGTGACATAGGGCAGTACAGCAAGGTGATGTGCTGTGCTGCACTGCACCACTTTCCAACAAATATGGCCTTACATGTCTAGAGAAATGAGTAAACCCACATCCTCATAAAAGAAAGCAGGAATTGACATGTTGGAGCGGTATGAGCTCAACGAGGCCTATTTAAAAAATTTGTCCAAACCTATCACCAGGTAACAAGATAGATTTATTGCATGAAATAGTACTCAAGGATCTTGAAAAGTTAAAAAATAATGATGAACACGGAGGGAATCTAACTGAAAAAGAAAAGGAAGCATGGAAAACTGAAAGAAGAAACCTCCATTGAGATAAGATAAGACAATCAGACCAAGGAGGAAATAGGGTGATTATTAATAAAACGCAATATATACAAGAAGCATTAAGACAATTGGAGGATATAGAGTCCTTACGAAAGAATACAGGAAAACCCAGTAAAAGAATGGGAAAAATAGCACATGGTTAAATTTAACAACTAGAAAGAGCAAGGATTATTGGATGAAGATGAGTATTATTTTCTAGCACCTTGGAAATCTGTCATGGCAGCCATCTACTTCTTGCCCAAGGTACTCCAGAGTAAAATTAATGTTTCCTATAAAAGTCTGATGCTTCAGAACACCTATACGTACATTTATAACTTACTGGCACATATGATTAGAAGCCTATGTTTATATATTCATGATACAACAGAATTTATCACAAATTTTCAAGGAATAACATGGACTGAAACATATAACCTGATAGCCATGGATGTGGTGTCCTCTTATACCAGCATCAAACACAAAACAGGTCTCAATGCTTATCATTACTTTCTGAATAAAAGGAATACACACTTTTTAGAATACAGACACATTACAGAAGGTATGATGAAGATCTGTCTAGAACACACCATGGCCCTCATTACAACACTGGTGGTAAGTGCCGCTTACCGCCATGCTGACTGCCGCCAACATACTGCGACTGCGGCGGTATACCGATACCCGTATTATGACCCACACATAGAAATCCACCACTATACAGACACACACACAAGTCTGCCAGCCCAAAGGTCAGTGATAAACTGGCGGTACCAAAACCCACACCATTACGCCTACAGAAATATGCCCACAGCATCATGAACAACAAATCACTGCGGCGGTCATTCAACCGAGGTAAACCATTGGCAGTACAGACCGCTCCGCTCAAAATAAACACACACATACAAAACTACTCCACATTGGACAATTCAAACTACACACACCTGACACATATACACACACCACACCCACACCAATATAAAACACACACACTACCCACAACCCTTTCCGACCCAAAGATTTTGGCAAGTGAGAGAGAGACAAGCCAGGAGCACCCACTGAATCTTAGCCACAAAACACCATCACACATCACCCCACACACCCTCACACATACCACTCACACTACACCCATGGCACCACAAAGACACCCCATGTTCTCAGAGGAGGAGCTAAGGGTTATGGTGGAGGAAATCATCTGGGTAGAGCCACAGCTATTCGGATCACAGGTGCAGCAGACATCTTTTGCAAGGAAGATGGAGCTATGGCGGAGAATCGTGGACAGGTTCAACGCTGTGGGACAGCAACCAAGAACAAGGGATGACATCAGGAAGAGGTGGAACGACCTACGGGGGAAGGTACATTACGTGGTTGCAAGACACCAGATAGCTGTACAGAGGACTGGCGGTGGACCCCCACCTCCTCCCCCACAACTCACAACATGGGAGGAGCAAGTCTTGATGATCATGCATCCTGAAGGCCTGGCAGGAGTAGCAGGAGGACTGGACTCTGGTAAGTCAACTCCTTACTACTTTATCCCCCACCCTACCTGCATGCCATCACAAACAACAACCCCTACCCTCACCCCCATCACTCCACCACCTCACATATACCCCACCATCACAACCCACCCATTCCAATACCAAGGCCAGCATGCAACACCAATGAATGGACCCCCATCACAGACCTGCATGGACACCCATCACCACAGCATACACACTAGTGACACTCACTTAGCCAAACCAATCACAGCTCACACAAGCCAAAGCTGCCTTGCTAATAACAACCATAGAGGGAAACGTACCCATGCACAAGATGGCACACGCAGAAACAATAACACTGCATTTACATCCCCACAGGACCCCCACTCAACGTCACCGGAGAGGAGGTGCCAGCCACATCCAGTCCCCCCCAGAAGAGGCCCACAGTGATGACAGTAGCTCTGCACGCCTGGATCACGATGACCAACCTGGCTCATCAGAGTCCTCTTGACAGCCTGTTACCCAGGCACAGTCCCAGCCCACCACAGAACCTCCCCCGTCAGGAAACACCACCACAGCACCCACTAAGGGGGCCCATCCTTCTGTCCCCAGGACGCATCAATCAGCAGTGTGTCCACCACTACAGGGACTCCGGGCAACCCCACAAAACAGGACGATCAGCGACCTGGGTCAGTGGCAGTGGGCACACATTTCATGGGACAGAGGCACAGGACAACAGGGAAGCTGGGAGGACTGCTGTGCGATATGGGGAGGACAGGCCCAGGGAACCGACTCTCCACGAGGCACTCACCAACATCCTGGGAGCATACCACCATTCCCAGGAGACCATGGGCCAGATACTGGACAAGTTGCAGGAGACCCAGCGGCTGCAGGAGGGACAGTACCTGGGGATCAGGGAGGAGCTGAGGGACCCCACACCACCCTGGTCACCATTGCAGGGATGCTGGCTGGCATGGCCTGTACCATGAAGGAGGCAGTGGCACACCAACGGGCCCCTGACACTAGCCACACCCTAGATCAGCCCTCCACCTCTGCCAATGCTAGTGGACAGGAGGCCCCGCCAGAGGAACAACAGGCCACCAGCTCCCCACCCCCTGCAGAAGGAGAACCACCACGCAAACGGTCCCTGCCATCCAGGCAGAAGCCAGAGAACATTGCCAAGACCCCCGCCAGGAAATAAGACTCTCCTGATTGTCACCTTTGTGTCCCACTCTGTCACCCTGTCCACCTTGAACTGCCATTGCTCCACTTCCTATGCCCTCTTGGACAATGCACCTGTGATACAAATAGACTGGACTCTATCCTGGACTTTCCTCCATCAGCAACCCAGCCCATTCCAATATCGCCTCCACTTATTAGCACCTAAATACACACCCTTGGAACAAATTCAAATATGGAGTCTGTCAATTGTTTGACATAAGTATTAGTTTCACAAACTGTAAACATTGCAATTCAAATGTACTGTAATATTTACATAGGTATGATCTGTAGTGGGCAGCAGTAAACACACCAGGAGCCTGAGTGGGGCACAGAGATCTGAAAATAGAGATGCCAAAGGGTACAGTAAGTGGCCATAGAAATAGGGAAATCAGGCTGCCATGTTCAATGTCAAACACAAAACTGTAATGGAAGGTGAAGTTACAAGGTCTTACCTGTGTGTCACATGAAGTACTGTTGAATTAGTGTAGTTCTGTTGTCCACATCTTCTTCCTCTGCCTCCTCTTCGTCACTGTCCACAGACTCCGACGCTGCCACATGACCATCCCCAGGCTCATCCTTCTGCAGAAAAGGCACCTGGCGTCTCAAGGCCGGGTTGTGCAACATGCAACATGCAATGATGATATGGCACACCTTCTTGGGTGAGTAGTACAGGGATCAACAAGTCAGATGGAGGCACCGGAATCTGGCCTTCAGGAGACCAAAGGTTCGCTCAATGATCCTTCTTGTTCGTCCATGTGCCGTATTGTAACTTTCCTCTGCCCTTGTCCTGGAATTCCTCAATGGGGTCAGTAGCCATGAGAGTCACCTGCAAATATCGAGGGATACCTGTTAGCCACACACTCACCCTTAGGGTCAAACCCACATCCATATACCTACATCAACTGGGTGGGGACCATGGGCTCACCTATTAGCATCTCCCTGTGCCTCTGGAGTTGAGACATCACATATGGGATGCTGCTATTCCTCAAGATAAAGGCATCATGCACAGAGCCAGGATACTTGGCATTGACATGGGATAGTTACTGGTCCGCCAAACACACCTGCACATTTAGAGAGCGAAAGCTTTTTCTATTTCTGAACACTTTTTTATTGCTCGGGGGGGGAATAAATGCAATATGTGTACCATCAATGGCACCAATGATGTTGGGGATATGTCCCAGTGCATAGAAGTCAGCCTTCACTGTGGCCAAATCCTCCAACTGGGGGAATACGATGTAGCAGTGCATGTGTTTCAGCAGGGCAGACAACACTCTGGCCAGCACGTTTGAGAACATAGGCTGTGACATCCCTGATGCCATGGCAACTGACGCTTGGAAGGAACCACTTGCCAGGAAATGGAGCACTAACAGGACCTGCTCTAAAGGGGGGATACCTGTGGGGTGGCGGATAGCTGAGATCAGGTCTGGCTCCAATTGGGCACACAGTTCTTGGATTGTGGTCCTATCAAGTCTGTAGGTCAGGATTATGTGCCTGTCCTCCATTGTCGCCAGGTCCACCAGGGGTCTGTACATGGGGGGATGTCCCATCTCCTATTCATCCTCAGTTGTTGAACTCTGGCTGAAAAACGGTGAGCAGAAGGTCATATTCACACATATTTCAACATTAATATGCAATTTTGCTTCACAGAAACAGTATGTGAACTCGTAAGTCAGTTGATGTGTCAATGTCTGCTGTGACACAATTAGGTGCCATGGCCTGTGCCCCCCTGAAATGGCGGCTGCCTGACCTGTGAGGAGAGACAAGGAGAAATAAGATAATTCCGCTGGCGTTGTGCACCATTGCGGTCGGCGGTCGATGACCGCCGCGCAATACCGCATTGGTTATCATTGGGCCCTATGGGTTCCAGGAGCCAATGGCGATGTACAACGGTGATGACGGTACGCACCGCTGCGGAAGTGATCGCCATTTTCTATCTGTGCACTCACTTGCTACCTGACCTTCAACAGGAAAGGTCTTATACTGCAAGTGCTGCTGTGACCTGTGTCTGGAAGCGACAATGGCTCGAGTGTCTGGGGAAAGGGCCCCTGCCTTCACTTCGGAGGAATTGGAGAGACTGAGGGATGGGGTCCTACCCCAGTACCCTTTACTCTATGGTCCTCCAGACAAACAGGTGAGTACACTGTGAGCATGATGCGTGGGCCTTGAATGTGTGGATTGCTGTGTGTGTAAGCCTTATGTAGGGGGAGAGTCTGAGGGGTACTGGGCAGAGTCCTGCATGTATGGTGGTCAATGTATGTGCGTAACGGGATGGGGGGATATGTTGGGCCATGAGTATAACAGTCCAGACAGTATGACTAATAGCTTTTCTGCTGTTTTTTTTCTGCAGGTCAGCGCCCATCAAAAAAAGGGTATTCGGTGTGCCATCGACAAGGAGGTGAGGACCCTGGGGGTCTTTGACAGGCAGAGCACCCACTGCCACAAATGGTGGGAGGACCTGCACCGCTGGGCAAGGAAGACGGCGGAGGCCCAGCTGGGGCTGGCCTCCCAACGAGGAAGGGGTGCCCATTGTACCCTGACCCCTCTGATGTTCCGAATCCTGGAGGTGCCCTATCCAGAGTTGGATGGGCGCTTGAAGGCATTACAGCAGCCCCAAGGGGGTGAGTACAGATTCAGAATCATTACTTTGCGCGCGTTAAGGTATTACCTGGGTGGGGGATGTGGGCTATGGGTGCCCCTAGGCCAGGGAGAACACGGCAGGGTATGTTCAATGATGGGCAAGCTAAGATGCACTCCTACCCCAATAATGTTAGTGGGCATCTACTACTGGGCAGGGTCCTGTGGGTTTCAGGTGTGCAGCTAATGGCGTTAGGCATTGTACCCCATGGGCTGGTGACTAGCATTGTAAGTGGTAGTGCATGGCCTAGTGCATAGGGCTGTTCCCTGTGAGCTGTGTACTCCAACAGTAGTGTTGTTGCTGGCATTGACCAAGTGTATCCTCTGTCTGTCCCCCCCTTTTTGTTTTGTCACCCTGTCCTTGTGTGCATTAGCATCATCTGGCGGAGGAGCAGAGGCACCGGCGACGGAGGGAGCTGCATCCCACATGGGCCTGGAGGCCATATCCACCGACGGTGAGGGCACCAGTGGGACGGAGGGTGAGGGGAGCACCACGAAGGAGACAGGAGGGGACAGTACCGACAGTGACACCTCCTCCAATGGGCGCTCCCTGGCGGTGGCGGACAACTCTGTGCCCACCCCAATTACAGGTACAGCCGCCTCCCCCGTACTAGCAACGCCATCCCAGCAGCCTGTCATTGTGTTTCCCATGCCGGCTCACCCAGGAGGGTGGGCATCTCCTTCACCCCAGGCACCTCAGGCCCTGCCCCAGTCAGCCCTGCTTCCCTCAGAGGAGGCTATTGACCTCATGAGATCCCTCTCTGTAGGGCAGTCAACCATAATGAGTGCCATCCAGGGTGTAGCAGGGCATTCGCAACAAACAAATGCGTACCTAGAGGGCATTCACTTTGGCGTGGCGGCCCAACAGAGAGCATTCCAGGCTCTGGCCAACTCACTGATGGCAGCCATTGTCCCTGTCTCTAGCCTCTCCCTTCCAACTTCCTCTACCCTGTCCCAATCCCCCCAACCCCAGCCTATCCCAGCACACCTTCAGACCAGCAATCACCCAAATCAACACACAGAAGTGGCTCAGGCAAAACACAAGCACCACACTTCATCTCACAGGCACTCACACAAGCAGCATCCACATGCACACACACCAACAATCCACTGCCTCCACTGTGTCCCCCTCCTCCTCCTCGTCTACCTCCCTCCCAGTAGCGTCTCCACTCACACCTGCATGCACTACATCCTCATCCACTACCTCCATCACCAGCACACCTATCACTACACACCCCTCACTGGCAGTCACCACCCCCACATCCATGCACACGTTCCCTGTGTCCTCTCCCACTGTCTTTGCCCCCTCCTCCCAAAAGTACACAAACGCAAGCACTCAGACACCCAACAGCCATCCACCTCACAACAGCATCCAGCCCATGCACCTGCACCCAAACACAGCAGACTGACACCTCCTACAACCACTCCTTCTTCCTCCACACCCAAACCTTCACCCTCTTCCCGCCCCAGTGTCCCTAAGAAGCTTTTCCTCACCAACATTGAACTATTCCCTACCCCTCCCCTCCCACTCCTTCCAGGGTGGCCAGAACCCAGCTCAGCACCTCAGCCACCCAGTCAACGGCCACTGTGGTTTCTGCAGCAACTGCAAGTGTAAGAGGCTCCAAGGAGTCACCCGTCAGCCCAGCCAGTGTACCAGCATCACCTGCCAAGGCCAAGAAGGGTCTGCCACGTAGCAAGGACAAGAAGGAGATACCAGCCAGAAAGGGGAATGAGGCCCCACCAGCCACCAAGGGCAAGAAAAAGACACCAGCTGGCAGAAGCAAGGAGGCACCACCATCTGCCAAGGGCAGGAAGGGGCACACAATACCAGCCCTGGCACTTCAGCCGTCCAAGGTTGCAGGTGAAGGCTACCACCATCACTGCCAGCACCGCCACCTGCACCACAGCCAGCACTGCCACATGCACTGCTGCCAGCAGCACCACTGCCAGCAGCAGCAGCCCCAGTGGCCAGTCGTCCGAGGCTGCAGGTGAAGGCCTGGAGGCTCCCACCACCACTTCCAGCACCGCCACCTGCACCGCGGCCAGCACTGCCACCTGCAGCGCAACTGGCATCCACTGAGCAGCTGTCACTGCCGGCGAGCAGTGTGTAGTGGTGACTACATGGGTTGCAGTGCCTCCTGGCCCCTGCAACACCTATTGGTGTGACACACAGGTGAGAGACTGTGACCTTGCACCATCCATGATGAAGCACACTGGGCACAAGGCCCCCTCCAGAACCAGTGGAAGAAGCCATCCACTCAGCCACTCCTTGCCAGGATGAAGCACACTGGGCACAAAGCCCCCTCCAGAACCAGTGGAAGAAGGCATTCACTCAGCCCCTCCTTGCCAGGGTGAAGCACACCGTGCACAAGGCACCCTCCAGAACCAGGGGAAGAAGGCATCCACTCAGCCCCTCCTTGCCATGATGAAGCACATTGGGCACAAGGCCCCCTCCAGACCCAGTGGAAGAAGGCATCCACTAGAGAGACTGTGGCTTTGCACTCACCAGGACCAAGCAGTGGACAAACCACCCACTTGAGAGACTGTGGCTTTGCACTTCCCAGGACCAAGCAGTGGGCAAACCACCAACTTGAGAGACTGTCTTTGCACTCCCAAGACCAAGCAGTGGGCAAACCACCCACTTGAGAGACTATGGCATTGTACCATCTTCCGGCTGAGGTGCCCCCCCCATTCCTCATCCCCCTGAGGTGCCTGTGTGTTTTCGACCTAATGCCCCTGCAGTGTTCTCTCCGTATTGAGGCAGGAGTCAAGTGTGGCCTTGGCCTATGTATTATGGCCCAGTAGGCCACAGACAGTTTGGGTGGGCATTTTCCCTCCTTTTGTATATATTGTATATATTGTATCTATTGTACATACTGTTTATTGTTTAAAGATGTATTTATCTAAAATTGTACTATTAAACTCATTTTAATCCATTCCTTTTGTCCTTGAGTTATTCCTGAGGGTCATGGGGTGTATGTGTAAAGTTGTTGCATCTGTTTGTGTGTATGGTGGTGGGGGTGCAGCGTGTTGCGTGAGTGTCTCTCTCTCTTTTTCCTCTCCCCCTCCCTTGTGTGCTAGGTGCAGTACTCACTGTGGTCGTCTTCGCTGGCGTTCGTGTTCCTGGTGTATGAGAAGGTAGATCAGCATTGGGAAAAAGTGAAGCTTGGGCTCCATGCGTCGTGGTTCTTCCTTGAGTGTCGAGAGGTGAGTCGTTTCTCTTCAGTGTTCTGTTTCTGCCATGCTTTTTATGGAATTGGTACCACCCCGGAAAAGCTGGAGGATAGGTGTGTTGTAATGCTGTGTGCGGTACATTGTCTTCCGCCTGGCAGTTACTGCCACGGTGTTTGTTGCTACCGCAGTGGCGGTCGGTGTGTTAAAGTGACTGTTTGTGTTGGCGGTTTCTGCCGTGGTCATGATTCCATTTTTTTTACCGCCGGCCTGTTGGCGGTTTTACAGCCACTTTATCACCGACCGCCAGGGTTGTAATGCGGGCCTATATTTCTATTTAATGCTGAAATTCTCAGACAAAAGTGTGGAACATCAATGGGAGTATGATTTTCACTGAGATTTGTAAACTTCACCATGGGATGATGGCAGTTAATCATTGCATGTACTGGGAAAAAATAAAGATTGCCTGAGTAGGATTGTAACATGGCTGAGATATATGGTTTATTTACTGATCACTTGAGATGATGTAGATAAAGAATTCCAACAATATCTTCATAAATTGAATGGAATTACTTGAATTTAAAATTCACTTATGACATACATAGTGAAAGAGTTATAGCTCTTGATAAAACTCTTCATTGAAAATGGGATGCCTCAAACAGCCTGGCATCAAAAACTTCATATCAACAAATGACATTTGTTTATGAAAAAAGCTTTCAACAACAATGTTTGAAATATAGTATTGCATACAGTACTTTTTCAGGAATTAAAAGAATCTCATCTATAAAAGAGCAACGAAGAACCTTGAGAAGGTAACAACAAACAGACTCCTTCACAGAGGATAACCCAAGAATGTTGTAATTAAGAGTAGTAAAAGAGCAGCATCATGAAGCATACAAGATCTTTTAGTTATAAAGAGGGAGAGGGAAATGTCAAGTAAATAAATGACGAACCAAACTAGGATGATTTTGACAGTAGTGAAAGAATCAACAAGAATCAGGCAACTTCATAGAAATAATTGGAAAGTGTTAAAGAGTGCCCTCTTCCTTAATACAATTCTAGGCGATACTCCAGTAATAACTTACAGGTCAGCTAGAAACATCAAAAATATGCTTTTGCTAACCCATTTAAAAAAACAATAGTGGATTTTGCATGTTTTTGTAATTTGCCATGAAAACTAAGGGATTTAATGGAGAACTGGAAGTAAGAGAGTTATTCACAAGAGATTTTCCTGTAAAAGCAGATATATGTGATATACATCTTCAGATGTCCATGTGACCTTGCATATATAGGAAGCAGGATTTGTGAGTTGAAAAAGAGCATCATGGAGCATACAACTGCAATAACAAATAGAGACAGGACTTAACAATCAGCAAGGCACTTTGAAGCAAAACATGAAAACGACTGGAAGAAGTTGAAAGTGTATGGAATTCACATGTTTGCGAGAAATGAAAGAAGTGGAAACAAGAAATTGGCCCTGCATAAATTAGAGTCATGCTATATCATAAATGTGTGTACAAGGACCCACAAAGGCCTGAACCGAGATGAGGAACTATGAGTACATCTGCTTAAATTTGATTCTGAAGGACGTGTTGCGAGTATACTATGTACCTGAAGTTAAATACATTATTTCCCTGCCATTGGGATTTAAATAAATCATAGCATCCCGAAACAATAAAAATTAGAATGTGAGATGAATATTAGAGAGGTAATTCATGGTTGAGAATGTGATTGCAATAATCGGAAGCAATGGTATACCGGGAGGCATAATCAAATACATATGTAGGCAGTAGGCTGTGCTAACATGACACTGTTGTGAAAGAGTACTCATACAAGGATGAAAGAGAACATCAATAAGTGATGAAGTTCGAATGCCCAAAAGAGAGGCCATAATGGAAAGGGAGGCACACATGAAAGCATGGCTGAGTATAGGAGAAGTATGAAATCTGTGCATTTCTCAAGAATAATGTGAAGAATAAAATAATTGATTTTGAAAGATAAATGATAGTAGAAATTAAATGCAAACATCCGCAAGAGGTACAAATGTAGTTGTACTATGTGACTAGTTTGAGTCTCGAAAATAAATACTGGGAGTACAGACAAGGATTAAATGAAGTGAGAATAGAACAAGTGTTGGCATCAGCTCAGGTCATGTGAATGAATAAAATGTTGTGTAATCCATAAACATGAACATGAACAATTGCATGAAAATATGTCCTTCATATAAATATTTTCAATGGCACCGGTGGAAGCTTTGCACAATTAAATCTTAAGATATATGCATTGGACTACATCTGACAGAATGCATGGAGAGTGACAGGTTTTTGACTAATGATCACATGATGGGGTAGTAAAAATAAAAGACATTACAGGAACCAGACCATTCGCTGTGAACAAGACCAGTAATGGTCACAATGCATTGGTGATGATTTGTGTGTGCTTTGCATGTGTAAATAATAAATAAATTCACACTCTGACAAAGTGAATCAGTATTATCTCTGAAGTAGTACAAAGCAAACTGTTGATTGATTTTAACAGTTCATCACCATGAAATGGGTGGCACATATGGGAATTAGGCTGTGTACTGAGAGGAGCAGCATTAACTCTATCTATCTACCTATTGATTGATATATATATATATATATATATATATATATATATATATATATATATTCAAAGAGGGAATCCTGTGTTTCTTCCAGCGCTCGCCTATCGAGGTTAGTGCTCAGTCAATGGGCACAGGACCCATTTTAAATCCACGCCAAAAACAATTCAAAATCTGGCACTCCTTGCAAAACAATGGCCTTCATTTATTTCAAAAATCCATAAAACAGAACATAGGGCAACGCGTTTCAACCTTCACGGTTGTATAACTCTATAAGAAGGGCCAAGGAAGAAGACCGTGAAGGTTGAAACGCGTTGCCCTATGTTCTGTTTTATGGATTTTTTAAATAAATGAAGGCCATTGTTTTGCAAGGAGTGCCAGATTTTGAATTGTTTTTGGCGTGGATATATATATATATATATATATATATATTGTTTACAGCATGGACATTACAAACACCTGACACATTTCGTCTGAAAGTTGCCTTGTTCACCGGTGAGGAAACCATATATATAGTGTTTAAAGCATGGACATTACAAACACCTGACACATTTCATCTGAAAGCTTCCTTGTTCACTGGTGAAAAAAACCACCGCAACATTCGTTATAATTGTTAATCTTGGTGTGATAGAAATCAACAATGGCCTGAAAAATTGCAGCAAGGGAGCAGGGAGCAAAACAATTTTCTGTGGCCTTCTTACAGTGTTTTCGTAATCAGGCAACATAGATTGCACTTTTTTTATACAAGGTAGTATACTTACTAAGATTTTACTCCGTGTTTGCATCACAAAAGTGATTCAAATTGAGGCAAAATCTTTATTTACCTATTTACTTTCCAGTGCAAAACTTGTTTTGGAAAGTACCCTAAAAGTAATGCGAAGCAGCGCAAAGCACTGCTCTCCATTATGTAGCGCCAAGGGGGTGTTACATAGGTTGTACATGGTTGTTCTCATGCAACCACCCTTGCCTTTTGATGTCTTCAAACAATAGTAGGCAGGGATTTGCACCAAAAGTTAAATCCATGTGAAAGCAGGCATTAAAAGGAGAAATACCTGCATTTCTTCTTTCTTTTCCAACTTTGCATGCGTGCTGCATTGTGCAACACACATACAATGAAGGAAAAGTTTGAAAGTTTGTTTACACATAGTATTTTGTATTGGAAGGGTGCCCGTCAAGTGCAAAACCTATGCAAGATTCATGCACACACACCTCTGAACTATGACGCAAAGGTGTGTAAGTGGCGCATGGCAGCAGATTTCTGCACTGGCGCTAGTCAGAGTGGAGGAGAGTGACATATTTCTGCGCAGCAAGGTATATCGATAAATATGCCCATAGCATCTGATAGAACATATTCTGTCAACCCCTCTTTTGGTGTATGGTACCCTATCAGTAGCAAATAATTTCAAATATTTGCTGTTACCTTTGTGAAATTGTGTAAAAACTGCATCATGAAGGTTATCAATCAACAAAATCTGCCAATGTTCCCCTAAAATCTTTCTAACATCTCTAGTGTCTCAAGAACTATAGATCAGGTTTTTCGGTTTCTTGTCATCTGCTGGAAGATGGTGAAAATTGGCAGGGGCCCCTTATATGTGGCATTTGTCAATTTGAAATCTACCTTCGACTTGGTCCCATAAAATAAGCTGTGGCTCATGCTGAAGGACATGGACATGCCAAAGAACATCCTTACCATTCCTGTCTGACTACATGAGTATAATCGTGCCCGTGAATGGTGGGGAGACCAGGGCCAGCTCACATACCCCACCCCGATTAGGAGGGGAGTCAGACAGGGGAGTAAGACAGAGGAGTGTCCTGGCCCCTACCTTGCTTTCCCTATATCTTTTTAAGTTTTAAGGAGAAAGTTTATTGAAAAATCATACAATATACAAAAAATATAAATACGTTTGATAATAGGAATGAATCAATATAACAACAGTTAAATTTCTGAGAAAGCGTGTATTAGAAGAAACACTTTAAATATATTAGTACTTTAAAACCGAAAGTATATATGCATATAATAAAAATACTATAAGAGATAGTTAAATATTAGTAGGTACATTAAGATAGGGAGAAAAACACAATTCATGGTGGTTTATAGACCTCCTCATTTCTAGGAAAATGATTACACGAAGAATAAGCCAAATAGGTAATAGGTAACCATAGCATGTCTCTTTTAGTAGCAAGGGATACGGAGGAGACATAAGCTCTATCCAGCCATAGATTGATAAAGACAAGAAGCTGATGCAGATTTTAATAACAAAATCTTAATTGGAAGAAGAGGGACTGAAGGTGTTTGCTGAACTGGAAAAGATAGATCTAAAGTATTTATACCTTGTTTTAGAGCGTCATATTTTTTATGAAAAGAGGATGGAAACAAAAAATAGATTGTGCCTGTACAAAAGAAAGAGGGGAACCATTTTCAAATAATTGATGTACCCATCTTAACCCCTTCAAATGCCACGATTTCCAATAGATTGTTCTATTATTCAACTTAATTAGATTATTGAACCAAATTGACAAATTTAGAAACTGCACCTTATCATCGTTGTATGAAGCAAAAACAGGCTGTAAAATTCAAGAAGAGTTGTTCAAAATCGGAAGGGAGATAGAAGTTGGTTTATTTGACATAGTCAATATCTCCGGAAATGTAAAGAGAACAACGAAAGACTTTTCAACGTCAACCCACAAGGGTAAAAAAATAGAATTATCATCCTTCAATAAACAAGAAGCTTGCTTGAGAGAAAAAGCCATATGGTAAGAGCTTCAGAAACTTAACCCCACCGCTGCATTTAGGTCTCATTAACTTTTGAAGAGACATTCTGGGTTTCTTATTATTCCATAAGAATTTAATTGAAATAGAATTCAGCTTCTTAAAATAAAAACTTGGAATATTAATTGGAATGTTTGATAAATAAAAGAGGATTACAGGGAGTAACATCATTTTGAGAGAATCTAATCTACCCCACCAGGATAAAAATAAAGGGTTCCATTTTGAAATAAGAAAATCAAAAACAGAAAATAATTGTAAAAACTTACAAGAAATGTATCTTTAAAAGAGGGTTTAAACCTCAGACCTAGGTATTTAATTTTATCATTACTCCAATAAAAATCTGAGGATTTAAAATCCTCACAAAAACAGAATTTATTTAGTGGAAGTATTTCACACTTCTCTCCGTTTAACTTATACCCTGAAATAGAAGCAAAATTCAGTACTTCGCATAGAAAAGAATGAATTGAAGATTTTGGATTTGATATAAAAAGTAAGATGTCGTCTGCATAAGTCGAACATTTTATCTGTCTTTCCCCATATTGGAAATCATGCAAATTTGGATTAGCTCTAGCTTTCAATAAAAAAGGTTCCCAGGCAAGAACAAACAAAAGCGGTGACAACGGACAACCCTGACAAACTCCTCTATGAAGTGTGAACGAGGGAGAAATAAGACCATTTAGAAAAATAGCTGCTGTAGGAGAATACGATAACAAAATTAAATTTATGAATTTAGCTCCAAAGCCAAACCAAGAAAGTGTTGAAACAATAAAAGCCCAATTAACCCGATCAAAAGCTTTTTCAGCATCTAGAGCTATTGCAGATAGAGAATCTTTATATGCCACAAACTTACTTAAAATATTAAAACATAGGCGTGTGTTATCCGATAATAAGCGTCCTTTAATAAAACCAGACTGCTCTTTACCAATTAACTTAGGTAGAATCAATTCCAAATGCATAGCAATAATTTTAGCAAAAATGTTATAATCCAAATTTACTAGACATATAGGTCTATAATTCTTACAAAATTTTGGATCTTTATTATCCTTTGGTATAAGAACTATTAAGGCTTCTTAAAAAGACCCTCCAGAGGATTTTGCTTCAACAGAATGGGTAAAAAGCTTAAATAATCTTGGAACCAATAATTTAGAAAACTGTAAATATAATTCAATGGTAAAGCCATCAGGGCCTGGGGCTTTACCTTTTTTTAATAAGTTTTAGTGCACTAAGAATGTCATCAATAGAAATATCATGATCAAGCACAGAGAAATCAGAAGAGTGAAGTACAGGTGGATTAATGGTAGACAAGTATTAATCAATAAGATCCTGAGTGGGAACAGAATTAGGGGTATACCATTGTGTGAAGAAATGAACAAATTCATCCAAAATGTCCTTGTTCTTATGAAATAAAAGATTGGAGGAGTTATAAATAGATTCTATCTTTGTTCTATCTTTTTTGATTTTAAGATAATTTGCTAAAGGTTTTCCTGATTTATTTTGGCCCCCATAATACTTAGCACTAGACTTAAGAAGATATGAATTAGCAATATCAGTCAAAGTTTTATTGAAGGTAAATTTAGCTTGAAGTAAGTCATTAAGATAACTTGTAGATTTGGAAGAGTAGTAAAGGTTTTCTATTTGTTTGATGTGGTTCATTAAACTAAATAATTTTTTTTTAGCCGTTTTCTTTTTGTTGGCAACATAAGATATAAAGAAATCCCTAGAGGCCGCTTTGAATGTATCCCAGATCATTTGAACCGATGTCTGAGGGGTATTATTTTCTACAAAGAACTGTGTGCAAACTTCTCAAAAAGCTGAGTAAAATTACTATCAAGAAGTAATGAATTATTAAATCTCCATCTATTACTTGGCTGATTATGTGCGATAAGATCAAGGTCCATGCTCACAGGAGCATGATCCGAGATTAATATGGAACCAATCTCTGAACCCAAAACATGTTGTACAAGAGGTTGTGAGACAAAGAGATAATCAATACTCGATTGGGAAGAATGTACTAGGGAAAAGAAGGAAAATTCCTGTAATGTGGGGTTGCACAATCTACAAACATCCGTTAATGCTCTTTGATGAATCATGAAGGTAAACTGTGAAAATATGTTGGATGGAACAAATCTAGAATTGGATTTGCGGTCACGAGAGGTATCCACAACCATATTACAACCACCTCCAAAAATCAAACGTTCATCTGAAAGAGTCATTAACTTAGCTAATATTTCATTCCAAAAGGATTTATCAGGTTGGGTTGGCGCATAAACATTAAATATAGTTAGAGGTACTTTATTAATATTAAATGAAACTATAACCCATCTACCCTGCTCATTAGAATCTTGAGAAAAATCAGTAATGGTCAAAGCCTTATGACACAGTATAGTAACCCCACTTCTTCTCCCCGTACCTGGAGATGCAAAAACATGATCTACCCATTGTCGTTTAAGTTTAGCTACCTCATCACCTGTTATGTGAGTCTCTTGCAACAGAGCAATATCAGCTTTCAATTTTAAAATATGTGTTAAAACTCTTTGACACTTTATTGGGGATCCTAAACCTTTAACATTCCATGAAAGAAATCTAATTGTCATTTAATATATATAAAATGTAATATAACCATGGATTTAATGCATGTAAACCACCTATTAATATGAGGAAATTGAACTAAAAGAAAACATTTGGTATACGGAAAAAGACAAATAGAACTATGAGCATGGGAAAATAGAAAGAAGAGAAAAGGAGGAAAACATAGTAAGAGCAGAATAGATGAAGTGAAAGAAAACAAACAGGACAAAATAAGGAAGAAAACATGAAAACTACAGAAAAAACACATAAGGAGTAACAAAAACATACCTATCAGACAAAAACAAAGTGAGGGTGGTGAAACCACAAAGGGAAGACGACACAACCTTCACTCCACAACCGCAGATACGAAGGGAAGAGGGACCCGAACACATAGGTTGTTACCACAAAAAAACGGGTACGTAAATGCATGAAGATCTAAAAAGAGAGGAGCTTAAGAAACAGTGAAAACCGTAGACAATTGAACACATTTAAGATTACAGAAACCAAAAATGGGCTTATCCATTAAATAAGAACATCGTAGAAAAACAAAAAACAATACAATATTTAAGTCCCTCATGTTTTGGAAGTGTCCATTGTTTCACCTCTACAAGACTCAATAAATCGCTGAAGTAATGCTGGATCTTAATATGTTGTGGTCTTATTATTGTAGGTCACCTTGAACAAACAGGGATGAAAGAGACCATACCAAGCATTAAGTGACTTCAGTGCTGGACGTATATCCAGAAATTTATTTCGTTTGTCTGCTGTCAACTTAGCATAATCCTGAGCAAAAAAAGATTGGAAACTGACCACGTGATCCGACCTTTAGCTTTTGCTACTCTAAGAACTTTTAGCAAGTCCACATACTCCAAAAAATAAAGTATCATTCCTCTTGGTTTCTTTGACGTCGAAGCCAAATGTGAGGGATGACCAAGTCTGTGTGCTCTTTGTATATTCAAAACAGGAGAAGTAGGCAGGTCCAGAATTTTGGGTAAAAATGCTTGAAAGAAAGATAAAGAATACGAGCCTTCAGTTCCTTCAGGTAGACCATACATACGTAGATTATTTATACAGTTCCGATTTTCTATATCCTCTGCATACTTTTTTAACATAGTAACTTCAGATTGCAGAGATTGAATAACCTCCACTGAATACTCAAGCAGGATTGTTACACACATGAGACTCTGTTTTCCACAAGAGACCATTTGTCGTCTAATATTTGTAATTGTTTATTTGTATCCTCCATATAGGGTTTAAGAGCTCTTATTTCCTCAAGGAGTAACTCCATAGATATGGTATCAACAACTTTAAGAGGAGATGGAGGATCCTTTTTAGCTCTCTTATTCATGGACGTCAAAACCGTTACTGGAAGCTTGGGCGATACTTTATTAATAACAGTAGGGGGAGAAACAGGCGCTGAGAGTGTAGCATCAAGAGTAGTAGCCCTGGCATTCTCCATATTTGATAAAGGAGCAAATGAGTTTGACAAAGAAATATTTTCAGAACTTTTAGTGCTCTGTACTTTGTTGCTAGTCAATTGAAGGTTCCTAGATCCACCCATAAGCAAAGATTAATAATTCTGCCCAATATATAGTAAAGCATATATTTTATGAAGTGAGGTTCATCTCAGAAAAGAGAGTAGTCCAAAATTTTCCTTAAGCTGGACCAAATCTTCCAAAAAGGAAAATCCGTTGAATACAGAGCAGAGATACACACCTTTAAACCAAAAAGTGCAAAAATAAACTCTTAGATCACGATGGATAGACTAAAAAACAAAATTATGAGGTCAAAAGTAAAAAACAAAATGGCGGTCGCAATAAATTCCTTAGATGATGTAAGTCATTAAAAAAAGGCTTACTTCATTTCAAGGTGAATAATGCTGTCCAGGCATATTCCCCTAACTTTTCCTCTCTTCATCAGTAATGAAATTATGCAGGATAAATGAGCCAGCTCCCTGTGCCTCCGTCGTGGTCACGGAGCTCCAGTGAAGGCAGCCATCTTCCTACGACACCAAGCCATGCCCCCTGCTTTCTCTCTATCTAAATGATGCTGTTGAGTTTCTACCAACATGCCAACATGATGCTCCTAGTATTGCGGACCTGAGAACACCAATTCTACTCTTGCCGATGATAGCTTACTACTTTTGCGGACTCTGAGTGACCCTCAATGCCTATTAAACTGATTCAATTAATTTTGCTCACTGTGAGGTTTACCAGTAAATACCTCTAAAACAAATAATCAACATAAGTCTCTAGGAGGCTGTGTAATGTAGAGAGTACAGACCTTTGATCACCTGGGAATCAGGTTAACACCTCAATTGTCATGGAAATTACGTATAGATAGAGCCTCACTCAAACATAAACAAATTGTGGGCGCTATTCCAAAAGTACACTGTGCATCAGTTACTAAGCCATTAACTCCAGCACTACAACTTTATGACGCTAAAGCAGGGGCAGAGATATGGGGCTTTCAAAATATAGCTAGCTTAACCAAAGCCGAAAACAAGTTCCAGAGAAATTTAGTTAAGCTTGCTGCATGCACCCTGATGCTTCCACTGAACCTTGAAATGGGGAGGAGGACAGTAGTGAACAAAGCAACAATTAGACCTATATTATACTTGAGGAGGCTGAGAGCCACCCTGGAACTAGTCCCTTATTATCAACGCCATCCAAGAACTCGGGGATTTGGATAGATTCCACAAATTTGATTGGCTCAATACCATCAAGAAATGGCAGTGCGTTTGTTGGGGCTTTTTGATCTGTGGGATATCCCCCCAGTAATCTGTCCCCCCCACTCCCCACGTAAGGAGAAAATCAAAGATTTATAATGGCCAGAATGCAGCTAATAACATAACTAGTGGCTCGTTGATCACTGAATTCATTATGTTTAAGTCCTGCATTACCTTTGAACCCTATTTTGATTTTATCACAAATGTAATTGATAAGAAGCTCTATATTCAGTTTAGGTTTGTAACCTTACCCCTTAATACATTTATAGCTAAAGGATCAGCTTTTGCAATACCATCTCTGTGTTGTCCAGTTTGCAACATCTCTAATGGAACTATTGTGCATTTCTTATTTGCTTGCTCCATCTACACACATCCAAGGCGGTCTTGGCTTAAACCAATCTGGTCTCATATAGGACCCAAAGACACATCGAAGCCTTAAGAATCTTAAGGACAGATCCCAAACCACTGATTGCTTGTGCAGTAGTTAGATTTCTGGGAAGGGCATGGTTACTGAGACGCAAAGCCATAGCATCAATGTCCCACCATCTAGTGCACACATTGCCGCTCCAAGCACCAAAGAAGGAACTGACACCGCCTACTACGTTTTATACATTATCGCACATAAGGCGGGTACACTTTCAGTATACATAGTGGACCCTTGGGAGGTTTTTTCAGAAAGAGCGTGTGTTATGAGCTTGTTGTGTTCCCTACCTGTGCCTTGCTTGACCTTTGACCACAGGCCATTTTGCCATTAGCATAGTAACAAGTAGCGATTCCATGTGACTTACTTTGCCCTGCTGAAATGTGAAATTCGGGTTGTCCCAACAGAAGCAAGAGCCCCCTTTGGAAAATGTTTACAACTGCACGGTGTTTTGTAATTTGTACTTCAAACTGATTTGCCCATTCACTGGATTCACAACACTAAGGCTGAGATTTAAGAGGGCCTAGCACCACTTTAGCGCCACCTTAGCGTAAGTTTTTGTATGCTAAAGTGGCGCTAAGGTGGCCTTTTCACCACGCCAAATTTACAAAGCGATGAAATGCAAGCATTGCACCAGTTTGTAACCATGTGCTCTACATTATGCATGCCCCATGCATAATCTATGCAAAGGGGGCCTTCCCCCGTTACGGGGGTCAAAAAAGAGTCGCAAAGAAATATGCAAGATTTCTTTGCATCATTGTTTTCAGCACTTTTAACGCCTGCTCAGAACAGGCATTAAAAGGGGGCATGGCATTGTTTTCAATGGGCCCCTATGTACTGTTCAGGGTTAGCACCAAGATTTTGGTGCTAACCCTGAACAGTACATAAATAGCGTCAGAAATTCTGACACTATTGCCCCCTACCGGGCACCATGGTGCGCTGTATTTTAAATATGGCGCACACATGGTGGCAGTAGGGAGGCACAACGGGGCGCAAGAAAAGTGGCCCACCATGTACTATAGCACCACTTTTTAAAAACCTTGCCCTAAATTTGCAAGTTACACTTTTGCACTTTACACTTTGTGCTGTGACCCACTCCATGCTGCAAGAGAGATGTTCTGCTACTTATACTAGACATTTACCAGATGTCAGGCTCCTGCTGAATATAAAAAAGAATGTATGTATGTTACTAGAAATGGGGTCTTTGGTTGGCAGTCAGATTACCCCCTGTCCAAGCAAGGACCCTCTCTCTAGTCAGGGTAACTCACACAAAATCCAAATTATCCTGTACCCACCCTCTGGTAGCTTGGCACTGGGCAGTCAGGCTAACTTAGAAGGCAATGTGTAAAGTATTTGGGCAATAAATCATGCAATAACACAGCATAACACCACAAAAATACACCACACAGTGTTTAGAAAAATATACAATATTTATCTGGATAAATGCAGGTCAAAACGATCAAGAATCAATAAGCATACTTTTAAATATCACTGTAAAAATTATATAAAGTGTTTTTAGTCTTTAAAAAGCAACAAGTGTCTCTTGCAAGCACAAAGTACCTGGTTTGCGTTCAAATTTTCCGCAATGGACCGCAGAGGAGGAGATGCATGGAAAACGGGGAGGTGTGCGTTGATTTTTCCAGCGCACACAGACAATGCGTCGGTGAGTTTTCATACAGGGAAGGCTTTGCGTCGATTTCCGGCGCGTAGACTGGGATCCTCTTCGGGTTGCAGGGTTTTTGGACGCTCGAAGATGATGCATTGAAATCCTGGGCATGCAAGACAAAGTCACAGGGTCTGCGTCGATCCGGTGTGCGATGCATGGAAATTTCTACCGCATGGCAGGCACGGTGTCGATTCCTCTCAGGAAGTCGGGCTGCGTTGTTCTGGCTCAGCTTTGCGTCGATCCAGTGGGCCGTGCGTTGAACTTCCAGTCACACGCTGGTGTTGCATCGATCCTCTTGTGAAGTCGGGCTGCGTCAATCCAGTTTGGCGTGCAGTGATTTTCTCACCGCGATGCAGGGTGTGCGTCATTTCTTGCAGGCTGTGCGTCGAAGTGTCACCGCACAAGGAGTTCTTTTGCAGGATGAAGTCTTTTTGGTCCTGAGACTTCAAGGAACAGGAAGCAAGCTCTATCCAAGCCCTTCGAGAGCACTTCCCAGCAGGGCAGGGAGCAGCAAGGCAGCAGGGCAACAGCAGGGCAGCAGTCCTTTGCAGAAAAGCAGTCAGGTGAGTCCTTTGGGCAGCCAGGCAGCTCCTCTTGTCAGGTTGCAGGTTCAGGTCCAGAAGTGTCTGAGTTGGTAGGGTCAGAGACCCTGCTTAAATACCTAAATGTTCCTTTGAAGTGGGGGAGACTTCAAAGAGTGGCTTAGAAGTGCACCAGATCCCCTTTCAATTCCATCCTGTCTGCCAGGGTCCCAGTAGGGGGTGTGGCAGTCCTTTGTGTGAGGACAGGCTACGGTCCTTTGACATGCAAGTGTCAGGTCCTCCACCCTCCCAGCCCAGGAAGACCCATTCAATATGCAGATGTGTGCAAGTGTGACTGAGCATCCTGTGTTTGGGGTTGTCTGAGTGAATGCCCAAGGGAGCTGTCAACAAAATCTAGCCAGACGTGGATTGGAAGGCACAGAAGGATTTGAGTGTAGAGAAATCCTCACTTTCTAAAAGTAGCATTTATCAAATAGTAAAATAAAAACCAACATCACCATTAGGCAGGATTTTGTATCACCATTCTGGCCATACTAAATATGACCTGGCTACTCCTTTCAGATCAGGATCTACCACTCAAACAGTATATGAGGGTAGCCCTAATGCTATCCTATGAAAGGAGCATAATGTTTCTACTCCAATTTAAGCAAAATTATGAAAAGTGTTAGACTTAGGAAGGGTTACATATACCAATCTAATTCCTATTCACTTAAACAAACATTTAAATACCTAACATTATAAACTTATGGAAACATATTCAATATAAAAAGTATATGTTTTATAAATAAATAAAAGTAAATACAATGGATAGAAAATGTTATAATACAAAAATTATTTAACAGTGAAAAACAAAATAAAAACATTTAAAATAAATACACTTTCCTCTATATTACTCAATAATATCACCTCAAAAATTGTAAACTGATTTCTAAATAAAACAGCAAGAAGATTAAAAGAGTAAATCAAGCAAATACAATGAAAAGCAATATTTAGTATATAATGCATTTTACAAAGTGTATTTTTAAATAAACCTGTCAATTAATTAACAATTTAGAATATAACAAATAATTTACATAACAAATAGTAAATGAATAATTACTAATAAACGATTTAATTTTCCTCAAAAATAATTTGTGACTAATTATAATTTAAACGTCTTACCATAATCATTTAGAAATCCAAGAACCCACTACTAAATTGTAAATTAGTAATTAAAGTATAGAAAAATAAAATATACATTAAAAATCAGAAAATCATTTTATTATTAAAATACCAATTAATCAATTCAGGATTTGACATCATTAATTACAAAATAATGATTTAAATAACATAAAAGTAATATAAGTTAAAAACATGTCATGCTATTCCTCTACAAACTACTACCAAATTATGAGTTAGTAATTAAACAACAGATAAAGACAATTACACATTAAAAATCACAAAACCACATAAGCTATTAAAATACCAATTAATCAATTTAATAAGTTACATAATTATTTATCAATTAAATATTTAATCATCCTAAAATAATTTCAAATAAAAAGCAGTGACTTATAATTTGAATTAGTTCCTATCCTTTTCCTATACAAACCCAAACTCTCTAAATAGTTACTATTTAAATGTAGAATATTCTAACTACGCAGTAAGAATTACACACTGTACTAATAAAATTGAAACAAAAACATTAATTATGACACCAAAAATGTATATATCTCAGATAAATTAAATTATTTAACAAACAATATGTAATATAACTATATTAAACAATATCATATACCACAATATTTTTAAACATGACAGTATTTGCATCAACATTTTTTATTCTTACATTCTGTATTCTGGTCCTTAATACAGTACTAGTTGTACTGATTATATGTTTGTCACAATATTCATGCAACTCAATATTTTTGAAACAAGAATCTTGGCATTTCACCAAACTTCGATATCTCAAGGTTGGCTTCTTAAGGATGGCAAGCTCTTCTGAGATTGGCCTGCTTTCTCAAAGCTGATCTTTACCACAGAATGGAAAGGACAATAAAGGATAAACAATGGTGCTTGACTGATCATCTGTTTGCAAGGCCTATTCTATGAATAGTGCCCTGTTTGGAGAAACAGCAAAGGAAGCTGTAGCATTTCCTTTTCTCCAGTTACTAGGGTCTCCGTGGACGTATCAGACAAGTTGAATGTGGTGGAAGGTTTTACCTCATTTCTTTCACACTCATGTGCAATAGTTCAGACTTTAGACCATGTCCTAATGGCAGGGGGATTAGAGGCTGAAATGCTAGAAAAAAACTCAATGGTGGGCTCAACGTTTCACAAGGGGCAAATTCGAACCAGGTGCACCTCTTGATTTTACACCTGACGATTAGAGAAGATGGGTCCTAAGAACTCACCTCCTTTGAAAAATAAATGAAAGATCAGAACCACAACAAATGCTTGAACTCAAACCTAAATAAATGTATACTTTTAGCTGCACCACTAAGTAAAAGCCCAGGCCAGAAGAGATGGGACAGTGAGTTAGTCACAGAACTCAGTATTAGAGTAGAACAGAGCCCATGAGGGAGCACAGATAGAAATGCACAATGTGAGAGAGAGAAAGCTAATGTGTAAACTGAATATGTGTATGCAAAATTACTATTGCTATAGAAAAAAAGAGGAGGTCTTTTGACACAGACTATTTGCCCTTCGGGGATAACTATCACAGTAATTCTGAAGATCAGATGTCCTTTATTTCTTCAGGTTCTACACCCTATACCACTGGAGATCTCCCAGCTCCTACACACCTGTTGATTGCAGGTCTTTTATCTAATCTTTCTTTGAAGAGAATACACAATAAAAGGTCCTTTTCCTGCTACCATATCACTGGCTTCCAGAATGTCTAATTGGACAATGAAGGAGATGTGAGAAAAGGTGTCAGCATATGTGACATATGTGTGTTGTTAAGATGATAGTAGACAAGGTATTGGTGCCTTAGAGAAAGGTAAAAGCAACAAGGCATAAAAAGCTTCTCAGAATATTTGGAAAACAAAAAAAACAGGAATAGACGTCACAAAAACCACATTAATTTGAGATGGTAGAAACAAATGACTGGAGTAGAGTGAGTGATGATAGCAACAAACAAGAAAACCTCAAGCTTTGCAGTTCAATGAATAAGCAAAATATGTCCTTTTTATACTTTCCTGTGCTGATCTGCCCTCACACTACCTGGCAAAGGCCCCATATCATCTTCTATTAGCATTCCACATAGAAAAGAATGGTACTTAATGGTATTTGATGAGCATATTAGTCGTCCAACCACTAGCAGTCCTCATTAATCTAGCTCATCAACCTTTCTTCTAATGAAGTTATATCCAATACCCAAAAGATTGTATGCAGAAAATAGTGGCCCTTAGTGACTGGAGGGTGTCTATATTCCATTCTAGAAGTAAGAGAAGCACCCTTGCAGAAATATGTGCACACACAGGAGGAATCTAAGTTATTTGTGTGGGAGAAGCTACCATTCCAACCCTTGTGCTGTGGTACAGGGCTGCTCTGTAGTAGACACTACTGTAATGTGGTCTGTGGTTGTGTGTTTTGATGGAACTAGGAGCTCTTATGACAATGTGTCCACAAAGGCAACTACAAGTGTAAAAGACAGCCACAGACAAGAATGCAAGAAAATTCCCCAATAAAAGATCCAAACAATCACTGGTCACTAAATACATGTACCAAGTGTTCACCCAGAGAAGGTGGACAGAAGAAAAAAATTAGGAACCAGCTGCTTTTGTCTATGCTCCATGTCGCCTTCATAAGTCTAATCGCAAACATTGTAATCTGTATATGAACCGACAAATAAAGCATACCACTGCCTATACACAAAATACAAATCTCAGTGACTTCATATTCTTCATGTCAAAAACAAGTGGAAAAAGAGGAGCAATAAAATGATTGGGAAGGAACTGGTTACTACAAGCTTGAGCTACGAGACAGGCAGTATTCCCAGGAATGTTCCTAGTAGCAGGAAGACACAGTTTACCAACAGTGTAATGAATACTCTTCAAAACAGAAAATAAGACCAAGAAAATGGGGACCTAACTTATGCTTTGAGTGTAGATATCTGGAGGACAACCACACTTAGGACCTTATTACGAGTACAGTGGTCCATTGACCGCCGTACCCATGGTGGTGGCGGTCCAACCAGTGCTTCTTTGGTGGCCCGACCACCAGATTAGGATGCTGGCGGTCGTACTGCCACAAGACCACTGCTACCACCAGAATCATGGATCCTGACGTGTTGGCGGCAGTGCAAGTTGTGGTCAAGCACGGCAGTGCTGATGTTGGAACCGCCATGCTGATCACGGCTTGCCTTTCTGTTGGCCTTTCATGGTGGGGACCCTGCTATGAAAAGGCTGGTGGAATGCCAGAGGCCTCCCATGGCAGACAGTGCGCATTCCAAATCTGCTGCAGCACCAACAATGCAGTGGCATTCGCCTCGGCTCTCCCTGAGAGCCGAAGCCAATGCCACTGCATTGTTCCCGCCAGCCAGCCCGGCGGGGAGTTCATAATACTGTGGTGGGGAGGCTGCTGGCTTGGCAGCATCCACCCCACTGCCGTATTGCCGGTCAGACGGTTGGACCGCAACACTCCTAATCGGCCCTTAGTCACCTACCTCATAAATGGGAGCTTGCCATTTCCCTTTATTTCCCATTATTTGAATATGAGTTTGATTAGCATACATTTTAGCTTAAAATGGCATGGGTTATGATTGTTCATCTTCGTACCGATCACTGGCCGACTATCTTAAACAAAAATATCTTGTGGACAGAATATTGTGTCAAAAATATTGAGCAACAAAATATCGAGAAGGTAAGTATAGATTTGCCATTCTTAACTTCACATTCACAGCTCTTGAAGATATATATATTGTCAAGATACATAAATGTGGAGTTATATATAGTAAAGTTTCCCTTACCTATAGAAACTTAACTTCTTGATATTTTTGTCCTCAATATTCTTGACATTAAATTTTATCCACACAATATTTTTTCCGAAATTTTGTCTAAACACCCTTCCTACTAAACAAGGCTTTTCATCGTTTTCAGCCGGTAAAATGTGATGGTAGCTTGCAGTAGCATAATTGGTTAATCTGAAAAACAATTTTGATGGCTTTTTAAGATTTTGAGATACAGAACAATAAATCAGACAAACCAGTTCCTTAGTGAATAGTTAGTACACAATTTGGCTTTAGACCAATTAAATGCAAAACAAATATTTTCAAAGGCCTTGATAAATGAATTAGTTTATGATAACAATTCCCTAATCATTTACTTATAAAGTTTGACAAAATATCTAAAACATATTTATAAATACGGCTTTATTCAAAATTGCCACTTAAGGGAATCTGTGCATCAGATATTTAACACTTATAGAAAAATATGTCCCATATTAGCTATCTTTCATGTTCAACCTAATGCTTTGCATCCTGTCATAACACATCTGCTGCACCAAGGGGTGCTTTGTAGTGAAGTACATGTCATTTTAACAGAGAAACTGTAGTGGTTGGGTTAGTCTGGTAGCTCTCAGTCTACAGAAAATGTCCAAACTAATAGCTATTACAAGCAAAAAAACCTGGGGTATTTACCAGGACCGGTAGACCGCCTCAAAGTAGCTTTAGAATTTGGGAGTTTGAAATGTCTAATTTACATTTTGCTCAGGGAAACACAGTTTTAATCTGTTTTACTGCTGCTAACTTACATGTTTTTACTTGCTGTTCGTGCTACTTTGTCTCTTTTTAGGGTAGAGCTTGCGATAGCATGTGCTAGCACATGCATATCGCTTCCGAGACGCTGTTGTAGTTAAAAAAGGGCTTGGAGCCAGGCTGTCGCTTATCATTTTTTGGATTGCGTAGCACTTTTCTTTACTGCCTTGCAATTGGTCATGGCTGGCATGTCATCATTTTCGTTCCTGTCTGTGGCACATGGACCAAGCACTGATTGATGCAACTTAATCAGTGCCCATCTACTGCTCTTGATGTGATTGAGGTACTATTTTGTCTTTTTTAACTTCACCTGCCCTGCAAAGAGAAGGCAGTGGCTGGTAAAAACGTGCTCACCGGGACAAACATAATTGCAAAGTAAATTTTTTTACAGTTTACTTTTGGTTTTATTTTGCCAAGTCTTCTTTTCTCACTTTGCCCTCATGTTTTGTTTTGTTTTTGCTTGCTGTTCTCAAAAGATGACTATTATCTTGTTATAAATATTACAAAGCCACATTGTTTTTTTCTTATGTGTAATTTTCTATTGTGTAAATTTCTAAATTATGCTTTATCACATAATCATGTAGTACACCTGGGTCGACCTCAATTCAATCCAATCCACCCAACTCCAGTTGAAAACACTCACCCCAATACACTCCAATTCACCACACTCCAATCCTCCCAACCCACCCCACTCCTATCTGCCCCAATCCAAAACAATCTGCCCCACTCCAATCCAAAACAATCTGCCCACTCCAGTAATTCAAAAACTCTGACTTACTTCAATCAACAACAATCTTCGCCACTCCAATCCAAAACAACCTGCCACACTCCAATCCAAAAACAATCTGCCCTACTCCAATCCAAAATAATCTGCCCCACCCCAACCCAAAAAGATCTGCCCCATTCCAATCCAAAACAATCTGACCCCCTCCAATCTACCCCACTCCAATTCAAAATAATCTGCATCATTCCAATCCACGGCAATCTGTCCAACTCCAATCTGCCCAACTCCAATCTGCCCCACTCCAATCCAGATCAATCTTCCCCACTCCAATCTAAAATAATCTGCAACACTCCAATCCAAAACAATCTGGATTACTCCAATATGCCCCATTCCAATCCAAAAAAGTCTGTCCTACCCCAATCCAAAGCAGTCTGCCCACTTCAATCCCAAACAATCTACCCACTCCAATCCAAAACAGTCTGGCCCATTCCAGTCCACAAATCTGTCTCACTACAATCCCAAACAATCTGCCCCATTGAAATTCAAAACAATCTACCCCACTCTAGTCTGTCCCAGTACAATCCAAAACAGTCACCCCACTCCAATCTACCCCACTCCAATCCAAAGCTATCTGCCCCAATCAAATCCAAAATAGTCTACCCCGCTCCAATTCAGAACCCTCTGCCCCACTCCAATTCAAAACAATGTTCCCCCACTGTAGTCCAAAAACAATCTGCCTCATCTTAATCCAGAACAATCTGCACCACTCCAATCCATGAGAATCTACCCAAACCCAGTCTGACCTGCTCCAATCCAAAACAACCTTCACCAAAACAATCTGCCCCAAAACAATCAAAAACAATCTACCCCACTGCCAACCAAAACAATTGTCCCCATTCCAGTCCAAAACAATCTGCCCCACTCCAATCCAAAACAACCTGCCCCACTGAAATCGGCCCACTCCAATACAAAACAATTGGCCCCACTCCAATCCAAAACAACTTGTGCTACTCAATCCAAAACAATCTGCCCCACTCCAATCCAAAACAATCTGCCACAACCTAATCCAAAACAATCTCTCCCATCCCAATCCAAAACACTCGGACCCACTTCAATCCAAAACAATCTGCCCCTCCTCAGTCCTCCACACTCCAGACCACCCACTCCAGTCCAGTGCACCTCACCTAATCCAACTCAATTCAACCAACTCCAATCCACCACAATCCACACCACTCCAATCCACCCCAAAATAGACCAATCCAACCCACCCCAATCTTATCTACCAGACTCCAATCCAATCCAATCTACCCTGCTCCAATCCACCACAATCCAACCCATTCCAGCCAAACCCACCCACTACAGTCCAACCCACCCCACTTCAATCCATCCCATCCCACTCCAATACACTACATCCCAATACAACAACCCCACTCCAATCCAACCCATTCCAGTACAACCCACCCCACTTCAATCCAACCCACCCCAATCCAATCTAACCCAATCCACCCCATTTTAATCGACCCACCTCACTCCAATCCAATCCACCTTAATCCTCCCCAGTCCAATCCAGTTCCACCTCTCTCCAAACCAATACACCCCACACCAACTTAATCCACCCCACTCCTCTCCAAACCAATCCACCACACCCCACCCCACTCAACACCATCCCATCCACTGCACTCCACACCACTCTAATCCACCCACTTCAACCCAATTGATCCCACTCCTGTCCAGTCCACCCCAATCCAATCCACTGCACCTCAATCAAATCCACCCCGCCCCAATCCACCCCACTGCAGTCCAATCCACCCCACTCAATCCAATCCACCTCACTCCATTCCTGTCCACTCCACTCCAATCCAATTGACTTCACTTAATCCAGTTTACTCCACTCCAGTCCAGCCCACCCACCTCAGGGCATTCCACCCCAATACAATCCACCCTACCACACCCCAAAACAATCCAACACACCCCAATCCAATCCACCCCACTTGAATCCACCACATCCAGTCTACCCACCCCATTTCAATCCACAATCTACCCCACTCAAATCCACTCCACCCACTCCAGTCCACCCCACTCCAATCCACCTCACCCCACTCTACTTCATTCCACACCACTCAACTCCAATCTACCCCACTCTAATCCAAAACTACCCACTCTACTTCTATCCACCCTACTCCACTCCACTCCACTTCACTTCACCCCACTCTACTCCAATCCAACCCACTCTACTCTAATCCACCCCATTCTACCCCAGTCCAATCTGCACCACCCCAGTTCATTCTACCCCACTTCAATCCACTCCTACTCACCCCACTCCAATTCAATCATGGTAACCCACCCCATTCCAGTCCAATACAACCCAACTTAATCCACCCCTCTCATGTCCAGTCCAGCCCAATTCACTCCAAACCCTCTTAATCCAACCCACCCCAATCCACAATAATCTCCTCCACCCCACACTAATTCAATCCACCCACACCAATCAAATCCTCCCCTTTCCAATCTACCTCACTCCATCCAATCCACCCCACCCCATTTCAATTCAATCTAACCCACTCCAGTCCACTCCACTCCAGTCTAATCTATTCTACTCACTTGAAGTTCACTCCAATCCACCTCACTCCACCCCACTACAAAATCTCCATTCCATTCCACACTTCTCCAACCCACTCCAATCCACCCCACCCCACCCCAATATAATCCAATCCACCCCACTCTATTCCACCCCTCTCAATTCCATCCCAATTCAACCCACTCCAGTCCAATCAACCCCATCCCACACTAATCTAGTCCACCCCACACCAATCCAGTCTACCCCACTCCAATCTAATCCACCCCACTCCAATCCAACCCACTCCTGTCCATTCCACTCCAGTCCATTCCACTCACTTCCAGTTCACCACAAACCAATCCACCCCACTATAGAAATTCCATTCCACTCCAATCTACCCAACCCAACCCGCTCCAATCATCCCACCCCAAACCAATCCCCCTCTGTCCAATCTATCCCAATCCAATCCAATTCACCCCAATCCAGTCCACCCCAATCCAATCCACCCCACTCTATTACTCCCCACTCGATTACATCCCAGTACAGCCCAACCCAGTCCAATCCACCCCAACCCACACTAATCTACTCCACCTGACCCACCTGACACCAATCCAATCCACCCACACCAATCAAATCCATGTCAATCCAATCCTCCCCACTCCATCCAGTCCACACCACTCCAATCCAGTCCAACCCACTCCAGTCACGTCCACTCCAGTCCAATCCACCTACTCACTTCCAATTTACTCCAATCCACCCCACTCTTCTCACTACAAAAAATCCATTCTACTCCAATACACCCTACCCCAATCTGCCCCACCCCAAACCAAATCTACTCAATCTAATCCAGGCCACCCCAATCCAACCCACCCCAATCCAGTCCACCCCAATCCAATTCACCCCACTCCATTCCACCCTACTCACCACCCCACCCCAATTCAATCCAGTCAAACCCACTCTAAACCATTCCACTCCAATCCACCAACTTCACTCTACTCTACTCCAATCCACCCCCCTTAATGCAATCCAACCCTCTCCAGTTCAATGCACCACATTCCAATCATCCAGCTCAACACACTCCAGCCCACCCCACTCCAATCCATCCACGACAGCTCAATCTATCCACCCAAATCCAGTCTAATCACCCAACTCCAATCCACTTCACCTCTTTTCAGTCCAGCCCACTTCAATCCACCCGCTTTACTCCAGTCCAGCCCAACACACTCAACTCCAATCAACCTCACCATCTCAATCCGCTCCAAGCCACTCTACACTATTCCACACCATACCACTCGACACTCTGTCCCTGAACCATTGAGCTCTACCCCCTCCCCTCAACTCTTTGACATTCTACTCCCCCCTACTGCACTCTACGACACTTCACTCCCCCACTCCAATCTACGACACTCCACGCCACTCATTTTTAGCTATGATGAACAGCAGCCACACTGATGTACAACATGGCAAAAACACATTGCCAATAGGCATGGTTGTTAGCTTATGTTAAATAGATTTACACGCAGATAACCAGGACTAGCTACAATAACTCTCAACGTAGTTGCATTTCTGATTTTCATAGTGCTTTTTTGTGTGCTGGTTGGGTTTAACCAGATGCACCAGTACCGACTCCTCTACTGGACCCTACCACTATAATGGACACTTTTATTATCCTATGATCGCTCCTCATTCTTTCTCAGTGAGGCTTGGAAAGCGACCAGGCGCAGCAGGCACATTGTGAACCTATCTAAGGCACACACTAGGTAGGTCTTTCTCCGCCCATTTCCGAGCCAATGTTTTGCTGTGCAGATAACATAGACCAGTGAAAAACCTATTAACTCGTAGCTCTATTCTTTTTCAAACACCTTATTAAACATGCAGTGGCCACCGCCATCAAAGTATACAATTTCTACATGCTATACCACTTCATTTCTTTCATGCTGCATCATCTATCTTCAGTCTTCATAGGTAACAATCCTCTGACTGATTGTGATTCACCTGAAACCTCTTCAAAAGACTAATTTATTAATGCCCGTGGAGGCCCTTATTAAGAGTTGCACGGTAAATGCAGGGTGCAAACTCCGCACCTGTAACTACTAGTGCTGTGCAGTAACACACCATCATTACTGTACAATTATGAGCTGAACACCAAAGAATGGGGAATAGCTGTGCAGACCTAGTCTTACCTTGGGATCAATGCAGGTGGCAAGTGGAAGTAGGAGCTTCTGTGTGGAGCAGGAGCGTAGGGAGGTGTGGGAAGGGAAGGGGAATATTGCATGCTCCCCCATTGCCAGAGATGGAGGTTGGATGGAACAGGGGGTCGAGGCTTTCCTGCTACTGCAGCTATAGCCTAAAGAGATTTTATTTTTTTCCAGCAGGTAAAATATGGTCTGGTATTCCCACACGTGGGTGAACCGGGTGTGAAAACCTCAGGTAGTTCATGACCGGGTAGACAAGAATTCCATGTGAGGATTTGCCTCCGGTCCACTCTTAAACATGTGTTGATTATCCATGATCTCATTAACTTGGATGTACCTTGTTTCACGGACACCTAGCTCATCTCAGACTGTGATCTGGTCCTGGTGCACCTGTTCCCGGTAGACTACCAAATTCTCACATCACAAAGAGCTTGCAAGAAAAGGCATGAACAGTCCATGTTAGACTACATTACTTGTATTTATGTCAGACAAATGTTCACTGCTACTGAATCTCATAACTGGCTTTGGCGTTTGTTTTACCGTTAGCAACCTGACATATTATCACCTCTAATATGGTGGATTGTTGTAATTTTACCTTATTAGGTAACCATGCAGTATTCTTTGATTGCCCCAAAAACGTTTACTTTCCAAATATTTAGTAGAGAAATCGACTAATTCCAGTTTGCCTAAGACAGCTTGTAGATGGACACAAAAGGGGAACATTACTAATATCATTTTGCCACAGATGGCATCATTTCGATATCTGACCTATTTCACTTTGAGTGAATGAATGAATCAGAATTTAAAGGGTGCGGCTAGACCTCACCGTAGTACCATTATTGTTAAAATAATAACAAAGTCAGGCAACGTGGATCATGTGAAGACTGAAAATCAAGTGCTACCAGAATATAGGTAGGTTTTTAAAGCCTTTCTTAATGCAAGATAATCTGAAAGCTCTCTCAGATGAGGTTTCATTCTGAGCTATGATGGCGAAGACAGTTCAGCCTCCAAACAAGGTCTAGAAAAGTGTGGAGCATCTAGTAAGGTGGGGAAGCTAGATTGTAATATATACGTCTGGCAGTATCCCTGGAATGTGACAGATACAAAAGGACATCATGAAAATGTTACTAAGTACTGAGAGATAATGCAAAGATCTAAGAAAGGCCACAATATTTGCTCACCACAACAGTTCAAGATTAAAAGAGGGGAGATATATTTTAGTATCATCTGAAGGAGATGGACACTTTTCTTGAGACTAAGACTACTTTTGCAAAGTCAAACCTCTCGGAAATGAAGACCTGGAAAATACTGTTCGATATCAGGAAGCAGTAAAGGAAGCGTGTTTGCAATGTTCCCATTACCTTGTGGCGACTTTTGCAAATTTATTTCCTCAGATATCTTTTTATATTTAGGGAACTCAAAACTGAAATAATTTATTATAATCCCACCCGAGCCACTTTTGATCACTTCTACTTTAACTGATGAGTAAGACCCTACCTGATAACACTATTTATCTGCTCGATGTCTGGGACCAAATAACCTTCGAATGTTAAGTTAAATTATGTAATTACTTATTCTTTCAAAAATAGGTTTCATGCAAAGGCTGTTATCATCAGCTTTCTAAATTTTATGATGTGTCAGCAAAATCAGTCTAGCTCGGAACAGCTTAACATTAGAAATAAAAAATATAAACAGCAAATTATTTCATGACTCCAATAGAGTATTTAACTTTCCTACTGTTACAAAGGAGGTCTTCAAAATGTTGCCCGAAGTTTAACCGAAAGCAAAGATTACCATATTATTAGTCCTTCTCTGAATTTACGTAAATCTATTGCATTAGTGTCCAATCCTCATAGAATGCAGTGACTGTGTATCTAAATTCACTTAATCCCTATGCAGTACCAATTATGTCTTTTAGCAGTTTTACTCTTTGCAGTTTAAATCTACCCTATTGACTCTCCATGATTTTCCATTTGCCAGTAATATTAACCCGTTGACTCATCATGATATCAGTGGTGAGCCTCTCTCTGTTACTGATCCAGAACCAGGGTGCTTGCATGTAGTCCTGCAGGGGGATATGCCCTCAGCCTTCAATGAAGAAGTGATCCTTTCAGTTTTGAAAAAAATATCTTTAGACAAAACTTTCCCAGCTCCTCCCAACCTCTATCACAGTTGCCCTACCCCTGCATACCGTCCAAACTGACATCTTCAAACTTCTGCTCTCTGTTTTCCTTGATTGAAGATTACATGTGAGTGAAGGCGCTGCCAGTGCCTTGGCCATGCCAAACCTCTTGGACATGAATGACAACATTGGCCATCGGCTATTTTATGTCTAAAAAAGCTCGGTCTGCTATTTTCAGTATTGATATATTTTGTGTGATGTTTTTTCCTCAAGCTTTTTTGCTTTACAGTGTTTTTATAGGCAAGGCCTATGATATACATATACTCTTGAGTTTGGGGAAACCACTAACTATCTTAACCTATATTATCACTGGTGCTGCTTAGACACCACTACCACAACTACTTAAAGTTAAATGCTACTAGGGCGGTGGTGACACTGAACATACTGAGCGTTGGTCGGAAGAGAAGAAGTGGGCATCCACCAGACTGCTTCCAAGTATATTACTGGCAAAGTTGTGTTTTTTTTTACACATTGCTATTTATCCAAAGGTATATTGTATGCCCCTTAGAATTCCGGGAAGGCAGCCCCACTGTGCCATGAGACCTTTTATCCGTATTGTCTCCACTGGTGAACACTTAGATAAGCTAATACATGGAGAATCTACTTTCCCTGTACCCCCACTCAATTTAGGGGTGTTCCATTACATTTTCTACTCTGGAAACAGGTTTAGTGCAGCATTTTGTTGGAGCAAATCTCCAGCATTTACATCACAGGAAACGGTTGGAGAGGAGTTTGCTAATGTCCACAATCTTATGAGTGGGTAATCTTAAATCACAAGTTAACCCATGCCTTGACCCACCTGCACTCCCCACCCCTTCCCTAGAGATTACTACTGCATATTTTTAGGTAGTTAGTTCATATAATTGAACAGTAGTAAACGCATGCATGCTTGCTAGATATCCTTCTATGAAACCTGTGTAAATTGAGCAATTTGGGGCCGTACAGATAAGTTTATTGCTGAAGATGGATTTGGGAACTACCCCGTTGTTCTACTTTATTATATCCATGACATGTGCTGAATGAAAGATACTGGAATTGGTTTGAGGAACAAATTCTCCATACCATCAACATTGGTATTATCGCTATAGAATATTTAATTGCACTTTCACGACAGGAAGATATCCACTTCTGGATTTAGTCTGTTCGACATCTATGAGGTCTCGCTAAGTCACTTTCCAAATCCGAGTTCTTCCATTGTGATACCCATTTGCCCTAGGGTGCTAAAGGATCACTTGTCTCATCTGCAGGTATATATAGTACTTGATGATGATGATTGTTTATTTTATTAGTTAATTAAAACCATAAAAGTAATCCTTCAACATAAAACGTAAACAAAACCGTGCTCATACATTAAAACATATAAATTGTATAACATTTTAAATCACTGAGAGGAAGTATATTTCACAAAGAAGAAGAAACCCTACTTGACTCCGGGTTCTAATACAGTACTTCATAGTGGTCTGGCCGTGTGGCGAATATTACCAACATACCTTTCTATCTTTGTCGTTTTTACTGAAAGTGGGTGGACTATGTCTCTATTTGCGCCCTCCCTATCCCAGGCTTCTTTCAGACGTTATTTTACCAGAGTAAATTTCCAAAAATTTAACCAATCTAATATTCAATATGGTGTTTTGTGGGTTGAATGCTTCGATTAGTGCTTGTCTGCAGGATCTAATCCCTAGGCCGTTTATTTCTTTTTTCAATAAACGTTTTCTATCTTCAGCCAGGGCCGGGCAAATGCAGACCACATGCATCAGGTTTTCTACCGCCAGATGACAAAGGCGGCACTCCTGTGCGCCCATTTGTGGCCCTTTCTTCCAAATTGGGAGCAGGCCTGGCTTTGGGACATCGCCCAGCCTAAGCCTTAAAAAGCATTGCTTAATTTTCCGTGAATAGGGGGCGGCCAAGAGTGTAGATTCTTTTAGAGTTTTATACGAATTAAGGGTCAGCCAGCCATGCAACCTTTTGGTCAGAGCCTCTTTGTCTTTTAACCACCTAAGCAGTTTACATGACTTATTGACTGCTTTGTTAAAAGCCGTCGTGGTAAGTGACTGATCCCAAACCCCACCTAGATTCAAGAGGCTTACACTCCTTTCCAGATACCTTTTGTAGTTTCCATTGCCTCTTTCCAGGATGATTTCCTGCCAGACTAGTTTGGCTAGAGACCCTTCTTGGGCGCGGCTCAGTTTGTAACAGCATTTGATGAAAGCTCCCGGTCGAGCCAATGATTGTTTAACCAACATGAATACTAGTCTGACCTGGGCAGCGGGAGTGTGCCTTGGTAGCCGAAAGACACGCTTGTACGTCTTTATCAAAAGCTTCTCCAAAAGAGTTTCCTCCATACCCCTCATTATTTCTGCCCCATACGAGAGAGTTGGCAATAGTTTGGCTCTCATTATGGCTGTTAAGGGATTCAAGGTGTGACCACAGATTGAATTAGCGAGTTTGCAGAATGCGTAAGCAAGGGTCTGCGCCCTGTTTTTTATTGCTTCTTTTTGCGCCGCAAAGTTGCACCTGGCGTCGACCACGACTCCTAGATATCTGTAAGAGTTTACTTCCTCCAGGGTCTTTTCGTTTAGGAGCCATTTACGCTGGCCGGTATGCCGGCGATTGATGGTAATCATTTTGGATTTTTTGTGATTGATTTCTAACTCGTTAACCCTTGCAAACTTTCCTAATTTATTTAGCAGTTTCTGCATGCCTATTCTGGTGTTACTAATTATTAGTAGGTCATCTGCATATAACATATTAGATAATTGCTGGCCGCCCAAAGAGGGGGAGTGGGATGGATCCACGTTTAGCTTTATAGACAGATCCGCTATATACAGGTTAAAGAGTGTTGGGGCCAATACGCAGCCTTGTTTAACACCAGCTGTTGTTTTAACTGCCCCAGATAAATGAGAGCCGCCCCCTAATTTTACCTTCACCCATGTGTCAGAATAAATTAATTCAATGGCTTTTAAAATAGTAGCTGGAAGTCCCCAAAGCTGTAGTTTAACCCATAGTTTACCACGGGAACACAATCGAAGGCAGCTTTAAAGTCAACAAAACACAGGTAGGTGGGGGTCCTGGTTGCTTTTGCTCTATTTGTGATGAGTCCCAGTGCCATCAGGTTCGTAAGTGTTCCTTGATGTTTGGTAAAACCGCTTTGATTGAATGGCAAAAGGTTATTCTCTGTAACCCAAGACTGTAGATGTTTTAACACACAGGATGAAAAATACTTAAGGTCGACATCTAGGAGAGCTATAAGTCTGTAATTGCTTGGGGAAGCTGCGTTCCCTCCTTTGTAGATGGGATGAATTATTGAGCCTCTCTAGGTTGCCGGGACAATTCCCGTTGTGAGCACGCAGTTGAACATCTCAGCCAGGAAGTTGGCCCATCTTTCTGTTTCCTGTTTAAACAGGGCCTGCGGTAAACCATTAGGCCCTGGGGCGCAATCCGTTCGCGACTTCCCAATGATATTAATTAATTCTGATGCTGAGATCTTTAGGCATTCTGCAACCTCGGGTTCTTGGCTCTCCGAGAACCCTTGGGATTGCGGAGCGATTTCGGTGTCCAATTCCTTTAGATGTGACTTTAGATGGTGTACCCAAGCTTCCTCAGAAATATTTGCGTTATTAGCTGCCGCTAGTCCCTTGTCCATTGTGTTGATGATTTTCCAGAATCTTTTGGGGTCGGATGATTTAGATGCGTAATGTAGTTTGGCCCAGAGCGTCTCCTGCTGCAGTTTTTTAAAAGACCATAATTCGCTTTTTAAGAGTTTCCTCTGCTCTCACAGGGCGGCCAATAGTGGACAGTTGTCTGGGAGTGTTCGCATTTGCCTTAATAATTTAGCTACTATTGCTTTCCTTCTCCGTATAGGCTGTGGAAGATATAAACGCTTTTGGTGGCTCAATTGCGCTCCCTTTCTTGTGCTTCCTACGTTGACTGCGTTAATGAGGTTGGTGGCAAAGTTCTCCCAGACCGTTGTCAAATTCGCCCTACCTGTGGCCATTAATTCTAGCCTTAGTAGAGCGTCTTCTGCTTGGGTTACGATGGTATCGGATGACCATTTAAGTCGTTTTAGGTTTTCGGTGCCAAAAGCCCCTTCCAGGGCTACTGCTTTTTCTGGTTTGAGTGGTGATGAGTGGATCCCTATTACCTGAGGCTTGTGATCACTTTCCACTCGGTCCACAATGCTGAACTTACTCACTAATATGTACAGGGCGGGGGATACCAGTCTATAGTCTAGGTAGGAGACTGATTTCCCAGAGGATCTTGTCCATGCTGGAGGAATGTCGAGCAGCTTTCGACCATTTAGTGCGAAGAGGCCTATACCTTCACAGATGCGGATGAAACTCTCACCTAATTTGTCTTTCCTGATTTTAGTTGGGAGAGATTGGGCGGGCACTGTTGCCACTGTTTGGATGTGATTTTCGCCAGGCATGTGGAATAGATTGAGATTAAAATTGCCCGATATTATCCAATATGCTGATTGTACCATGCTTTTCATCCTTATCAATTCGGATAGTAACTTATTAGCTTCAAATATTTTAGTTTTTGGATTGATGTATATATTGACTAGGATCATTGGATCCTGTATATTTTTTCCCCATCCGTCGAACCTGGTAAGTTGGAAGGGTAAGTCTTCCTCCTTGTGCTCTGTGATCTTTGCTCGGATGCTTGTGCTAATGTATGTCACTAGACCTCCCCTTGGCCGGCCAGGCCTGTTCATTTTTATGGCTGGACTGAAATGTTCAATGAATCCTACTAACGGTATTGAATACATTGCCCAGGATTCCTGTAGAAGTATAATATCAAAGGTGCTAAAAAACTTTGTTACCTCTGGGTCCTCTATTTTTGCCCGCAGGCCACCTATATTCCACGAGCAGATATTCAAAACTCTTTGTGGGGATAATTCCCCAGCTGTTCAGCTGTTACCCGATGCTCCCAAAAGAAGAGCCAGTGGTACCTGTTCCCTTCCAAGGTGGGATCTCTGAACTTGGAACAGCCTTTTCTTGCCTTCCTGCTTCCAAAATTGGACTTGCAACGGGGATTTGGGAAGCCTTTTCTCGAAAATGGTTTTTGCAGGCCCTCTGCTGTCTGGGGTGGCTGCACATGCACCATGCAAGACGTACCGCATGCCTTTTGGCGTTTCCAGAGGATGAGAAGCTAATAATGGAGGTGGGTATCGTTCACCTTTGTAGATGCCTACCTCAATACCCCAGGTTTTCAGTAGGTCCTTTCTTTCCAAGAGCTGCATGGGTAGGGCCGGGTCCGCAAAAATACTGAGCGTGGGGTCCGTGTGTTGGCAGCCTCTGGCTTGGATGAATTTAATTGCAGCAATGTCGTCTGAGCCCACGTGCTGTAGATCCGGGAGAGCTTTTATCAGTCTTAGAATAGAGGAGCGATTGAGAGTATCAGTGGTAGATCTTGGGATGAACTCCGGAACCCACAGCAACTGGGGGGTTGGTTCATAATTTTGGGTGCCTTCGTGAAGGGGCTGGAGTTGCTCTATGTGGTCGGCATGTTCCATGTAGGCCGCTTCGCCCGGCCTTGTGCCAAGGACATACCTCTTGCCCATCGGATTTGCCTGCGATGTCTGTCTGTGTTGTTCAGGCTTAGTGGTTTTTGGTTTTATGCTCTGGTAGTCCTCTTGGGGTCTATTACGATTATCCGAGGGTTTGCTATACACAGCGTGAGGCCCCATCTGGGGCTTTGTTAGCTGGACCGCCCCTATTATGATAGAGGGGGTCTTGGGTCCTGCTTTTGTGTTACTGCTAGTGCTTGCTGGGACGTAGATATCACCGTTCTGCCTACCACTTGGAACCAGATGCTCCTGACTTTGCTCATGTGAGATGATTTCAGTGGTCTTTGGGATGGATAATTGAAGTGCTCGAGCAGATCATCTTCCTTTTCTTGCCCGTTTGCGTTCTCTTTTGGATAAAATCCGTGAAGGGGGTTTCTTGCCATTACCGGGTTTGATACTGACTTGCGATGGGAAATAATTCTCCATATCTTGCATTCTAGGGCTAACTGAAGCAATACTTTCTACCTGAGAGCTTTTCTCTCTTATGCTCGACGGTACAACTGTTTGAGGTGAGCGTGGATTTTCCTCTTGATTTTGTGCAAGCGGGACAGCTGTTAACAAGGTAGCGAGGGGAGTTATATGAATGTGTTCATCCTTCCGGGCGGAGGCGATTTCTTTAAGTATACCTTCTAGGATTTGCGGCAGTTGAAACAGTTTATCTACCACCTCTTTGCAGGAGCAGATGGTAAAGTCGTTGGCTTGATTAGTTTGTGCCCTTGTGATTAAGGCATTTAGGTCTTCCAGCTTGCTGTCGATACCGGAGATAAATACTGCCATTGTATTTAACAGGTCTACCTGAATGTCCATTTTATTTGAGTGGAACTGCATGGCCATAACTGTAGCTTGCATTGAGTTTAGGATTGCTGCCCACATATCGTCTGCCCTTGCCATGTCAGGGGGACGTGGTTGTAATTGAGGTTGCAGATTGAATTTGTAATCCATGCTAGAGGTACTTCCGGTTTTGGTTACTTTAATTGCTTTGCGGGCATGGATCTGAGCGACTATCTCAGTTTCTTTCTCGGGTGTCCTAGATGGGTAACCCTGTTCCGTATTCCAGTGTTCTAATTCCTCATTTTCACATCCAAGTGCTGGGGAGGAATGGAGGTTGGTGTTTTGGCACAGGGGGGCGTCTTGCTAGGGATTGTGTTCTAGGATTTCCGCAGTTGCTACCATCTCTGAGTCCAGAATTGATTGGTTTGCTGGACTGGCTATTCGGTGGAGCATTTCGCGATCTGTACTGGCGTTCCTTAAGGATCTCACTACCCCCGGAGTGGAGGGCTCTCCTTGTGTCAGAGTGCGGGGATCCTGTACTGCATCCGTGCCATCTGGGTTATGGGGCTGCTTCCTCACAATTACTATTACTGGTGAAAGTGGAATAGGGGTGGGAGCAGGTGAGTTCACTATGGGACTCTCTCCGCAGGTTCCTGATATTTGCAAGTCGGGGGTGAGCGATAGGTCGTGCCCTAAGAACTGGTAACTTGGAACCAGTGATCCGGTCCTTTTTTTGGCAGCTGGAGTTGTAACCGCAGCAAAGTAGTCGGTTATCTTGCGGAAGTTAGCCTGTGAGTTCCCCACTTCCATAGCGTCTGGATCCCCCCAGATTATTTCTTCCGTGCGGGAGGAATGTTCAGCCTGTACCCCGCCAAGGCCGTGGTCTGTCGGGTGTCTCCTGCATGAGATGGGGTGGTCCGGGTCCTGGCCACTGCTTGCTCTCCTTTTTACTGCCGTGCAGTCCGTGGTTGGTTCTCTTTTCCTTTTTCTCTTCGTTAGATTTACGGGTTGACTTCGGTCCTTTCCTGATCTCATGCTCCTACCTCAGATAAATCCCTGATTGATCAATCTGTTGCTGATTTACTTGTTGAGGGTCTACTCAGATCTTCGGGAGTTTTCAGTTGAGAGAGGCTGTGGTTGCTTTCACTTTTCTTGTTGCGTCGTCAAGTGCAAGCGTCAGTGAGCTCTGTTGCTTGCCACCTGCTACTTGCTGCCCTCTCGCTGTCGGTTACTGACGGAATCTGGACATATATAGTACTTTTTTCAATCAGCCACTATTTCTAAACTATCACAAATAGAACAAAATTACTAAACCCCGTCTGGAATTGGTCAATGCCCGCACACATAAATGTGATTTGTAAATCATCATATATTCCCATTTCACAATTTTGTGTTCCAGCTATGCATGGAGCAGTTCTGTACGTGATTCTTTATATAATGTGTACTGTATCTTTTTTCAATAGGCTTGAGCTGCTTTATTGCTAAGATTTGGCAGCTTCTTGGATATGACTCATGGATACAATTTTCTTAACAAGCGTTCAATACATGTGAATTGAATAGACTAACAGCTCGCTTTGTCTCTCACATATTTAGTCAATCAGTCATTCAAAAGGGATATCTTATTTTTGTTAGGTAACACCATTTAATGTGCAAAATATGATTAAAACATCATACAAAATGTAATATATGCAATAAAGAGGAATATAACATAGCCGGAGTTCTGGCCCCTAATATTATATAAATGTATAATAATGTATATAAAAAACAATGTTGATCATAGAATTCAATGCCTTTCTCTACTTAAGACTCTTAGCTAAAATAATAGAAGAGAAAATAGTGTGGAAAGCACGTAGTTTATCTCCTGAGAGAATGAGAGACAGTAATCCTACCATACACAGCATATTTATTTAAAAAGGAAATCACTAATTTAACTCTCAAGTTTTTATCAGACCTAAGGGAATAAATTGTGCTAAATCGTATTTTATTTCCATTTCTTAAATCTCACGAACACATTTTGGAAGCCTGGATTCGCTCCATCTGGAATATATCGATTTGCCCCACACTAAAATCTATGTACGTCTTCCTGGCTCATGGACTCTTTTGAGCCTGTATTCATGTGAGAGCTTATATTCCACCAACATTTCCCTGGAGTAACTGAAGATCTAACTCTATTTCCATTTAAAGAATAATATTTTTTCCCTTCCAGCTAGGTTGCAGACACTGTGTCAGGCCTATATTTCTTCCACAGAGCAAACCTTGCACTATATATCTGCTTTTACTTTTAAATATTGTATGTAAGAAACCCATGACTGATTAGATTGCTGAAAATAATATGCCCTGTAAAACATAGGGAACACCATCCACCATCACAAAGCTTTCCAGTTATCATTGTCTGATACACTGTTGCAATTGAGACCAAGCAGCTTCCACAGTCAAGACAAAAACATCAATATGCCACAAAATGAGCTTTAACCCCTTCGCTGCCAGGCCTTTTCCCCCTCAGGTGCCAGACCTTTTTTGGCTATTTGGGGCAGTTTGCGCTTAGGCCATCATAACTTTTTGTCCACATAAGCTACCCACGCGAAATTTACATCCTTTTTTTCGACCATCCTAGGGATTCTAGGGGTACCCAGAGTTTGTGGGTTCTCCTGGAGGACACCAAGAAATTAGCCAAAATACAGCAAAAATGTTGTTTTGTTAAAAGAAAAATGGGAAAAAAGGCTGCCGAAGAAGGCTTGCAGTTTTTTTCCCTGGAAATGGCATCAACAAAGGGTTTGCGGTGCTAAAATCACCATTGTTCCAGATTTCAGGAACAGGCAGAATTGAATCGGAAAACCACATTTTTAAACGCAATTTTGGCATTTTACTGGGACATACCCCATTTTTACTATTGTTTGTGCTTTTAGCCTCCTTCCAGTAAGTGACAGAAATGGGTATGAAACCAATGCTGGATCCCAGACAGCTAACCATTTCTAAGAAGTAGACCTAATCCTGAATTCAGCAAGGGGTTATTTGTGTAGATCCTACATGGTTTTACTACAGAAAATAACAGCTGAAATAAAAAAATATTGAAATTGAGATGAGAAAAACAGCCATTTTCTCCACATTTTACCCTGTAACTTTTTTCTGTGATGTCAGATTTTCAAAAGTAATATACCGTTACGTTTGCTATACTCTTCTGGTTGCTGGGATATGTAGGGCATGTAGGTTTATCAAGAACCCTAGGTACCCTAAGTACCCAGAGCCAATAAAATAGCTGCACCTTGCAATGGGTTTTCAATGTATGCAGGGTATACAGCAATTTATTTGGTTAAATAAAAAGAGTGAAAAATAAGTAATGGGCACAAGATAAGGTGTTGAGAAGCAGTGGTTATTTACACGTCTCTGAATTCCAAGGCCCACATACTAGCATGTGAATTACAGGGCATTTCTCAAATAACCGTCTTTTCTACACACTGTCTTACATTTGGAAAGAACAAAATGTAGAGAAAGACAAGGGGCAATAACAATTGGTCTGCTATTCTGTGTTCCCCTTATGTGTGGATAGGCCTAATGCCCCCAACAGGAAATGCAACATGGACAAATCACATTTTTACATTGAAATCTGACTTTTTTTTTAAAGTTCCTAGCTGTGGATTTTGGCCTCAGCCGGCATCTAAGGAAACCTACCAAACCTGTGCGTTTTTCAAAACTAGACACCTAGGGGAATCCAGGATAGGGTGACTTGGGGAACTCGCACCAGGTTCTGTTACTCAGAATCCTTTGCAAACCTCAAAATTTGGCAAAAATAACACTTTTTCTCACATTTTGGTGATAGAAAGTTCTGGAATCTCAGAGGAGGCACAAATTTCCTTCCACCCAGCATTACCCCAAGTCTCCCGATACAAATGGTACCTCACTTTTGTGGGTAGGCCTAGTGCCCAGGACAGGAAATGCCCCCAAACACAACGTGGACACATCACATTTTCCCAAAGAAAACTGACCTGTTTTTTGGAAAGTGCCCAGTTGTGGATTTTGGCTACTAGCTCAGCCGGCACCTATGGAAACCTAGCAAACCTATACATTTTTTAAAAATAGACACCTACGGGAATTCAGAATGGGGTGACGAGTGGGGCTATCACCAGGTTCTGTTACCCAGACTCCTTTGCAAACCTCAAAATTTGGTAAAAAAACACCTCACATTTTGGTGACAGAAAGTTCTGGAATCTGAGAGGACCCACATATTTCCTTCCACCCAGAATTTCCCCAAGTCTCCCGATACAAATGGTACCTCACTTGTGTGGGTAGGCCTAGTGACCGCGACAGGAAATGCCCCAAAACACAAGGTGGACACATCACATTTTCCCAAAGAAAACTGACCTGTTTTTTGCAAAGTGCCTAGCTGTGGATTTTGGCTTCTAGCTCAGCCAGCACCTAGGAAACCCTGGCAAACCTGGACACTTCTGAAAACTAGACACCTGGGGCAACCCAGGATGGGCTAACTTGTGGTGCTCTCACCAAGTTCTGTTACCCAGAATCCTTAGCAAACTTCACGATTTGGCAAAAAAACACTTTTCCCTCACATTTTGGTACTGCAAAATTCTGGAATCTGAGAAGAGGCACAAACTTCCATCTACCTTGTGTTCCCCCAGGCCTCCTGATATAAATGGTGTCTCACTTGTGTGGGTCAGCCTAGTGCTTGCGACAGGGAATGCCCCAAAACACTATGTGGACACATCAAAATTCTCAAATAAAAAGCTACCCGTTTTTGCGGGGGGCACCTGCGTTTTTGGTCCTGGGCTCAGCAGCCATCTAGGCAAACCTACCAATCCCAAACACTTCTGAAAACTAAACTCCTGAGGGAGTCCAGGGAGGTGTGACTTGTGTGGATCCCCCAGTGTTTTCTTACCCAGAATCCTCAGCAAGCCTCAAATGTAGCTAAAAAATCAATTTTTTTCCACATTTCTGTGTGGGATCACCGCACCAGCACAAATTTCCTACCACAGAATGTTCCCCTCAGTCTCCTGGTACAAATGATACCTCCCTTGTTTAGGTGGGCCAAGTGCCTCTGACAGCGAAAGAGCCAAAAACATGTCAAAAATGAGGGGGAACCGAAGCGGGTCTAAAAAGGCAGTTTGAAAAAAACATTTTAAGGCTGACAAGTGTGGCAGAATTTGTATCGGTGTAGATGCGACAATGCTGGATGGTAGGAATTTTGTGGATTCCTGCAGATTCTGGAAGGTTCCATCACAAAAATGTGGGAAAAATGTGTGATTTCAACCAAAGTTGGAGGTTTGCAAGGCATTGTGGGTAAGAAAATGGTGCAGGGTGCATGTGAAACACAACACCCTGTACTCACCCAGATGTTGACTTTTCAGATGTGTCTAGGTCTCGTAGATTTTTCTACACAGCAGCGTCTCAAATTCCAAAAGGTGCAGCCCTCACCATTCCAAGTGGGACGATTTTGAGAGTTAGGCAAGCTCTCATGGCCCAAATGTAAAACCAAAACCCAAAATAACCAAATGTCCTCTTGCTTGCCATGGGATAGGAAGTGTAAGTGTGCGGAGGTAGAGCTGAAAGACTGTTATCCCCTTCAGTTAGGGTGGGGGCATAACCATGCCCATACTGGTTGGTAGCCACCACCCCATTTTATTTTTATTCCCTGGCATCTAGTAGGCTTTCTGCCCCCCTGGGGAATGGATCGGGGGTAATTGCCCCATCCACCCACGGTGGTCAGAACAACTTTGTCCCCATTTATTTGGTGTGGGGGTATGGCCATACCTCCACCCTCTTTTTTTGAAAAAAATCTTCCCTGGTCTCTGGTGGGCTTTCTGCCCCCCTTGGGGACCGACCCTTGCCCAAGGGTCTGCTCCATCAAACAAAACACACAAACCAATCCCTGGTTCCTAAGTGGTTTCTGCCCCCTTGGGGTCAGATGGGCCTAATAGAAATAGGCCAATCTGCCCCCAGGGGGGGCAGAAGTGGCTTAAAATACATTTGTTCCCCATTGCCTAAGGGAGTCATTCCTCATCTGTAAAAAATTTAAAAAATAAAAATCCTTGATACGCAGTACTTTCTGCCCGCTTGGGAGCAGATCGGGCTAATAAAATTAGGCCAATCTGCCTCCAAGGGGGGCAGAAATGGCCTAAAATAAATTTGCCCCCAGGGGAGCGACCATTACCTAAAGGGTCGCTCCCCATCTGTAAACAATTAAAAAAAATAAAAAATATGTGGTGCCTAGTGGTTTCTGCACCCCTTGGGGGCAGATTGGTCTAAGAAAAATAGGCCAATCTGCCCCCAAAGGGGGCAGAAATGGCCTAAAACAAAATTGCCCCCCAGGGGAGCGACCCTTGCCAAAAGGGTAATGGCCTAAAATAAAATTGCCCCCCAGGGGAGCGACCCTTGCCAAAAGGGTTCCTCCCCATCTGTTAAAAAAAAATATTTAAAAAAAATCCCTGGTGCCTGGTGGTTTCTGACCCCCTTTTGGGGCAGATCAGGCTAATTAAAATAGGCCAATCTGCTCCCAAGGGGGGCAGAAATGGCCTAAAATACATTGCCCCCCAAGGGAGAGAACCTTGCCTAAGGGGTCCCTACCCTTGCGTGAAATTGTCGTGTAAACAAAAAAATCCCTGGTGTCCAGTGGTTTATGCCCCCCTTTGGGGACAGATTGGCCTAATAAAAGTAGTCTGGGCATAAATGGCCTAAAAACAATTTGCCCCCCCCCCCAGGGAAGTGACCCTTGCCTAAGGGGTCGCTCCCCCACGACCAAAAAATAAAAAATAAAACAATAAAAAAAATGATCCCTGGTGTCTAGAGATTTCTGCCCCCTCTGGAGGCAGATCGGCCTAAATACAATAGGCCAATCTGCCCCCAGAGGGGGGCAGAAAAGGCCTTAAATAAATGCCCCCCAGGGAAGAGACCCTTGCCAAAGGGGTCACCCCCCAGGGTAGCAACCCTTACCAAAGAGGTCGCTCCCCTTTATTGTTTATTTAAAAAAACTCCCTGGTGTCCAGTGGGCATTTCCTTTCCTTTGATGCCTCTCCCGCCCCCAGCCCGTGATTGGAAGAGAAATGGTTTTGCATTTTGCATTTGCTTTTGCATTTCTTTTCCAATACGCGCTGGAAGCTGGGGGTGGCTTCTGATGAGGTCAGCGCGCGATCGCGTGCTGAAGTCATCAGGCGTCACTGGGGGAGCAGTGGTGGAAGGGGAAGCGATTCCCCTTCTATCCCTTCCCCATGGGAGGGGGCTGGGAGGCCCTCTGGGGGAGCGCTAGTGCTTCCCGCGAGGGCCCATTCCAGGACGAGACGGTTATGTCTCTGGCACCTGAGCGCCACAGCAGCGGACATAACCACCTCGCCCCAGGCACCAGAGGGGTTAAGGAATATGGTAGAATGTCACCGTTTGATCATCCCAGAATCACTTTTGTTGATTGTCATATCCAAAACTCTGTACTTATGTACATTCAATAAACCAATGCCTGTTTTTCATTTCATATTTTGCCTCCCCCAAACAAACAAAGAGCCCTCTTGCCTGATTTAGGTCTTGGTGGAGAGTAATACTCTGTCACACATGTAACGGATTTCCCGACCACCTTATTACGATCCCATGATATCCTATGGAGATTGTAATGAAGGTGGAAAGGATTTTCTCTGCCAACATCTAAATTAAGCCCCTAATCTCTCTACAATTTATAAATAGTTTATTTATCTCTACAAGTTATAAGTAGTTTATTTTCCTTTAAGATGTCTTGAAATTCCTAGCTGTTGTAGGCTTCAGAAATAGCGCTCCATGGAAATAGCTTACCTAATCATGTTAAGGTATTCCTAATCATGTTAAGATAATACAGTCAAATGCAGCCTTAAATTAATATTGAAAACATCTTCTCTCCAACATTGAAGAAGGTTTTTAGTCTGACTTTTGATGAGAAATAAAAGACAACAATGTATGCAGTAAATACCCACACACCTTTTCAAGATTAGCACACTTGCCCTGTTTGGGATTGAGACACACTGTATTTTAGTGGAGGGTTATGCAGCATGAAGAGGACTTGTATACCTGATCCATTCCTCAGTATACATTTTACATGGTCTCCCCCTCTACACTAATGGTAATTGCACTTAACATACATTCTCTTCTTTCTTTGTTATAACTAACACTTTTTATTCTCGGAACTCTTACCTTACTTACAACCTTAGGCTCCTTATAATCTCCTTAGTCTCCTGAGTGCAGTTTGTTTTTGGCTTTAATTCTCCAAAATATATTCTTTGCACAAAACAGTTTTTTTCAATAGGCAGTAGACTGGCATCAATATGAATATCAATGCACTGGGGTCACAGTTGAGGGGCTTGACCAACATGACGTTGTGGTCGGACGCCTCACTCTGAGGCTCCATAGCCATCCATATGCATCTGGGCCCAACAGCTTATTATCCTGCCTGAATCAGAGCCCCAACCTGCTATTTTGCACTTTTGACTTCCTTGGGTGGACTGGGGACCTTGGCGGTGCAGAATCTATGGCAGCAGCACTTTTACATTACAGAGGAGCTCCTCCCGCCTGCTCATTCTGGGCCACATGAGTAAAATCCCCAGCCTTCGTTGACTGTTGTGGCCGGAGCGGACAGCACCACACTGCAGTATGATCCCCATACTGCAGTGAGGGCTGCCGAGGGATCCGATGGCACCCTGCCTTCATGGATGGAACAGCAGCTGTGGTTACACTATCATGCCTATCTTTGGGCACTCCCCTGCTGACGGGGGAAGCACGAGGACACCAAAGGGTCCATCAGAACCAGTAAGGGGACTCTGCTGGACCCAGGGGAGGCCTGCCAGTTGTGGGGAGCTGATATAGTGAGAACCCTGCCCTCCTTTTACTGCTAATCCTGCCCCTGCTGCCATTTCCCTCATTAAACATTTCTGAGCTGTCTCTTGGAGAGGCTGTAGCTGTTGTGCATTGAGAGAACCCTGAGACCTGTTTTAAAAAACAAACTGGCCTGCTTGACTCCTCCTTTGCATTGGATTTGGAGAGCCGCAAGAACTACCCTTTGCCACACTCCCAATGGGTTAGGGAGTTGCAGGGCCACACTACCCTGCACTATGCACCCTATTCCGGATAGTCTATGAAAGGCTGAGCATTCTGGAGCTGCACACTGCCCTTGGAAGTACCTAATCTTTGTACCTAACAATGGATTGACGCTTGGCCTCCCTACTTGAACGCCCTGTGTACTGTGGCTCTTGTTGCAGTTGTGGTTCAAGTATTGTTGCCCCTATGATCACCAAGCATCCTTTGTGATCGAGGACTCCCTCTGCTCCCCCACTGGGATCCACAAGACACATAGAACACTTACTGGACACTGATTTGCTGACCTCTGGGAGGTCTGTGGCAGGCGGTGGGGTACAGAGTGACCTGGCCCCGCACACCAACTTTGCAAACCTGTGCTGTCGCTGTGGGCGCAGTGGAGTATGATGACTGCGATGACCTAGGTGCTAAAGCTGAGGTATCTAGGGGCTCAGGGATTTTGATAGTCCTGCCACCTGTTTTGCAGTGTGGGATTGACAGCTTGCGAGCTGCACCTCTTTTATGTGTTGATTTGTGGTTAATGATCATGCCTCCTGCTCACTAAGGGGGCCCTTTTGTCCTAAGCACTTGAAACACCTAGTGGCATGGTACGTTCTAAGTCCTCTAACCCCCCCATGCCAGAAGTCAATTATGGCCATGCTGTCTGCTACCCCGACTCCGGCGGATCCAATACGCCATTTGGAATGTACATTGGAAAAGCACACCGGCATGTTTGATTAGATCCTTCAGACCGTGCAGGATTCCAAAACTGCAATGGAGGCTCAACTGGGAGCCATACAGATTAAGACTGGCCTTCTGCACTCTGACTATGCCAAGCTGGCAAAGCATGTGGATGAGACTTAATCAAAACTAACATCAATGGGGCCTAGAGTGGCCACTCTATAGGACCAGTGCATGCGCTCTAGAGGGAGGTCGGGGACCTTACGGCAGTGGCAGAAGCCGCAGAGGGGCACTCCAGGCACAACACTATTCCCTTCTTGGGGTTCCTGGAAGGTCATAGAAGCCTGAACATGGAGCTGTTCTTGGAGGAATGGCTCCTGAACACAGTGCTGGCTGCCAGGGTCCCAAAATTATTTTCTATTGAAAGGCCATATAGGATTCTGGGTCACCCTCCAAGCCCTGGGGCGCTCCCACTCCCAATCATAGTGTGCCTCCTTACCTTTTGGGACAGAGACCTCCTACTACAGATTTTTAAGTCAAAGGGCCCCTAGACATATAACAAAGCCACAATCACAGCTTACCCAGACTACACTGCTGAGGTCCAAAGGAAGTGTAACATCTTTGGAGCAGTTAAAGCACAACTCTGCACCCTAAGTCTCTCATATGCTCTGCTGTTTCTGGCATGCCTGTGGGTGTGGGACTCTGGCTCCACACATTTCTTTTCCAACCCAGAGGACACCTGGAAATGGCTGCATTCTAAAGGTATACATGAACAGCCCAATGCTGTAGGTGATCACGTACAGGAGTGGTCCAGTGGGAGGCCAAAGCACGGTTGCCACCCACACAAACCATGTCCCCACCCCATGGATGAACAGGTGGCTCAAAAGAGGCCTTGGGTGGTCGCTGAGGTTTCCATGCACAGTGCTAACAGGTACCAAGCCCTAGCCATAGATGCTAACTTAGACTCAGAGCTGAGAGTTCCTGGCTCAGTCACCTCTTAAGAGGGCTCTCTGATTACCTCACAGGGCACTCCCCATAGGGAGATGCCAGCCTCCTGATGATTCTTCCAAAGTGGTTACCCTCACGTAGCACAGTGAGTATTGGAACTAACCACATGGTGGGAGGTTTGGTACATTTGTTGTGTACCTTACTGACATGGGGCTTCCTACTCTGATTCTTGAAATTGGGCCCGGGCGGCTCTCCTTGGGACACAATAGTCTGTTTGTTCACTAAGCTCGGCCCACTCCCTGCACATTTTCACAAGGATTTTCTACTGTTGGTGGTACATACCGCACCTAGGTTTTCTTAGTTGGAACATGATGGCAAGGTGCTCGTTGGCGTCCAAGCCTAGGGTCAGAGCATTTTGTTATGTTACAGTTTTAGGTGTTTCTTTCTCTCTGGATGGGAGGGAGGGTTTGAAGGATCCGTGGGTAAAATTCTCAAGGAGAGGGAAGGAATGTCTTGGATTCTTTCGTGTTGAACTACGCACCAGATACTATGGTCACTTCTTTAATGTGTTCACCTGGAACATCAGGGGCATGGCAACGCCTATGAGACGACATAGACTTTATGCGTATCTTAGACACAGACATATTCACATAGCCTGTCTTCAAGAAACACACCTTACAAAAGGGGAACTTGAAAAGGTTGATAGACACTGGAGTGGACACATTTTTGGCACTGGATATTCAGCTTTCATCTATGGGGTACTGATCTAAGTAGCCCCTGGGGTGCCCTTTGTGAAACAGAGGGTATTAAATGACTGGGAGGACAGATATGTTCTAGTGGAAGGCTCCTTGGATGGCTGTCCCCTCTCCCTGCTCTCTATATACACCCAATACACACCAAGGCGAGTTCTACACACTTGGTCCCAATCCCTCCTCCTGAATTCCTAGGCCCATGGTTTATGGTGCAGGGATTTTAACTGAATACATGACACCGTATTGGGCCACTCGTGCCTCCATTCCTGGGCACTAAGGGGGTGCAGGCGACTAAACACTTCCAGCACTGGACTAGGATGCTTCATTGACATGACATTTGGTGCTTAGGCCATCCCAAAGACACTTAGGTGGTCATTACAACCCTGGTGGTCGGTGTTAAAGCGGCGGTAAGACCGCCAACTGGCCGGCGGATTTTTTTGTTGTAATTACGACCGTGGCGGAAACCGCTATCCAAGACATCCACTTTAACACTCCAACCGCTACGGCGGTACAAACAAACAGCGCGGCGGTCACCGCCAACAAACAGGCGGAGGACAATGTACCGCCCACACTATTATGACAGGCCAATCCGCCACCTTTTCTGGGGCGGATTCACCGCGGATAAAAACACGGCGGAAACAGGAATCCCGAAGGGAAAACGCTCACCTCTACACACCCCACGAGGAACGAGGACACCATGGACCCGGAACTCCATATTCTCCCTGCAATAGTCTTCCTGCTCCTCTACCAGGAGCACGAACGCCGGCGGCGAAGACCACGGTGAGTACTGCACCTACGACACAGGGGAGGGGGTGGCAAAAAACAGGGACACACACGCAACACCCCCACCCTCACCCACTACAACACACACACTAATGCATATCAATACATCACAGTTACACCCCCCAAGCCCCCGGAGAAGAATGCAAAGACAAAAGAAAATTAGTGTAACCATTGTAATATATTAAAAGCAAGTAGGCAGAAATATATAAATACACCATGTACATAATATATACCAAGCATAGTAGTCCAGGTAGTGCTCTAAGAAAGTCAGTGGAACACTGGGACCACACGGTATGGGCGAGGCCCACACAAGATCCCCGACCATGACGGAGAGAACACTGCAGGGGCATCAGAGGGTAACTAAACAGGCACCTCAGGGGGAGGGAAAGGGGGGGCACGACGCCAAATCCACGAGGGGGCCACATGCCCACTGTTCCATCCTGGGGAGTGCAAAGCCACAGTCTCTCAAGTCTCTACAGTGGGTGGGTTGCCCACTGTTCCATCCTGGGGGTGCAAAGCCACAGTGTCTCAAGTCTCTACAGTGGGTGGTTTGCTCACTGTTCCATCCTGGGGAGTGCAAAGCCACAGTCTCTCAAGTCTCTACAGTGGGTGGGTTGCCCACTGCCATATCCTGGGGAGTGCAAAGCCACAGTCTCACAAGTGTATAACAGTCTCCACTGGTTCTGGATGGGGCATGGTGCCCAGAGTGCTTCATCCCGCTAAGGACAGAGGTAGTGGATGACAGTCTCCACTGGTTTTGGAGGGGGCATGGTGCCCAGAGTGCTTCATCCTGCTAAGTACAGAGGTAGTGGATGACAGTCTCCACTGGTTCTGGAGGGGGCATGGTGCCCAGAGTGCTTCATCCTGCCAAGTATTGGGGTAGTGGATGCTTTTCTCCACTGGTTCTGGAGGGGCCATGGTGCCCAGAGTGCTTCATCCTGCTAAGGACAGAGGTAGTGGATGACAGTCTCCACTGGTTCTGGAGGGGGCATGGTTCCTACAGTGCATCATTCACCCGTGACGGACTCAGTTGCGTCAGTGCTCTTGCCGCTCATGGGCCAGCAGTGCTTGAGATGGCGGTACCCTGTTCAGGGATGCTTGAGATGGCAGTGCCCTGTGCAGTGGTGCTTGAGACGGCGGTGCCCTGTTCAGCGGTGCTTGAGTTGGCGCTGCCCTGTTCAGGGGTGCTTGAGACGGCGGTGCCCTGTTCAGCGGTGCTTGAGAGGGCGGTGCTTTGTTCAGCGGTGCTTGAGACGGCGGTGCCCTGTTCAGCGGTGCTTGAGACGGCGGTGCCCTGTTCAGCGGTGCTTGAGACGGCGGTGCCCTGTGCAGCGGTGCTTGAGATGGCGGTGCCCTGTTCAGCGGTGCTTGAGACAGCGGTGCCCTGTGCAGCGGTGCTTGAGATGGCAGTCTCCATTTGCTGGCGGTCCTACATGGCCCAGCGGAGCTTGTGCTGGCGGTCCTTCATGGCCCAACGGGGCTAGTGCTGGTGGTGGCCTCCTGGGCAGGTGGGCTGGTGCTGGCGGTGGCCTCCTGGGCAGCTGGGCTGGTGCTGGCAGTGGCCTCCTGGGCAGCTGGGCTGGTGGTGGCGGTGGCCTCCTGGGCAGCTGGGCTGGTGCTGGCGGGCCCCTCCTGGGAAGGTGGGCTAGTGCTGGTGGGCCCCTCCTGGGTAGGTGTGCTAGTGCTGGTGGTCCTGTCCTGGGCAGCTGGGCTGGTGCTGGCGGGCCCCTCCTGGGCAGGTGGGCTAGTGCTGGCGGTCCTGTCCTGGGCAGCTGGGCTTGTGCTGTAGGTGGGCTCCTGGGCATCAGGGATGATGGCGTTCTTCTCCGCCGTGCTGCTCTTCCCAGACTTGCCGGGTTTCTTGTGGCCCTTCCCCACCTTGGAAGGTGTCCCAGCTGACTCCACACTCCCACCGGGACCCCTGGGAGCGGCTTTGGTAGCTGGAGTCTTCCCCCTCTCTCGCCGGGCACTGGCCAACTTCTGATGCTTCACAGGTGGGGGACTGTCTGTGCTGTGGCTCCGTGCCACACTGGCTGCCCTGGTGGCCGGTGCACTCCAGATTACGGTGACTACAGGCACCACTGGTCCCAGAGATGTTGTGGCTGAGGTGCTAGTTCGGGACCTAGGAGACAGATGGGGTGGGGGAGGTGTGGGAAAGAGGTCAGGGGTGGACAGGAAAAGTTTTTGGGACACACTGGGACGGGTTGCTGGAGGGGGTTTGGGAGTGGAGGAAGAGGTGGTGGTTGTAGGAGTTGTACGTTTGGTGACTTTGGGTGAAGGTGCATGCGCTGGAGGCTGTTGTGAGGTGGACGGCTGTTGGGTGGGTGTGTGCCTGCATTTGTGTATCTTGGGAGGGGGCGTCACAGACACACTGGGAGAGGACACAGGGGACGTGTGAATGGTAGTGGGGGTGGTCACTGCATATGAGCGAGGTGTGGTGGTGGGTGTGCTGGAGAGGGACGTAGTGGCTGTAGAGGTAGTGCATGCAGGTGTGAGTGTAGACGAGACTGGGAGGGAGGAGGGAGACGAGGAGCAGGGGGACACAGTGGAGGCAGTGTATGTTGGTGTGTCTGCATGTGTGTGATGCTTGCGTGAGTGCCTGTGGGATGTGTGGTGCTTATGTTTGCCAGAGCTTCCCTTGTGTGTTGACGTGTGTGCATGCTGGTCTGTAGGTGTGCTTGGGATAGGCTGAGGTACAGGGGATTGGGTCTGGGTGGAGGAAGTTGGAGGGGGGAGGCTAGAGACGGGGACAATGGCTGCCATCAGTGCTGAGGCCAGAGTCCGAAAAGCTCAGTGAAGGGCCGCCTGACCAGAATGAATGCCCTCCAGGAATACATTTGTTTGTTGCAACTGCCTCTCTACACCCTGGATGGCATTCAAAATGGTAGACTGCCCAACAGTGAGGGACCTGAGGAGGTCAATGGCCTCCTGACTGAGGGCAGCAGAGGTGACTGGGGCAGGGCCTGAGGTGCCTGGGGCAAAGGTGATGCCCACCCTCCTGGGTGAGCGAGCACGGGGCAAAGGCTGAGGGGCTGCTGGGAGGGCAGTGCTGGTACGGGGGTGGCGGCCGTACCTGTAGATGCAGGGGGCACAGATGTTACCGCCACCACATGGGAGCTCCCATCAGAGGACGAGTCCGTGTTGCTGGTGTCAGCTCCTGTCCCCGCCGTGGAGCTCCCCTCGCCCTCCGTCCCACTGGTAACTCTGAGTCCGTAGTCTCGCCCTCCAGGGCCATGTGGGATGCAGCTCCCTCGTGCTCTGGTGCCACTGCTCCTCCGCCTGATGATGCTAATGCACACAAGAACAGGGAGACCACAAAAAGGGGGGGACGACAGAAGAAAGACATGTTGAGTGCTTGCATTACCGCTACCGTTGGCGGGCACGACAGACACAGAAGCCCCCAGCACTACGCCTCGCTCTTGGGGTCCACTGTTTAATTGCTGGGAAATGGCCTACAAGGCTATGGACGACATCTGCACACATAGATGACACAGGAGCATGACTAGGTGTACTTGCCACTCTACAGAGGTGGGGTGGGGTGCCACATGGCCTGCCTTACAGAGGGGCCTTGCCTACGGAACTCGCCCTGGCCTAGGTAAACCCACAGCCCACCTCCCCCACCCAGACACCTCCACTGCGCGCAAAGTCAGCAGAATGAGAGTATACTCACCCCCTTGTGGCTGCTGTGATGCCCTCAAGCGCCCATCCAACTCCGGGTAGGCCACCGCCAGGATCCTGAACATCAGGGGGGTCATGGTGCGACGGGCACCCCTTCCACGTTGGGAGGCCATCCCCAGCTGAGCCTCCGCCGTCTTCTTGCTCCAGCGGCGAATGTCAACCCATCTTTTTCAGCAGTGGGTGCTCTGTCTGTGGTAGACCCCCAGGGTCCGGACGTCCTTGGCGATGGCACGCCAAATATCTTTTTTCTGGTGGGCGCTGACCTACATGAAATGTACAGGGGAAAAAGAGAAATTATTACCAACTGCACCGTCAAACTGATTGGCCCCCATCCCTACCCTTGCCATGTGGCACATGCATTCACCGTCTTTCATGCACACAGCACTCTCCCCCCTTCCTTCTTACACCCAGCCCTCTCCACACAGGCATAGCCCATACAACATGCTCCCTGTGTACTTACCTGTGTGTCTGGAGGACCGTAGAGTAGCGTGTACTGGGGGATGACCCCATCCACGAGCTTCTCCAACTCCTCCGATGTGAAGGCAGGGGGCCTTTCCCCAGACACTCGAGCCATTGTCTCTTCCAGACCGAGGTCACAGCAGCACTTGCAGTGTAGGTCCTCTCCTGTTGAAGATCAGGTATCGAGTGATTGAACAGATAGAAAATGGCGGTCATGTCCGCGGCGGTGCGTACCGTCACCGCCGGCGTACATCGTCATTGGCTCCTGGGACCCATAGGGTCCAATGTTAATCGATGCAGCATTGCGCCGCGGTCTTCGACCGCCTACCGCGACGGTGTACAACGCCAGCGCAGTTACCTCACATCCCATTGTCCCACTTTACAGGTCAGGCAGCCGCCATTTCAGGGGCCAACATGGCTTCATTTTCAACTGCGTCACACATACCTAGGCCTAGACTCTACACACATACAGGCCATCTTTTGTGTATGAATGGTGTTCTGTGTAAACTGTGGGTACGTACCTCTGAGTTGTTTGACTCTGTGCTCGCTGTTGTCCTTCATAGGCACCGTCCGCTGGGACATGTGGGGAGATGGCGGCATCCTCCGGTGTACCGACCGTTGCTGGACCTGTCGATAATGGAGGAGCGACATGTGATTATCACATACAGGCTTGACCGTGCCACAATCCAGGAACTGTGTAACCAGTTGGAGCCAGACCTGATGTCATCAATCCGCCATCCCACAGGAATCCCCCCTCAAGTGAAGTGTCAGTGCTCCCTTTCCTTGCAAGTGGGTCTTTTCAAACAACAGTGGCCATTGCATCAGGGATGTCCCAGCCTATGTTTTCCAACGTATTGTCCAGAGTGTTGTCTGCCCTTCTGAAAACATGCGGAGCTACATAGTTTTTCCTCAGGTGGAGGATTTGCCTACAGTGAAAGGTGATTTCTATGCCCTGGGACACATCCCCAACATCATAGGTGCCATTGATGGGACCCATGTGGCTTTGGTCCCCCCCCACAGGAGTGAACAGGTGTACAGAAACCGGAAGAGTTATCATTCGATGAATGTACAGAAGATGGTATGTTTGGCAGATCAGTACATCTCCCATGTGAATGCCATGTTCCCTGGCTCAGTGCATGACGCCTACATCCTGCGGTATAGCATCATCCCTTATGTGATGGGTCAACTCCAGAGGCACCATGTGTGGCTATTAGGTGAGCACCTGGATGCAAGCCAGTGGGAATGGTTGTCTGGGGATATCCCTCCAGGTTAGTGCGTGTCTAACAGTTGTCCCTCACCATTTGCAGGTGACTCTGGTTACCCCAACCTGTCATGGCTACTGACCCCAGTGAGGAATCCCAGGACAAGGGCAGAGGAACGCTACAATGAGGCCCATGGGTGAACTAGGAGGGTGATCGAGCGGACCTTCGGCCTCCTGAAGGCCAGGTTCAGGTGCCTCCATATGACAGGTGGATCCCTATTCTACTCACCAAAGAAGGTGTGCCAGATCATCGTGGCCTGCTGTATGCTTCACAACTTGGCTTTGCAACAACAGGTGCCTTTTCTGCAGGAGAATGGTCCAGATGGCGGTGTTTTGGCAGCTGTGGAGCCTGTGGACAGTGAAGATGAGGAAGCAGAGGAAGAAGACATGAACAACAGGGACTCAGTGATCCAGCAATATTTCCAGTGAGACACAGGTAAGAGTACAGACCTGCCTACTACATGTACTTTAAAACTACTACCTCTCTACTGTCTGTCATTTTCACCCAGTGTATGGTCACTGAGTTGTCACTTTCCCTTACGATTTCACAGATGTGGGTCCCACTGTGTGACATCTGCTTAGATTCCTCATGGACTAGAGCTGTGTGACATAGGTATGTTGACATTACAATTGAAAGAGCATTTGGTCACTGTAATTGCTAATACACTATTTCGAAATCACAGACAGACTCCAGATTGTTTTGTGCTTTAATTGTGTTTATTTAAGTGCTCAATATTGGAGGGGGTAGTGAAATGGTGAGGTGTGATGGCGGAGGAATGTCCATGGTAGAGTCCAGTCTATTAGTCTCACAGGTGCATTGCCCATATGGGCATAGGAAGTGGAGCTGGGGCAGTTTAAGTATGGACAGGGTGACAAAGTGGGACAGTAGGATGACAATCAGGGTGGTCTCATTTCTTGGCGGAGGTCTTGGCATCGTGCTCTGTCTTTGTCCTGGATCTCAGGGACCGTTTGCGGGGTGGTTCTCCCTCTGCAGGGGGTGGGGTGCTGGTGTGGTGGTCCTGTGGCGGGGCGTCCTGTCCACTAGCGCCGGCGGAGGTGGTGGGCAGTTCATCGTCCATGCTAGTGTCAGGGGCCCCTTGTAGTGCCACAGTGCCCCTCCTGGTATTGACAAGTTCCTTCAGCACCCCTACGATGGTGCCCAGGGTGGAGCTGATGGTTCTGAGTTCCTCCCTGAAGCCCATATACTGTTCCTCCTGCAGGCACTGGGTCTCCTGAAACTTGGCCAGTACCGTTGCCATCGTCTCCTGGGAGTGGTGGTAGGCTCCCATGATGGAGGAGAGGGCCTCGTGGAGAGTGGGTTCCCTTGGCCTGTCCACCCCCTGTCGCACAGCAGCCCTCCCAGTTCCCCTGTGTTTCTGGGCCTCCGTCCCCTGGACTGTGTGCCCACTGCCACTGCCACTGCCCCCAGGTCCCTGTTGCTGTTGGGGTGGTGGGTTAGCCTGAGTTCCCTGTAGTGGTGGACACACAGCTGATTGACGTGTCCTGGGGACGGAGGTATGGGCCCGCTGGGTGGGTGCTGTGCTGGTGTTGGAGGAGGGAAGGTCTGCGGTGGCCTGTGACTGGGTGAGGGGAACCGACTGTCCCGAGGTCCCCAATGGGCCGGGTTGGTCATCTAGATCCAGTTGGACAGAGCTGGTGTCATCACTGTGGGCCTCTTCTGTTGGTGGTGTGGACATGTGTGGACCCTCCTGTCCGGTGACGTTGGGTAGGGGTCCTGCTGGGGTATAAAAGGATGGTTATTACATCTGTGTGTGTCATGGTGTGCAATGGGTGGGTGACCGTATACCCCAGTGCTTGCATTCCTGTGTGGGACCTTGTGTGATGATGGTTTAGGGGGTTGTATGGGTATGTGCAGTGGGCATGCTTTAGTGATGGGTGTCCATGCTTTGTTGTTGCATGCAGGGCTTGGTGTTGGGATGGGTGGTTTGTGATGTTGGGACATATGTGAGGAGTTAGGGTGCTGGGGGTGAGGGTGGGGGTATGTGCTGGCATGCAGGCAGGGTGGGGGATGTAATAATTAAGATTTGTCTTACCAGAGTCCAGTCCTCCACCTACTCCTGTGAGGCCCTCAGGATGCAAAATCGCCAAGACCCGCTCCTCCCATGTTGTTAGTTGTGGGTGAGGAGGTGGGGTCCGCCGCCAGTCCACTGAACCGCTTGGTGGTGTCTTGAGACCACGGAATGCACCTTCCCCCGTAGGTCGTTCCACCTCTTCCTGATGTCCTCCCGATTTCTTGGGTGCTGTCCCACTGCGTTGACCCTGTCCACTATTCTTTGCCATAGCTCCATCTTCCATGCTATTGAGGTGTGCTGCACCTGTGATCCGAATAGCTGTGGCTCTACCCGGACGATTTCCTCCACCATGACCCTTAGCTCCTCCTCCGAAAACCTTGGGTGTCTTTGCCGTGCCATGGGGTGGTGTAGGTGATGTGTGGGGTGGAGTGTGTGGTGATAAGTGTGCTGATATGTAGTGGTGTGTTGTGTGAGGTGCGTGGAAGTTCTGTGGGTGGTGGTGTTGTGTGCCTGTGGAAGCTGTTGTTCTTGCTGGTGCTGTCTCTCTCTGGCCTTCTTTCTGAATTTTTTGTCGTAGGGGTTTGTGGGTGATGTGGGTGTGTGTTTTATATTGTAATGGGTGTGTGGCAGTGGTGTGTGTATGTGTATCAGGTGTGTGTATTTTGAATTTTCCAATGTGGCTGTGTTTTGTAGGAGTGTGTGTATTTTGAGCGTGGCAGTGTGTACCGCCAATGGAATACCGCGGTTGAAAGACCGCCGCGTGGATTTGTGTGTCATGATAGTGTGGGCATTTTTCTGTTGGCGTGACGGTAGAGGTTTTGGTTTCGCCAGTTTATCACTGTCCTTTGGTGTGCGGACTTGTGTGGGAGTCTGGATTTTGGCAGATTCCGAAATGTGGGTCATGATAGCTGTGGTGGAATTCTGCAGCCGCGGCGGTGTGTTGGCGGTCTTCTGCATGGCGGTAAGCGGCTTTTACCGCCAATGTTGTAATGAGGGCCTTAATACTCCTACTATGCCCCTAGTCATCAGGTTCACACAAGACTTGATTATATTTTTTGTACCTCATATTTTGGGCATCTGGTGCAGAACTCCGAATATCTAGGGAGAACGGTTTCAGATCATAACCCACTCAAGGTCATTTTTTTCTGGGGGCTGGTCCGGTTCACCAGTCCAGTGTGGAGATTGCGTACGGAGGCACTAAATGACACACCTTACAGGGAGACCACATGGACACATCTTGTGCATGACTTTGCTGAATGTGCTGACTATATTGATTCCAAGGGCTTGGAGTTAGACGCCATGAAGGTGGTTATGAGGGGACATTGTATGAGCACGACCTGGCACTCTAAAGCTACACTCCTTCACTCAGTCACAGATTTTGAGTCGCAAATAGGTGCTGCAGAAATTGAGGCGGTGATGGCAGTGGATGCCTGGCCACAACTGGTGGAGCTCTACAATCGATATTGCGACAAGGCCAAGCGACTAACTGATCTTGATTATAAGTCCACCCTGGTGCACCAGCATGAATTGTGATAAACCAGGGTGTGCATTGGTATGGTTACTACACTTAGACATTCCCAGGACAATCATAGGAGCTGTCAGTGACTCTATGGGTCGGATGGTCACTACCCAGGAAGGCTTTAATTATGTGTTTGCCCAATATTATGAATATCTATATTCTCTCTCGCCTGCACCTTCCCCGCTAGATATCAGGGCCTTCCTGACTGAGAGTGATCTCCCCCACCTATACCTTCTAAAACTGTCAGAATTAGAACACCCCTTACAACTGGAGGAACTTCAATTAGCTATACACCAGATAGCACGGGGCTAGACCCCTGGCACAGATGGTTTTCCCGTCAAGTTTTATGTAGTGTATCGGGCCACCCTAGCTCCTAGACTGTGTGTAGTCAACTGTGAAGCCCATCAGCAAGGAGTTCTCCCTGCCTCCCTCCGTGAAGCTGGTACAGCAGTACTACCTAAACAGGGCAAAGACCCACTATTGGTGGGTTCCTATCGCCTACTCTCCATGCTCAATATAGATTACAGGATTCTGAGCAAGGTCCTGGCCAACAGACGGTTGACTCTCTAGTCTTCCTGACCAATGTTATCTATCCCCCACTGTGCAACCTCCTATAATATATGGTGCCTATGTCATATGCTGGGAACCATTGAGGGTGCAGCCAATCTCCCAGTTGTGATCTCCCTAGATATTGAAAAAGCCTTTGACATGCTAGGTTGGAATTTCCTGACCCACGTGTTGGATCAAATTATTATTCACTGAACCATGGGCTACAGTACGCATGTGACGACACATATCATGCTCCTTCATTATAGACAGGGAAATTCACCAAGGCTGTTCACTCTCATCTGTAATCTTTGCACTAGCCATGGAACCACTGGCTATTGTGCTGCGGATCAGGGTTCCCTCCTACGGCATACGGGTTGGTACCAACTGGCACATTGTCTGTCTTTATGCTGACCACATGCTGATTTACCTCCGGGACCATGCCCACTCACTATCCGGCCTATAAAACTTCTTGAACCACTTTGCGTACCTGGCAGGTCATAAGTTGAACTGTGACAAATCTTGTGCTTTTCCACTGCACTGGGTGGATCAGGGAGACTAAAACATGCTCTGACTTGACTGTCTCCTTTGGAAAGATGAGACCTTTTGCTACCTAGGGATAAATGTATATCACAGTGAGGGAGATCTCTTGGACAGTAACCGTGGGAGAGCTCCTATTTCCATACAGCAGTTACTGGCCTTCTGGACCAGATTGCCTCCATTGCTGTGGGGCATGCGGCTATCACCAAAATGCTTGTCCTTCCGCGACTATGGTAAGGAGCAAAGAGGTCTGGTAACTGACCTAATCTGGGGTTCTGTCGGAAAGCGAGTCTCGATCCTGACATGGCAATGCTCTATATTAAATGGAGGCCTAGGGGTGCCTGATCTAGAACTATACTTTTCAGCCGCCCAATTACAGTGGTCCATGAGATGGTTGTTGGGAGCTAAAATCCCACAGCGTTTCAATTTTGGAGGAATGTTGCTCCCTTGGATTGATTTATGCCACACTTCCCAGGAAGTGGCCACTCAAGAGGGTGGTGGCCTGCACATGATTGGACAGAAGCACCCTGCTGCTTGCCACCCCAGAAGCAAAGATAAATATGGCAGGGCTGCCCCACACTTTAGATCCCTACTGGAAAAAGACAAGAAGAAGAAGAACTGCCCTCCTGGATCCCTGGCCTGCACCTGGACACTGCACTCAGAAGGGCTGCACCAGCTACACACGTTGGGCTTCACTAAGAAAAGGACTTTGTCTGGCTTCTACTACTTCAAGCTAGAGGTAGAAAAGATCTGACCAGAGTCCCCTGCATCAAACCCTGCTGAAATTGACCAGCTGACCAGTGGTCATTTTTGAACCAGGTGCATTCTGAGAGTTGGACTCCTAACCCCCAAGGAGCCTATGGAACCTTGGGGTGAGTTGTGGACACCTAAAGAACATCAAAGGTACTTCTGGAAGAAGATCAAGAGGTTTGGAGAAGTTTGGAGTAACTTTGGAAAAAAGCTCTTTAAGTAGACCAACCGGATGTTGTGAGTCAAGCCGGCCAACGTCAACCCGGCCTGACTTGCAGGCTTGTCCTGCTGAAAAGCTCTGGAGCACCAGACTTCCAGGATTTCACTGGGGACTTGTGGAAAGGCAATCCTACAATGTCTCATCAAAATCGGCATGCTGAGGAGGGTTGTCTGACGTTGGGGAAGAAAAGCTCCAAAAACGTTTCTAAGTCCAAAGGTAACTGTTTGACCAAGGCTTCCCATGAAGTGTATCCGAGGACGGTTCATCGAGGTCAGCTTTAACTTTTGATTTGGTCCTGGATGAAGATTTCCATCCCGAAAAGGTTTCCAATTCCGAATGTAGGAACCTAGACCGAGGAATTCTGCAACATGTATCTGAAGAGGGCTTAAGAAAGGTTGGCCTCAACTTGTGACTTCGTACCGGGTCGGTGAGAAATCTTCAAACATTTGTCTAAGTGTTAAGGTAAAACTTTGACCAAGGAGTCCCACTCAGTGTGTAGCCGAGCAGGACACCATAGCGGTTGGCTTCAACTTTTGACTTTGCCCTGGTCGAGTGCAACTAGATGTCCAGATTGCCACTTTTGATTTCTAAGCACTAGGAAACATTTAGGCCCCCTTTACAACCCTGGCAGTCGGTGATAAAGTGGCGGTAATACCACCAACAAGCCGGCTGTAAAAGAAAAAATGGAATTATGACCACGGCGGAAACCGCCCACACAGACAGCCACTTTAACACATCGACTGCCACGGCGGTAGCAACAAGCACCGCGGCAGTAACCGCCAACAGCCAGGTGGAAGACAAGGTTCTGCCCACTGTATTATGAGACACCAATCCGCCACCTTTTCCTGTGCGGTACCACCGACAACAAAAGCACGGTGGAAACAGAACACAGAGGTCAAAGGACTCACCTCTAGACACTCAGGGAAGAACCACGACACCATGGTGCCCGAACTGCAGATCTTCCCCATGCTGGTCTTCCTCCTCCTACACCAGGAATACCAACACCGGCAACGACGACCACAGTGAGTACTGCTGCCTAGCACACAGGGGAGGGAGGAGGAAAAAGAGAGTGACACACACACACAACATGCAACACCCATACCCCCAACAACATACACACAAACAGATGCAGTACCATTACATATTCACCTCATACCCCTCAGGAATATTGCAAGGACAAAAGGAAGTGATTAAAATGAGTGTAATAAGATAATAATCCAGGAAAACGTACTCAAAATTCAAAACAGTATTTACAGATATACAAATGGAGGGACACTGCCCAGTCCATAATGTCAGTGGGCCACAGGGCCACATCACATAGGCCAAGGCCCCATCTTACTCCTGCATCAACATGGAGAGAACACCGCTGGGGCATCAGGTTGAAAGTACACAGGCACCTCAGGGGGACAGAGAATCAGCTGGAAGATGTTACAGCGTCACTTGTCCTGGAGGGGGCTACATGCCCACTTCTTGGTCCTGGGGAGTGCAAAGCCACAGCCTCTCAAGTGGGTGGTTTAACCACTGCTTGGTCCTGGGGAGTGCAAAGCCACAGTCTCTCAAGTGGGTAGTTTGCCCACTGCTTGGTCCTGGGGAGTGCAAGGCCACAGTCTCTCTAGTGGGTGATTTGCCTACTGCTTGGTCCTGGGGAGTGCAAAGCCACAGTCTCTCTAGTGGATGCCTTCTCCACTGGTTCTGGAGGGGACCTTGTGCCCAGTGTGCTTCCTCCTGGCAAGAATAAAGTGACTTGAGGCCTTCTTCCACTGGTTCTGGAGGGGGCCTTGTGCCCAATGTGCTTTATCCAGACAAGGAGGGGGTGAGTGGATGCCTTCTTCCACTGGTTCTGGAGGGGGCCTTGTACCCAGTGTGCTTCATCCTGGCAAGGATGCAGTGAGTGGATGCCTCTTCCACTGGTTCTGGAGGGGGCCTTGTGCCCAGTGTGCTTCATCCTGGCAAGGAGGGGGTGAGTGGATGCCTTCTTCCACTGGTTCTGGAGGGGGGCCTTGTGCCCAGTGTGCTTCATCCTGGCAAGGATGCGGTGAGTGGATGCCTTCTTCCACTGGTTCTGGAAGGGGCCCTGTGATGCAGATCTTTGGGACTGCAAGGTCACAGTCACTCGCCTGGGTGTCATACTCACATGATTTGCAGTGGGCAGGATGCATAACACTCCATGGAGGCAGGACTACAGTCCATCTGCCGGCAGCGACGGTTGCACAGTGGTGGCAGTGCCGGTGCTGGTGTCGGTGCTGCCAGTGGTGGGGGGAGGCTCTAGCCCTTCCCCTGCAGCCTCGGACGGCTGCCCACTGTGGTTGCTGCTGCTGGCAGTAGTGCTGGTGGCGGTGCTGATGGCGGTGCAGGTGTTGGTGCTGCCAGTGGTTGGGGGAGGCTCCAGCCCTTCCCCTGCAGTCTTGGACGGCTGCCCACTGGGGCTGCTGCTGCTGGCAGTGGTGCTGGTGGTGGTGCAAGTGGCGGCGCTGATGGCGTGCTGGCAGTGGTGCTGCTGTTGGTACTGCCAGTGGTGGGGGGAGGCTCCAGCCCTTCCCCTGAAGTCTCGGACGGCTGCCCACTGGGGCTGCTGCCAATGGTGCTGGTGGTGGTGCTGGTGGCAGTGCAAGTGGGGGTGCTGATGGCGGTGCAGGTGGCGGTGCTGGCAGTGGTGCTGGTGTCGGTGCTGCCAGTGGTGGGGGAAGGCACCAGCCCTTCCCCTGAATCCTCGATGGCTGAACCGCCATGGTTGGTTTTGGGTACTGAGATTCTGTCACAGCAAAAGGCCTCCTGTCCCTCCTGCCTGCAGGGGCAGGCCCTTTGCCCTTGACGTGTGGTGGTGCCATCTTGCCCTTGCCGTGTGGTGGTGCCTCCTTGCCCTTTCCCTTGCCGTGTGGTGGTGCCTCCTTGCCCTTGCCGTGTGGTGGTGCCTCATTGCCATCTGGTGGTGCCACCTTGCCTTTCCCCTTGTAAGCTGGTGGTGCCTCTTTGCCCTTGGCAGCTGGTGGTACATCCTTGCCCTTCCCCTTGCTAGCTGGTGCAGGCACACTGCCAGTGCTGATGGGTGTCTCCTTGGAGCCTCTGACACCTGCAGTAGCTGTCGAAACTACAGTGGCCGTGGACTGGGTGGCTGAGGTGCTGGCCTGGGTTCTACCCACCCTGGCCTGACGTGAAGGATAGGGGGGAGGGGTAGGGAAGAGGTAAACGGCAGAGAGGAAAAGCTTCTTAGGGACACTGGTTGGGAAGAGGGCAAAGGTTTGGGAGTGGAGGAAGAGGGAATGGTTGTAGGAGGTGTCTGTCTGCTGTGTTTGGGTGCAGGTGCATGGGCTGGATGCTGTTGTGAGGTGGTTGGCTTTTGGGTGTCTGAGTACTTGCGTTTGTGTACTTTGAGAGAAGGGGGCACAGACACAGTGGGAAAGGACGCAGGTGACGTGTGCATGGATGTGGTGATTGCCAGTGAAGGGCGTGTAGTGATAGGTGTGATGGTGATGGAGGTAGTGGGTGTGGATGTAGTGCATGCAGGTGTGAGTGGAGACGCTACTGAGAGGGAGGTGGACGAGGAGGAGGAGGAGGGGGACACAGTGAAGACAGTGGATGTTGTTATGTCAGCATCTGGATGGTGTTTGTGTGAGTGCCTGTTGGATGATGTGTGGTGCTTGTGTTTGCCAGAGCCACCCCTGTGTGTTGTCTTGGGTGCATGCTGGTCTGAATGTGTGCTTGGGATAGATTGGGGATCAGGGGCATGGGACTGGGCAGAGGAAGTTGGAGGGGGTAGGCTAGAGACAGGAACAATGGCTGCCATCAGGGAAGAGGCCAGAGCCTGGAATGATCTCTGTTGGGCTGCCACGCCAGAGTGAATGCCCTCCAGGAATGCATTCGTATGTTGCAAATGCCCTGCCAGGCCCTGGATGGCATTCACTATGGTTGATTGCCCAACAGAGATGGACAGCAGGAGGTCAATAGCCTCCTCACTCAGGGCAGCAGTGCTAACTGGGGCAGGGCCTGAGGTGCCTGGGGCGAAGGAGATGCCCACCCTCCTAGGTGAGCAGGCATGGGAAACTCTCTGAGGGGCTGCTCGGAGGGCGGTGCTGGTACGGGGGTGTCGGCTATACCTGTAGTTAGGGTGGGCACAAAGCTGTGCGCCACCACTAGGGAGCTTCCATCAGAGGAGGTATCACTTTCAGAACTGTCCCTTCCTATCTCCGCCGTGGTGCTCCCCTCACCCTCCGTCCCACTGGTACCCTCACCGTCGGTGGATTCATCCTCATGGGCCCTGTGGGATGCAGCTCCCTCCGTTGCCGGTGTCTCTGCTACTCCGCCAGATGATGCTGATGCACAGAAAGACAGGATGACAAAACAAAAAGGGGGGGGAAGAGACAGAGGATACACTTGGTCAATGTCATCAACAACACCACCGTTGGAGTACACAACACACAGGGGACAGCCCTAGCACTAGGCAATGCACTAACAGACACAATGCTAGTCACCAGGCCATGGACAGTAATACCTAACGCCAGGTGCAGCATACCTGAGACCCACAGAGCCCTGCCCAGTAGTGGATGCCCACTAGCTTGTTTGGAGGTGGAGTTCATCAGCCCCTGCCCAACATGGAACCTACCCTGCAATGGTCGGCCTGGCCTAGGGGCACCAACAGACGCACATCTTCCACCCAAAAACCATCCCACCACGCGCAAGTAGTATATTGGGAACTGTACTCATCCCCTTGTGGCTGCTGTGATGCCCTCAAGCGCCCGTCCAGCTGCAGATAGGCCACCCCCAGTATGCGGAACATCGGGGGGTCAGGGTTTGACGGGCACCCCTTCCTCATTGGTAGACCATCCCCAGCTGGGCCTCCGCCGAATTCCATGCCCAGCATCTCAGGTCCTCCCACCATTTGCGTCAGTGGGTGCTCCGCCTGCCATAGACCCCCACGGTCCACAAATCCTTGGCGATTGCACGCCATATACCCTTTTTCTGATGGGCGCTGACCTGCACACAAATAAACATAGGAAAAGATATAAGTCATACCGTCTGGCCTGCTACACTCATGGCCCACCATAGCCCTCCCATCCCCTTACACACAGACATTGCCCAGCATACATGCAGCACGCTGCCCAGGTCCCCTCAACCACCCCCCTTACAGGAGGCCCTCACACACAGCACTCCATGCATTCATGCCCCATGCATCGTGCTCGCAGTGTACTCACCTGTTGGTCTGGAGGCCCATACAGCATTCGGTACTGGGGTAGGACCCCATCCACCAGTCTCTCCAACTCTGCAGCGTTGAAGGCAGGGGCCCTTTCCCCAGTGACACGAGCCATGGTCGGTTCCAGACACAGGTCACAGCAGCACTTGCAGTGTAGGTCCTCTCCTGTTGAAGGTCAGGTAGCAAGTGAGTGAACAGATAGAAAATGGCAGTCATGTTCGCAGCAGTGCGTACCGTCACTGCTGGCGTATATCACCATTGGCTACTGTAACCCATAGGGCCCAATGTTAACCAATGAGGAGTTGCACGGTGGTACTCGACCGCCTCCCGCAACGGCACACAATGTCAGCGGCATTACCTCATTTCCACCTGTCCATCCACACAGGACAGGCGGCGGCCATTTCAGGAAGGGGCAGGCCATGGAACCTAACTGCATCACAGCACACATAGGCACATTCTGGGGATAAACATCAACATACTGTTTCTGTCACAACATGCAATGCACTGTACATTTAGGAAATGTTGAAAACTGACCAGATGCTTATCATTTTGCCCCCTAGATTACAACTTCTGTGGATGAATAAGAGATGGAGGCATCCCCCCGTGTACAGGCCCCTGGTGGACTTGGCAACAATGGAGGACACACACATTATCCTCACCTACAGACTTAATAGGGCCACAATCCGAGAGCTGTGTGCCCAATTGGAGCTACACCTGAACTCAGCTATCCGTCAACCCACTGGGATCCCCCCTCTTGTGCAAGTCCTATCTGTGCTCCATTTCTTGGCAACTGGCTCCTTCCAAGTGACCGTGGGCTTGGCAGCAGGAATGACACACACAATGTGCTCAATAGTGCTGACCAGAGTGTTGTCTGCCCTGATGAAACACATGTGCAGCTACATTGTTTTCCTCACGGTGGAGGATTTGGCCACAGTGAAAGCTGATTTCTATGCAATGGAAAATATCCCCAACATTATTGGGGCTATTGATGGTACACATATTGCCTTTGCCCCCCCCCCCCCCGGAGAAATGAACAGCTGTTCAGAAATCAAAAGAGCTTTCACTCTATGAATGTGCGGATAGTGTGCCTGGTGGACCAGTACATCTCCCATGTGAATGGGAAGTATCCTGGGTCTGTGCATGATGCCTTTATCCTAAGGAATAGCAGCATCCCATATGTGATGGCTCAACTCCAGAGGCACTGGGTGTGGCTAATAGGTGAACCCATGGTTCCCACCCAGTTGATGTTGGTATAAGGGTGTGGGGTTGGCCCAAAGGGTTACTGTCTGGCTAACAGGTATCCCCCGGTATTTGCAGGTGACTCTGGTTACCCCAACCTCTCATGGCTACTGACCACTGTGAGGAATCCCAGGACAAGGGCAGAGGAACGTTACAATGAGGCACATGGGCGAACAAGAAGAATTATGGAGTGATCCTTTAGCCTCCTGAAGGCCATATTTCGGTGCCTCCATCTAACAGGTGGTTCCCTGTGCTACTCACCCAAGAAGGTGTGCCAGATCATCGTGGCATGTTGCATGTTGCACAACCTTGCCTTACTTCGCCAGGTGCCTTTTTTGCAGGAGGATGAGGCTGCTGATGGGCGTGTGGCAGCGGTGGAGCCTGTGGACAGTGATGAAGATGAGGCATAAGATGAGGATGTGGACAACAGAACTGCAATCATTCAACAGTACTTCCAGTGACACACAGATAAGACACTGTAACTTCACCTACCATTGCAGTTTTGTGTTGTAAAGTTTAACTGGCAGGCTGATGTTCCCACTACTATGTCCACTTACTATACCCTTTGACATGTCTATTCACAGATATCTGTGCCCCACTCTGGCTCCTGGTGTATTGACTGCAGCAAACTACAGGTCATACCTAAGTCTACATGACTGTACAGTTGAATTGCAATGTCTACAGATTGTGAAACAAATACATAGTTCAATCACTTGACAGACTCAGTACTTGCATTTTTCACACGGATGTTTATTCATGTGCTTATAAGTGGATGGGGTATCGCTATAGGCTGAGTGGAGGTGGAGGAGAGTCCAGGGTAGAGTCCAGTCTATTTGTATCACAGGTGCATTGTCCAAGGGGGCATAGGAAGTGGATCAATGGCAGTTCAAGGTGGACAGGGTGACAGAGTGGGACACAAGGGTGACAGTCAGGAGAGTCTTATTTCCTGGCGGGGGTCTTGGCAATGTTCTCTGGCTTCGGCTTGGATTGCAGGGACCGTTTGCAGGGTGGTTCTCCTTCTGCAGGTGGTGGCGTGCTGGTGGCCTGTTGTTCCTGTGGCGGGCCTCCTGTCCACTAGCATCAGCGGAGGTGGAGGGCTGTTCATCGGTGTGGCTAGTGTCAGCGGCCCGTTGGTGTGCCACTGCCTGGTGTTGGTCATGTCTGCCAGCACCCCTGCAATGGTGACCAGGGTGGTGTGGATGTCCCTCGGGTCCTCCCTGATCCCCAGGTATTGTCCCTCCTGCAGCCGCTGGGTCTCCTGCTACTTGGCCAGTATCTGGCCCATTGTCTCCTGGGAATGGTGGTATGCTCCCAGGATGTTGGTGAGTGCCTCGTGGAGAGTCGGCTCCCTGGGCCTGTCCTCCCCCTGTCGCACCACAGTTCTCCCAGCTTCCCCATTGTCCTGTGCCTCTGTCCCCTGAACCGTGTGCCCACTGCCACTGACCCCAGGTCCCTGATGATCCTATGTTTGTGGGGTGGCCTGGGGTCCCTGTAGTGGTGGGGACAGAGGTATGGGCCCGGTGGGTGGGTGCTGTGGTTGTGTTTCCTGAGGGGGAAGGCTCTGTGGGGCTACAGGACTGTGCCTGGGTAACCGACTGTCTGGAGGTCCCTCATGGGCCAGGTTGGTCATCCTGATCAAGGCGAGCAGAGTTGCTGTCATCCCTGTGGGCCTCTTCGGTTGGGGGACTGGATGTTGCTGGCACCTCCTCTCCGGTGACTTTGGGTGGGATCTGTGGGGATGTAAATGCAGTGTTATTGTTTCTGCGTGTGACATCTTGTGCATGGGTCTGTTGCCCTGTATGGTTGTGATTGCCCTGTCAGCTTTGCCTTTTGTGAGTAGTGATTTTGTGGGCTAGGTGACTCTCTCTACTGTGCATGCTTTAGTGAGGGGTGTCCATGCAGGGCTGTGAGTGATATCCATGCATTGGTGGTGCATGCAGGGCTTGTTATTGGGATGGGTGGGGTGTGCTGGTGGGGTGTATGTGAGGTGGTGGGGTGATGGGGGTGAGGGTAGGGGTGGGGGTATGTGATGGCATGCAGGTAGGGGGGGTGATAGTAATAGAGATTTGACTTACCAGAGTCCAGTCCTCCTGCTATTCCTGCCAGGCCCTCAGGATGCAGTATTGTCAAGACTTTCTCCTCCCATGTTGTTAGTTGTGGGGGAGGAACTGGGGGTCCACCACCAGTCCTCTGTACTGCTATCTGGTGCCTTGCTACCATGGAACGTCCCCCATAGGTCGTTACAACTCTTCCTGATGTCATCCCTTGTTCTTGGGTGCTGTCGCACGGCGTTGACCCTGTCCACGATTCTCCACCATAGCTCCATCTTCCTAGCAATGGATGTCTGCTGCACCTGTGATCCAAATAGCTGTGGCTCTACCCAGATAATTTCCTCCACCATGACCCTTAGCTCCTCCTCTGAGAACCTGGGTGTCTTTGTGGTGCCATGGGTGTAGTGTGTGTGGTGTGTGTGAGGGTGTGTGGGGTGATATATTGGGGTTTGTGCGGTGAGGTGCGTGGATGGTGTGTGGGTGATGATGTTCTGTGGCTTTGGTTGTGTGGGTGCTCTTGCTGTATCTCTCTCTAGTGGCAATGTTTGTTAGTCGTAAAGGGAATTGTGTGTGTTTTATAGTGGTGTGGATCTGTGGGTGTGGTTTTTGTATGAGTGTCAGGCGTGTGTAGTTTGAATTGTCCAATGTAGTGTTATTTTGTTTGTGTGTGTATATTTTGAGAGCAGCGGTATGTACCACCAATGGTTTACTGCGGTTGAATGTCCGCTGCGGTGATTCGTGTGTCATAATGCTGTGGACGTGGTTCTTTTGGCGTAACATTGTGGGTTTTGCTACCGCCAATTTATCTCTGACCTTTGGGCTGGCAGACTTGTGTGTGCGTCTTTATAGTGACGGATTGCTATGTGTGGGTCATATAATGGGTAGCGGTATACCGCCGCGCTCGCGGTATGTTGGCAGAAGTCGGCATGGCGGTAAGCGGGACTTACCGCCAATGTCATAATGAGGGCGTTAATCTTTAAAAATTCATGTCTCTGGTTTCCTTTATTGGATTTTTTTCTTTTTAGTGTCATTTTAAAGATAAAATTGTAATCTATGTTTAAAAATCAGTGTTAGATTTTTATTGTGTTTTGTGTTTTACTTATTTACTGTTTTTTTGCTATTAAATGCTTTACGCACCTGTCTCCTAAATTAAGCCTAACTGCTCATTGGTAAGCTACCAAGGGTTGAACCAGGATTAATTTATTGTGATCTTGACTGGACGGAGTAGGGTTTTGAGGCCTATTGCTAAGTGTAGGTACTTACCTCCCCTTCCCAATAATCCACTTCCCAACAACTATGCTCTGGCTGTGTTTAAAAGATTGATAGCCATGACCTGGAAAGTTGTTCAACCACCTACAGTGCTTACCTGCCTTCAAGTGACGCTAAATTGGCACTAGCCAGGGCAGAGGCCAGGAAGTTTGATCTGCTCTGACAGAGTGGCACAGGTGCAGCCTCTCTTTGGGACACCTATGTCCTCAAATTGTATGATAAAGTAAACTCACCCTCTTAATTAATTTCCTTGACTGGGATAGCCTTGTCAATGGCCTAACTACTCTGTTGTGATTGACCCACAATAGTGCGGTGGGGCCGCCATATTTGGAAGTTGCATCCACAGACCACTCCCAATTTATTCTCATGACTCCTTCCCCCTCCGCATGTGGGACGTGAATATCTTATCATATGTTTCCTCTACATACCCGCCCAATGCTCTATAGTGGGTGGCCTCCAGCAGAAGTTTTTTTAAATGCTCACATGGTTTTTGTTTTGTTTAACACTTTGGTAATTGCTCTTTGGGTGAACTGTACATAAACTATATGCAACTATGTTGGTTAACTTCTTAGTTGATTTACATTGCTCTATGGACTGAGCCTCCTATATCACTTCTCCATATCAACTGCAACAATACAGTTATAATTGTTATTTCTTGGATTGATCTGATATTACACCTGGGGATGTACGTTTTATTGTCCAATTTCATTGCTAAGTCTGTGTCTTGAAAATGCCAATAAAGATATTTAAAAAAAGCTGAGATCACAGTTTACCCCCACAAATGTTTAGCCATTCTTTGAGGTAGAACCATACCCACCCTTGTGCCCCATACTGGTGTTTCACAATGAAAGTGTCCTTTAGTCAAAATATTTAAGTTCCACTAGCGGATTTATAAAATATATTATATTTTTTATCTAATGAGCTGTAAATAAATGTACCTTTATCTAAATCTCATGCAGGTTTTATATTTAAAAGCACCTCATGCTTGCTGGCATTTATATCACCTGACTTGATTATCCTAGTGCTCCAGAAACTATCCTAGACTATTAATCCAAAAGGATACTTTGTTCAATTAAGTTGCCCTCTGGGGCAATATGATCTTCTTGATCTCAAAAGAGAGTCAGAATGGAATACCCTGGGTGTGACATTCAACATAATACTGTATACAAAACACTTTTTAAACCCATGTTTTCTCGAGCACAAACATAGCACATTGTTTCAGATAAATCAACTTTTCAGTCCTAGTGTTGATCATCCAGGAAAGGGCTGTGAGAGTATATGTTCAGAATAGATTCTTCTGACTGATAACTTCACGCTCCAACCTCAGTATTCTTCCAGCCTAGTCTAGCCTAATTTCAAGATAGTGAACATGCTGTATAAAATCGGTGCTGGAAAGTGGCCCTAAAAAGTGATTGATCTGTTGATTTAAGAAGAATGTAAAACAGATGTCATCCAAGTGAAGATTTGATTTATTTGAGTACACGCCATGATAAGGTCCTTGATCATAATTTACCTAGATTAATGGGCTGCTAAGTCTATGTCACTCGGATTTTTCCACACATTTACTCATAACAGGGAACTGATTCACATGGGAGCATACTGTATCTTGTATGGACCTAGAAGTAAAATAAACTTTGAGATTTACAGGAATTGAGGAGAACCTGGCTTCAAGGACTCTATGCGTTTTATATCAGATGGAGATGAAATGTTTGTAGCAAGTACAGAATATTGCTCCTGCTCTATACTATTTGAGCACCTAATTATTTTTATTCTATCCAAATACACAAGAGAACAAAAATGCACGGTCAGAATTGTAGCGAGGCCATTGTTACTCCACCTATATTCATATGATCTAGTACTGGCAGACTATGCAGTTGGTGGGGGGCATGGTGGAGAGGGTTGCTTCGTAGGGTTGAGTCAAAGGTTTGATTGGAGTATAATGGCAAAACTAACAGCTGCCAACTCTGTCCTGACAATCTTTTGCATACCACCTTTTTTCTTGCCATTTTCATAACCGCCCCTACAGTACATACCTTCACCTCCAAAGCATTTCCCCTACAAGTCACACCCTCAGCTCCACTGAGGATGTGTGATGACAAGCCATGTACTTCAGCTACAAAGCTGACCACTATATCTGCATTATGCTTGGTAATGTCCCTTTTTCTCTCCAGTGGATCTTTCTCTTTTGCATCATAGTCTCTACTAGAACACATTGTTTCCTGCTGTTTGCTTTGTTCGAAATTATGTGATTCCCCCGCTCCCTGCCCAGCAACACAGCATCAGTGATTCCCTCACTTATCAATAGAGATAATATTTCGTCATGTGCAATCTATTATAAACTCCTAAAGCTTAGCTGGGCAAATGCAGAATATAAACAAAGGCACTCTTGTCGGCTTAATGTAGCATCAGCATTCTGCCAATGACTACAATGGTTGTTAAAAGTCCTCTTCCCAAGTTATAGACTGGAACCACAGGTGAGTGCCTATATCAAGAGGAAGGCCTTTTATAGCCAGTGGCACGAGGGGTGTAATGCTATTAGAACATTCTACCCACTGAGGAAAGAATGTTTTAATATCAAATGGGGAAACAGAAAGACAAGCCTTGGATTTGGAGCTGAAGGTCTATACCAGGCATTGTTGGTGCTGAGTCACTTCATTCAGTGTTAGAATAGTTATCAGTGACTGGTAAGATGATGTTGAAGAAACCAAGAATTACTTCCCCATCCAGTGCTAAGCCAGATTGCTATGGCAGGTCTTCAAGGTCTCTGTTTACCTGTCCTATCAAAAGCCACGTCAGAAGCATTTGCGGAGCTGGTGCAACAAAAGTTGCAGGGCCCTTATTGGTTTTCCATCTGAGTTGTAGCTTTTAACTAAGGAAACAAGTAGGCTACACAGTATTTGCACAGTATTTGCACCATTTAGTGGTGTCACCACATTCACTCTCATAGGATAACTACTATCTTTAGAGAAACCTTTTTTACGTTACTTGGTTTAAAAACGATTTTAGTGGTGCTCTGCTCCTGCAAATCCGTTACAAGCACATTCATCCAGAGGCACTCAAATGGGTTAATTTTTATACTTTTAAAATTGTAACCAGTGTTTATTTTGGCGGGTGAAAAAGTGATGTCAAAAAGTACTTCTGAAACTGTATACTTGTTTTCCTCCACCTGAAAATGGTATCACGTGTGAAGAAACCTGGATTAATTTTGGGAGAGTACGTTCCCCATTCCGCACCAAAATGATGTAATCCTTTTAACAGAAGTAAATTTAGGAGAGTTTTCTGTGGAGGGAAACTTCCTAGGAATTGTTGGAAAATACATACAAACCTAGACTTTTTGCAAATAGGTATACCCAGGACTGCCTACAAACTCTCTTCTGCTACTAGTCTTGTATACACAGACATTCCATCATCGTATCAGAATTTCGGTGTACATAAGTTCCATGTACATTCACAAAATATGTGGAAGGATTGTAGTATACAGAACCGGCTTTAGGGCGGTGCTGTGTGGCCGCACAGGATGCTGACCTGATTTGGGGGGGGGGGGGGGGCTGACCTCAGGGTCTCTGTGTAGCAATAACTTACAAACTTGCTATTTACATGCACCTGCTGAAACGTTTCCTGTGCGTCCAGCCTTCAGGAAACAATTAAAATGTCAAGAACCCTCTTGCGGTAGAGATATGGGAGTTTTGTCTAGTGGCAGCTTTGACTCTAAGTAGCGTAGATGGTTAATGTACCTGCTACAAAGCATAGAGAGCCACCCAGGCTATCCTATACTTTGTTGCCCTGTGAGGGCAAGAGGGCGGGCGATAGCCTGGATGTATTAAATAAAATTGGGGCTGCCGACCCGGCAGTTCCCCGTACAGTATTCACGTGTGCGGCTGGTTTAATGACAGGGGATAAGGGCGAGGGCACCGCTGCATAGGTGATGGAGGCCGGGATATGGAGAAAATAATATGTATAACATTTCGGGAGCAGTCCGGTACTTTGACCGCGCCCACACGAGTGAGTCTGTCGGCGACCCGTCCCCACTCCCTGAAATTGTGTGCACCATGCGTCCCACGACACGGTGTGCGGACAACTTCAGCGGCTTACCCGAAGGCTGACAGAGCCCACTGAAGAGAAGGCGCGCTCACTAGGCTGGGCGCGGCACGATCAAGGAGCGGTGCTGCCACGGCGCCAGAATCATCGATCCTGAGAACACATGTGACGCGGCTGCAAACAAAAAGCTGAATCTCACAGCTGCGTAAAAAAAAAAGAGAGTAAAATAAAAGAAGTGCCATAACAAAGACAAAAAAAACAACGAATGTGTACAGCTGCATAAGCAAATAAAAAGGAAGTCAAGGGCACAGACTGCACTTATCAGTACTGCATGTACATTTGAATAAGCATGCTCTGCAAGACTATGTCCAAATAAAACACTGAAGAAGGACACTCTTCAATACAGTTGTACAACACATCACATAGAAGTGAATTGAATTGACTAGTGGGTCGGAAAAAAAAAAAACATGAGTGCACCACAGCAGAGCCACGAGCAGCACAACGAGTAGCACTCTGGCTAGGCCGCTTAGAAAATTACTTGTGCGCAACCAGGGAAACAGATGGACCGTGCGCAGATTGTTGATGCTACACATGGGGGGCAACGAACTTCATGATCTTTTTGAGTCACTCCCCAACACAGGAGACCTGGTGGATTACGATGCTGCGGTGGCGATGCTAAATAGATACTTCGACCCCAAACTAAACCCCGATTATGAGCGTTTTAATCTACGTCAGGCCCGACAGACGGACGTAGAATTGGTAGACATGTTCTATGCCATACTAAGGAAACTTGCCAGCACATGCATGAGTCTAAACCAACACGAAGAAATCTGGGCACAAATTATCCAGGGGTGCCGGTCCAACATGTTCCGGAAACTCATTCTGCGGTAACCTGGCATCTTCCTGGATGAAATCCTGATCCTGGCGCGCTCCCATGAACTCTCTGCCGTCCGCGCTGATGCCATGGCCGCCGTAAGGGGGCAATCCATATCAGCGACAACAGTGCCTCACCAACCGCCTGTGAAAGAGGAACAGGTCGACGCCATCCAAACCCGCAAGGTTCCCATGCGACATCCGAGCACCTCGAGACAACGAGGCTATGAGCACAAGACACCGGGAGGATGCCCGGCGAGAGGAAAGTCATGCAACAAGTGTGGAAAGGGGAACCATTTGGCCAAGATGTGCCGGATGGGGAGAGGAAGACAGAGGGAGTCAAAAGGGAAGGCGGCCACTGTAAAGAACATAAATATAGGAGACAATATGCCTCGAGGGCACGTGGACACAAAAATGCCGCTATAGGAGGAGGATGAGGAAGAAGACATTTTTGTTATCTCATTCACAGGATGGAGACAGCACAAGCGGCAAGCACCCCCCATAAGCACAGTGTTAGAAATGGGGTTTTTGGTTGGCAGTCAGGTTGCCCTCTGTCCAAGCAAGAACCCTCACTCTAGTCAGGGTAAGTCACACACAATCCAAAATCAGCCTGTGCTCACCCTCCGGTAGCTTGGCACGAGCAGTCAGGCTTAATTTAGAAGGCAATGTGTAAAGCATTTGTGCAATAAATCATACAACACCATAGCATAACACCACAAATATACACCACACAGTGTTTAGAAAAATATATAATATTTATCTGGGTATCTTCAGGTCAAAACGATCAAAGTTGCAATATGAATTTGTAAAGATATCACTGAAAAGTGATATAAAGTGTCTTAAGTCTTTAGGAAGTAAACAAAGTCTCTTGCAAACACAAAGTACCTGGGTTCTGGTGGAAAATCTCCTCAGAGGGCCACAAAGGAAGAGGTGCGTGGAAAAAGGGTGTGTGCGTCGATTTCTCCCCAGCACACACGGACTTGCGTTGTTATTTTCCACGCGGGGAAGTCGTGCATCGTTTTCCGGCGCGCAGACAGTCTCTTTGTGTGGGTCGCGGGGATTACCAGATGTCCCAGGTCTGTGCGTGGATTTTCCTGCTTGTTTTCCGGCTGCGCGTCGTTCTGCGGGGCTGCGCGTCGAAATTACGATCTCACGGCAGGCGTCGCGTCGATTTCTTCTCCAGAGGCCGGGCGGCGTTGTCCTTGCGAGGCCGTGCGTCAAAGTTTCGATCTCACGGCAGGCGTCGCGTCGATTTCTCCCCTAGAGGTCGGGCGGCGTTGTCCTTGCGAGGCCGTGCGTCAAAGTTTCGATCTCACGGCAGGCGTCGCATCGATTTCTCCTCTAGAGGTCGGGCGGCGTTGTCCTTGCGAGGCCGTGCGTCAAAGTTTTGATCTCAAGGCAGGCGTTGCGTCGATTTCTCCTTGGAAGTCGGGCGGCGTTGTCCTTGCGAGGCCGTGCGTCAAAGTTTCGATCGTCCCGAAGGCGTCGCGTTGATCAGCGTAGGTGTGCGGCGTTTATCTTGCCGCGGAACAAGCTGTGTGTCGAAAAGTTCAGCGCACGGAGCGTCCAAGAGGAAGAGAGAAGTCTTTTTGGTCCTGAGACTTCAGGGAACAGGAGGCAAGCTCTATCCAAGCCCTTGGAGAGCACTTTTACAGCCAGACAAGAGTTCAGCAAGGCAGCAGGCCAACAGCAAGGCAGCAGTCCTTTGTAGAAAAGCAGACAGGTGAGTCCTTTGAGCAGCCAGGCAGTTCTTCTTGGCAGGATGTAGTTTCTGGTTCAGGTTTCTTCTCCAGCAAGTGTCTGATGAGATAGGGCAGAGGCCCTGTTTTATATTAAGTTGTGCCTTTGAAGTGGGGGTGACTTCAAAGAGTGTCTAAGAAATGCACCAAGCCCCCTTTCAGTTCAATCCTGTCTGCCAGAGTCCCAGTAGGGGGTGTGGCAGTCCTTTGTGTGAGGGCAGGCCCTCCACCCTCCCAGCCCAGGTAGACCCATTCAAAATGCAGATGTATGCAAGTGAGGCTAAGTACCCTGTGTTTGGGGTGTGTCTGAGTGAATGCACAAGGAGCTGTCAACTAAACCTAGCCAGACGTGGATTGAAGGGCACAACAAGTTTTTAGTGCAAAGAAATGCTCACTTTCTAAAAGTGGCATTTCTAGAATAGTAATATTAAATCCAACTTCACCAGTCAGCAGGACTTTATATTACCATTCTGACCATACTAAATATGACCTTCCTGCTCCTTTCAGATCAGCAGCTGCCACTTCAACAGTGTATGAGGGCAGCCCCAATGTTAGCCTATGAAGGGAGCAGGCCTCACAGTAGTGTAAAAACGAATTTAGGAGTTTTACACTACCAGGACATATAACTACACAGGTACATGTCCTGCCTTTTACCTACACAGCACCCTGCTCTAGGGGTTACCTAGGGCACACATTAGGGATGACTTATATGTAGAAAAAGGGGAGTTCTAGGCTTGGCAAGTACTTTTAAATGCCAAGTCGAAGTGGCAGTGATACTGCACACACAGGCCTTGCAATGGCAGGCCTGAGCCAGGGTTAAGGGGCTACTGAGGTGGGTGGCACAACCAGTGCTGCAGGCCCACTAGTAGCATTTAATCTACCTGCCCTAGGCACATGTAGTGCACTCTACCAGGGACTTACAAGTAAATTAAATAGTCAATCATGGATAAACCAATCAGTAGTACAATTTACACAGAGAGCATATGCACTTTAGCACTGGTTAGCAGCGGTAAAGTGCCCACAGGTCAAAAGCCAACAACAACAGGTCAGAAAAAATAGGAGGAAGGAGGCAAAAAGTTTGGGGATGTCCCTGTCAAAAAGCCAGGTCCAACACACAGTTACTATAAACAGCTCTCCTGCAATTGTGCTCATCGACACAGGTGGTTTCGTTAATGTGATGGACAAGACAATGTATCAACAACTCTGATCTACACATATGGAGGGTGTGACCTGCTCCCCCTGCAAAGCACCATAAAAGTGTCCGTAACCAACGAACAACATACCACCAATGCCAAGTTCTATGTGGTCAAAGGAGACTGTGGCACTCTGCTGGGGTGCCACGCTGCGGAAGACCTGGAACTCCTTTTCTTCGCATGCCAGGTGTATGAGTCACACATTGAATCCCTCCTTAGTGAGTTCCCGCAGCTGTTCACAGGATTGGGGAAGCTCAGAGGCAAGCGTGTCAAGATACATATAGACCCGGATGTGACACCAGTGGTGCTGCAACACCGGAGAGTTCCTTTTCATCTAAGGCCAGCAGTCAAGAAAGAACTACAGATGCTGTAAGACCAAGGGGTGATCGAAAAGGTTGACAGGCCCACCTCCTGAGTCTCGCCATTAGTAATTGCACCCAAGCCCAAACAGCCAGTAGCCATCCGCCTGTGCGTGGACATGCGTCTACCCAATCGCACCATCAGGAGAGAGCATCACATTACACCCACAATGCACAATATAATTGCAGACTTGAACAGAGCCCAGTGGTTCTCAAAGCTAGACTTAAATTCTGGCTATCATCAGCTAGGGTTGGACCCTGATAGCAGGAATATCACCACGTTATCGACCCATGTGGGCTTAAGGGGTTACAAGCAGTTGAGTTTTGGGGTGTCCTCAGCGGCAGAGGTGTTCCAAAATGCCATCAGAGAATTAGTCTCAGACCTGACGGGTGTGATTAACCTGAGCGATGACATCCTGATCTTCTCAGAGACATATGAGGAGCATCATCGCCGCCTGAGAGCCACGCTGCAGGGACTCGCTGATGCAGACCTCACACTTAACAGAAGAAAATGCGTGTTTTATCAAACGTCATTTGACTTCTTCGTATACATCTTCTCGAAGGAGGAGCTTCAAGTAGACCCGTGAAAAGAAGAAGCCATTCGCCAGGCACTGATCCCTCAAAGTGCGACAGAAGTCAGGAGATTCCTGGGGATGGCAACATACTGTGGCCGGTTCATTCCCCAGCTAGACAAGATGGCAGAACCACTTTGGCAGCTCACAAAGACAAATCACAAGTGGGACTGGAGCCCAGAGGCAGACAAAGCTTTCCACAACGTGAAGGAGGCACTGCTTGACAAAGTGACCACGGCGTACTTCCACCCAAGGAAGCGGATGGAAGTGGTAGTGGATGCTAGCCCTGTGGGACTGGTGCCACCCTATTGCAAGAGCACCATCATCAAAAATGGGCCCCAGTGGCATATGCCAGCAGGGCGCTGTCAGCTGTGGATGCCCGATACTCCCAGGTAGAGAGAGAGGTGCTGGCGAGTTGGTGGGCGTGCAAACATTTCACCTGTATTTCTATGGCCATGAATTCCAAGTAGTTACAGACCAGAATCCCCTGGTCTCACTGTTTGCTGGAACCATGCGTTTGGCTCCCCCAAGGATTGAACGCTGGGCCTTCCTGCTCCAACCATACCAATTCAAAGTTATCTACAGGCCATGTGTGACCAATCCAGTGGACTATCTTTTGAGGCACCCCTTGACAAATCCAAATGATGCTTCCCAAGAAGAGGAGGAAGAAAACACAGAGAGCTTCGTAAACATGGTAATCCAGTCAGCCTGTCCTGTGGCCTTAACACTGATGGGCTTTGTTGAAGCTGCGTAAAGGGACCTGGTCCTAAATGGCATCAAAGAGGCGCTCAGTAGGAGACAATGGAAACATTTTCTAAGGAGGGTTAGAAAATATGAGCCAGAAGAGAGGGCCACCATGCAAGGGATGTGGAAGGTGAACAATGAGTTGTCCGTAGGGGGCGATGGTCTCATTCTACGAGGGCACAAAATTGTGCGTCCACGCTGCCTATGGAACTGAGTGGTGGAGCTCGCTCATCAGGGTCACCAGGGAGCCGCCAAGACAAAAGCGCGGCTCAGAGGCAAGGTGTGCTTCCCAGTCATGGACACAAAGGTAGGCACTCTCGTTGGAAGCTGCCAATCATCTATAATTACCTCCATTGAACAGCCTGTTTGCCCAATAGTCACCAAACCTCCCAGTCGAAAGCCATGGTGGAAACTAAGCATGGACTTTGGAGGTTTCCCTGATGAAAGGCTGACTGCAGTTATGGTCGACTCATACACGAAGTTTCCTGTGGTGGAACTGGTGCCTTCCACCTCCTTTGAGAGCGTGAGACCGGTGCTAGACAAGACATTTGTGGTATTTGGGATCCCCGATGAAATCCGAACAGATAACGGCCCTCCATTTCAGTGACAGGATTTCAAAAGTTACCTCGAAAGGTTTGCTGTACATCACTTCAAGATCATGCCATTTTGGCCACAGGCCAATGGTGATGTAGAAAGATTTATGAGGACACTTAACTGAGCTTTGAGGATTGGTGTGGAACGAAGCGAGGATGTAGAACACTGTCTGCACCAGTTCCTGAGAGCATATCGACAAACGCCCCACAGAACTACTGGCTGTGCCACGGCAGCCTTGATATTCAGGGTGGCCCTGCGGGATTTCATCCCGGCTGTCTCTCAATGGGAGCCTCCTGAGTTGGATGTTGAAGCTACCCAACAGTGCCGGATGCGGACTAATCAAAATGCAACATCTAGAAGGAAACCAGTCGTTGTGATTTTCAGGTGGGTGACCAGGTGGTCGTGAAAACCGTCATCCTGGAGGGAAGTTTCAGACACAATTCGAACCAGAAGTGTGGAAGGTTGTAATGGTATGAGGGTCCATGGTTACTGCCTGTCAGGGAGAAAGGCGAGTGACGAGAAGCGCATCACATTTCAAGCGAGCTGGTGTGTCGGAAGCGCCCGAAGAAGAGGAAGAAGATGGCATCATGGGAGGAGGAGAATATGGGGCAGAGGAGAGACCAGGCACTCAAGAGGTGCTGTCCCCTGTAATGGTGGGGCGATCAGATGAAGCCAACGAGGAGGCGTTGGGTGGTCAGAGTGAGCGGTATCACCTCCGGCTTAACCCTGCACCCAGCCAGAGACTTAGAGACATTGCCTGTTAAAACAGAGGCTAGGAGCTGGAAAACTCTGGTCACCGGGAGAGTTGGGTGGGGACACCCACAGTTTGATGACCTAATGTCAGAAAGGACCTTCATTCTAAGTGTTTGCTCTAGGGGAGGCTCTTTTCTATGGATATACTCCTCTGTTTATAGTTTTCCTTTTTGCCTCCAACCTTTGTTTTCTTTTCTTCTTCTCAATTAAAGCCTTGGAGGGCTGTAGAGAGCCACTCGGGCTCTCCTATACTTTGTTGCCCTGTGAGGGCAAGAGGGCAGGCGTTAGTCTGATGTATTAAATAAAGTTGGGGCTGCTGACCCGGCAGCTCCCTGTACAGTATTCCTGTGTGTGTCTGGTTTACTGACAGGGGATAAGGGCGAGGGCACCGCTACACAAAATACAGAACTATATTTTATGTGGATAGCTGGGTGGATTAGTAAAGCCAGCCTTTACAAGCGCTTTCAAAACACATGAATGTAAGTGAAACAGGAGGCTATGGACAGAAGAGGGGCAAATTTGCCGGGTGGTAGTGAGTGAACCAAGGAGGTGGTCATGGGGTGGGGGTTCCAAAAAAGACTGTCGCACAGGGCGCCACTAGCGCTTAAGCCGGGCCTGGTAGTATCTAAATAGGAAACTGAAATTTGACAAAGGGAGTGGAATGATATGCTATTGCGAAACATATTCCACACTTTTTCAGGCATTGTTGTGTAGCTATTTTACACTGTATAACCCCGATACAAAACGATCTTTTTAAGATAAAAAACAGCACACATTCAGCAAATCATCTTCAAAATGTTATTCACTAATAATTTATTACTTTCTCTAATTTAAAGCTGAGGAGCTTTATTTTATTAGCACTGCTCTTTCTAGAACACAGAGTAAAATAGCTTTTTTTTGTAAAATAAAGACAGCGTTGCAAAAAACAAGTCTACATCTTCAGCACTTTCAATTCACGACGTGTTGCATTTACAACCCACATCTCAGTTATGTTCTAAAACTCGCCTTGAGTTTCAGGTTTTACGTTTTTCACATTATATGGCCTCTGGACTGGTGATTAAGAAACAGACTTCCCGAACAGTCTATCCTCTTATTTATTATTTATGTGCCTCGCTTGACGGCGAAGAATTGGACTTTATAAAGAAATGCATGTATTGAATCTACTACGGTCATGTTGCTGCTACGTTGATAAGATGTCTGTCATATGCACCTGAATTTTTGTGACTACCGAAGAAAAACATGTTTATGACAAAGAAGGAATCATTATTTCTAGCTTTGTTTAAATTTCAGCATTTAAAGTTGTTTCCCCTGCAGTGCACTATCGCGCTTCCTGAGTACATCAAATGTATATGTGTGCACCATTCTAGCAAATGTGTTCCGTCTTTCTATGCCTCAGCACAGTAATCAGTAGCTGAAAAGTGAACAGTTACCATTTGCAAACGGTCAGGTGTGGGGATGCACACCATAGGCAGCAATTTTAATAACATCTGTTGGTCTATCAGGATCACTCCTGCCTTTCTTTAATTTAGGAAAGAGCCGAGGACACACCTCTTTCAAGAACACTGTGTCACAAAATAGTAAATAGCCCAGCTGCCCTCTCAGCGTCCAGATCCTCTGTCTGGGATCTCGTGTGATCCTGTATAGCACCCCGCTAGTTTCGGCTAGCTCGTGCTATACAAATACCACATACATAAATACAGTTCTTGAAAACAACAGGATTTGCAATTGTATAGAAACTATGCCTCAGATCGTCCATCATATGGTAAGCAAGGCAAATTCACATTTACTAGGAAAAAGTTGCAGCCTTGGAATCAGGTTTTCCATTGCTCCTGTCTATCTGGAATGCATCAACACTCACACAGGCTACAGCCTACTTCAGCTTTTCAGTGCTTATTTTGCCACTTTTAATGTATTAAATATAGTTTTGTGCTTTTTCTTGTAGTGTCTGGTCATCCAATATTGAAAGAAGCTGACATCCGTGTTGTTGGAGAGCTGGTGGCATCGTCAATCAGAGAGAGGAAAGAAAAGCTCATGCCTGCAACGAATCTTCAGTGTGATGGGTGAAAAGGAGTCCCCTATTACAGATAACGAGCGCGTGCAGCTGCATGAACAACATCCCTCTGAATTTGCAAACAAGACCGAAGAACTGATTTGCGTGATTAGATTTGCCTAAAATGCAATTAGATATTTTTTAAGGCAAAGTACCAATCTGTACTCGTGATAAGAAGCCTAATTTATTGGACCTTTTTTGTCAATACACATATCATATGTATTTCTTTATATACACGGTTCAATGCGTTTGAAATAACAAATGTTTTGTGCATGCATACATATATTTAATGCAATAAAGTTTTCGACCAGTAATTGGAAGTCATTAGACAGTCACGTTTTGGGTTGGCCTACCAACCTACGACGTTGGATTACCCTTCTCCAGGTTATTCAAAATGCAGATCTCTATGTGGCCGGTTTACGTTTTGCATTGCAGCATGCAAAGGAAACTATGTAAGTGTATACTTTCAAGATATGGACCCCATCAGAGGGAGTGGGTGGCCCGTTGTCACTTCATTTAATCTGTTTCTCATGTTCTCCGTGGCTGCTGAGATATAGATCCTCCTTCCAATATGCAATTCCAGACTGCACTGGAAGAAACTTGGCAGCCATCTTGTTGAGGAGATAAAGTCACGATTCCATGGTGGAGACTCCATTCGTGACTTAAAGCAGTTTGTTAGTAAGGAGAACAGGAACCAAGGCAGGTTGTGTCCTTATTCATGTCCCTCTCTAGCCCCTTCCCTTGTGCCTTGCATGGCATTCCCCTCAGCTTGAAGCATAATGGCACCCTGTCACCTGGTACCCTGCCACTTTCCCGACTTCATGCTTATGTTGTACCACGGCAGCCTCATTCATTGCCTTCCTTAACCTTTAAACGCTGACTGCATGCCTTTCTGTACCTCTCCTCTCCCCATTGTTCAATTTCCTGAAGCACCCTACCTGCCGCCTCCACCTGAAAACGTCCCTCCTCCACTGCTGATAGCGCGTCAGAACCTTGATAAGTAAACTTACAAGGAGACACGCCTAGGCCGATGAACCTTTTGACCACGTTCGGAGACTTCCCAGTACGGGATATCTTTCTGGCATCTCAAAATCAATATATTGATAACACAATCAATATTCACAGTAGCTAATCAACAAGTTAATCAACAACATTTAATAAGAATCAATAAAGTGAACACACCATGACCTTTCAGTCATGAAATAACCACACCAATTTAGTTAAGTGTTAGAATATTTATTTCCCTATTGGTTACAATCTAAAGTCATCTCCGTTATTCTCGTTAGCAATCAATCTCATTAGTAACTCTTCAGATATTGTAATTAGAACACAACTAATCAATGCATAGAGAATATTCATTCACTATTAATACGTCATTAATAAGAAGCAACTTAGTAACATCTCAGTAGTTCATGATTCAACAAAGGAAGAACTCAGTCATTTGTCTATTTGCGTAGATTATTTGTGAGCACCTTAACTAACCTCGAATCAGCACTAGCATGTTGGGCTTCATGCAAAACAATTTAGCAAACACAAATTTGGAAAACATCTAACTACGGCCTCTATCAAAAGACCGTTGGTACCTAGAAAGAAAAGGCAAACAGACAATTAAAATTTTGCATCTGATAGTTACCCATACAACAAATCAGCAAACAGCGTCAGTCTTCGTCCTCAGGACATCAGTCGTTTTCATCATCAGCAAGGATAGGACAGGGCAAAGTCTCAGTATGGCATAGCTAAGGAACGAGAGCTTCCCTCATATGGAGGTGAAGTAAGTATCAGTAAGGACTTAGAAGGAGGATGGTTAAAGTATCAAGAAGAACAAACGGCAAAGTCTCAGAAAGAATAATGGCAAAGTAGGGCTTGGAGTGGAATGTCCAATAATGGCTGATTTCTTCTTGGGTCATGCGGTTAAATCAAAACTGTCAAACTAGCTCTTAATTCCCCATTGGATAATAATTGTTGCATCATTATCTCTGTCCAATAAGTCTCCACGCACCTCACTAGAATTTTTCACATACCACAGTTCTCATGTCGTTGATTGGCTTACGTTATTGACGTCTTCATCGGTTGGAATGTCAGGTAAGAAAAGTTACACGTTACGCTCCAGTCAGTAGTTCCATTGTTTTCTCCTACTCCAGGCAGCCTTGCACCTGTTATGAATTACACTGTTGCATTCAGCAAGAATGTCTCCTTGAGCAAGTCTGGTCCCATGAGAAAGAATTTACTACGGCTACACACACATATCTAGCTTCTGGAAAAGTACACGTTCGTGTCCTTCAGGAAAACATACATTGCACGTTAGAAAAACACAGTTTAATGTGAGACCAGGCAGCTAGGCCTAGACCCTCACTAGACTAAGGCCTAGTAATTAATTTAGCAAAACCCTAATACATGACTCTAATTATGATATACTAATACAAATTCAAAACATTAGTACATATTAATTCATCATTAATAAGTTTCATTAGTCTTCGTATACATTGGTAACCACTCCCCATGGGCACATTTCAAATGCGTGCATTATTTTCTACGTTAATACATTTTCTATGCAGCTTCATTACACAATATATTGCAAGCCTTTTCATGTTAATATTAATTTTAAAAGACACACTCCAACAATCCCTCCTCTGATGACTCTTGTCATCACACAAAACCTTACCCCAGAAATTTTACATATTAAAATTCTCTCATTTCATTTTCTTCTCTTAACCGTTCCCCCTTTGATTTTGCCCTGAATAATTTTTCCCTTCGTTTTTCTTCCCTCCTCTTATTATTTTTCGCCATCTTCAATTTTATTCTTTTACTAATTTTACATGCCACCCACAATCCAAATAAGCAAGCTATGACAATCAATATCCCCTGTATTATTTTCGACAATATCCCAGGCCAAATACTACTAAACCAATTTCCCACTATCCTTTCCCAACCTTTCCCAAACACCTGGTTCTTTCAACTCCTTCAAGCCTGTACTATGCCTACTTAAGTTAGTAAGCATACTTCTAATTTCATTACTATTATCTGGTATGTAAGCACAGCAATGACGCTCATTAAGCATCCTACAAACTCCGCAATTTTTCACTAAAAGAATGTCTAAAGCAAGCCTGTTTTCAAGAGTCATAGCCCTCTCTGCTGCAAGTTAAGTATCCATCAGGAGTATAGCCCCTGAAAAGTTTGTCAGCATGTTATCCACAATAGTAGACACATTTTGAATCTTTATGGAGTTTAAGATAACTCCCACTGAAGGAATTATCGCCCCAAAAATGTCTCCTACTACACCAGCAGCAGTCTCTATCTTTTGTCTAGTACGATGTAATTCAGACAATTTCGGAAACCTTTTCAAATCGTCAAGTTGATATATCTTTGGAAAAGCTTTCCCCAAATAACATGTCCCATACCATCCCTTTGGAAGACGGTAATAAGCATTAAGTCCACATATATAATGGATCCCAGGGATCTCTGGATCCTGTCCATTTAACATGAACGTCCTTTTACTCTGAAACAAAAACACATGCTTACATTCACTCATTCCTACAAACACATTGTCATAATATGATTTCGGCCTAGATATGCAAAGCTTACCTATGTGTAGTGCATCTAAAGCTAACTTCCCCTGTTCTCTAATTGCACTATAACCCTCACTACTAGCAAAAGCTCGCTGCTGCAATCCTTTCTCCAATTTACCATTCAATGTCCTTCTTCCATCTTCCGTGTGATCTAAGAAGCTTTTCTCTACAGGTGTAAGCAAACATGTCAAAGTATTGCAGTGTGTGCATAAGATGTACTAATTGTTAATGTCGCCTCAAAGAATTCTTTAACTAACTTCATGCTATAGTACTTAGCTACACTACTCAAATCCTCTATGACAGGCACATAAGAAAAAACAAGATCATGGTTCGAGTAAAAATACTGAATCTCTTCCTGTTTATAGAATCTTGTTAGTAACAGACTACAACTATGATAATGGCAGACTATGATAGGTAACCCCCTCTTGTAACGAAACAGGAATCTGTGTACACACATAACAATCTTTCGCATCCATTGTGTCAACATACTCACTTAGCAAGCAATAGAAAACATTAGTGGATAGTTCCCCTTCTGCGTTAGTTCCCTCATGCAAATATTTTGTATCCTGCTCAAACCTCTCCCAATCTGTTAGTGCAGTGGTAGTCTCAGGAATTGTAGCTTTGCTAGTCCCACTCTGATCCCTTAGTGGCATACCCACAACCACAACTATGATGAATATCACAAACATGACACCCAAACCAACATCCAAATATTTACAATGCCTACTCCCTCTATTATCCTCCCTAGTGTTAGCCATGATCTGTAAAGAATAAGAAAGTGAAGGAAGGTTAATTCAAACAACAACAGAGGATGGTTAGACATTTTTCCTCTTTTCCTTTTTTACTCTCGCAGCAAGTCCAAACAAGCAAGTATTTACAGCTTTCACTTTCCCTCCCAGGATCCTTGTCAATTCAGGTTAGCAGCTTGTCAAAACCGTTTTTCAAAAGTCAAATCAGGCTATCAGTGTCTCATCCGGTAAAATATCAGTCTCTTTTCTCAATTTTCTTTTCTTTTTGATTCAATTCTTATGCCAATTCAGTCTCTTCGGCCAGACTTAGGTACCAAAGTACTGACCTGGAATCTCTCAATCAAAGCAAAACACCAAGAACTCTTGTTGCCATTCAGCTGACGTTGCATACGCCCATTCAGGACCCGCGTACCTTCTGTTCGCCACTCTCTTTCTTTTCAACTTGCGATCACTTTGCAACTCTCCTTCACTCAGATCTTCTCTCCTTGTTGTATCAACCTCTTCCTCTATTGAATCTTTGACAACCACTTTCCCCTTCTTCACTTGAAATTCCCGCTCCTTATCTCCTTTTAGTGTCTCTCTGGTCTTTGATCTTTCCTCCTCTAGCTCTATGGTCTTTCTCTTGATGGACCTGCAATTTGCTCAGGAGGATTTTGGACACTCCGACTCTCTTTCGCCTCAACTCCTTCGCCTTCTAGGTCTGTCAGGGACTCTAGCTCATTTCCATATTCGTCTGCTTCTGGGAGAACTTCCCTCTGACTTGGCTCTCCTGGTGCCTCAGTTGAAATAGGCTCACCGTCACCCCTCTGGGTCTCTTCTCCTTCGTCTCTTACTGGAGTGACTAAGCCGTCCTCATCGGGCTCTCCTTCTGTCTCAGTTCCCCTTCGATCACTCTCCGGCCCTGAGACTTCCTGGTACTTTCAACAACTCAACTTCCTCATCGATTGGACATGTCACCTTCTTCGTGTGACTAGCATGGATCCAATTTGGAATTCCCGCACACTTCACAGCAGTAGTAGTTGTTAGTATTACGTGATATGGCCCCTTCCAACGTGGCTCCAAACACAACTTCCTTACGTGTTTCTTGATGACAACCCAGTCACCAGCTTTTAGGTTGTGTCCTAGATCATTTATCGGTGGCAGGGTGGTAGCTTCCACCTGGTGAGAAAAAAGAGCGGACCACATCAGCCAGACCCTTGCAGTAGTCCAACACCATATCATCCGTGATATTCATAAGAGAATTCGCAGGCACTGCGGGCAGTCTCATAGCTCAGCCCATGAGAATCTCATGAGGAGTCCTGTTTTCTTGTTAGGTGTATTTCTCAACGACATTAGCACCAAAGGCAACGCATCAGGTCATTTCAAATTCATGGCTGCATACATTTTTGCCATTCTCGACTTCAGGGTACCATTTATCTGCTCCACTAGTCCTGATGCTTCAGGGCGGTAACTACAATGCAACTTCTGCTCAATATTCAATGCTGCACACAATAGCTTAACCACCTCATTGTTAAAGTGACTTCCCCTATCTGATTCCAAAGAGATCGGAAACCCGAAACGTGGTATCAATTCCCTAAGCAGCAGCTTTGCTACTGTGAGACTGTCATTCCTGCATGTAGGATATGCTTCAATCCAGTGACTAAAGATACACACAATCACCAACACATATCTCAAACCTCCACACACAGGCATCTCAATAAAATCCAATTGCATTCCGCTAAATGGACCTCCTGCTCTCCCAATGTGGCTCAAATTCACCACTGTCCCTTTCCATGCATTCATCTCCTGGCAAATGATGCACCTATGGCAGATCACTTCTGCAGCTTGTCTAAACTTCGGATTAAACCAGTCAATTTTAAGCAACCTGATCATGGCATCCCTCCCAATATGTGCTTAACCATGGTAAAACCTTGCAAACTGTGACAGGAGACTGTTCAGCAAGACCATTTTCCCTTCATCTGAAACCCACAAGTCATCTGGCCTTTGTACGACTTGCATCCTAACCCAAGGACGCTTCTCATCTTTGCTGGCACGTCCCTGTAACAATCTCAATTCTTCCAACGTATCAATCACCCTTAAGGTGTAACCTGTGCATGTCTCATTTTCTGTTTCAGGTAACAATTCCCACTGATCCTTAAACGATATACAGTTCAATGCGCAAAACCTCGCAACTTGATCAGCATATCCATTTCCCATTGAAATAAAGTCCTACGACTTCAGGTGAGCACTGCATTTCACCACGGCAATTTCATGAGGTGACTGAATCGCGTGCAACAACTCCTTAATTCTCTCACCATTTTTCACTGGAGAACCAGAAGAGGTCAAGAAACCCCTCTGTGACCATAGTTGGACAAAATCATGGACAATTCCGAAACCGTATCTCCTATCAGTATAGATAGTCACTCTCAGTTGGGCAGCGGCATGGCAAGCTCTAGTAAGAGCAACCAATTCAGCCACTTGAGCAGAATATACTCTTTCAAGCCAAGACGCTTCCAGGATACCAGAGATCGTACAAACAGCGTATCCGGCTCTCAGCACTCCTACTGAGTCTCTTAAACATGAGCCATCTACAAAGATAATTTGGTCTTTTTCTTCCAATTGGGTATCTTTTTTATCAGGCCTCAGTTTGGTGTACATTTCAGTTACCTCAAGACAGTCATGTTCTACATCTTACACATTTTCAACTTCTGTGTTGTCATTTGGGAGCAAAGTTGCTGGGTTCAACACTGTACATCTTTTCAACGTTACATTTGGTGACCCCAATATAATCGTTTCATATTTTGTCAATTTTGCATTTGTCATGTGCTGTGTTTTGGTACGGGTCAACAGGATCTCAACTGAGTGAGGGACCATGACTGTTAGAGGATGTCCCATCACTATGCCTTCACACTGTGTGAGGCTCTGACCAACTGCTGCTACTGCACGCAGACAACCCGGTAAGGCTGCTGCAACTGGGTCCAAAGTAGCTGAAAAATATGCTACTGGTCGGTTTACACCTCCAAGGACAGACAAAGAACATGCATTGCGTTCATAACAAAACAGAACAAAAGGCTTCATGTAATCAGGCATACCTAGAGCTGGAGCCCTGCACATGCTCTCCCTTAACTCAGTAAACACCTTCATTTCCTTCTCTGTCAGCACTATGACATCTGGCCCTTCCTTAACCGTCAGTCTCACTAATGGCTTGGAGATGACTGAGAAATTCGGGATCCACTGACGACAGTAGCCCACCATTCCCAGAAACATCCTAACATCTCTCTGTGTCGTTGGGGGATTCATCTGTAACAGTGCAGTCACTCTTTCCCTGGATAACTTCCTCGACCCTTTCTCAATTTAATGACCCAAGTACTTCACCTCTTTTTGGCAATATTGCAACTTCTTTGGGGACACCTTGTGTCCGTTCTTTCCCAGGTGATTCAGTAAGGCAATCGAATCATACTTGCACTCATCCTTCGTTTTGGATGCGATCAACAGATCATCAATGTACTGCACTAGAGTCGATTGAAAAGGCAATTCCAATGACTCCAAATCCTTCTTCAGTATTTGATTGAATATAGAAGGTGATTCCGAAGACCCTTGAGGAATTCGACACCAATTGTAAACCTTTTCCAAGAATTTGAAACTGAAGAGAAATTGACTGTCCTCATGAAGAGGCACAGAAAAGAACGCTTGGGACAGATCAATTACTGTGAACCACTCTGCATCACATGGAACCTGGAACATACTCACAGCTGGATTTGGCACCACTGGGCAACATTTCACCACTATGTCATTCATTTTTCTCAAATCTTGGACAATGCGAACCTTCCCACAAGGCTTTCTCAGCCCCATTATTGGTGAGTTATATGGACTGCTCATCACCTCCTTCAAGACTCCCTGTTTCGCAAAGTCTGCAATTAATTGCGCCACCTTTATAAGGACATCTTGCACAATATGGTACTGCGGTACCTTGGGGAACACAGCATTTGGATTTTCATTGACTTTAACTGGTTCTACTCCTTTTATCAGTCCTACTTCCTTCCCTGTTAGGTCCCACACTTTCTCTTGGACTGTTCCCTGCAAATCTGCTGGGAGATCAGCCACTGTGAACATCGGGAAGAAGTTAATCAGAGGATACTCCTCGTCTGAGGTCTCCGTCTCAGGCTCTGAAATCTGCTCCTTCATCGTCACTGTTTGTCTGAACCTCAATCCCCTCATTGGAACAGGTGATCGAACACCTTGTCTTGCACAATAAGTTTCTTCCCAGTAGGGACACGGGACTCGAATCGCAAACCACAAATCTGTGCAATCCCTGAAAAGTGCCAAGCTCAACCTGCACCGGATCTGTGATCGGGTTAATCAGAAGTTGATTTGCCACTCCTACCACCTTGATTGTATGTCCCAAAAGGGGCAGTTTCGGAACTGGGTCCAAAGTAGCTGAAAAATATGCTACTGGTCGGTTTACACCTCCAAGGACAGACAAAGAACATGCATCACGTTCATAACAAAACAGAACAAAAGGCTTCATGTAATCAGGCATACCTAGAGCTGGAGCCCAGCACATGCTCTCCCTTAACTCAGTAAACACCTTCATTTCCTTCTCTGTCAGCACTATGACATCTGGCCCTTCCTTAACCGTCAGTCTCACTAATGGCTTGGAGATGACTGAGAAATTCAGCGATCCACTGACGACAGTAGCCCACCATTCCAAGAAACATCCTAACATCTCTCTGTGTCGTTGGGGGATTCATCTGTACCAGTGCAGTCACTCTTTCCCTGGATAACTTCCTCGACCCTTTCTCAATTTAATGACCCAAGTACTTCACCTCTTTTTGGCAATATTGCAACTTCTTTGGGGACACCTTGTGTCCGTTCTTTCCCAGGTGATTCAGTAAGGCAATCGAATCATACTTGCACTCATCCTTCGTTTTGGATGCGATCAACAGATCATCAATGTACTGCACTAGAGTCGATTGAAAAGGCAATTCCAATGACTCCAAATCCTTCTTCAGTATTTGATTGAATATAGAAGGTGATTCCGAAGACCCTTGAGGAATTCGACACCAATTGTAAACCTTTTCCAAGAATTTGAAACTGAAGAGAAATTGACTGTCCTCATGAAGAGGCACAGAAAAGAACGCTTGGGACAGATCAATTACTGTGAACCACTCTGCATCACATGGAACCTGGAACATACTCACAGCTGGATTTGGCACCACTGGGAAACATTTCACCACTATGTCATTCATTTTTCTCAAATCTTGGACAATGCGAACCTTCCCACAAGGCTTTCTCAGCCCCATTATTGGTGAGTTACATGGACTGCTCATCACCTCCTTCAAGACTCCCTGTTTCACAAAGTCTGCAATTAATTGCGCCATCTTTATAAGGACATCTTGCACAATATGGTACTGCGGTACCTTGGGGAACACAGCATTTGGATTTTCATTGACTTTAACTGGTTCTACTCCTTTTATCAGTCCTACTTCCTTCCCTGTTAGGTCCCACACTTTCTCTTGGACTGTTCCCTGCAAATCTGCTGGGAGATCAGCCACTGTGAACATCGGGAAGAAGTTAATCAGAGGATACTCCTCGTCTGAGGTCTCCGTCTCAGGCTCTGAAATCTGCTCCTTCATCGACACTGTTTGTCTGAACCTCAATCCCCTCATTGGAACAGGTGATCGAACACCTTGTCTTGCACAATAAGTTTCTTCCCAGTAGGGACACGGGACTCGAATCGCAAACCACAAATCTGTGTAATCCCTGAAAAGTGCCAAGCTCAACCTGCACCGGATCTGTGATCGGGTTAATCAGAAGTTGATTTGCCACTCCTACCACCTTAACTGTATGTCCCAAAAGGGGCAGTTTCGGAACCTCTGAACTTCTGACTGTAGAGTGTGTAGCTCCTGTGTCAACCAAGAATGAAACCTTGTGACCCATTACCTTCCCCTGAACATAGGGCCCTTTCTGATCTACTTCTAGGGACGCTGCAAGCCTACACTCCTCACTATCTGAACTCTCATCCGATCATTCATCGTGGGTTCCATTCACACCATGCAATGGGAACTGTTGCACTGTGTTATTTTGACTCATTCTTTGACCTGTGACCTGTTGAGGAAGCATCACCTGTTGCTGTTTCATTGGCGCTAAGGGCACTTGCATTTGCTGTCTAGGTACCATGGGAACCTGCTGCTGCATTTGTTGCATCTGCATCGGTTGTATACGTGGCATCTGCACCTGCTGCATGGGTTGAAAACCCTACATCTGATTCATGTTGTTCTGAAAGGTCGGATTAGGACCTCTTAGCCTTGGTCCTTTCACATTTTGAAATGTAACGACATCATTGCTTTGTTGAACAACACCCTCCTGCACCATCATCGGACACTCCCACTTCCAATGTCCAACGACCCTGCAAGCATGACAAGGTAACATCTTCTTCATCCCCTGCACATCATTTTGAACTACTACAGTGTTCAAGTCTGGACTTCTGATCACAAAACATCCTCGACCTCTGCCTCTCACTTGCACCTGAAACATCCCGTTTCCTTGCAGCTGTTGCACCATCTGTTGTAGACAACCTCCCTGCATCCCTGACGGTGCTGCCTTAATTTGCATCACCATTGCTTTCTCCTTCAGCTTCCTCTGCTTCAATTCAATCTAGTCACTACAGTACTTCGCATACTGCAACACCTCATCAATCGGCTTTGCTTGCCAGCAAATCAAGTGGTTCTTAATCATCTGACTAATCTCAGGTCTGAACCCTTTAACAAATCTAAACACAAGGTGATTCATGTCCTTCGCCTCAACAACTCTGTACCACCGTAGTGCTTAAATGCCTTCAACAACCTCTCATAATATGCATGTATCGACTCCTTGGCTTCTTCTGCCGTCCGATCAATCTTTTGCCAGTCAATATTCTTCAGCGAAACCCTCTGTTTCAATAATTTAATCACCTTATAGTAGTACTTCATCACCTCAGGAGACTGTGCTCCTGTGACTCTATCCCTTGCCGGTTCCGCGGTCGGCCAATCCACACTCCTCTTGCACTCAAGCCACAAATCAGCTGGAACTATGATGTCAAAGAGAGTATTCAGATCTTCCCAGAGACATTTCACAAGCTTCACAAACCTGTCCATCTGCTGATATCACTCCATTGGTTTCTCCCTCAGCCTGGGAAAGTCATTTGTAAATGACAGAATATCACCTCTAGTCCACGGCCCATGGACAAGAACCCCTCCGGCAGTCTCTCGCATTGGTAACATATTTACCGTACCAGCATCCGGTAACGTCTTTGCTGGCTGCACTAAGCAGTCACTCTTCCTCTTGTCTCTTTTTTTCGCCTATCTGCCTTCCCACTTCTCTAAGGCTCCCCAAACTTATGCACTTTGCAATATTTCCTTGAGGTGTGCCTTCATCTCAGTAGACCTCATGTGTTCAAAATCCTTAGGCTCAAAGTCTAATCTGTAACTCCTCTTCAGATGTTTGGTATTTTCTAAGTCTATTCCATATTTATCTGCCAAATTTGCCAACCTCTGGTGCACTCTGCTCACTTCTTTAGTTAGCTGTGGACACAAGTATCTCAATTCTGCTTCTGTGTATGATTCTAGCCTGTTCACTTCCATGCTCCCTTCAACAAGTTCATTTGCCTCCATGCCCAACCTTACAAAATTCAAATACTCTTCTCCTTCCGTCCTCCTTGCTGCTGCAGGAGTAGGCTGCGGTGAATTTAACTTGTCTAACCAGTCGGCCAGCTGTTGCGTAGTTAAACCTGGTAGTGAGATATTCCCAGCCTGCGCTAAAGGTGTCTGCGGTATGTTCGCACTCGAGATCTGCGGAGTCAGCAGTCCCAAACTTGATTGGCTCATGACATCTGGAGGAGCCCCAATCGAACTGAAGTCTGACAAAGACCTAGATCTTTCAAATGTCGGTTCCACTGGAGTCATCCCTTGAGAGCTCCCTACGAACCCTCCTCTTGTCACCTCTTGAGTCATTATCCCTTGATCGCATACACTAGGCTTCGCCTGCGCATACAGTGGTACCGGTGGACCAACTGTAATGGGCAAAGATATGGCGGCTGGCAGCTGCCTGCTTCCCAAAACCTGTGGAGTATTAACTCCCATATTCTGTTTCATTACTGGTGCCATGGCTGACTGCAGTCCTGTGACCGAAGTGTAATTCGGGATCATTTGTTGCTGTACCTGGGGCAGTAAAGGTGGAGTGGGCTCAGTCTGGATCAGCTTTGGTCTCGAGTGTGCTGACTCTGTCGGCACCATCAGATTCATGGTAGTTTCTAAGATTGGGACATCAGGGTAAAGTCTCTGAACCTGTGGTGGCTGTAGCTGAGATTGCATCTCTGGAGCAGTGGACACACTAATACTACTCTGCACCGGAACTGGTGTCGAGACAGGAGTAACCTCTATCGAATCCGCTGTCACCTTCTCTTGAGTCGGACCTGCAGGGCATGTACTAGTACTAGGTCTATTGTCATCTATTGGATATGGCGGTGGTCGGTCATTCAGTAACTGATTAAGGAACTCATCATCGTCTGAGTCATCCATCTCTGACCAGGGCTTCTTAGCCTCTTTGTCTTTGGAAGGACTTTTGTCAGTCTTACAAGTAGCTTTCCCCTTTTTGTCTTCACCTTCTTGAGCTATTGCTGGAAACATCCTGATTCTCTCTATTGTTTCTCTTCTCCAAACTCTCTGGGCACTATCCCACCTAGCCTCCGCTAGTGTCTTTTCTGCTTTCCTCATTCTCCTCTCAAATTTCTGTTGCTGTTGTCGTATTGCCATCAGTTCCCAAATTGCTAGCGCCTCAAACTGTGCTGGCCTCGGAGGTGGCTTTAACTCATTTAGCACCCTCAGCAAATTTTCCCAAACCCTTATATTGAACGTTCCGTGCCCCAGACACGCCAAACACCCTTCTTTCTCTGTCGCTTTGCACCATTGCTTTAGCCAAAGACATGGCGCGACACCCCTGTCCTCCATTACAGCATATGCTGGTGTATCCTCTGGCGGTGTAACCTCTCCTACACTTGCAGTAATATATACAACTCCCCTCAAAGCGTTCTTTAAAGCCTTGAAAATTTTCATTTTTGCATCTTTTATTTTGTTCACAATCGAATCAGGAAGTGACTTTAGTTCCCAGAACTCTCTTCACCGACCTTCTCAACCAATTGCCTCTCACGGACGGCTGCCAATCCGTGCTCAACCCTTCTCATTAACCGACCTAACCCAGTGCGGCTCCAATGACGTCACACTCACACACACTGCGGCTGACAAAGTCTTGCGGCTTGTCTTCCTCACTCTCTCGATTCACACAAAAACGAATGCAATATATTGCGAGCACCAACAAAAACTCAAATTTGGCGGTTTTCTACAGGAAAGGGTAACACAATCGCTTCAGAACTTTACAGAGATTTTGCTTAGCCTCGGCCGCTACTCTCTCCTTCTCAGATCCCGCACTCGCAAGCAAAATTTGACCCGCAAATTTTACTCTCGACTTGTCAATGGGTTGTTCTAGTGCACTTTAGAACTCATCAACTCTCCATCAAAGTTTTTATTTACTCACTTTGACTGATACTCGATTCGTCAATTTCACCATCGGACTATTAAACCGGCGCAAATTACAACATAAACCAAGTGTCTCATACATTTATCAATATACTTCGGAGTCTTAGACCACGCAGGGTCCGTACATCACCAACAACTACGTGGATTTTTTTTTTAGCACAAAGCGCCACACTTACATGAAGTTCGCCAACATCCCTACTCTCATACTGCGGAGTACGTACCTACTAAAACATAATCATTTGGCCTAAAATCCTCACAGACTTCACAATTCACCTGCGGTATGCATAAGCTATGCAAGCGCAAAACCTACTTCACTCAAACTATCACTAGAATGCCGAGAACATACTCAAACTCCCTTCAGCAGGCTCCGAGATTCCGAGAAAATCATTTAGGATTTAGGGGCACATCACCTCTCCAATTTTCACCATCGAAAAATAATAATTTTCCCAAACCCAATTTTTCCGATACAACTTACTTACTTCCAAACTACGCTCATCAATTTCTATCAGACCTTTTGAACCATCAATCCTCTCAAACAGCTGTCCTGGGGCCCCCCAAGGGCCAAACCCTCCACACTACTACCAAACTGTTATCAGCACGTAATCTTCCGTACTGGGACCCCAAAGGGTCAAACCATTACCTCTGCTACCAAAATCTTGCGTCAGAATCTTGATAAGTAAACTTACAAGGAGACAGGCCTAGGTCGATGAACCTTTTGACCACGTTCGGAGACTTCCCAGTACGAGATATCTTTCTGGCATCTCAAATCAATATATTGATAACCCAATCAATATTCGCAGTAGCTAATCAACAAGTTAATCAATAATATTTAATAGGAATCAATAAAGTGAACACACCATGACCTTTCAGTCATGAAATAACCACACCAATTTAGTTAAGTGTTAGGATATTTATTTCCCTATTGGTTACAATCTACAGTCATCTCCGTTATTCTCGTTAGCAATCAATCTCGTTAGTAACTCTTCAGATATTGTAATTAGAACACAATGAATCAATGCATAGAGAATATTAATTCAATATTAATACGTCATTAATAAGAAGCAACTTAGCAACATCTAAGTAGTGCATGATTCAACAAAGCAAGAACTCAGTCATTTGTCTATTTGCGTAGAATATTTGTGAACACCTTAACTAACCTTGAATCAGCATCAGCATGTTGGGCTTCATGCAATACAATTTAGCAAACACAAATTTGGAAAACATCTAACTATGGCCTCTATCAAAAGAGCAATTGGTACCTAGAAAGAAAAGGCAAACAGACAATTACAATTTTGCATCTGATAGTTACCCATCCAATGAATCAACAAACAGTGTCAGTCTTCGTCCTCAGGACATCAGTCGTTTTCATCATCAGCAAGGATAGGACAGGGCAAAGTCTCAGTATGGCATAGCTAAGGAATGAGAGCTTCCCTCATATGGAGGAGAAGTAAGTATCAGTAAGGAATGAGATAGAGGATGGTTAAAGTATCAAGAAGAACAAACGGCAAAGTCTCAGAAAGAATAATGGCAAAGTAGGTGCTTGGAGTGGAATGTCCAAAAATGGCTGATTTCTTCTCGGGTCATGCGGTTAAATCAAAACTGTCGAACTAGCCCTTAATTCCCCATTGGATAATAATTGTTGCATCATTATCTCTGTCCAATAAGTCTCCACGCACCTCACTAGAATTTTCCACAAACCACAGTTCTCATGTCGTTGATTGGCTCACGTTATTGACGTCTTCATCGGTTGGAATGTCAGGTAAGAAAAGTTACACTTTACGCTACAGTCAGTAGTTCCATTGTTTTCTCCTACTCCAGGCAGCCTTGCATCTGTTACGAACTACACAGTTGCATTCAGCAAGAATGTCTCCTTGAGCAAGTTGGGTCCCATGAGAAAGAATTTACTATGGCTACACACACATATCTAGCTTCTGGAAAAGTACAGTTTCGTGTCCTTCAAGAAAACAGCACATTGCACGTTAGAAAAACACAGTTTAATATGAGACCAGGCAGCTAGGCCTAGACCCTCACTAGACTAAGGCCTAGTAATTAATTTAGCAAAACCATAATACATGACTCTAATTATGATATGCTAATACAAATTCAAAACATTAGTACATATCAATTCATCATTAATAAGTTTCATTAGTCTTCGTTTACATTGTTAGCCACTCCCCGTGGGCACATTTCAAACGTGTGCATTACACAATATATTGCAAGCCTTTTCATGTTATTATTAATTTTAAAAGACACACTCCAACAGTGCTAACACAAAACAATTGGACCACGATGGTGCACAGCCACCAAGCCTTAGCAGATGACTCCCGGATGTGGAAACCACAGCAGCTCACAGAGAATGAGGAGCTAGTCCTAATGGATATGTGACCGCATCTCATTATGACGTCACTTTATCTTTATTCTCTGATACCAATATGTTATTTTCTTGGAAATAGTTCACTTTACCACTGTCCTGTTCTCCGTATCTATCTTCCGCTCATCCAGTAGTATCCTCTGGCACAATCTTTTCAAGAATGTTGTGCATTCTTAGTTCCTGAGGTGCGCAGACTGATACTTGGAGCGCCTTTTCTGCTTGCCTAGCAAAGGTTAAAGTGGCAAAAAAGATACACGACAAATATTTCAGCATAGTATTATACTGCCTTCCGAAGTGCAGGAAACATTTGTTTAACTCTATTTTCCAGGGTTCGGTTTTCCAAATGCACTTTTTGAACATTTTATTTATACTTAGAAATTGAAATCAAATGTTGACTCTTGGCATCCTATACAGTTCTCAGGTTATTGCCGAGTTAATATTCCCCCTCTTTACCCCGGGAAGGGTATCCTTTTTTTGCACCTCACTCTTGTCTCTTGTTCCATTTCCTCGAAGCCACCCAACTGACCCTCAGTCTGCGCTCATTCATCCTCCCCCTTCAAGTGTTGTTCTTGTTCAGGCAGGACTTTTGTTTAGAGTCTGTTCACATTATCTTTACCTGGTTCTGGTCAAGGACTGTCATGGTTAGATGTCACAGCGATCAGACAATTTGAGTACTCGCTCATTTAGGCCCATATTTCTACTTTTTGACGCAAAACTGCGCTGGCGCAGTTTTGTGTCAAAAATATTACTGCCAGCTAACGCAATTTCGGTGCGCTATGCGGGCGTAAAATTTATACTTTGACGCACGGCGGCCAAACCACAGGTGTAAGTCATTTTTTTTAATCACACCGCAGCGTCACGTCATAAAGGAAAACAACGTTAAGGCGGCGGAAATGACTGTGAGCCGATTTACGACACCGCAAACCGGATATGTCAGCAGAGGAGAGCCAAAATGGAGTCCAGATGCCTGTACATGCCCCAGGAAGATGACAACAGACCAGGAACCAGCCAGGAGGACCCACACAAGAACCAGGACACTGTGAAGAAGAAAAGAAAGTGTCGCTTCAGTGCAGAGGAGCAGGAAATTCTGGTAAAAGAAGTGACGGAACACCAGCACCAACTGTTTGTCACCTCAAAGTTTTCAGTAGAAGAGAGGCAATATGGCAACAAATTGTTGATAAGATTAACAGTGTGGCAGAAGTACGCAGAACAGCCATCGAGTGCTAGAAACGCTGGCATGAGTGCAAGCACAGGACCAAGGAAAAGATGGCCAGGAAGGCAGCACTGCACACTGTAGGTGGGAGTCCAGCACACCAGGAGGCCCTGGACCACATGGAGGAGATGATGGCAGCCGTCATCCCTGAGGAGATTGTCACAGGGATTCAAGGACAGGACAGCGCAGACTACCAGGAGACAACGCACATGCAGGGTAAGTCGCATGGGAAATTAAAATGCACTAATGTCAACTACAACCGGGGGAGGGGGATACCGACTACAAAATGAATGGAAGTCATCATATACATGGAGTGGCATGGGTAAAGGGGTACGGCTTGGGGGCCTGGTCTGTACAGAGAAAAGCTGGGGCACACCATAACACAACACCAACAAAAGTTCCATGGGGGTATGCTGCCATGCCAACGATGTAGCAAAGGTAAAGCCACGCTAGGAGGGAAGAGCACAACGTCAAACTGACATCCTGTCACACGTCAGCCACTATACCCCCTACATTAACTAGGGCCCAATTAACAACCTCTAGCCATACCGACAACTGGAATGTAACAGTGACAACAGTTGCCACTACCACCTCCGCTGTGTGTGCAGCTTAAGTAGCCAATGGCAGTAAAGTCCCCATGGATCATACACCCCTAAATTGGTGGGTTGAGGATGACAACTTTAACAATCCCCTGAAACAAGACAAATGTTCCAGTCCTGTCAATTGTGAATGCCCATAGTTGCCGCAAACATCAGCCAATGTCATCAACATTAGGAGCTACACAGCACTAAGGTCACACCCATGCAGCATATGCCAGGGTCCATCCTGTACCTGGGTCACAACGCAACATCCCAAATGTCATACTGCTCAGACAACAGCATTGAGGGGGAGGACACGTATAACTGGTCACTGAAATACACGTGCACAGTCAGAGGAGGAAATAGGACACTGCTACGACTATCAGGGCAATCCAGTGTCCACACATTCCCCAACATCAGCTGTACACATAACCAATGCTAACATCCATTTCGTGCCATAACAATGCTATGCATAGTATACACTACATTTCAACTACATATAAGTGGATGTGAAAGATCAGAGACTGGAGCAGGTCCAGATTGTTAAGTGTGCTGCTAGTGCCATCAGAGCACCCACAGCCAGTGAAAGGTCTCACCATGAGAATGGATGTAGACGGAGGGTTGAGTAGGACAAGAATGTGGCAAATCACTATTTGACCTAAACCAACACCTAGAGGAGATGATGCCGACAAGTCAAAAAACTTACCACAATACATGTGACATGCAGGTGGGGCATAGGCCTGGGAGAATGCCCATCTGAAAGACTGGAGCAATGAACAGGAAACAAGATCACAATGTGAAATCATCACAAGGCAGGCATGTCACATCACCAATGCCACAACACAGACACACTAATTGTACCCTATTTCATTGCAGAGGACGATGGATCTCCTGCGGATATGCCTGTCCAGGACTACCCTGATGACATGGATGACGAGCTGACAAACATCAGCCACCAGACCCTCCAAGATGTCCTCGGAACCCTTCAGACCCCACCATCAGTCACAAGGAGGAGCACAGACCAAGCAGCCATCACAGAGGACCCACCCACTACCCCAATTGTAAGACCTGCCAGCTCCAATACAGCTGAGGACTCAGACGACACAGGCACCAGCTTTGAGAGAACTGTAGTCGGAGTACAGTGGGAGCTGGCCAAGGAGGTGCGGGTGGGGATGCAAACTATGGCAGCCAGCCTAGAGGGGGTCCGTTTGTGCATGATGTCATCTGCAGATCAGGCAGCAGCCATGCAAGCACCACCATCCATCCTGCAAGGACTACAAGAAACTGTCAAGGAATTCACCACTGCAGTAAGGGAGATGCCACAACACCTCGCACCCCAAACCTTCCACTGCATGCACGAATGCAATCATGACCCCCTCAGGGCAGACCTGGCTGCCTACCATCGTGATGTGGCTGCTATTCTTAAGAACCAGCAGATCCTCCTTGCAGCAGTACTGCCCTTAAGACCCTTACAGGTGGCAGCGACCGGGATGTCTGACTCCACGTCTTCAAACACTGAGGTGTGTGTTGCCCCTTCACAACCACCACCACCAAGGACGGAGGAGGCAACACACACATCAGAAGAAGAAGACATGGAACAGATCACCTTCACATGTAAAAGTACCCGGAAGCACTAGTCCCTGCCACATGGCCACCTATTACCAAGGTCCTGCGCTTTATAACATGCCAGTCTTGCAACAACTGTACTCAATGACTGTTCTGCAAACCACTGTATATCCTGTCAGCCTGCCTTGTGATTGTCTCTCACTTACTCATTGGCAAATCCTGTCCCTCTGCACTGTCTGACACATCACTCCAGCATGTCAAATGCATTTTCCTTTAGCACTTGTGTAGGATCACAATGGAAAATGTCACTATAATGGACTCACAATCATGCATAGGATACGCTACATTTCAACTACATATAAGTGGATGTGAAAGATCAGAGACTGGGGCAGGTCCAGATTGTTAAGTGTGCTGCCAGTGCCATCAGAGCAACCACAGCCAGTGAAAGACCTCGCCATTAGAATGGAAGTAGACGGAGAGTTGAGTAGGACAAGAAGGTGGCAAATCAATATTTGGCCTAAACCAACACCTAGAGGAGATGATGCCGACAAGTCAAAGAACTTACCACAATACATGTGACATGCAGGTGGGCCATAGGCCTGGTAGAATGCCCATCTGAAAAACTGGAGCAATGAACAGGAAACAAGGTCACAATGTGAATTAATCAGAAGGCAGGCATGTCACATCACTAATGCCACAACACAGACACCCTGATTGTACCCTATTTCATTGCAGAGGAAGATGGATCTCCTGCGGATATGCCTGTCCAGGGCTACCCTGATGACATAGTTGACGAGCTGACAAACATCAGCCACCAGACCCTCCAAGAGGTCCTTGGAACCCTCCAGACCCCACCTTCTGTCACAAGGAGGAGCTCAGAACAAGCAGCCATCACAGAGGACCCACCCACAACCCCAATTGTAAGACCTGCCAGCTCCAATACAACTGAGGACTCAGACGACACAGGCACCAGCTTTGAGAGAACTGTAGTCGGAGTACAGCGGGAGCTGGCCAAGGAGGTGCGGGCGGGGATGCAAACTATGGCAGCCAGCCTAGAAGGGGTGCGTTCGTGCATGATGTCATCTGCAGATCAGGCAGCAGCCATGCAAGTGCTAACATCCATCCTGCAAGGACTACAAGAAACTGTCAAGGAATTCACCACTGCAGTAAGGGAGTTGCCACAACACTCGCACCCCAAACCTTCCACTGCATGCACGAATGCAATCATGACCCCCTCAGGGCCGACCTGGCTGCCTACCATCGTGATGTGGCTGCTATTCTTAAGAACCAGCAGATCCTCCTTGCAGCAGTACTGCCCTTAAGATCTTCTCTTCACAGGTAGCAGCGACCGGGATGTCTGACTCCAGGTCCTCTAACACTGAGGTGTGTGTTGCCCCTTCACAACCACCACCACCAAGGACAGAGGAGGCAACACACACATCAGAAGATGAAGACGTGGAACAGATCACCTTCACATGGAAAAGTACCCGGAAGCACTAGTCCCTGCCACATGGCCAACTATTACCAAGGTCCAGTGCTTTGTAACATGCCAGTCTTACAACAACTGTACTCAATGACTGTTCTGCAAACCACTGTTTATCTTGTCAGCCTGCCCAGTGATTGTCTCTCACTTACTCATTGGCAAATCCTGTCCCTCTGCACTGTCTGACACATCACCCCAGCATGTCAAATGCATTTTCCTTTAGTACTTGTGTAGGATCACAATGGAAGATGTCACTATAATGGACTCACAACCATGGACAATGTACATATAGCACTACAGCACTTTTCAATAAATATCACGTACACAAACACTTTGTCTCTGTGTAATGTGACACATCAACTGTGCAGTAGATCACTGAAATGTGCCTCCTGTGCAATTACAAAGCTTGTCACTACAACTGTCCTGAAATTATGTAGTCTGATAACTATGCACAGTGGCCTGGATTGCACCATACTCTTCCCTTCCTGAGGGTAATATCTGATGAAAATAGAAACCATACACCATCATGCTGTGTTGGACAGAATAATGCTTCCTCAAGGGATATCTATGCCATCAAATAGTGGCAGCTAAATGTTGCCACCATGCAATACCAACACATATAACAGTGCCCACAAATCTAAGCAAACAGTCAACAAACTGCATGAATGAAGGTGTCTGAGTTTACATCCAAATAAGTAATCATGCTGAACAGTGTCACAAATTATGTCTGTGAGTCATGAACACGATACTACAAGATTGCTTATTACCACTCAGCTAATAAGGGTTTCCTTGAACATCATACTGCAGTCAGACATAACACAGTGTCCCCAATACCAAATCTGGAAGCACTGTTTGTGACTTTGAAAACATATGTAATGAAAAAAAGACGTTGGGATCCATAGTAACTGTGATTGGTGGTTGCAATGAATGGTCAAATCTTTGCAAGGTAGCTTTGGGGTAGCTGCCAATCTTACAGCTCAGTTGGGATTTGTTCGTAGCATAGGACACAAATGTAATATAACAGAATTGATGTACACTTATGCCAAGGCCCTGATCAACAAGCATTTTACACATACTGTAAAGGGTTCACTACATATTTATTAAACAGTAATAACAGAAGAGGAAAAACTGGGAAAAGTCTTACCTATCCTAATCTACCCTAACTACTCATTACCCACAACTGTCCCTAACTAACCTAAGCTCAACTTACTTATCACATGTAACGAAACGTTCTAAACATCAAGCCCCCACCCCCCCCTTATGAGACGGGACACATGGAGGACAACAGATACTAACCTAAACACGTACTATCCTATAGTGAACAAATATATATATATATATTTTTTTCTCTAAACACACAAGAACCCCAACATAGACAACACACTCAAAAAGAAAAAATTGAAATATTCAGGACCCCCCCTCACCGTAACTAACCTAAGCTCAACTTACTTATCACATGTAACAAAATGTTCTAAACATCAAGCCCCCACCCCCCCTTTATGAGACGGGACACATGGAGGACAACAGATACTAACCTAAACACATACTATCCTATACTAAACAAAGATATATATGTATTTATTTTTCTCTAAACACACAAGAACCCCAACATAGACTGCCACCCACCCGCCCACACACTCAAAAAGAAAACATTTAAATATTCAGGACCCCTCACCCCCCACACACTAACACTAACTAAACTAACAGTCTATACTAACCTAACACTAAGCCCCCTAAGCCCACAAAGTATAAGAATTAGGAAAGAGAAGGGAGGGGAGGGAATCATGTCCATCAACAAAGTCTAGTGGTTGGCACTCCGGAGGGTCCGCTTAATGGACCGCACACGCCTGTTGATATGGCGAACATCCCGCCACAGGTGACTCATTTTCCGGAGGACACGGTCCATTTTGAGATGCATGTCCGCAAAAGCAGCAGGGTCAATTGTTGCAGCTGGGGCGGTCTGGGTACCAGCTGAGGATGTGTGTGGCTGTATATTGTCAATACCTGTGGGCTGCCCTGAAGGTGGTCCACTGCTAGGGCCTGGAGCACTTGCAGATGTTGTTGGGACAACGGCCCCAGCTGTGGGTGGTGCCACCTGGGTGGTAGTGGTGGTCGTGCTGGTGGTGGCTGTGGTGGGCAAAGTAGGGCCACCCTGTGGGAAAGCCCTCCAGGCTCCGGAGGCACGTTCAGTCCTGTATCTTTGGGCCATCCTTCTGTACCCCGACTCTACCAGCAGGATATGCTGGTAACGCATTGCCCGCCTCTGGAAATCATAGACCTGGATGGGTGTCATATTAGTAGCTGTGAAGACAAAGGAAAAAATATTACATTAGGAACTGCATTGTGTGAAATGGCACAAGAAGTAAATCAGACAGTACATCTAATGTACTTGTGACAGGTCCTATCATCATACAGATCATTGAATGTCCCTGAGGAAGTACATGGCAGGCCAGCCTACAAAGGTCGTATCACACATAGCACATCCAAACCCTACAAGATGGGTAACAATGGGCATGATTTTGGCATCAATGTTCTGCCAGTTGTCAGCTAACAATAATGCTGCACATCCTCCACCAATGCCAGGGCTACAAATGTCAGTGTACGGGATGGAAATCTAGGGCCACATGATCTGCAAGTTGTAAATGGACTTGCTAGTATAGTACTCATGTGCTATACCTGAGTGAGTATACTAGGTTCCGACCAAAGATTCACTGATTTACATGTCTGTGTAACAGACTTGTATCATCAGTCCTAGGTACACTATTCACAAACCCATGCCTGTGTTTGAGGGTGGGGGTGGAGAAACAACTAACAATTTCCAACAACATGGACACGCAGGAAGCTTATGAAAGCTGGACATGTGTTTGGCTCAACACACACACCACAGGTAAGGCATATCTACAAATAGGAGAAAGCAAACCCTTGACCAATCCCAGTGCCACACATGTCTGGCAATGCAGACCTTTGTCCACATCATGTACTTCCAGTAAGCCATGACTTACAACTAACACAGAGTTGCAAGAACACCCCTGGCCATGATTTGCATGCACACTTAGGCCATTGCACTTAAGTGCCACATACTTGTAGCACTACATGTGGAGCTACATGCTGCTAGGAAGTTCAACCTACAGTTTCGTAAGTACAATACTGAATAGGGAAGCAGATGTCTGTGGGTAAGCATTTTGCAGCCCCAATCTGGGAGAATGTGGGTCTGACAGGCAGACTAAATCTGAGATTAGGTCCAGTCCGACTCTTGTTGATACAAGTGTTATCCACATGACTCAACCCAATTCACATTGTGGGGCCTACAGGAAGGACCTAGAATCCCTAGATAAGACAATAGGAAATGCATTGGCAAACTGCATAATGCAGAGTTAATGAAATCCCACTCATGGAACAGGACAAATGATGAGTCAGCGCATCACACCTTGCTATTTGTTCAACACACAGGAGTCCATCACACATCACCAGCATACACAACACATAACAGACATATCAACACTTACTGGAGTTGTCGGGGTCCTCGAATGAAGCCACCTCGCCCACAGTGTAGGGTGCGGATCCACCTGTAAGGCATGGAAGGAAGAAATGTGCTCAAAATCTGTGCACTGACCAACAATTCCAAAGATAAAAACTATACGTAAGATTACATAAGCAAGTTAAGCCACTCTGACATGATGATACTGCATCCAATATAGCACGGCTAACATGTACATAGCATGGGTCTCCTGTGACATTTACACACATATCTGCACACATGCAGTGGCCCTAACTGTCATGTGGTGGCAAACATGCTCCTTCATTAGTGAGCAGAAATAATAATGGAGTGTATTCGTCTCATCATGTGCATCCAAGAGAGACATCCAAAGCCACTTTCCTTGAGGAGTGCATTACCAGTCAAACAGCCATTGTGGCCATGACAAATGTATGACACATGGAAACAATATGCCCTCATGTTGTTACCGTTTCTTCATTTGAAGTGGCCCAGCTATGATAAGTTGCACCAACCATAGAGATATGAACCCATGTGCACACCTTTGGCCTGCCTTCCCTAAACGAAAGGTGGAACACCAAACACCAAATACCAGTGTAAGATGTTAGCTGAGGGCACCTTGCACTTTTTCCCTATGTTTCCAAATCCAGATCTGACATGTATCCGAAATGATCTAGGACCACAATAATCCCTAACATTCATAGAACTTCTGTGAACGCTTTCTTTACACACTCACCAGACACACATGAGACATATGTCTGGGCCACAATGCTATCATCAATTGACGTGAAGCCTGCACTCATTTTCTGCATGATGTAGTGTTTCTAAAGTCAGTCTAGCTATTGCGTCAACAAAGGTCGGTAACATTTTGGAAAATGTATACCTCACTGGCAAATGAGACCTGTATAGACATGATTGGCTCCTAATTTGTGTAGCTGTCTGACAAAAAGGGGGCACCAACTTACATTAAGCAAAAGTATTCTGTAAGAGCACTTGCTTCCTGACAGCTAGCAATTGTGGTCCTTCACATAGTCCATTAATGATCCTGTATGTTTCCAAAGCATTCCACACACTCAACAACATAGCCGGCAGATATTGTACAAATCATCTGATGTCACTACAGAGCTTTTAATCGTGCACATTTACATGATTTGTACTCACCAACAGGGCCACCAATCACTATTCCCAGGTGGTCCAGCAGATCTTGCTCCCTGGAGATGAGGTCAGCCCAGCGGTGCTTCAACTGGTGGTCATTCCTCTGGCTCCGATACACGCGCTGCAAGTGATGCAGGACCTTTCCCCACCGGATTCGACGTGCCTCGGTGTGATACCCCTGTATCACCCGCCCCCTGCCTCAATTATGAGTGGGAGGAAATGGCACACCAGCCATATAAACCCCCCAAGCTCCTCCTCACCCATCTTGCCAAGACGTGGCCTACCCAACATCTTAGCACCGAAAAAGGGGAATAGGGGATAAAGAAGAACAAAGGAGAAAAGGGGGAAAGTAGAATAAAGTAAACTTAACAACTAAAAGAGCCCAACTATCCCCAAATTAACACTACCCACAACAGACTCCCACAAACAACAAAGATAATACAATACTGGACAATAGTACACAAAAAACACTCAGACAGTATACAACAACAATTTTAGATAGCAAACTAACAAGTAATGAAGCACACAGGAGACAAAAGCACAATTTCACTGGACAAAACTCAGAACACAGCCACGCAGTCTAGAAGAATCACAGACTGCAAAGTGAAAGTGAAAGTACCCCCACTGTACATAATCTGTAAACAAGAAATCCTATTACATCACTTCCTGCATAAAATGGCCACTGTTCTTATCGTTAAGCGTCATAATTTGTGACGCATACAGTATGTGCGTCATTTTTTTTGACGCACAGGAGTAAAAATTAGACCGCATCCATATATTTGAAAATAGTCTAACACTTAACCAATTTTAAGGGCATTATGCGCCGTTTTTCGGGAATGAGCGTCATTTTTTGACGCTTGTGCGTCATTTTTTGACGCGTATGCATCAACATTTCAGGGCAGTAACTGGGTTTGGGTAAATTTGCCATTTTAATGTAATGTTACATTTGTGACACAACTGAGATGGGCTGATTGCACCCACTTTGGTGTTGACGGTGTATGGTCACATGTGAGACTTCATACTGCTGCGGACCATGATCCGCTACTTCCTTAACAGGATTCTCACGCTTGGCTGACGCACTAGATGGCCATATGTGTGGCCTACATATATGTATTGCACAAATTGGGCATGTTTGGTGTCAGGAGAGGATAGCAAGGTGACGCACATAAGTACAATACCTCAATGCCTATGGCTCAATGTGTGTGCATTGGCTACTAATGTAGTTGTTGACCCAGTGTGTGGGCATCACAAGATGCATTATTGAAAATATGCTTGTATGAATGTGAAGTCAATGTGTCCAAACCTTAGATGCAAGTCAGTGTGGAAATGAGAGAGGACATGTGCTAGTCATACATGTAGCAACATCTGTTGTGTGCACTTCCAAGATTTTGGGTAACGTAGACACCACAAATGACAAAGCATGCACCGGATAGATGGCAGATGCTTGTTCAGGTCCACAAGTTGCCCATCCCATGTCCTAGAAATTTGGTAACTGCTTCCTAGGCACTTGTTGGTAAACCCACCGTGAATCTGGCACATGTACAGACTAAGTGGGTACCATGTTATTGGCACAGACAGCCAAAGGTGACCCCCAACTTTTATATCACGCCACAGTTGTGGTCATATGACTGAGCCACAACTCTCCGGTGGCAGTGGTGGACCAGCATACGAGGCAGCACATGGCCACATATTTCCAGTGATCAATTGCACAGAGGTGTCTGGTTCATGTGTGTGGTCCAATGTTGATCCAGTATATTTTTAGGGGTATATGTTGTCACAGTTACGTCCAGGTCTCATCATGAGTCAGTGGCGGCTATTCCTGTATCTACTGAGTAACCTTCAGAGATCAATGTGAGTAAAGTCGATGAGGACATGAGAACCTACATGGGGATGGTCCCACCCTGCCACTGCAGACGTGTTATGAGACTGTCAACAGGGCAACCTTGGTGGGCTGAGTGAGATCATATCTCAGGAGTCATGTTCTGGCAGGTGTCATTACAACATTAGTACAGAGGTTGGCCTGTAAAGTTCCCACCGCATCTGAGAACATCATAGCCTCTGTGTTGATTAATCTTGCAGCTATTCACCATGCACAGCCCATCAATATGTCGTGAGCAATGTGATTCTGCATATGAACTGTCAGGGTCCTAACATGTGTGGACTTTTCATGCACATTATCAGAGGTAGCTGGTTCTGCTGGAGGCAACATTCCCAATCCCTGCATACGGCCCTGGTACACTGTCACACTTTGTCGTTCATGCATACATGAGACCCAGACAAGTGATAGGCCATGATTTTGGTATTCAAAGACAATTTTACTAATATGGTACAAATAAAAAGCAGATGATGCTATACAATGTATTTGGGTATGCATTGAGGAAGCACCTGACAAAATACCCCCTGAGGAATTTGAGGTTTGGTAAAGCAAGTGTGGTACATATGTAGCCACAAGGAACCTTTAGGGTATGCACAGACAGGTGCCAGTCAGGCTGACAGGATGCAGGGTCAATCAGGATCCAGCAATTTCACAAGGTACATACTCAGTGGTCTGACTCAGACTGGTCGGAGGAAGAACAAGACAGTTGACAAGGAGAACTGTGTTTGTCCTGTGTTTTTGAAGGTGACATATAAACTCAAGGGCTGTGTTACACTGCTTAAATACTAGCAATGCATAACAGTGTATTTGACAAAATGGCAGCTTCTACGCTGTTCCACTCATCTGCAGGGGAGGTGCATGTTCAAATGGGTGGTGTGCATGGAGGTGATCACAGGTGTGTGCTACATCAGTTTCTCACAAGTCCTGTAGGTGAGATTTGAGATCAAATGGCCAACAGTAACTTTCACACGGGAAGCAATCTACAGGTGATAACAGGGCTTAGAAACTACAAGCCAGTGTATTAATTGACCTGACGTCCATGCAGTCAGATGTACTATGACAATGACATAACATAGGAAAGGGTGTAGCACATTGGACTACTATTGTTAGTCTGTGTGTGTAGAGGAGGGAATATCGGGGTACACATATTACCATTCCAGGGACCTCTTCAGACAGGTGGGTTGAGACCAGGAGCATGGGTGTGTCAGGAGTTAGGAAATGGGCTGACATGTACATGGAATGTCATGTGTGCAATGCTTGTCCTAGGAATGGCACTTGTGCTGTCTATGTTCTGCTTATATGGAACTCTAGTCACAGATAGTCGTTGCAAAGATAGGTGCTGTACGACTTACTGCTGTGAAGGGTCTGGTCATACATTCCTGTTACCAATGCAATTGCACATCCACTGCCTCATGTATGAGGCTTTTTTTCCCTTATTGACTGATGGTGTCTTAGTTGTGTGCCATTTGCTGCGATGAACCATGTTGCCAACAAGTATGTGTGAAAGAGGTGTGGTCCTCTGCTATTGCCCTTCAAAGGTGAAATGTACATGATATATGTCATTTACAGTGTGTGTGTATGTGACTGTTGTATGATATGCATCACAATTGCTCAGGAAATTTCTGTGTCCTGATCGGTATATCAGCAATGCTCCATGAGGCTACACTCTTATTCTGATATTTAGATGTAAAGGTGAGCACAAATGATTAGCCATACCATGATATGGTGAATATTATCGGTGTTTATTTACATTAGTTAATACAGTGGTGATGGTGAGTTGGTTTAACAGAAATTGTTCACAATATGTTGGCGCCTACGCAATCCAGCAGCTGTGTTTTGTTGTTCCCCCTCATGTTTCAGGCCAGCATCCTCCTCTTTCTCCTCTTCAGGCATGTGTGGCTCTGGTTCTAAGAGGGGAATGTTCCTTTGTATGCCAATGTTGTGCAGGATGGCACATGATAGAATGATCATACAGACCATTTCTGGGGAATATAGGAGGCTGCCACAAGCGATGTCGAGGCACCTGAATCTCGACAGTGCTTGGGTTGCCAAATGGTGTCATAATCCATGGCTGGATCCCATACCCCTGATCAGCTGAAAAAGAAAATTAATAGGATCATGTTGATGTAGCTTGCCCCATTGATATCACCTTGCATGGCAGTAGTTGTCTTGTGTTGTCTGTGACTCTTTTGTATTATTGTGTTCCTTCCTAGGCTTGTAGGATGTACCATCTGCATTGGGTTGTTTCCTTGGCTGAACAAGTGTTTGCCTGCTGACCGGTTGTCAGCAGTATGTTTGGGTATTTGCAGTAGTGTGCACTCCCTAGCATTGTGACTTGTGATACAGGTGTCCCTGTGTCTTCACTGGGAGTGAGATGATAGTTCCATACACAGATTCATTTTGACAGTGGTGGTAACACGTTTGCATCTATGTACCCTGGACATCCCATACCTTTAGACTTATGCAATGGATTTATTTAAACATCAGTGACACACTTACCTTTTGCAAGGTGACAATTGGCCAAACTTCTCCAAACGTTGTGATCATTGACGTCTTAACATTAGACTGTACACTAATTTCAGATGTGTGACAGGTTCACTGCAGACCTATGAAACATGGCTAGCAAAGTCACAACCTCTGTGTGTTCCTGTCCGCATGTTGCTGTTGTGGTGTATGTGTTGTGTGTCCTAGAGGGTTGCTGTGCAGTGTGTATATAAGTAGGTTTCTGTACTTACCAACAAGTAGTCCATTGCCATATCATCCATCCTGGAAGTGTTGATTGATGGTAGAGTGACGGAGATGAATGAGTCATGGACACTCCCAGGATACTTTGCCACGATGTTGGTGATCAATCCTTGGTGATCGACAATGGCCTGCACATTGATGGAATGTGTGTGCTTCCTGTTGCGGTAGAGGTGTTCAGTTGCAGCAGGTGGCACAAGGCCTACATGTGTGCAGTTGATGGCACCAAGGACGTGTGGGAAGCCACTAATGAGGTAAAACTCCTGTTTTGTCTGCTGCTGCTTCTGCAGTGTGTTTGGGAAGCAGATGTGGCGGGTGTGAGTCCAATGATGGCATCCAGTACTTTGGGCAAGAAGGCAGAAAATGATGGCTGTGATATTCCGGCAACCAGGGCGCCAGTGCTTTGAAAGGAGCCACTTGCCAACATGTGGATTACAGCTAGCAGCTTGGTTTCTGTTGGGATGGTGCATGGTGTCAGCAAGGTGGGTGCCAACTGTGGCTCTATGTTGCGCAGCAGCTGCTGAATGGCCTGCCAGTTCAACCTGTACCTCTGGATGATGTCATGTTCCCTGAGGCCATGAAGGGTTGTTCTGGTGTGGAATATTCTCTCCTACCTTCTGCGCTGCCTTTGGGGTCCCTGCTGGTGTTGTGGTAGCTGCTGTTGTTGTTGCTGGGCTCTGCGTCTGCGTGCACGCCGGATGAGTAGCACCTCCATGTCTCCCTTTTGCTGCTCTGCTGTTGCCTCTGTGTGTTCTGATTAAATACAGGTGTGTTTGCCCCATTTTAATGCCTGCCCTGACCCAGGAGTTAATTTTTGACGCAAATCGGGCTGTGCGTCATTTTCCGACTCCACCTTCCAGGCGTGCGCCATTTTTGCCCAGAAACATAAATATGACGCACGGCCGTTTAAGTCATTTTTTGGACGGGAACACCTACCTATGTAAGGTGGGTTCCCGCATCCAAAAAATGACTCACACAGCGGGATTTTGACGTCTGCGGGCTGGGGCGTCAAAGTTTAAATATGGGGCAAGGTTTGCGCCAAATGTTCAGCGCAGACGGAGTATAAATATGCCCCATAATCACTTTTTTGGAACTTTTTCTCTTGACATCGACCGAGTCTCCTTGGCAAACCAGGTTGCAGTTCAACAATAGCGGCTTGCTTCAGAGTAAGGCCTTGGTATTTCCTGGAGTTCTTGGTTTTCATTGTGGGCAACAAAGAGCTCTGCAGCTTCAGTGGGTCAAACCTGAATTTCAGGCAAAATGGCGGATCAACGTTGCTGGCTTGACTCTGGATGGCGAGTCAGTTCACTTACATAGCTTTTCCCCAAAATTCTCAGAATGTTTCTAAACATCTGGATCTTCTTCCAGAAGGTCCTTTTGGGGTCTTGAATGGACCACAACTCTGGCCAAGGTTCCAGAGTTACTGAGTTGTTCCTTGGAGAGTTGGGACTACAATTCCCACAATGCACCTAGGTAAATCCTTACAAATCCACTGGGTACTGGTCAGCTGGGCTCTTCTTACAGGAGTTGATGTATGTGACTCCTGGTAGCTCTTTAGCATCGGTTGCTTTCAGGGAGTCCACTCTTGAGTCTTGGAAGCAAGGCAAAGTCCTCTTTTTGGTGAAGCCTAGCATGTGAAGCATGGGCAGTCCTTGTGGGTGCAGTGCTCTCTTGGTGGAGACCAGGGGTTCAGCAGGGCTGCCCTTCTTCTTAAAAATTTTTCCAGCAGGGGTCTGAGTTGCTGGGCAGCTCTCCCATATTTATCCAGCTTTTTGACAGCTCTGCCTCATTCCTGAGCCTGATTGCGACAGCTCCACCCGCATTCCTGAGTCTGATTACGTCCCTGCCGATGCCTTACTTATGCCCATGCTGCTCCCTCCCTCCTGCCTTCCCGCCTCCCCATCACACCCTCCCATGTCCCAGGACATTTAATGAAGGCCACAGCACAGTCTCGGTGAGAAGTGCCTGACCCTTGGGCCAGTCAGAGCTCCCGAGCCACTCCATGGCCCTCTTACCGGCTGACAGCTCTGCACGCATTCCTGAGCCTGATTGTAACAGCTCTGCTCGCATTCCTGAGCCTGATTGTAACAGCTCTGTCTGCATTCCTCGACCTGATTGCGACAACTCTGCCTGAATTCCTGAGCTTGATCACAACAGCTCTCACTGCATCCCTGAGGCTGATTACGACAGCTTTGCTGACATTCCTAAGCTTGATTGCGACAGCTCCACCCTCATTCCTGAGCTTGATTGTGTCTGTTGAAGCCCCTACAGATGCCTCTTTCGTGCTACTGCTGCACCCGCTCTCCTACCTCCCACTCCAGCCCCTCCCACCTTCCAGGACACATAACGGAGGCTGCAGTATGGCCGCACAGTGGATGTCCACAGAGGGGCGTGCCAAATGCAAGCCCGTCTGCACCCATCCACGCCTTCACCATGCCCACTACCAAGTCCATGCGCAGTGCCAGGACCCCTGGTCCTTCCACACCCCACTGCTACAACACCAAGGCATTCCAGGCCCTGAACATCAGACACCCCATCAACAGCTGCTTCACAGCATCCCCATGCTCAACCAAAGGACCCTTCACCTGCCTACAATGCTGTTTCTCCTGCAGTGTGGGCCACCTATGTGTACTAACACCTGATTTGTACCCACAAAGAAGACTACAAACAACCAAGCGCCACTCCAGTACATCCTGCTAAATGTCAGCTCCTTATGCAAACACACCACGGAAATCTGGAACGCCATCACCACCCACAACCCGGACATCGCCTTTATCACCAAAACTTGACTAACACCCTCCTTAAACCCGGCATCACCACAGCCACCCCTGATGGCTACAAGACGATATACTAAGACCACACCAACAAACATGACAGGGGCATCACCATCACCTTCAAGGAAACCATCCAATGCACCATCACTGATGACAACCCTGTGTCACTCATGGGGCACCTCAAATTCCGACTCCAGATCGATGCCAAAACCACAATGTGAGGCACCCTAGCATACAGACCCCCAGGACCATGCTTAGCCTTCTGAGATGCCATTGCTAACCTTATCGCTCCCCCTTGCCACCGACTCCCTCCACTATGATCTACTCAGCGATCTTAATTTCCATCTTAACAACCATAACAACACCAATTCCACTTCTCCCATAGAGAACCTCAGAAACTTCGGCTTCACCCAACTAGTCACCAAATTCAGAGACACACTGGACACTATCTTCACTTCGAGTGACAGAATCAATTTCACCTATGTGACTGAACTCACCTGGATCAACCACGTCATCATCCACTTTACCATCTCCGATTCCCTGCACACCAGCTCAAGCACTTCAGCACCCCCCACGGAAGCTGGGGCAACGTAACAAAAACCCTATTGGCACAGGCCTTGGGCACCGCACAAACCGACCCCACAGCAGACCTCAACCAGATTGTCCAAAACTTCACCACCTAGATCACCAAATCCGCAGAAGAGTCAACCCGCTGAACCCAGCTAAAACCAACAACACCTCCAAGCCAGCAAGATGGTACACTCCAGAACTCAGAAATTCCAAACACGACTACCACCGACTCATGGAACAATAGTGTGTGACCATGGACCCCTTCAGCAGAGCCACCTACAAGGCAGCCCTCAGCAACTACCGCCACCACATCAAGGCAGCAGAAAGAGCAGCAATCACTGCTAGTGTCAACACTGCAGCCAACCACATGAAAGAACTCTTCAGAGTCATCAAGAAATGCTCAAACCCAGTAGCCACTGAGACCACCATCCAACCCTTCCCAGGAACTCTGCGACACCCTCTCAGACTACTTCCAGAGCAAGATCACCACCATATACAACAATTGTGACCCCTAATCTTCCACGTCCAGCCTAGACAACATCTCTCAAGCAACGAATACCAGCCACACGATAGCCTCCTGGTCCCCGATTACCACACAGACCACTGCAGCCATCATGTCATCCATCCACTTCTGGGCACCCACTGACCCCTGCCACCCTGGATTTTCAACTTTGGAGCCAGCACTAGTAGCACATAACTAACCCACATTCTTAACGCCTCAATCTCCATGGCAAACTTCCCAGATGAACGGAAGCACACAGAAGTCAGACCCCTCCTAAAGAAACCCTCTGCCCACTCCAGAAACCTCAAAAACTACAGACTGATCTCCCTGCTCCCTTTCCCAGCCAAAGTGCTTGAGAAAGTCATCAACCAACAGCTCACTAACTACCTTGAATGAAACCACCTATTCGACACCTCACAATCAGGATTCTGGGCCAACTGCAGCACAGAGACTGCACTGATCACTGCCGCAGACAACATCAGGACCCTTCTCAACTGAGGAAATTCAGCAGCTCTGATCCTTCTGGACCTCTCTGCAGGGTTCGATACAGTCTCCCACCACACTCTCCTCAACAGACTCCACAACATAGGCATTCAACAAAATGCCCATAAGTGGGTCACCTCTTTCCTCTCTGGCCGCACACAGAGCATCTGCCTTCCTCCATTCAATTCTACACCCAAGAAAATCACCTGTGGCATCTGTGGAACCTCCTTCAGCCCAACCCTGTTCAACATCTGCATGATCCCATCTTGCAGACATTGTCAGATCATGCGGACTCAATATAGCCTCTTACGCCGATGACACTCAAATAATCCGCTCACTCACCGAAGACACCCACAACACCAAAGCAGGCTTCCGCAAGGCCATGGCCAATGTAGCAAAATGGATGCAAAACAGCTTTCTCAACCTGAACACCAGCAAAATGGAAGTCTTGATTTTCGGGAAGAACATCTCTGTATGGGACCACAGCTGATGGCCAGCAGAATTCGGACCAACACCCTCTCCATCAGACCACACATGAAATCTCAGCGTCATCCTCGACTGCCAACTATCCATAAATTTACAAGTAAACTCAGTTGCCTCCTCCTGCTTCTACATCCTCCTTCTGCTTCTCCGAAACACCGACACCAGAAAGACAGTCATGCATGCTCTGGTCACCAGATACATCGACTATGGCAATGCTCTCTATGCCGAAGTGTCCTCTGAGCTACTTAAAAGACTCCAGACTCCACAGAACACTGCAGCTAGACTCTTCTTCAACCTCCCCAAGCGCTCAAGCATCACCCCACATCTCATGAACCTCCAATGGCTTCCCGTCCAGAAGCAATGCCAATTAATATTCCTCACACTGGCACACAAGGCTCTCCACAACCTAGGGTTATTCTACATCAAACATTGACTGGGCTTCTACATCCCAGCAAGACAACTATTCTCTGCCTCGCGAAACCTCGCACACACATCCTGCATCTATCACAGCGCAGAGGAGGCAACTCCTTTTCCTACACAGCAGCCAAGTCCTGGAGCAGTCTCTGCCCCTCCACCTCCAAACATCTCCCTAACTGACGGACTTCAGAAGGCATGGCTTTTCGATGGAGACACAACACCCTCAGGACCCAGTTATCATGATAGTGGTGCACTTTACAAATGCTATGATTGATTGATTGAATGATTGAGGTTTCTGGGCTGGCAAGCAGGTGGGCATCCCTGACCAATGAGATGTAGGGTGCCATGCTCTGTGATGACAACTTCCTTAGATGTGTGCCCTATTTTTGTCCCAGGAAGCACTGTTCCGCAGAAATCCATAATGGAGAAAAACTCTCCTGGTGGTTTAGGTCTGGCTAAGCCCACCCACAGGTGTTGCTAACTTTTCATATGGTCTCCTTCCAGCCCCTCTCCTAATTCAATTACAGAGGCTTCCATCTGGTTGGGGTTTCAGGATGTTGGGGTGGGACTAGGTCTTGCACTATCTATCCTTCTCCCTTTGAAGACCAGTTCGGCTACCCAGCCATCTTTCAGTCCTGGCATCAGCTGCTGCAGATCTTTTCCCACCCGATATCTCATTTGTCTCACCCCAGGCCACTTCACACCTCATCAGATGAGCTTGGCTCAGCTTGTCAAAGGCTGACCAATTAGAAAGAGCTGCTACAGAGCTGATTTTAGGTAACATAAGGAAAGCAGTTCTAAAACCACTTTTATGCAATGGTTACAATACATCTAACCTTGGTAAGTTGCTGGATGTATTATAACTATTATTTTGACACTTTGAATGACTGTTATAGCTCACTCCTTTCAGAAATTAGACTGTAATAAAGTTGAATATAGCTTTCCCATATTAGTCTTTGGAGCTATCAGTGCTACAAATGAGGAAAAAAAATGAAATTGGCAGTTGTTTCCCTCACCAGGGCATTTAAACATCTTTTATAATGTCTCTGCTTATTATTAAAATTCACCCTTTCGTTGGGGCACCTAGGGTAGACCTTTGGGGTCAGCTGTATGTAAAAAGTAGGTAGACTAAGAAGTACTTTGAATTCTAAAGTCGAATTTGGCTATATATATATTTTAAGAGCAGCCTGCTAGATTGGGCTGGTTTTTAAAAAGACAGCAGGCAGAACAGCAGTGCACACTTAAGTGCCTTAAATTTACTGGACCTCTAAACCCACATGCCCTACTAAATTCTAGGGACATACAGATAGGTTGTCAGAGCCAATTGTAATTATGCCTAATTACCATATACCTTATGAACAGAGCACTGGCCCTGGGCCTGGTTAGCAGAGCCCAGGGTAGAGTAAGGTTCAGGAACTACCAGTATCAATCACAAAATGGGGGTGACCTGGGCAAAAAGGATGACTTTCTTAGAATATGAAAAAAATGAAAGAACTAGTGCTGCATATGAGATGAGTGCTATATGCAACCACAGTGGACTAAATGTAATCTGCATGAATGTTGATATAATTACATGAGTGTCATATATAACATTAATCTGATAATCTGTGCAAGAGTGTTTTGTACTCTTCTCCCATGTAGACCACTCAATGAAACTGAAATGTACAATAATCCCAAAAGCTGCACGTACCCTCTCTTTTTTTGTAATAACTTGCCTTACCACTTTTTCCCCAAGTGTGTCTACAAGCAAATAACCTTTAAAGTGTGTGCTATACAAACAAAATAAATATCAAGTAAAAATAAACAAAAATACCGATTTATTGTATTAATACGTTCAAACTGAGAAAGCTTCCTTTGTTGCATACATTAAACTGCTTCAAGTCAGGGATGAAGTACATTGTCCTTGGGTTAGAGAATGAAGCCAGAAAAACAAGTGCCTTAGACATTTTGGCCAATAGCTCAAGGACTCTGAGTTGTGCTTACATCACTTTTTTTAACCCCTTCGCTGCCAGGCCTTTTCCCCCTCCTGTGCCAGGCCTTTTTTTGGCTATTTGGGGCAGTTCACGCTTAGGCCCTCATAACTTTTTGTCCACATAAGCTAGCCAAGCCAAATTTGCGTCCTTTTTTTCCAACATCCTAGGATTCTAGAGGTACCCAGACTTTGTGGGTTCCCCTGAAGGAGGCCAAGAAATTAGCCAAAATACAGTGAAAAGTTCATTTTTTTCAAAAAAATGGGAAAAAGTGGCTGCAGAAGAAGGCTTGTGTTTTTTTCCCTGAAAATGGCATCAACAAAGGGTTTATGGAGCTAAAATCACCAGCTTCCCAGCTTTCAAGAACAGGCAGACTTGAATCTGAAAACCCAATTTCTCAACACAAAATTGGCATTTTACTGGGACATACCTCATTTTTACGATTTTTTGTGCTTTCAGCCTCCTTCCAGTCAGTGACAGAAATGGGCATGAAACCAATGCTGGATCCCAGAAACCTAAACATTTCTGAAAAGTAGACAAAATTCTGAATTCAGCAAGGGGTAATTTGTGTAGATCCTACAAGGGTTTCCCTCAGAAAATAACAACTGAAAAAGAAAAATATTGAAATTGAGGTGAAAAAAACAGCAATTTTTCTCGATGTTTTACTCTGTAACTTTTTCCTGCAATATCAGATTTTTTAAAGCAATATACTGTTACATCTGATGGACTCTTCTGGTTGCGGGGATATATAGGGCTTGTAGGTTCATCAAGAACCCTAGGTACCCAGATCCAATAAATGAGCTGCACCCTGCAGTGCGTTTTCATTCTATACCGGGTATACAGCAATTCATTTGCTGAAATATAAAGAGTGAAAAATAGCTATCAAGAAAACCTTTGTATTTCCAAAATAGGCACAAGATAAGGTGTTGAGGAGCAGTGGTTATTTGCACATCTCTGAATTCCGGGGTGACCATACTAGCATGTGAAGTACAGGACATTTCTCAAATAGACGTCTTTTTTACACACTCTCTTATATTTGGAAGGAAAAAATGTAGAGAAAGACGAGGGGCAATAACAATTGTTTTGCTATTCTATGTTCCCCCAAGTCTCCCGATAAAAATGATACCTCACTTGTGTGGGTAGGCCTAGCGCCCGCGACAGGAAATGCCCCAAAACACAACGTGGACACATCACATTTTTTGACAGAAAACACAGGTGTTTTTTGCAAAGTGCCTACCTGTAGATTTTGGCCTCTAGCTCAGCCGGCACCTAGGTAAACCTATCAAACCTGTTCATTTTTGAAAACTAGAGACCTAGTGGAATCCAAGATGGGGTGACTTGTGGGGCTCTGACCAGGTTCTGTTACCCAGAATCCTTTGCAAACCTCCAAATTTGGCTAAAAAAACATGTTTTCCTCACATTTCAGTGACAGAAAGTTCTGGAATCTGAGAGGAGCCACAAATTTCCTTCCACGCAGCGTTCCCCCAAGTCTCCCGATAAAAATGATACCTCACTTGTGTGGGTAGGCCTAGCGCCCGCGATAGGAAATGCCCCAAAACACAACGTGGACACATCACAATTTTTGACAGAAAACAGAGGTGTTTTTTGCAAAGTGCCTACCTGTAGATTTTGGCCTCTAGCTCAGCCGGCACCTAGGGAAACCTAAAACAACAAGTGATGGACGGAATGCTGAACATTGTCAAACACTCACCCCAGTCATAGATCTGGGTTTTAATCCATCGTTCTTTTGCTCACCATGCCACCCCAGTTTGGACCCAGCCATATGCAAATCAGTCTTGACCCTGTTCCTCATGGGAACAGTCCAGACCGAACTGCCAAGCCAGGTCCTCACTGGACTGGAAACAAGCATCCTGGGACCGGTTTCGGGGTTTCACCCCTCATCAGCCAGGCTAGCTTGACTCCAGTGGCATGGGAAGCACGGGACCCACGTCTGGGCATACCCTTCCCACTTAGGGCGACAAAGCAAAAACAACAAGTGATGGACGGAATGCTGAACATTGTCAAACACTCACCCCCAGTCATAGATCTGGGTTTAATCCATCGTTCTTTTGCTCACCATGCCACCCCAGTTTGGACCCAGCCATATGCAAATCAGTCTTGACCCTGTTCCTCATGGGAACAGTCCAGACCGAACTGCCAAGCCAGGTCCTCACTGGACCGGAAACAAGCATCCTGGGACCGGTTTCGGGGTTTCACCCCTCATCAGCCAGGCTAGCTTGACTCCAGTGGCATGGGAAGCACGGGACCCACGTCTGGGCATACCCTTCCCACTTAGGGCGACAAAGCAAAAACAGCAAGTGATGGACGGAATGCTGAACATTGTCAAACACTCACCCCCAGTCATAGATCTGGGTTTAATCCATCGTTCTTTTGCTCACCATGCCACCCCAGTTTGGACCCAGCCATATGCAAATCAGTCTTGACCCTGTTCCTCATGGGAACAGTCCAGACCGAACTGCCAAGCCAGGTCCTCACTGGACCGGAAACAAGCATCCTGGGACTGGTTTCGGGGTTTCACCCCTCATCAGCCAGGCTAGCTTGACTCCAGTGGCATGGGAAGCACGGGACCCACGTCTGGGCATACCCTTCCCACTTAGGGCGACAAAGCAAAAACAACAAGTGATGGACGGAATGCTGAACATTGTCAAACACTCACCCCCTAGGGAAACCTACCAAACCTGTGCATTTTTTAAAACTAGAGACCTAGGGGAATCCAAGATGGGGTGACTTGTGGGGCTCTGACCAGGTTCTGTTATCCAGAATCCTTTGCAAACCTCAACATTTGGCTAAAAAACACTTTTTCCTCACATTTCAGTGACAGAAAGTTCTGGAATCTGAGAGGAGCCACAAATTTCCTTCTACCCAGCGCTCCGCCAAGTCTCCAGATAAAAATGATACCTCACTTGTGTGGGTAGGCCTAGCGCCCGTGACAGGAAATGCCCCAAAACACAACGTGGACACGTCACATTTTTTGACCGAAAACAGAGGTTTTTTGCAAAGTGCCTACCTGTAGATTTTGGTCTCTAGCTCAGCCGGCAACTAGGGAAACCTACCAAACCTGTGCATTATTGAAAACTAGAGACCTAGGGGAATCCAAGATGGGGTGACTTGTGGGGGCTCTGACCAGGTTCCGTTACCCAGAATCCTTTGCAAACCTCAAAATTTGGCTAAAAAAAACACATTTTAAACTCATTTCGGTGACAGAAAGTTCTGGAATCTGAGAGGAGCCACAAATTTCCTTCCACCCAGCGTTCCCCCAAGTCTCCAGATAAAAATGGTACCTCACTTGTGTGGGTAGGCCTAGCGCCCACAAAAGGAAATGGCCCAAAACACAATGTGGACACATCACATTTTTTCACAGAAAACAGTGCCTACCTGTGGATTTTGGCCTCTAGCTCAGCTGGCACCTGGGGAAACCTAGCAAACCAGCGCATTTTTGAAAACTAGAAACCTAGGGGAATCCAAGATGGGGTGACTTGTGGGGCTCTGACCAGGTTCTGTTACCCAGAATCCTTTGCAAACCTCACAATTTGGACAAAAAAACACTTTTTCCTCTGATTTCGGTGACAGAAAGTTCTGGAATCTGAGAGGAGCCACAAATTTCATTCCACCCAGCGTTCCCCCAAGTCTCCCGATAAAAATGGTACCTCACTTATCTGGGTAGGCCTAGCGCCCACGAAAGGAAATGGCCTAAAACACAACATGGACACATCACATTTTTTCATAGAAAACAGAGGTGTTTTTTGCAAAGTGCCTACCTGTGGATTTTGGCCTCTAGCTCAGCCGGCCCCAGGGGGGCAGAAATGGCCTGAAATACATTTGCCCCCCCACCCCCAACCCTCCCCCGGGAGCGACCCTTGCCTACGGTGTCGCTCCCCCTGCGTGACATTGGCGCCAAAAAAAAAATCCCCGGTGCCTAGTGGTTTCTGCCCCCTTGGGGGCAGATTGACCTAAAATCAGCTGATCTGCCCACAAGGGGGGCAGAAATGGTCTAAATACAATTTGCCCCTCAGGGGAGCAACCCTTGCCTAATGGGTCGCTCCCCATCTCTTAAAAAAAAAAACACAAAAAAAAACACAAAAAAAAAAAATTGCCCTGGCACCTAGAGGTTTCTGACCCCCTGGGGGCAGATCGGCCTAATAACAATAGGCCGATCTGATGGCCGAAAATAAATTTGACCCAACACCCCCCCAACCCTCCCCCGGGAGACACCCTTGCCTACTGGGTCGCTCCCCTTGCGTGACATTGGCGCCCCCAAAAAAATCCTCGGTGCCTAGTGGTTTCTGCCCCCTTGGGGGCAGATTGACCTAAAATCGGCCGATCTGCCCCCAAGGGGGGGCAGAAATGGTCTAAATACAATTTGCCCCTCAGGGGAGCGACCCTTGCCTAATGGGTCGGTCCCCATCTGTAAAAAAACAAACAAAAAAAAAACACAAAAGAAAAATTTGCCCTGGCGCCTAGAGGTTTCTAGGCCGATCTGCCCCCTAGGGGGGCAGAAATGGCCTAAAATAAATTTGCCCCCTACCCCACCCAACCCCCCCACCCGGGAGCGACCCTTGCCTACGGGGTCGCTCCCCCTGCATGACATTGGCGCAAAAAAAAATCCCAGGTGCCTAGTGGTTTCTGCCCCCCCCTTGGAGGCAGATTGGTGTAGCAAAAATCGGCCGATCTGCCCCCAAAGGGGGCAGAAATGGCCTAAATACAATTTCCCCCTCCAGGGGAGCGACCCTTGTCCAAGGGGTTGCTCCCCATCTGTAAAAAAAGAAGAAAAAAAAAATCCCTTTGCCTAGTGGTTTCTGCCTCCATTGGGGGCAGATCGGCCTAATCAAAATAAATCTGCCCCCCAGGGGACGACCCTTGCCTAAAGGGTCACTCCCCTTGCGTGAAATTCACGTTAAAAGAAAAAAAACTCCCTGGTGTCTAGTGCTTTCTGTCCCCCTTGGGGGCAGATTGGCCTCATAAAAATAGGCCAATCTGCCCCCAAGGGGGGCAGAAATGGCCTAAATATAATTTGCCCCCCTAGGGGAGTGACCCTTGCCTAAGGGGTCGCTCCCCACCTCCTAAAAAACAGAACAAAACAAAAAGGAAAAAAAAAAAATGATCCCTGGTGCCTAGAGGTTTCGGCCCCCCCTGGGGGCAGATCGGCCTAATAATAACCATAAAGAACTGATGCCTCACCTCCCCTGTCTAGCAGTAAGGAACCAATGCCTCACCTTCCCAGTAGCAGTAAGGAACCAATGCCACACCTGCTCCAGTGATGCCTCACCTCCCCTACTCTATGCACTGTTTTGTTTCCTCATTGTTTTCCAAGGTACTGTACCTGGGGTCCATGCTACTCCATGACAAGCCTGCACTCTCTCGAAAGTGGTGTCAGACTGTTGAGAACAACTTTATCAAAACACTGTGATAGCCCTGTTTTAAGCTATTGCATTTCTAAGTGCTTTACTAAGATTTCATCTTTGAAAATGTGTGTATTTACTTGTGTATGTTGTATTTTTATTGTTTTGGTCTTGCTTTATTTGGATAAATATTGGCTATTGTTTTAGACTGGTCTGGAGTACTTGTGAGGTGTTTTCACTGTGTCACTTCATGTGTGTGTGTACAGATACTTTACAAATTGCCTCTGAGATAAGCCTGACTCCTTATGCTCAGCTACCAAGGGAGTGAGCAAGGGTTATCTTAGCTGGGTGACTCCCTTACCCTGACTAGAGTGAGGGTCCCTATTTGGACAGGGTGCAACCACTTCCAACTACAGACCCCATTTCTAACAAAGGTCAATTGTGAGAACACCAAGACTTTTCCAGAAATATTTAGGTGAAAATGGACCAGTGTGGTTTAATATAACATAGCTACTGGAATATTGCAGCCTTTTCTGAATCACATTCTGAGCAGTTCTTTCATCGATCAATTTTCAGTGACTAACCCAAAAAGTAGAGGCTAGAGTGCATCAATTGGTTTAATAAACCTGACACCTTATTTAAAACTGCTGGGCTGCTGTGGTGGTGGACAAATGGAATGTTAGTAATTTTTGGGACAGATGCCTTTTTAAAGAAATGAACACACCGCAGTCAGTTTCACTGCCTAAATAGCTTTCAGATTCAAGATGCAAGGGGCACCAGCTGCTCCTCACTAATGATGTCCAACAGATCCGAAGCAAGTCTGAGGTTATTTTTGTATCTGTTCAGGGGGTCCATTACTTAAATATAAATATGAAGTTAAGACTAAGGTCCTCATTTATGGTTTGGCGGAGCAGGGGGAACTCCGTAAATGGGTTGTGCCCCTGTCCTACCAAACATGTGGTTCAACTGCCGATTCAGTCTCAGAGAAACGGCTGAGTTTCCAGTCACTGAGCCTCCACTGAGTACACTGAAGGTAATCCCAGAGCCATCGCTCCATCTGACACAGGCTGGCTGGGTCACATTAATCGCAATCCCACCCTATTGAGGGGAGGCCTGTGACACTCATATTCTCTACCTTTTCAGATTTGTGAGGGATGACAGAAGTAGGCAGGGAAATGTGAAATAGTCCCCAGGTCAAAATATAAAAAGCTGCCTGTGCATCTGTTACTTTTTGACCACAGAAAACAAACCTTTGCTTTGGGAGGTGGTTTTCTCTCAACAAAAAAGTTTGTTGAGTGAGCCTTTTAAACATGACATTCACTCATTCAACTTTGATGCTAACCAGGCAGATGATCTCTAAAGACAGTGGGATATCCTCCACAGGGTGGCGGAGGTCATGAACTCTGCCATTCTGGCAGCTCAGAGGACCATCGACCAGGGTATGAATAAAGACCTACAAAAACTTGGTTGGACACTATCTGTGACAGTTTAGATAGACTAAAATCAAAAACATATCAACATTTTTTTACATCATCATTCATGCTCAGCATTACAGACACCAACTCAGACAAGCAGGAAATTAGGACACATAGGGCACAACACGTGGCTTTACGGTAATTAGGTTTTGGTAGTTCCAATACCTTATTTTACATAAAAACTAAAGCTAACTTAATTTATGGCAAATACCATGCCTCCTCATTATCACCTCAAACCTATATTTAGCCATTCACTGGAATTCATGTGCTGACATCAACCAGATCATCCCCCATCTTGATGAGGATCTGTATAAGACTGCAACTACCTTCAAAGTATATTATACAGGTGGGGTGCAAGATGGGCAGCCACAGGCTAAAACCTAACTGTAGGAAATTAGGTTATGGGTTGGGGGTGTGAAACCCTACTGAAGCAAAAACCACTGTTCCTGTCAAGGTGAACTCACAAGCAAGCTCCAAATTAATCTGTGTTTCTCCTCTGATAGCTAGGCACAAAGCAATCAGCCATAACTTAGATGCAAAGTGTAAAGTATTTATGCAGCACAACACAAGAAGAATCCTCCAACAATGTACAAAAATACAGTAACAAAGTGCCAACTGTGGTTATCTGGTCATGCCAAACAGGACAAAGTCACAAGTTCAGGTTGACTGTGATGGAGTGTGGGCTTGATACAAGGACCAAGTTAGGACCGCTGAACAAAGTACCTTCAATCCTGGTGTTAGAAATGGGGTTTATGGTTGGCTAGGGTATGCACCTGAGCCAGGCAGAACCCACCCACTCTAGTCAGGGCAAGGGAGTTACACGTCCAAGATAACCCCTGCTCACCCCCTTGCTAGCTTGGCATGAGCAGTCAGGCCTATCCCAGAGGCAATGTGTAAAGCGTATGCACAACATACACTACACACATGATGCACTATCCCCACCATAAATGAAACACAACACCAAGTTATATGAAAATATATTGTATTGTACACAACACAATTATTAGACCAAACACCACATGTCAATAATGTCCATACAAGGCACATTTAGATAGCATATGTGTGTCCATGAAAGTACCTGGTTTTCATGAAGGGTCATCTCCGGTGCCTGGAAGATCCAAATGGGGCCCCTGGTGCTCCATGTGCTCCCTTGGGGGCCACTTTGATGATTTGGGGGAGAGGGGTGGCGACATGCACCCCATCTGACTTTATAATGGGCCCCTTGTGCTGCCCGTGATCTCTGGGGGCCCCGGCCTCCACTGGCCCTTCCACAAGGGGGCCAACAACAATGCCCAAAAACCAACAAGGGGTCCGGCGGCATGAGGAGCCTCCGATGAAGCTTCCACCGCTTCCACCCCGCCCGCGGTCTCTGCCAACACAAGACGGGCTCCGTTGGGGCCGGGGGGAGCTTCAATAAGGCTTCCTTCCCCCCACCCATCCACAAAGATAAAAGGGGGCTCAGTGAGGCGGGGAGCCTCTGATGAGGCTTCCTTCCCCACCCATCCTCTGGAACACACAGCAGGACCCGCCTGGGCCTGCAGCGGTGATCGGCACCAAGTTAGGGCCTTCTCGTGCCCTAGGGGCGCTCCTCGGAGTGAACCTCGCCCCAGGGGTACCGATACGAGCACACTTGTTCTGGTTTTCTTTCCTTTGGATTTTCCTTGTGCCCCGGGGGCACAGCAGCAGCGCGTCACTCACGCTTCAGGGCTTTACTACACCCGGGTCATGGTGGTGATTCCCACATTGGCAAAGCTCTGTCAAAGCGCTAAGGGTGCAAAAGGAAAGGGTACACAAGGCACCTGGGGAACGCCAGCACAGCACTCTCCAGCCAACACATCCACAAGGAGCTACAAGCTACAAAAAGGAAGCGCTCCTCCTGCGCCTCCAGCAGTTGCAGTGGTCAGGGGCCACAGCACTCTACCCCCGGGGGAGAACAGTCCAAGAAAACAAAAAGTAGCACAGGCGGCAGGCCCCAGCAACAAGTCAGCACAAGGTGGATGCAGGCAAGTGGCAGTTCCTTACAGTGACCAAGCAAGTCACAGGTCAGCACAGCAGCAGCAGTCCATGGCGGTTCCTGGGGAGTCCCTCCAGCAGTCTGTGTCCAGTTTCAGGTAATTTCCAAGAGTTCCCAAATTGTGGGGAAAATTCCCCAGTTCTTAGACTTAGTTTTACAGTGTGTCCACAAAGGAGGAGAGAGGAGGTTCCAACCAGTTACAACTGGTCCTGGGAGTGCCCCCTCTCTCCTCTAGCACAGGCTCCAAACATCAGTTGGTGTAAACAACCCTATTGTGTGAGGCCAGGGCACAGCCAGGGCCTACCTTAGGGGTGACTTACATGTAGTAAAAGGGGAGTTCTGGACCCGGAAAGTAAATTTAGATGCCAGGTCCCTGTGGCAGAAAACTGCGCACACAGGCTTTGCACTGGCAGGCCTGAGACAGGTTTGAAAGGCTACTTCAGTGGGTGGCGCAAGCAGCGCTTCAGGCCCACTAGTAGCATTCAATATACAGGCCTTGGGTATAGAGATACCACTGTACAAGGGACTTACAGGTAAATTAAATATGCCAAATAGGTATAAGCCAATCAGGCCAACTTTAGATGGGAGAGAACCTGCACTTTAGCACTGATCAGCAGTGATAAAGTGCTCAGAGTCCTAGATCCAACAGCGAGAGGTCAGAAAAAGTTTAACGAAGGAGGCAAAAAGTCAGGGGATGAACCTACTACAAGGGCCAGGTCCAACACCTGGTTTGCAGAGCATTACAATATCCTTCTCCAAGGACGCGCCATGCGCTGCCAGTTCCAAGGATTGCGATACTTACAGGACCACAGCTGGGCTGGCAGAGCACCTTCAGGTCCGCCTCCAAGGGTCCAGGACTGGAATGCCACCACTTGGGTCCAGGTGCTGGGTTCAAGTTGGATCTGAGGTCCAGCCAACTAGCACTTAGTCTCACTCTAGTGGTCCTGGGATCAAGATGCAGATCCAGTCCTTTTTGCTCAGGTGGCAGGGCTGCAGGGAGACAGGGTAGCAGTGTTTCTGGGAGAGCAGCACGGCACCCCTTCTGAATCTTCTACAGGTCCAGAGGTGTACTGAAGAATTGGGTATAAGGTCAATAACTTTACACCTGGTGCCCACTTTGAAATATGAGAAAGTTTTGGTGATTTACGCTCCGAGGTGTTAGGAATTTCTTGCCTCCTTGCCCTGGTCCCAGCTTGTTTGGGGTCACAAAAAACTAGTGTCAAAATCCTTTGTGAGTGTGCTGGGCAGAGCCTTTGTTATGTGCAAGTGTGGTAGGTTAACAGCTCCTCCCCCCCATCAGGTCAGAAATGACCCATCCTGCCAGTTATAATTCTCATTTGTCTCGCTGTCTGGGAACAATGCACAAGGACTAACTGCCAGATACACCTCTTCATGTGACCTAGGATACAGGCTGCAGGCATCAAATGACTGGGTCAGGAAAATGCCACCTTTCTAAAAGTGGCAATGTCAGAATTGTGAGTTATCCTGCTGATGACGGGCTAAACCCAGAAACACGTGTACAGGGATATACAGCACTGACTGCTCCTACAGAGGTGAAATACTTTATTACTTTCTGAGCGGACTACAAATTCGACTACATTTACCATGATGACTTGGGGTTGGACTTTGTTGCTGGAGTGTAGGCAGTGTGCTCCCTTTCTTTGTAATTTTGTCTTTAAGATGGCTCCCTTGAGCCACGACTGACGAGCCTTGGGAGGCACCTGTGTGCCATGAGTAGTACATAAACCTGAGAAGACATTTGGTGGAATTTCAAGCAAGCCCTATACCATGCTGCTCCCTGCTGATGACAGGCTAAACCTAGAAACACGTGTACAGGGATATACAGCACTGGCTGCGCCTACAGAGGTGAAAGACTTTATTACTTCCTCAATGGACTACAAATTTGACTGCATTTACCAAGATGCATTGGGATTGGACTTTGTTGTAGGAGTGCAGGCAGTGTGCTCCTTTTCTTTGTAATTTTGTCTTTAAGACGGCTCCCTTGAGCAACGGCTGACAAGCCTTGGGAGGCACCTATGTGCCATGAGTGGTACATAAACCTGTGAAGACATTTGGTGGCATTTCAAGCAAGCCCCAATAGCAGCACTGGCTGCACTTATGGAGGTGAAAGACTTTATTACTTTCTGAACGGACTACAGATTTGACTGCATTTACCATGATGCATTGGGGTTGGACTTTGTTGCTGGAGTGTAGGCAGTGTGCACCCTTTCTCTGTAATTTTGACTTATTTGTTATTAAATTGGAAGATTTAGGCCTGACAAAGGGTTTATTTTGCTGGGTCACAATGGCATTTTAAAAACTACACACACAGGCTGCAATGGTAGGGCAGAGACATGTTTTAAAGTGTTACGTAAGTAGGTGGCACAGTCAGTGCGGTAGGCCCACTAATAGCATTTAATTTACAGTCTCTGGGTGCATGTAGTATCACTTTATTAGGGACTTACAAGTATATTGAATGTACCAATTGGGTGTAAGTCAATTTCGTCAAGTTTAAAGGAGCGAGTACACACAGTTTAGCACTAGTTGGCAGCGGTGAAGTGCTAAGAATCCCTAGGCCACTAAAAATGAGATCAGAAAACAATTAGGAGTAAGGGTAAAATTCAGTAAGAAGACCACCCTAAGGCTGACAGGTCTAATGGCAACTGGAAAAAACTGATAGTATGGTGCAGTGTGTACCTCTGGGAAACTCTTCTAGCTCATGAAGTTAGGGATCTTCGAAGAACCATTAGAGGCTGTGCGGAAATTGAGGTTAAAATGTGATTCCCAGCTTTCAGTTTAGCGTTCAACTAATAATATGTGCTTTTGCAGTTAAAACTTGCTTGCAAAAGCTTGCTTTGCCTCGCTCTGACAGTCCATTTCTCTGCTGCCACAGCCCTGGCAGCATCACCGACTGGTAATGAAAGTTTACTTTACTTTGGATTTCGCAAAGGTTTTTTGTATCTTATCTTATCTTCATACGACGCAGAACTTTGGAACATGGCTACTGATGTGGATTCCTAGCCTCCTTAAACTCCATGTCGCAGGCCTTATTGGGTTTAAATCAATGTGCAGCTTTCACTGTGCTATTTATTGCTAACCTCCCAAACTATCTATACAGCACCTCCATTACCTTCAGAAAGTAGCTAAAAACATGGTTATTCGTCAAGTGCTGTGCCTACTTACATGGGATTTATCTATGTTTTACTGATAAACAGCTACTGCTACGAGCCCCTTTTGGTGTATGTGTGCATATATTACATTTAATTGTGGCATGACCCACAGCTTTAAGACAACAACACCTGCTGAAGCAATTTCCTATTCTTATATATACAATGTGTGTTAGAACACATTTCGTAAGTAAATACAAGAACATTGTCTCTGGTGTTTGATAGCATTTTCTTTCTATTCATGACAGTTTACGTTTGGTGTATCATTTTAGCATATTTTGCACTATATCTACTATTGGTTTTACTAGTTATTTGCACAAATGGCTGTCGACTAACAGCATATCCCAAGTGAATACTCTGTCAATTCGGATACCTCTAAACTGGTGCATTCACACTTCTGGTGTGTTATACATTTGCAGTCCTTTGGATTCCAGTATGAAATTAATGAGTAGACAACTTCCTCCCAAATCCAATAGCTGTTGTTGATTCCTTGCATTAATGATTTACAGATTACCTATGTATTGGTATTCTCCCTTGTGACCGCAACAGTACAACTTCGCCATAGTATGACTTGTGAAAATTGATAGGAGGCAGAAACTGAGATTTTCAGTGTACATTCTGCAGTCCTGGATTTTCCACGGGGGCTTCTGAGTGGCGCCCTACCACCCAAGAGCTCCCAGGTGCACCGAAGGGCACACTGCTTGTCACTGGCAGATTTCATGAAAACACGATCATGGAAACATGGATGTGCTTTCATGCATACTGGCAGCGTGCATGAGCCCTTCCTTCTGAGGTCCGCTGCAACCACCAACATCACCTTCATGAAGACTCAAGGTGCAGACAAAGTAAGACCAAAACGAAGGCCCACAAACTGGTAGTGTTGCGGACCTACCACAAACTGGAGATACTTTCTGTGGGACTTCAGAATGGGGATATGAAAGTAAGCATCCTGCAAGTCGACAGACACCATCCAGTCCTCCTTGTTCAACGCCAGAAGCACCTGTGCTAGGGTCAGCATTTTGAATTTCTCCTGTTTGAGGAACCAATTGAAAATCCTCAGGTCCAGGATAGGCCTCAATCGACCATCCTTCTTGGGAATCAGGAAATACCTCGAATAGCATCCCTGACAGTTTTCCTGCTCTGGAACCAACCCCACTGCACCCTTTAACAAAAGGACTTGCATCTCCTGCTGAAGCAACAGGAGATGATCTTCCATGCAAAACGAATGACAGAGAGGGATGGGAAGGGGAAACTCCCAAAAAGGAAGGGCATTACCTTTCACCACAATATTCAGCACACAAGTGTCTGATGTGATTAACTCCCACTCGTGGAGAAAATGAAATAGCCTTCCTCCTACGGGAGAAGTATGATGCAAGATGAAGAGACTTGCATTAATGATGAGCGACCTCTGACCTGCCTAGAGGTCTAGAGCTCGCCCCCCACGCCCGCAGCACCAACCTGCTGTCTCCTGCCTCTGACCCCCGCCCACGCTGCTGCTAGCGTGTTCGAGGCCCTCCTCCACCCGCAGGCATCCTTCTACGCCTCATCCCTGGTGTCTAGTGGGCTCTAGTAAGCTTCACTTGACCCGTGTGCCGCTTTCAGCCGTCCTGTAAGTGTTTTCTAAATTTTCTGCGCCTTGCCTCCTTGCGCTTCTGCCCCCGTCGTGCCCCTTCTGATTGTGCCACTTTTCGCCGTCCTGTAAGTGCTTTTCTATTGTTTTCAAGCGCCTTGCCTCCTGCGCGTCTGCCCCCGTTGTGCCCCTCTGATTGCTGTGCCCCGATTGTATTTTGTGCCATTAGTGTATTTTTGTGACTGTTTTTCTAATTTGTGCCCGACTTTTTTGTGCCTTGTTTTTGTTGTTTTCGCCCCTTGGGCGCTCCCCCTTGCAGTTCTCTCCCTGCCGCTGCCTCCCTGCGGCCCGCCCCCCTCGTGCCCCCATTCGCCGCTCCCTCCCGCCTCCCAGCTGCTCCTCCCTCCCCCCTCCCTTCTTAATGGCTGGCGCTGCGCGTCGCGAGTGAGCGACCTCTGACCTGCCTTAGGTCTAGTGCTCGCCCCCCACGTCCGCAGCACCAACCTGCTGTCTCCTGCCTCTGACCCCCGCCCACGCTGCTGCTAGCGTGTTCGAGGCCCTCCTCCACCCGCAGGCATCCTCCTGCGCCTCATCCCTGGTGTCTAGTGGGCTCTAGTAAGCCTCTCTTGACCCGTGTGCCGTTTTCCGCCGTCCTGTAAGTGTTTTCTATATTTTCTGCGCCTTGCCTCCTTGCGCTTCTGCCCCCGTCGTGCCCCTTCTGATTGTGCCACTTTTCGCCGTCCTGTAAGTGCTTTTCTATTGTTTTCAAGCGCCTTGCCTCCTGCGCGTCTGCCCCCGTTGTGCCCCTCTGATTGCTGTGCCCCGATTGTATTTTGTGCCATTAGTGTATTTTTGTGACTGTTTTTCTAATTTGTGCCCGACTTTTTTGTGCCTTGTTTTTGTTGTTTTCACCCCTTGGGTGCTCCCCCTTGCAGTTCTCTCCCTGCCGCTGCCTCCCTGCGGCCCCGTCCCCCTTGCGCCCCCATTTGCCGCTCCCTCCCGCCTCCCACCTCCCAGCTGCTCCTCCCTCCCCCCTCCCTTCTTAATGACTGGCGCTGCGCGTCGCGAGTGAGCGACCTCTGACCTGCCTTAGGTCTAGAGCTCGCCCCCCACGTCCGCAGCACCAACCTGCTGTCTCCTGCCTCTGACCCCCGCCCACGCTGCTACTAGCGTGTTCGAGGCCCTCCTCCACCCGCAGGCATCCTCCTGCGCCTCATCCCTGGTGTCTAGTGGGCTCTAGTAAGCCTCACTTGACCCGTGTGCTGCTTTCCGCCGTCCTGTAAGTGTTTTCTATATTTTCTGCGCCTTGCCTCCTTGCGCTTCTGCCCCCGTCGTGCCCCTTCTGATTGTGCCACTTTTCGCCGTCCTGTAAGTGCTTTTCTATTGTTTTCAAGCGCCTTGCCTCCTGCGCGTCTGCCCCCGTTGTGCCCCTCTGATTGCTGTGCCCCGATTGTATTTTGTGCCATTAGTGTATTTTTGTGACTGTTTTTCTAACTTGTGCCCGACTTTTTTGTGCCTTGTTTTTGTTGTTTTCGCCCCTTGGGCGCTCCCTCTTGCAGTTCTCTCCCTGCCGCTGCCTCCCTGCGGCCCCGCCCCCCTCGCGCCCACATTCACGCTCCCTCCCGCCTCCCGCCTCCCAGCTGCTCCTCCCTCCCCCCTCCCTTCTTAATGGCTGGCGCTGCGCGTCCGCGCAGCGGGCGCGCCGCTGGCGCGCCGGAGGTGCGCCAGAGGCAAGCCCGTCTGCGCCCGTCCGCGCCTGGACCGCGCCCAGCGCCACCCCCCCTGGCCCTCGCGCCCCATGCCTTCGTTACTCGGCCAGCGAACTCCTCGCCCTCAAGCCTGGCCCCTCCACAGAGTGCTTCCAGGCCAGCCGGAAGCACACCAAAGGACCTTTTTCCTGCCGTACCTGCAACTTCACCTGCAACAGAACAACGAAGCCAGCAACAACCAACACTAACCATCTGCACTGCATCCTCCTCAACACACGCTCCGCACGAAAGCACGCCATAGAACTCTGGGACCTGCTCGACAGCAAAGCCCCAGACGTAGCCTTCCTGACCGAAACCTGGTGGAACGACTCCTCGGCCCCTGACATCGCCATCGCCATCCCTGACGGCTACAAGATCACCAGAAGAGATCGCACCAACGGAATCGGCGAAGGAATAGCCATCGCCCACAAAGCTACCCTCAAGATCAATACCCACACGGACGAAACCCTCAAAACAGCCGAACACCTCCACTTCCAGATTCACACGGACCCCAACACTACCCTCAGAGGAACCCTCATATACCGTCCTCCAGGACCAAGAGCCCTCTTCAGTGACACTGTCTCCGACCTCGCAAGCACCCACGCCCTCGCCTCTTCAGACTACATCCTCCTAGGAGACCTAAACTTCCACCTGGCGAACAACAATGACGTCAACACCGCATCACTGACCACCAACCTCTCCAACCTCGGACTCCGTCAACTGGTCAACACTCCCACCCACATCGCCGGCCACACCCTTGACTCACTCTTCACTTCAAGCAACCACATCTCTTTCAGCCACACCTCCGAACTCCACTGGACCGACCATCACTGCGTCCATTTCTCCTTCAAGAAAAACACCGAACACCACCGCACCCCTCTTCCGCCTCACCACCGCTGGGGAAAAGTCACCAAAGACCAACTCACCAACAACCTCGCCAAAAACCCTCCACCCGACCCCACCGACCCGGACTCCGCGGCCATCAACCTCCAACAATGGATCCTCAACTGCGCCAACATCCTAGCCCCACTCAAGAGACCCACCGCCAACCAAGAAAAGAAAAAACCAGCCTGGTTCACAGACGAACTAACCACCTCCAAACCCACCTGCCAGAAACTCAAGAAAAAATTGATCCTCGAGCGTACACCCGAGAACCTTGCTACCCTCAAGGAAACCAACCGGAAACACCACCAACTGATCCGACTCGCCAAGCGCTCCCACTTCACAGAACGCCTTAACAACAACGCTCACGACTGCAAGGAACTCTTCAGCATCGTGAAGGAACTCTCCAACCCCAACGCCAACGTCAACGACATCCCTCCATCCCAGAAACTCTGCGACGATCTCTCCACCTTCTTCTACCAGAAAATCGCAGCCATCCACGACGGCTTCAACACCTCACCTCCGCCAGACCCCACCCCCAACAACTCCTCCCACGCCGACCACATCACCACCTGGACCCAAGTAGACGACGCCAAAACCCTTAAAACCATGAACTCCATCCACTCAGGATCTCCATCTGACCCCTGCTCACATCACATTTTCAACAAAGCCGACGTCGCCATCGCCCCCATACTCCGCAAGATCATCAACCTTTCCTTCAACACAGCTACCTTCCCGGACAGCTGGAAGCACGCACAAATCCAACCTCTCCTCAAGAAACCTAAGGCTGACCTCAGCAATCTCAAAAACTTCCGTCCAATCTCCCTCCTCCCTTTTCCAGCAAAAGTCATTGAGAAGATCGTCAACACACAGCTCGCCCACTACCTAGAAGACAACTCCATCCTAGACCCCTCCCAATCCGGGTTCAGACGAAACCACAGCACAGAGACTGCACTCCTCGCCGCCACAGATGACATCAGACTACAAATGGACAACGGCGAAACCTCAGCCCTGATCCTCTTAGACCTATCAGCCGCCTTCGATACAGTCTGCCACCGCACCCTACTAACCCGTCTACACGAAGCCGGCATCCAAGACAAAGCCCTCAACTGGATCTCCTCCTTTCTCTCCGACAGAACCCAGAGGGTCCGACTCTCACCTTTCCACTCCAAAGCCACCAACCTCATCTGCGGCGTCCCCCAAGGCTCCTCACTAAGCCCAACGCTATTCAACGTGTACATGGCCCCCCTCGCACAACTGGCCCGCCAGCACAACCTCAGCATCATCTCCTACGCCGACGACACCCAGCTCGTCCTCTCCCTGACCAAAGACCCTCTCACCGCCAAAGCCAACCTTCACGAGGGACTGAAATCCATCGCCGAATGGATGAGCAACAGCCGCCTAAAAGTTAACTCCGACAAGACGGAAGTCCTCATCCTCGGACGCACCCCCTCAGCCTGGAACGACTCGTGGTGGCCCTCCGCCCTAGGCCCTCCTCCCACCCCAGCCAACCACGCACGAAATCTCGGCTTCATCCTCGACTCCGCCCTCACCATGTCCAAACAGGTCAACGCAGTTTCATCCTCCTGTTTTAACACCCTCCGCATGCTCTGCAGGATCTTCAAGTGGATTCCAACAGGAACCAGAAAGACTGTAACCCAAGCCCTCGTCAGTAGCAGACTCGACTACGTCAACGCACTCTACACAGGCATCCCAACAAAAGACATCAAACGACTCCAACGCATCCAAAACGCATCCGCCCGCCTGATCCTCGACATACCCCGCCGATGTCACATCTCCCCTCACCTGAGGGACCTCCACTGGCTCCCCGTGGACAAGAGGATCACCTTTAAACTCCTCACCCACGCACACAAGGCTCTACACGACACCGGACCCACCTACCTGAACACCAGACTCAACTTCTACGTTCCCTCACGTCAACTACGCTCTGCCAACCTTGCCCTCGCCATCGTCCCCCGAATCCAGCGCAAGACCTCTGGCGGCAGATCCTTCTCCTACCTCGCCGCCAAGACCTGGAACGCACTCCCTAACTCACTACGCCAGACCCAGGACCTCCTCACCTTCAGGAGACTCCTCAAGACATGAATGATAGCAGCACCACCCCCCCCCCAGCGCCTCGAAACCCTAATGGGTACATAGCGCGCTTTATAAATTATTGATTGATTGATTGATTGAAGAGAAAAGTAGGGCTGCTTTCCTTGATGGGTTCCCCCAGAGGAAGAAGATGAGACAGGAGGCTGCTGAGTGGCTCCTCGCATTCTAATGCTCCCCTGCCCTCTATAAGACCTATAGAGCGGGTTGTCAGGCTGCTGCATGCTGGATTGTGGTCTCCCACGAACAAGCCCCTGAACGTCCGAAAAAAATCTAAAGGGTGTGGACGCTGAAGCCTGGAGTCCCAAGGACTTTGCAGTAGCCCTGCTGTCTTTAAAATGCTCCAAAGTTGAATCATCCTTGCAACCAAACAACTTCTCACCATCAAAAAGAAGGTCCAACAAAGTTGCCTGAACATCCGTGGAAAAACCAGAAGACCTAAGCCACGCATGTCTCCTGGTCGCCACCAAAGTTCCCATTGCCCTGGCAACTGAATCTGCCATATCCAAACCAGACTGGATAACCTGTATGGTCGCTGCTTGAGTGTCCAACAGGAGTTCATCAAACCTCCACTGCACATCCCGAGGCAAGCTTTGCACCACACCTCTTGCCGTGTCCATCAGGGCATGAACATACCTCCCCAGCACACAGGTAGCATTGACAGACTTCAAGGCCATACTGCAGGAGGAGAAACCGTTCTTTGCTGTTTGCTCCATTTGCTTAGACTCTCTATCTGATGGAGTAGCAGGAAACGAACCAGGTGTAGACCGGGCAGAACAAGAGGCTTGCACTACCAAGCTCTCAGGTGTTGGATGCTGAGACAAAAACTGTGGATCCCTTGGAGGAACTCTGTACCTTTTAGCAACAGTCCTGGAAACCGCTGGAGTCATGACAGGTTTCCTCCAAATGTCTAGAATGGGCTCAGTAAGGGCATCATTATAAGGGAGTAGGGGCTCCGAAGACGTACAGGATGGATGCAACACCTCAGTCAGGATGTTCGTCTTCACCTCCGATGCTGGTAAAGGAAGGTCCATGAACTCAGCAGCCTTTCTTATCACGCTGTGCTAAGATTCTGCCTCCTCTGTGAGCTCGCCAGGGGATGAAAGATCCCACTCAGGGGATGTATCTAGGCCACTTGCAGAGTCCAGGCCCTGAAATTCACCCATAGGCTCAGGAATCTCTCCTTCCTCCAACAGCTGTTGCTGATACTCCTGCTCCTCCAGGAGCCTCAAGGCCCTCCTTTTTTACTTCAGTCAGGCCTCCGACTGTGGCGTCGACAGAGAATAAGCCGATGTCGACAACGTCGGTTTCAAAGCAAATGGATGCTCTGGCAGAGGAGAGGGTAGAAAGACACTGCGTTCTGATCAGGACCTATCAGGTGCCAGCATCGACTCCATCGGCGCCGTCGGCAACATTATCTGGGTTGACGATGTCATCGGTGGCAAACCAGCACCTCCAGCTGGATAGAAGGGTACAAACGGGGCCTGTTTGTACGGCGCAGGTGAACCCACCGTGAAAGCTAATAGACTAGTGGGACCAGCCGGTGCACCAGCAGGGGCCATAGCTCTGTTGAAAATGCTAAACAAAGCATTAAGGAACGCTGCTGGATCCACTCCCGAAGTTGGGAAGGCAGGAAACCTCTGCTCGTCCTGAGGCGCTTGAACCGAATCCGAAGCTTGAACCACCGACTCCTGACCATGAGTTGACACAGGAGAAAAGTGAACCGGAGGACTCGCCGGGGACTCGAAGACCTCTATCAACTACATCGCCGGAATATCCTGTGGACTCTGAGGCTGAGGAGTGACCATTGGACTGACCTCCCACGCAGTACAGCGCTGTCTCGGAGGGGACCGAGACCAATCTCTGGAAGAACGGTGTAGAGATTCATGCCAGCGCTGCTTCTTTTGCGACCTCGAGGACTTATGTAAAGAAGACACTTATGCGCCTTCTTACCTTTTGCCAAGAAGAGCTTATCCTCTCTCCCCTTCAAGGCCTTTGGGTTCATCCGCTGGCAGGACACGCACCCCTGCACGTCGTGGTCCGAGCTTAGGCACCATAAGCAGTCCTCATGAGGATCTGTAACTGACATGCGACTCCCCGACCCATGACTAGGCTTAAATCCCGATTTGTTCAGTGGAGACATTGTAACTCAACAACAACTTCTTCGGAACAGTAACTGCTCGAGAGCCAGGAAAAAAACGCTAGCGTCGAAGGCGCAGAAAAAAGGGAACTGACGTCAGAATGCCGTCGAGGACGTCTTATTGCCACAATGACGTCAGACGGTGTCGCGTGCTGAGCTGTGCAATTGTGACATCCTCGTTGACGTGGAGAGCTAGGAAGACAATTTCTGTTGACTGCTGGCGCATTGGGAGAATTCATAAGGTGAGGAATCCACTGGTAGTTGTATCCATCAGAAGATAGACTTATTGTGTTATTCCCATTTGAACTGCTGGACACAGAAAGGTACAGTAATACCACATCCATTAAATGCCTCACTCTGAAGGATTGTTATTTACCTGGTAATGAATTTACACAAGCTATAAAAGACCACTCAGAATGTGGACCTCATCTGTGAAGTCAGTCCATTACTGAAAAACTTAAAAAGAAAGTTATTATGACAGGTGAGGCGCATCTGACCTCCACTGAAATGGTTATTTCCAAGTTGCAGTGGGTATGAAACATATTCAGTAATCATAATTAATGGCACATTGCATACTTATTTCATAATTGTCTGTTGGTACGTTAAATACAATTTTATTTTGCATAGCCAAGACATTTAGACGTGCATTTACTAAAGTTAGCCCCAGATTTACTAAACTTTCTTGATAAATAGCAAGGAAACTTCTTTCTGTGCTGTGTTGCGTGAAAAAGGGAAGAACAGAAATGTCCCATGTTTACTAAGATATGGCACACTTCTTCTCTCTCCTTATGCTGATGCACTTTTGATAGAGGAGCTTCAATGCAGGCACCCTTGTGTTAAGATGTAAGGGTGATGTTCAAAGGTTGCCTGTGCTGTGGTCAGAATAGTTGTTGTGCAGAAAGACATACCTTCCCACTCAAAAACTATTCTCAGAGGCTCATTCCACTTTGTGTGTGTGCTGTTGAAAGCAGCAATTCTACAAAGAGAAAGTAATGAGAAGAAATAAAGAAATATCTCCTTATTATGCCAGCTTTGGGTGGGCACTGCATTTTGGCATAAACCCAAGATTGCGGATTTTAGTAAATCTGGATGTGAGGCAACGACATCGGAGGATGCACGGGAATGTCCATACCCCACCCATGTAAAGCTTCCCCTACGCAAAGTAACACAATGCAGTTCTATGCTCTGCCCTGCATTATTTATTTTCCCAAAGCGACGCAAATCAGGCTTTGCATAGCTTCATAAAACCCAAAATACATTTTAAGTTGAGGTTACTCTAAAAAAGTGCCACACCCATGTTGCAAAATGTTAGTAAATCTGGGCCTTAGTGTGCAACAGCTTGTGTGGTGCAACATAATGCAAAACATAGAGGAGATTAACCACACATCATAAAGACCCACAAAACTGCACGCCATTGCATGAGTGCATGAATGCCCATGTAGGCCTTTGTAAACTCCTTAGTTTTGCAGTGTTTTATTGTGGCAACGCACAACTGCCAAATGAATCTCGGCCGTCAGCTTCATTCATTTGCCTGCATTCTACTTAACATTGACAATCTGCACACAAGCAAAACAGTATGGAATGAGAACAGTCAACAAACTCGCACATTTATCATCTTGAATCATTTCTCAGCCAGGTGCAAAAGACCAGCATGACGCCCTTGTAGTTAACAGTGAGGATATAACCACCCTACAGTTTGAGAAAAACTTCTGCAAAGATGACTTCACAATTATCTAAAAGTGTTTTTTTCTAAAGCCGGCATTTTAAGAAGAAAAGAGGAAGCATTTGTTCTCTTTTTGGTAGTTTGAAGAAGACAAAAAAAGATTTAGGATTGAAAATAAATTGTTTCGCTTCATGGAGACACTCTATTTGATCGCTCCCATTTGCTTCTTCAGAGAAATGATCTTACTTTTACCATGGTGACATTCTGTCAGTCTGTATCTGCAGAAGACGTGTAAGGTCAAGATAGGAAATCCTTCACTTTCCAATATCCAGTTTCTGTGTGTAAATTGGCACTTCCTGCTCATCAAAGAGCAGGAAATATTGGATGTGCTCTAGATGTCCATTGTGTTGTTGAGCCAAGTACCTGATGAAAGTCATCACTTCTATGTAAATGAACTGTCAGTGCCTTGCCACTGCTGGCAATCATTGGCCTGTGAAGGGTACGTCTTAATAAGAACCAAAGCTCTTCACAGACTTTGATTTACTGAAAATAAAACAGAAAAGTCCTTTGAGACTACAAAGGACACTTGCTGCAGATACAATGTCTAGACAGTGGTAATATATTTTGGGCTTTTATTATAGCAAAACTGCAAATTAGAATGGAGTGCAGTGAAAGTTCTTGCGACCTAGCGGAGTTCAAAAGCAGTGTTATCTTTGAATTTTCTAACCTCAAACTAAACAAGCACGCTGGATTTTGGCAGCATAGGAAAGAAATCAATAGGAGGTGCTATATTTACAGGTGGAGTGCTTTCTTGCATTATCACCCACAGGGGATATTTACATGGCATCGAAGCGACAAGTGGTGTCCAGCTCAAAAAATGCAAACTAGCCCAGCCAACAAAAGAGCTATATTAATGACGTGGTTTAAAAAGAGCATGGTCGAGTTTGCTTACATGTCAGGATCCAGAAAGCCGGGATCTTGGTGGTGGCAAGAAGCTGAAGTTTGTGCCCCCGTGACATTTTTTGCTAAGTTCACAGCTTACTGATTGAATAAATAAACGGCAATAAAAAGAAGCATGCTTTGCTGTCATGGAAATTGGTTATCTAAAGTGCAAGTGATAGCGGAAGTGACGTCACACCCCTTGATCATTGTTAACATCAGAGGGTTGACTGATTGTCCCACCCTTGGACACCTCACAGCCTTCTTTTGCCCCTGCATTTTAGCGCAAGACAAGGTTGTGTTAACTACTGAAAGTAAACAGGCCTTCATAACCTGGAGATCATGGGTTGCAAGGGCTGTTTTAGGGCCTCCAAAGGGCTCAGCAGAGGCAGCAGCTCCTACCACTAAGTGACTTCCATGATGGCTGTGTGCACTTGTGACCCACCTGCACACACGAAATACACAAACTGGAAAAAGAAGATGAAAACACGCATGTGGTGATACTCTCAAGTTGTTTACCAGGGGCGTCTCTTCTGCTAAGGCGGAGGAGCGTCGCCCCACTGCTTTCAAGCAGGTGGGAATGAAAAATAAAATGATAATAACAAAGCAAATTATCATTTTATTTTTCCTGGGAGCCGGGTTGGAGCGGGGCTGGGGTGGGCTGGAGGGGGAGTTTTATGTGCACAGTAATTGTGCATGTCTGTTTGGCTGGTCGTGTTCAGCCGCCAAACAGACATGTGCACTTTGCATTTCTCCAGCCGGCTGTTTTGAATAGCCGGGAGGAGAAAATGCATAGGCCTTCATTCCCACTGTGAGTGCCGAAGCAGGGAGCTCACTCCAATCACGAAACTGCTGTCATGCTGGTGACAGCAGCGTCGTGATTTGCTGGGCGCTTGCATGCTGCCGGAAAGAGGACGAACGAACCATAAACTCATCTCCAGAAGAAAGAAGAAAGTTAAAAAAATATATATATTTTGTTATTCCCCCGCCACCTCGTTCAGTGGCAGCGCCACTGCAAATGACAGTGCTGCAGATATGTTTCTAATTGCCATTAATGTAGTTTACAAAATGTTTACCTCTCACCATGCAAGCTATATTTATTTATTTACAGTTTCCGATATACAAACCAGACCCATCGGGGTAGCAGGGCGCTTACATAGTAGGACAATGTGTCACCAGCTAAATTATTGACAGAGCAATGTACTCAGCACAGAATATACTGTGGTTACACAGCTAGCTAAAGGGGTTGTGTGACATAGGGGTGAGCAGTCGATTAAAAGGAAATCAGTATCCACCAAGCTAGCAACTAGAATGTAGAATGAAGAAGCTGGACGGGTTAAACTTTCAAGTTTTCATGTTCCTGAAGTGTTTGTCATTTGGGCCCTCATTACAACCCTGGCGGTCAGTGATTAAGCGGCGGTAATACCACCAACAGGCCGGCGGTAAAAAAAAATGGAATTATGACCATGGCGGAAACCGCCAACACAGACAGCCACTTTAACACTCCAACCGCCACGGCGGTAGCAACAAGCACCGCAGCGGTAACCGCCAACAGGCAAAAGACAATGCACCACCCACCCTATTATAATAGGCCAATCCGCCAGATTTTCCGGGACGGTACCAACGCCATCAAAAGTACAGCGGAAACAGTACACTGAAGGGAAACGACTCATCTCTCGACACTCAAGGAAGAACCACGACATCATGGAGCCCGAGCTGCACATTTATCCAATGCTGGTGTACCTCCTCGTACACCAGGAACATGAACGCCGGCGAAGACGACCATGGTGAGTATTGCACCTAGCACACAAGGGAGGGGGGAGGAAAAAGAGAGTGACACACACACGCAACACGCAACGCCCCCACCCTCACCCTCACCCCCAACACCATACACACAAACAGATGCAACAACATTACATTTATACCCCGTAACCCCAAGGACAAAAGGAATGGATTAAAATGAGTGTAATAGTGCAATTTTAGATAAATACATCCTTAAAGCAATAAACAGTATGTACAATATATACAAAAGGAGAAACAATGCCCACTCCAAAATGTCCGTGGCCCACAGGGCCAGAACACATAGGCCAAGGCCACACTTGACTTCTGCCTCAATATGGAGAGAACACTGCAGGGGCATAAGGTCGAAAACACACAGGCACCTAAGGGGGATGGGGAATGGGGGGGCACCTCAGCCGGAAGATGGTACAATGCCACTGCTCGTAGAGGGGGCTACATGCCCTCTGCAATGTCCTGAGGAGTGCAAGGCCACAGTCTCTCTAGTGGGTGTTTGCCCACTGCTTGGTCCAGGGGAGTGCAAAGCCACAGTCTCTCTAGTGGGTGGTTTGCCCACTGCTTGGTCCTGGGGAGTGCAAAGCCACAGTCTCTCTAGTGGGTGGTTTTCCCACTGCTTGGTCCTGGGGAGTGCAAAGCCACATTCTCTCTAGTGGGTGGTTTGCCCACTGCTTGGTCCTGGGGAGTGCAAGGCCACAGTCTCTCAAGTGGATGCCTTCTTCCAATGGTTCTGGAGGGGGCTTTGTGCCCAGTGTGCTTCATCCTGCCAAGGAGGGGGTGAGTGGATGCCTTCTTCCACTGGTTCTGGAGGGGTGCTTTGTGCCCAGTGTGCTTCATCCTGCCAAGGAGGGGGTGAGTGGATGACTTCTTCCACTGGTTCGGGAGGGGGCTTTGTGCCCAGTGTGCTTCATCCTGCCAAGGAGGGGATGAGTGGATGCCTTCTTCCACTGGTTCTGGAGGGGACTTTGTGCCTTGTGTGCTTCATCCTGGATGGTGCAAGGTCACAGTCTCTCACCTGGGTGTCACACCTACAGGTGTTGCTGGGGCCAGGACACACTGAAGCCCATGTAGTCATGACTACACACTGCTCGCCGGCGGTGACGGCTACTTAGTGGATGGCAGTTGCGGTGCATGTGGCGGTGATGTCAGTGGTGGTGGGAGGCTCCAGCCCTTCCCCTGCAGCCTCGGACGGGTGCCCACTGGGGCTGCTGCTGCTGACAGTGGTGCTGCTGGCGGTGCAGGTGGTGGTGCTGGCCACGGTGCAGGTGGCAGTGCTGGCCGTGGTGGTGGGAGGCTCCAGCCCTTCCACTGCAGCCTCGGATGGCTGCCCACTGGGGCTGCTGCTGCTGGCAGTGGTGCTGGCCACGTTGCAGGTGGTGGTGATGGCTGCAGTGGGGGAAGGCTCCAGTCCTTCCCCTGCAGCCTTGGACAGCTGCCAACTGGGGCTGCTGCTGCTGGCAGTGGTGGTGGCTGCGGTGCAGGTGGCGGTACTGGCCGCGGTACAGGTGGCGGTGCTGGCTGGTGTTGTGTGCCCCTTCCTGCCCTTGGCAGATGGTGGTGCCTCCTTGCTTCTGCCAGCTGGTGTTCCTTTCCTGCCCTTGCTAGCTGGTGGTGCCTCTTAACCCTTGCTGGCTAGTGTCCCCTTCTTGCCCTTGCTAGGTGGCGGCCCATTCTTGCCCTTGGCAGGTGGTGCAGGCACACTGGCTGTGCTGCTGGGTGCCTCCTTGGAGCCTCTCACACCTGCAGTAGCAGCAGAAACCACAGTGGCCATGGACTGGGTAGCTGAGTTGCTGGGCTGGGTTCTGGCCACCCTGGCCTGAAGTGAAGGATGGGGGGAAGGGGTAGGAAATAGGTCAAGGGTGGGGAGGAAAAGCTTCTTAGGGACACTGGGGTGGGAAGAGGGTAAAGGTTTGGGAGTGGAGGAAGAGGGAGTGGTTGTAGGAGGTGTCTGTCTGCTGTGTTTGGGTGCAGGTGCATGGGCTGGATGCTGTTGTGAGATGGATGGCTGTTGGGTGTCTGAGTGATTGTTTGTGTACTTTGGGAGGAGGGGTCAAAGACACAGTGGGCGAGGACACAGGGGACGTGTGCATGGATGTGGGGGTGGTGACTGCCAGTGAGGGGCGTGTAGTGATAGGTGTGCTGATGATGGAGGCAGTGGATGAGGATGTAGTGCATGCAGGTGTGAGTGGAGATGCTACTGGGAGGGAGGTGGACGACGAGGAGGAGGCGGACACAGTGGAGGCAGTGGATGTTGGTGTGTCTGCATCTAGATGGTGCTTGTGTGAGTATCTGTGGGATGAAGTGTGGTGCTTGTGCTCGCCTGAGCCACTTCTGTGTGTTGATTTGGGTGAATGCAGGTCTGAAGGTGTGTGTGCATGGGATAGGCTGGGGTTGAGGGGATTGGGACTGGGTAGAAGAAGTTGGAGGGGGAGGCTGGAGACAGGGACAATGGCTGTGAGTTGGCCAGAGCGTGGAATGCTCTCTGCTGGGCTGCCACACCCGAGTAAAATCCCTCTAGGTATGCATTTGTTTGTTGCAAATGCCCTGCTACACCCTGGAAGGCATTCAGAATGGTTGACTGCCCAACAGAGAGGGATCTCAAGAGATCAATAGCCTCCTCACTGAGGGCAGCAGGGCTGGCTGGGGCAGGGCCTGAGGTGCCTGGGGCAAAGGAGATGCCCACCCTCCTGGGTGAGTGGGCCCGGGAAACACACTGAGGGGCTGCTGGGAGGGGGAGCTGGTACGGGGGTGGCATCTGTACCTGTAGTTGGGGTGGGCACAGAGGTGTCCGCCACCACCAGGGAGCTTCCATCGGAGGAGGAGTCGCTGTCGGTACTGTCCCCTCCTGTCTCCGTTGTGGTGCTCCCCTCGTGGTGGATTCGGCCTTCAGGCCAATGTGGGATGCAGCTCCCTCCATCGCCAGTGCCTCTGCTCCTCCACCAGATGATGCTGATGCACACAAGGACAGGGTGACAAAACAAAAAGGGTGGGGAAGAGACAGAGGATACACTTGGTCAATGCCAGCAACAACACTACCGTTAGCGTACACAGCTCACAGGGAACAGCCCTATGCACCAGTTACAATGCTAGTCACCAGGCAATGGGGTACAATGCCTAACGCCATTAGCTGCACACCTGAAACCCACAGGACCCTGCCCAGTAGTAGATTCCCACGAACATCATTGGGGTTGGAGTGCCTCTGAGCTTGCCCATCATGGAACCTACCCTGCCTGTTCGCCCTGGCCTAGGGGCACCCACAGCCCACATCCCCCACCCAGGTAACACCTTAAAGCAAGCAAAGTCATGAATCGGAAACTGTACTCACCCCCTTGTGGCTGCTTTGATGCCTTCAAGCGCCCATCCAAATCTGGATAGGCCACCGCCAGGATGCGGAACATCAGGGGGTCAGGGTATGACGGGCACCCCTTCCTCTTTGGGAGGCCAGCCCCAGCTGGGCCTCCGCTGTCTTCCTTGCCCAGCGGCGCAGGTCCTCCCACCGTTTGGGGCAGTGGGTGCTCCACCTGTCAAAGACCCCCAGTGTCCGCACCTCCTTGGCAATGGCACACCAAATACAATTTTTCTGAAGGCATTGGCCTGCAGAAAAAAATACAGCAGAAAAGGTATTATTCACACCGTCCGGACTGTCATAGTCATGGCCCAACATATCCCTCCCATCCCCTTATGCACATACATTGACCACCATACATGCAGCACTCTGCCCAGGACCCCTCAACCCCCCTATATGAGTCTTACACACACAGCACTCCATACATTCATGCCCCACGCATCATGCTCACAGTGTACTCACCTGTTGGTCTGGAGGACCGTAAAGTAAATGGTACTGGGGTAGGACCCCATCCACCAGTGTCTCCAACTTCTCCGAAGTGAATGCAGGAGCCCTTTCCCCAGAAACTCGAGCCATGGTTGCTTCCAGACACAGGTCACAGCAGCACTTGCAGTTTAGGTCCTCTCCTGTTGAAGGTCAGGTAGCAAGTGAGTGAACAGATAGAAAATGGCGGTCAAGTCCACGGCGGTGCGTACCGTCAATGCAGGCATACATCGCCATTGGCTCCTGGAACCCGTAGGCCCCAATGATAACCAATGCGGTGTTGCACGGCGGTCGTCAACCACTGCCCGCAATGGCGCACAACGCCATTTCAGGCGGGCACAGGCCATGGCACCTAACTGCATCACACCAGACAAAGGCACATCAACTGATTTACAAGTTCACATACTGTTTCTGTAAAACAAAAATAGCATATTAATCTGAGTATATGTATGAATATGACCTTCTGCTCACCGTTTTTCACCCTAGAGTTCAACTGCTGAGGATGAATAGGAGATGGAGACATACCCCCGTGTTCAGACCACTGGTGGACCTGGCGACAATGGAGGACAGACACATTATCCTAACCTACAGACTTGATAGGGCTACAATCCAAGAGCTGTGTGCCCAATTGTAGCCAGACCTGATTTCAGCTATCCGCCACCCCACAGGTATCCCCCCTCTAGTGCAGGTCCTGTCAGTGCTCTTTTTCTTGGCAAGTCGTTCCTTCCAAGCAACAGTGGCCATGGCATCAGGGATGTCACAGCCTATGTTCTCAAACGTGCTGACCAGAGTGTTGGCTGCCCTCAGAAAACACATGTGCAGCTACATCGTATTCCCCCAGGTGGATGATTTGGCCACAGTGAAGGCTGACTTCTATGCCATGGGACATATCCCCAACATCATTGTTGCCATTGATGGTACACATATTGCCTTTGTCCCACCCCAGAGAAATGAACAGGTGTTCAGAAATCAAAAGAGCTTTCACTCTATGAATGTGCAGATGGTGTGTTTGGCGGACCTGTACATCTCCCATGTCAATGCAAAGTATCCTGGTTCTGTGCATGATGCCTTTATCTTGAGGAATAGCAGCATCCCATACGTGATGGCTCAACTCCAGAGGCACAAGGTGTGGCTAATAGGTGAGCCCATGGGCCCCACCCAGTTGATGTAGGTATATGGGTGTGGGGTTGGCCCTAAAGGTGAGTGTGTGGCTAACAGGTATCCCTCGATATTTACAGGTGACTCTGGTTACCCCAACCTCTCATGGCTACTGACCCCAGTGAGGAATGCCAGGACAAGGGCAGAGGAACATTACAATGAGGCACATGAGTGAACAAGGAGGATCATTGAGCGCACCTTTGGCCTCCTGAAGGCTAGATTCTGGTGCCTCCATCTGACAGGTGGATCCCTGTACTACTCACCCAGGAAGGTGTGCCAGATCATCGTTGCATGTTGCATGTTGCACAACCTGGTCTTGAGATGCCAGGTGCCTTTTCTACAGGAAGATGAGCCTGGAGATGGTCGTGTGGCAGCGGTGGACCCTGTGGACAGTGACGAAGAGGATGTGGACAAGAGAAATACTATAATTCAACAGTACTTCCAGTGACACACAGGTAAGACACTGTAACTTCACCTTCCATTGCAGTTTTGTGTTGGACATTTGTACATGGCAGCCTGATTTCCCTATTTCTATGGCCACTTACTGTACCCTTTGGCATCTCTATTTTCAGATACCTGTGCCCCACTCTGGATCCTGGTGTTTTTACTGCTGCCCACTACAGGTCATATCTATGTAAATATAACTGTATATTTGAATTGCAATGTTTTCAGCTTGTTACACTAATACGTATTTCAATCAATTGACAGACTCAATACTGGTATTAGTTCCAAGGGTGTTTCTGTGATTATAAGTGTAGGGGTTTTTGCAATGGGCTGGTTTGATGGTGGAGAAATATCCAGGATAGCGTCCAGTCTATTAGTATCACAGATGCATTGTCCAAGGGGGCATAGGAAGTGGAGCAATGTCAGTTCAAGGTAGACAGGGTGACAGAGTGGGACACAAGGGTGACAATCAGGAGAGTCTTATTCCCTGGCGGGGCTCTTGGCAATGTTCTCTGGCTTCTGCCTGGATCGCAGGGACCTTTTGCGTGGTGATTCCTTCTACAGGGAGTGGGGTGCTGGTGGCCTGTTGTTCCTGTCCACTAGCGTCGGCGGAGGTGGAGGACTGTTCTTCAGTGTGGCTAGTGTCAGGGTCCCGTTGGTGTGCCATTGCCTCCCTCATTGTGTTGGCCATGTCTGCCAGCACCCCTGCAATGGTGACCAGGGTGGTGTGGCTGTCTCTCAGGTCCTTCCTGATCCCCAGGTACTGTCCCTCCTGCAGCCCATGGGTCTCCTGCAGCTTGGCCAGTATCTGGCCCATGGTCTCCTGGGAATGGTGGTATGCTCCCAGGATGTTGGTGAATGCCTCATGGAGAGTCGGTTCCCTGCGCCTGTCCTCCCCCTGTCGCACAGCAGTCCTCCTAGCTTCCCTGTTGTCCTGTGCCTCTGTCTCCTGAACTGTGTGCCCACTGCCCCCAGGTCCCTGATCGTCCTGTGTTTGTGGGGTTTCCCAGGGTCCCTGTAGTGGAGGACACACTGCTGATTGACGTGTCCTGGGGACAGAGGGATGGGCCCACTGGGTGGGTGCTGTGGTGGTGTTTTCTGAGGGGGGAAGGCTCTGTGGTGGTTTGGGAATGTGGCTGGGTCACTGACTGTCCAGAGGTCCCTGATGGGCCAGGTTGGTCATCCTGATCCAGGCGTGTAGAGTTGCCGTCCTCACTGTGGGCCTCTTCTGGGGGGGACTGGATGTTGCTGGCACCTCCACTCTGGTGATGTGTGGGGGTCCTGTGGTGAAGTAAATGCAGTGTTATTGTTTCTGCGTGTGACATCTTGTGCATGGGTATGTCCCCCTCTATGGTTGTTATTACCAAGGCAGCTTTGGCTTGTGTGAGTTGTGATTTGTTTGGCTAAGTGATTGTCACTAATGTGCATACAGTAGTGATGTGGGTCCATGCAGGTCTGAAATGGGGTCCATGCATTGGTGTTGCATGCAGAGCTTGGTATTGGGATGGGTGGGCTTGTAGTGTAGCCATTTTTAATATAGCTTAATGCACGTTAGTTTAACATACTAGGTCGCTGTGCACTTTGCCCTAGATACATTTTATTCAGCTTCACACTTATTTTACAATAACCAGTTTTACGGTCTTGTTTTAATTTCTTCTATCACACTGTTTAGCTTAGTTCAGCACTGTGTTCTCAAATAATGCATTCTTGATCACCCTGTGCTTCAGTCAAGGCTACAGTCTGGTACATTGCCAGTAAACGTGGTAGAAGTTTAGTCTCCAGTATTCGTAGAAAATACACATCCTTACGTAGGGACATTTTCTTAGAACATCTGCGTGTTAGTTATAAAAACACTTCATAGTCCTAGTATACGTCAAGAGGGAGATTCCAGCCAGGGACCGACAACTAGATCCTGAATGCCCCGTTGCAGATGCTGATGCAGATTACAGGCCTTTGCTCAGGTATGAGGGTTGATGTCCTCCCGGGAGAACCTGAAAGGCAGGCTTAGAGCTTCACAGGCTGTGCTCGAAATATAACTTAGAGAGAAAATAATCTAGCGGCACTATGATAGCCTTATTCTTGTGCTTCACTCTCATCGTTACTATTTGAATTTTACTGTGTTGTATAGTTCTGGTTATTGCAGCTCACGCTTTGCTATCTAAAATGCAGTCGTTTTATAAAACCAATCTTTAAAACTTAAACTGCCTTTGTCATTTATATATGAGACCGTGTATAAGAGAAGCGGTTGTGACCTGAGTGACCACGACTTCCCTGAGAAGTACTATGATTTCATGCGCTCGGCTGCCCAATTGTCTCCACCGTTCGGGAGAGATGAGGCACTGCCAATTAGCCAGAGCAAAACCCGGATTTAGAGTGACAAGTCTCATCCACCGTGGGTCAGACTTAGTCCCCCACACTGTGAACGATCTTGCCGCTCAAAATCCAGTAGTCTCATTAGGATAATGAGAGCCTGCGTGACATGACGCTGCCAACGTTTGGTCAGGCTCTAATTTTCGGATCCACCGGCATATCTCGGTCTCATTTTTATATAATGACCCCTTAGTTCCGTATACGGAGACCTCCGTGGTACTGAGGATTTCCACCACCGCCGTATAGGTAATCCTATTTTTCAGCTAGTGGTTGTTCAAGCTTGAACCTTAAAAGGAAAAAAAAACCATCTTGGTGTCCCTTCTCTGAACTCTTAGTGCTTTTATAATGGCGAATCCCCAGGTTGTACAAATAGCTCTGAACATGAGACAACCGCTCACAGCACATTTGCTAGCACATGGCCTTACGGCCCAGGGTGGTCCAGTCACGTTTGTGGTGGATGCCCACACAGTCCATAGAACAGAACTTTTTGCTCTTGTGTCACATTTCCAGCAGTTGATGGGAACACAAATACATTTCATACATATACAGTTGCGAACACGCCTGGGCAGTACAGGGCAGATGCATATTTAGAGATACCCCTATCTTATCAAGAACATAATAATTGGCTTGATGGCGCCCTACCCCATACAATATTACCAGTAAGGTTAGGCCCACTAAGTAATGATGGTCCTACCTGGCCTTTATTGGCCACATATACACCTCATCCTGCGGCTGCGAATATGGTGGTAGCTGAGGTTCGACGCTTATATATTGAGTTAACAGCAATATACAGACGATTAGTACAATTTGTGATGCAGACACTAAATACAAACCCAGCGCGTGCTGCTGCAGCACAACAACATGCAGTAACACCAGGTATAAATCCGGTGACTGTACACTCTATTATAGGTAAAGTCCCAGACAAACGAGAGGAGACTCAGTTTTGGCTAGCACAAAAAATTAATATGCTGGAGGCAGTATTTCCCCATACGGGACCTCAGGATAAACATAGAATATTAACTATGTGCTTGCCCTTTGGGATGGTTCCTACAGTTGAACACTGTAATACATGGGGCACGGTATTTGCCGCGCTCTATACAACGGCACACGGTACACCGACGCTAGCCAACCTACCGGAAGTGCTTAAACAAATTCAAGATGAATACGGGGCTTCCCCGGCCCTAGATTTGGGAATGTAACTGATGGGCAACTTTGCCACAGTGTCTTCAATTATCCTAAGTAACCTTAAAAGGGAAGCAGTTGCACTTGCAGTGCGCATGCGGCTCCGTGGCGTCCCGCAACAAGATCAGGAGCGAGAACTGCCTAAAATAATAGCGGAAACATATTCCAGTATCGGTCGAGATAGCCTTGGGGCTAGACCACAAAAACCTCAATTTCAGGGTAAAATTAATAAAGACAATATTAAACAACAACCTGAGGGTAATAAGAAACGCTGGGAGAAAAAGCAACAAACACCTAAAAAAGAAAGGGTTTAATCTCCACGAGTGGAGACCCCACAGAATAGATATAATCTCAGGAATAGAGAGAATATAAAAACGCCTGATAGATATCAATATACTGATACACGCCAATCTCGTTCCTTTCAGGACTCATTGGAAAAGAGAAATGAGAGAGCTGGGTGATCAGAGCGGAGAACAGAGTACGTAAAACCGAGACAGGAATCACAACGCTCTTCGGAGGTTTCTGTTAAAAAGGAAGAGAAACCAGTACAACAAAAACAACAATTTAATAAAGAAAAAGTGGCAGCTGTCTCAGTCAAACATGCCACTCAAGCAGAGGGTTCTCTTGAAGAACAAGAACTGGGCTCTAGCACTGCTAGACGGCGCGGCAGAGGTCACAATAGTTCGCCGGAATCTTCTAGTGCATCTGGAGGTGAAAGCAACTGATGACTTTATACAAGTAGAAACAGCGGACATGCGTGTCTCCGAACCCGATAGGGTGTATAGAGTAACTCTAGAGTTGGAAGGATACATTGAACGCGCCATACACGCAATCTTTTGGGACCGTGTAGTAAAAATGTATGACATTTTATTGGCCGAACAAGATTGGCCGCCTGATTTTGTCCGCACCTGCCCATATGGAGAAGAGGTTATTAAACCTTCCTTCTCGCCCCTTGTTCCAGAGGAACTCGCTGAGTCATATTCTATAGAATGGGCTCTAGCACAAGCACCTGCGTTATATAGAAATCACGTAGGGCGGGATAGGGATTCTCCATACCATGTCATTCCCATTAAAAGTGAACCTCAGCCACAACCGCAGTATCCAATAAAACATGAACCAAGGGCACCGGTGAGAGAGATACTTACGCAATTAGAATACCAGGGTGTGATTGAACCCTGTGTCTCACCGATGAATAACCCCTTATTCCCTTTAGCTAAGCCGGACCATTCATACAGAATAGTCTTAGACTACAGACATTTAAACGGACATACACGCACATATGCTATACAAAATTCAGATAGCACTGCACTAATGAGCAACATTGTGCGGAAAAAATATAAAACGACTTTGGATATCTCTAATGGGTTCTTCTGCCAAAATATAGCGCCTGAAAGCAGAGACTTAACAAGCTTTAGCGCACTAGGCTCCCAGAAAAAAATCTGTTGTTTGCCTCAGGGTTATAAGAATAGCCCAGGACTGTTTGCGGCTTGTGTGACTGCTATTTTACACGAGATAGACCCTGAAGATTTGTCATATGTGCACGATATATATCTCACGGATGACGAGTTACTACAACATTTAAAACGGGTAGCCCGCATTGTTGTAGGGTTTGCCGAACTCGGCTACAAATTTAAGTTCAAAAAGTCAAAAATTGCCTTCCTCAGCGTCCCGTTCCTGGGATATGAGCTGTCGAATGAAGGGAAGAGCCTAGCGCCACAATTTTTAGAAAAATTTGCACAACTGCAACCACCAAATACGATTAAAAAACTACAATCATTGTTGGGTTTTCAAAATTTTGGCAAAACATACATTCCTGATTATGCTACACACATAAAACCTTTATATGAGTTAATACGTCCTGATTTTTCAAGTAAATTCTGGATAGCAGCAAAACATTTACATACACGGGACAATAAGACACATTTGGTCATCAGAGTAATAGCTGGGGCCATCGGTTTTACTTATGTCACATTTAATGAAGGTGAGACAGTCCCAATTGCATACAAATCACACCTGTATTCCGCTGCTGAACAACGCTTTGCACCCACAGAGAAAATTCTCACTGCTGTGCAGATGGCTGTTATTAAAGAAAGATCTCTTGCCCAAGGAAAACGCATTATTGTCATTTCTCCTATTCCAGCCCTAGAGGCTGTTACAAAAGCTAGCGTCCCGAACGCTAAAGCACTTCATCCATGATGGATACAATGGGCTACGTCTTTAACAGTCACTGATGTAGACTACATTTTCGACCCAAAGTTACAAACTCAAGAATTTCTACAATATGAAGTAGAATATCCAGTTCCAGCTGACACCTTGCCTATTGATCAATATCATGTAGTCATGTACACCGATGGCTCTGCGCAACCAGCGGTTGGAACTAAACATCAATATTCTGCTGCATGTGCGGTCGTGAGCGGCTATATGGAGGTGGAGAAATTCTGTCCCCAACATACCTATACACAGACTTTAGGGGATTGTACAGCACAATTGGCTGAGCTAAAAGCTCTATTAATGGCACTAGAACATACGGATCCGACACAGTTCACACTGATTGTTTGTGATTCATGTTATTGCGTCCAGTCTTTTAATGAATACCTGCATTACTGGCGCTTGAATGGATTCAGAGATTCAAAAGGCAACACCATAAAACACAGACTCCTGTGGGGGAAGGTAGCAGACCTGAAAGAGACGCTACCCAAAGTCCATGTTGTGCATACACTTGGACACCAGCGCTTTGGAATACACGTTGCTGGAAATACTTTGGCTGATGAAGCCGCAAAGTCAGCAGTGGCAGTCGCCGCTGTAGCTGCAGTGACTCATTCGAGTTCCAAACCAGACCCAGACATTATGGCTGCCGTAAAAGCTATGGTTGATGGTACGCCTTATCCTAGAGGATTTCCTAATAAATATCAATACTTGATAGGAAGTATGCTGAACGCTGAAGTTAAAATTCCAGGCGTAGGCGTACGCAACATCCCCAAAAAAGATGTAAAACCACAATTGATTAAAGCAGCGCATGAAGGGGTGGCCTCTGCACATGCTGGCGTGGCGGCTACAATTTCCCTATTGCAGGCCCGTTATTGGTGGCCTGGTCTCTATAAAGAGACTAAGCAGTATGTCCTTTGTTGTGACATCTGTCAACATATTAAAGTTTCCACGGCTAAGCGCCCGCCGCAGACACCCCTCTTAATCTCAAATAGACCATTACAATGTGTGTACTTGGATCATTGCGGTCCATTAACACCTGATAGGGCATACAAATATATATTAGTCGCTGTTGATTCTTGCTCCAGATTTGTGTGGGTGTGGCCACAACGCTCAGCTGAAGCTCAGACTGTTATTAAAGATTTGCGAGACTTTGACGGTACATGTGCAGTTGCGGCGTTCCATTCGGACCAGGGCCCTGCTTTTGCCTCAAGGGCATTCAGGGACACCATGGCTTCGTTGGGGGTCCAGCTCCAGTACTCGTCTCCATTTCATCCCGAGGGAAATTCTCTTGTGGAGCGATTAAACCGCGATTTAAAGCAATCCTTAACGGCCAGAGTATTAGGTACTGGTCATAGTTGTCTAACCCACCTGTATGGAGTTCAGAGAGCACTAAATAACCTGACCCCTGGGGGGTCGTACTTCATATGAGTGCCTGTTCGGAACACCAATGTTTGTTCCGGATCTTGATGGTCCTGGTGTGGAGGCAGCGGAAACACCTTTTGACATAAATGATTGTGTCACTGTTTTACAGGAATTACAGCAGTTCCGTGAAGATAACTCTTCTAAAAGTGCTGCCTCCACAGGAATTGAGGATGTGCCAGTAACACCTACCGGCTGGATTCCCAGAGTTGGGGATCTTGTGCGTGAAAAGGTTGCAGTGAAAAAATAATTTGGCCCTTCTTATCGAGCACCAGTCCCTGTGTTGGGGATACATGGTACCAGAACTGTTATTCTACCACCGTTGCCAGGTGCCAAAGAAAATCACTTTGTTTCCATTGACAATGTCAAACTACAACATGTGGCCGATTCTACACAGCCGACCAAGAGCAACGTCCAGTAGTTCCCGAATCCCTCTCACTACTGGAGAAGAAGTTCCGCTTCAATTTGTTTATACCAACACTGATGCCTCTCTGAGCTTGGGGAGGGTGGATGATGGCGATCTTGCATTAGTTCCACTAACAACAAGCAACTTAGAAACATTTGATCAAGTCACTATGACTACAAGCCAGACGGATGGTGCTGTCTACTGTGTACCACCACAGGAAACACCAACTCCTCCATTGACTACGGCAACGCCATTTGCACAAACTGCCTCTGGTTACTTTGCCGACTACAACGACGGTCTATCGGACTCGTTTGCCTCTTCGACTGCTGACCTGTTAGGTGCACGTAAGCTGATAGATTGGCTTAAAGAAACACACTTCATTTTTCCATGGAACTATGTATGGCTTTCCCTGACTGAACTAGCCTTCCTGCTTTGGATTGGTTTTGTCGTTACTTTTTTCTTGTTAATACATGGTCATTTTCTTCCCGAGAGATCAGCGGTTGAACAGGTGGAAGAGGTTTTGAAACCAAACTTTTCTTCACAGAAGATTCGAAGAGACTTGTCTTTTGTGAACATTTCTGCAGTGCCAATTCCTGATGGGATTGTGTGGGACAAAGTAATGTTTGATATATATGGTCCCACTGAAATCATTCAAATACCGTAAGTGTTAAAGTTATCCATGAACGATATAGTTATACCAGGCATTGTATCTGATGACTGGGATGTGAAAACATAAAGCGAGCAGTCCAAAAACGATATTTGATTATACACAATGGGAACATTGCCCAACTCCTCCGCAAGGGAGTTCAAAAACTTATTTTGAAAAGTTTGCGTATTTTTCTGGGCATCATCAAAAAACTGCTGAGTCATATTATTTTAAGGTAACTCCGACAAGAGATAAACACATGTTATTGACCAACACGAAATTTATATATTCGGACTCCTTTGTTTCCCAGTTATCACTTGAAGGTTATGAATATGGGTCAAAGAATGTTGATTTGAAAAGTGTTTGGGGAATAAAAAATTGGCCTACCAAGGGTAGAGAAACATTGTTTAGAGCATGTCTCATCCCCGTTCAAATGGTCTTTTTAAATGAAACAGTACAACAGACAAGTTGTTTAGGCTTAGCAACAATTAGAGAATTAAACATGCCCAGTATACCTGCCCCTGCAAAATTTAATAACTGGCAAAAGTACACGAATGCAACATTTAGTGAGCTTAATGAGTGGGTCCAGAATGGTACATTAAATGCTTCACTGACACGTCCAGGCGGGTGGTTATTGTGGCCAATAGATACCAACGGGTGTCATCAACGTTTTTTGTCACCTCCTCGGGGGGTTTCCGAACGAGTAGGTCAGACCCTCGCTATATATCACCAGAAGATGCTGAAATAATTACAACATATAGTGTAGGAAAATTGTGCCAACAGTGTCTAAAATCCTCCTCACTACATGCGGTTAAGACACATCTCAGTCTCCTGTCTAACAACACTGACTTACAAGATTTTTTTTTCAGGACCAAAGATACCACGTAGGAAGCTTTTCTTGTATGAGGTATACAATGAAATATGGAAACTTTCCCAACAAGAGGCTGCAGCCCGGTTAAGGCAGATAGATCAGGAAAATCTGAAAAAGGCATTAGCTGTTGTGGATAATGGGATTCACACCTTGTCCGACCGGATATATACAATTAATAACATTGTTTCTTCTGCTATAGACATTATACGATCTGATATGTCTTCTTTATATCATGGACAGAGTCAGACCAGGTCCATTATGCAGTTGGGTTGGACACTCTAGACATTGAAGGCGAGTCACGTTCCGTGGCAGCTCATAAGTGCCAGGGACATTTTTTTTTAATTTAATTTAATGCGACAACAACAACTAATGGCTAAAAAGGAGGCGACTTATGTCATGTTTAACATTGAAAAGATAGAAAGATTGCCTTTTACCGTGGCCGAGATTCCTTCAGCAGAGTGGTTGATACACGGGGGTATTAATCTGCCTATTTCTACATTACAATTCACTTCTTGTTTGAAACATGTTCCGGTAGGCAGATATGAAAAGTTGGGAGATAGTTACATCCATGAGGTGTGGGAGCTTCCCTTCTCGTACAATTGCCTCAATGGCATGAAAGAGGTCTTTCTTAGCGGTAGTGAATGCGAGACTTCAGTCAGCCATTCGATGATTTGTAAGCAGCTGTCCTTGCATGGGGCGTGTAATGCCTCTGTAGCGAACTTGGCTTGCTATCTGAAGGGAGTTCCAGTCCCCTTGATTAAACACACGTTCCAGGTACTTTCAAACGGCAGCTACGTCCTCCTCAATAGTGAAGACTGTTGTGGCATGCGGGCCGGAATAGTTTACGTAGTTTCGGTCTCTAAGGTCATTAAATGCTGCGGGAACGTGTTGTTTCCCCCCACTAAATTTAGGGAGGTAGCAGATATCTGGCCTCACATTGCTACTTCCAAGGTGAATTTTGACAAGTTAAGTAGACTGAAGGCTTTATTGTTTCAGAACTATGTGGCCCTTACATCTGCACGCAAGACCTACGCACTTCAGGTGGCAAGTTCATCGGCAGAAATACAGTCCCTGTTACATACAAACTTTCCGAGACAGTTTGGTGAACTCGTGGGACGTATATTTAATGCGTCCAGCACGGCTGGATTAGCACATTTTTTCAAAGCTGTTGGTATTGGTTTTGTTCACACCTTTTCCTCTATAGTCGGTTTAATACCTTTGGCTATTCATTCAATTTTCGGCAGCATTTTTGGGGGATTTCCAATAACTTTGGCTTTATTAGCCGGCATTTTGCTGTTGCTGTTTTTTTTCTGCAATGGCTGTCCCGCCGCAACAAGGACAAATGAAGGCGCTCCCATCAGCACAGCTGTGTCGTGAACGCATGATGCAGCACTTTGGAGCAACACTCCTGGAACACTTGGGGTGTGACTGGTCTCCGTCATTCAGACCGGTTTTGGATTGTGTGCAGCCTGTGTTTTGGTGCCGTTGGTGCTCTTTTGAACATGCACTGGAAGTTTGTCTCTCACAGCAACGCCCCTCAGTGATTGATGCTGATCTGTTAATGTTCTCATGGAGGGTTCATTACCAGACATGAGCGCTGCGGCTGCGTTTGCTCAGAGAAGCTGATTATGAGCTACCCTTCCTGGAGGAAGTTACCATTCACTCGTTCACAGGCACTGCACGGGATGCCGCCTTGGTTGATACTTGGGCTATGGAACACACCTGCTCCTTTGTAGTTTTTGGTGTGGATTTACCGGTTTTGTCATCTGTCGAGGTGGAGAATCTCCTGCTTTCCATGACTGATGCTTGATTTGGAACTGTCCTAAATTGACATTTTCCTTTGAATTCGGCTTTTGGCCTCATGCTCATTTTTTTAAATTGCCAAATAGTATGCTTGTGTGTCCTCTTGACTTGTTAAAATTAAGTAGGGTTTTAAATATATTTTAGTTTAGGGCATTTTAGCTTAGGCTTAAAACCACTTTCTACCATCAAGGGGAGGGTGTAGTGTAGCCATTTTTAATGTAGCTTCATGCACGTTAGTTTAACATACGAGGCCTCTGTGCTCTTTGCCCTAGATACATTTTATTCAGCTTCGCACTGTTATTTTACAATAACCAGTTTCACGGTCTTGTTTTAATTTCTTCTATCACACAGTTTAGCTTAGTTCAGCATTGTGTTCTCAAATAGTGCATTCTTGCCGGTAAACGTGGTAGAAGTTTAGTCTCCAGTATTCGTAGAAAATACACATCTTTACGTAGGGACATTTTCTTAGAACATCTGCGTGTTAGTTATGAAAACACTTCCTAGTCCTAGTATACGTCAAGAGGGAGATTCCAGCCAGGGACCGAAAACTAGATGCTGAATGCCCCGTTGCAGATGCTGATGCAGATTACAGGCCTTTGCTCAGGTATGAGGGTTGATGTCCTCCCGGGGGAACCTGAAAGGCAGGCTTAGAGCTTCACATGCTGTGCTCGAAATATAACTTAGAGAGAAAATAATCTAGCGGCACTATGATAGCCTTATTCTTGTGCTTCACTCTCATCGTTACTATTTGAATTTTACTGTGTTGTATAGTTCTGGTTATTGCAGCTCACGCTTTGCTATCTAAAATGCAGTCATTTTATTAAACCAATCTTTAAAACTTAAACTGCCTTTGTGATTTATATATGAGACCGTACTGTGAATGAGAGAAGCGGTTGTGACCTGAGTGACCACGACTTCCCTGAGAAGTACTAAGATGTCATGTGCTCGGCTGCCCAATTGTCTCTACCATTCGGGCAAGATGAGGCACTGCTAGTTAGCCGGAGCAAAACCCGGATTTAGAGTGACAAGTATCATCCACCGTAGGTCAGACTTAGTCCCCCACACTGTGAACGATCTTGCAGCTCAAAATCCAGTAGTCTCTTTAGGATAATGAGAGCCTACGCGACAGGTTGTGATGGTGGGGTATATGTGAGGAGGTGGAGTGATGGGGTGAGGGTACGGGTAGGAGTTTCTGATGGCATGCAGGTGGGGGGGTGAAAGTAGTAAACATTTGACTTACCATAGTCCAGCCCTCCTGCTACTCCTGCCAGGCACTTAGGATGCATGATCACCAAGACTTTCTCCTCCCATATAGTTAGTTGTGGGGGAGGAGGTGGGGGTCCACCGCCAGTCCCCTGTACAGCTACCTAGTGTCTTGTAACCACGGAACGCACCTTCCCCCGTAGGTCGTTCCACCTCTTCCTGATGTCATCCCTTGTTCTGGGGTGCTGTCCCACGGCGTTGACCCTATTCACGATTCTCTGCCATAGCTCCATCTTCCTAGCAATGGACGTCTGCTGTACCTGTGATCCGAACAGCTGCGGCTCTACCCAGGTGATTTCCTCCACCATGACCCTTAGCTCCTCCTCTGAGAACCTGGGGTGTCTTTGTGGTGCCATGGGTGTAGTGTGAGTGGTGTGTGTGAGGGTGTGTGAGGTGATGTGTTGGGGTGTGTGCTGTGAGGTGCGTGTATGGTGTATGGGTGATGGTGTTTTGTGGCTCTGATTCAGTGGGTGCTCCTGGCTTGTCTCTCTGTCAGTTTTCAAAGTCTTTGGGTCGTAAAGGGCTGTGGGTAGTGTGTGTGTGTTTTATATTGGTGTGGGTGTGTGGGTGTGGTGTGTGTATGTATGTCAGGTGTGTGTAGTTTGAATTGTCCAATGTGGTGTAGTTTTGTTAGTGTGTGTGTATTTTGCGTGCAGCGGTCTGTACCGCCAATGGTTTACCGCGGTTGAATGTCCACCACGGTGATTCTTGGGTCATGATGCTGTGGGCGCATTTCTGTTGGTGTAACTGTATGGGTTTTGGTACCGCCAGTTTATCACTGACCTTTGGGCTGGCGGACTTGTGTGTGTGTCTGTATAGTGGCGGAATTCTATGTGTGGGTCATAATACCCATAGCTGTACACCGCAGCGGTCGCGGTATGTTGGCGGCAGTCAGCATGGCGGTAAGCGGCACTTACCGCCAATGCCATAATGAGGGCCTTGGTGTCATTGTGTATTTAAAAGTTAATTATATCCAAAATTTCATATGGGGTCATTAGCTGTGCATTTTGATGGCGCGAGTTATAGTTACCTTTGAGTACTAGTTATAATTATAGTTTATTGAAATAACTCTATAACTGCTGAATTTCTATGGTTTTGTACATTTGAAATGTAAACGTAATTAATACCGTCCTTGTAATCTTTGTTTTTTAAGTAAATTTCTATGTTTTTTAAAAATTCTATTCCCTAACTTTTTAACATCCTTGCAACCATTGTTTTTTTCAATATATTTCTATGCTTTTTTAACGTTAAGGAATTTTTAAGTATTTACCGTTGATACAACCACCACCGCACATGGCCTTTGACCGTGCACTGCCATAGTTGGACGCAGGGCTTGGCCTATGGCCAGGGCCTGCAGTCTACCCCCTGTAACCACCCAAACTCTACGCCACTCATAATGTGCTTCTTTATTTCCTGGACATGTGATCAAATTCCTGTGCATCAAGAATGCATCTCCGAAATTGGCAGAAAATGCATGTGGGGTGTCCTTTTAATAAACTGTCCATCTTCCTGGGCTTCTAGGCCATTTTACATACTTAGTTTTTAAAAGGGATAACAAAATCTCTGGTCTTAGCAGTACATGACAAAAAAGAACCCACTTATCACAGTCGCGCCATGAGATATTGCTCTAAAAAAATAAAAGCATCCATCGATAACTTTTCAAGATGGAAATGCAGAGAAAAAACACTTGGTTTGCCTTGACCATGCTCAATAAATTAGGATGATTAGTACTTAACAGAAGTGGAGCTTCATCTTGGACACCTGCATTGTTGTAAGTGCTCCCTGTTGAGGTTTGATTTCTGTGAAATGATCATCAGGTCAGAACAATGCTGCCCTGTGCATTTATCCAAGAATAGGCCATCGTTTTGTGTAGAATATTTATCTAACTGGAGTACTTTCTACTGGCTAATTAGTAAGCGCTACCTCGTTGGTTATATGTATAGTGCATCTCCTACACTTTATAGGCAATTCAAGGACACTGTGGTAATGTCTCCAGTGACCTTGTGTGTCTGTACCTTAGCCAATGTTATTGTTCTTTGCACATCTCAATCAGATGGGACAGCAGGGGAAGCCTCAAGGCCTCCGCGGTCCCAGCTGGCTCCCAGCCTCCTGCAGGAGCCGACATTGCTCCCCCTCGCAGGAGCTGCTGTAAATGCAGCTCCCTGCATGCGGGAGCAATACTTTCATCTCTTTCCCTGCCCCCGTGTCTGCAAGCAGCGAAAGAGATGAAAACTCCACTTCCAGCAAGTGGGAGCATCTTGACAGCTCCTGCTTGCTGGAAGCAAAGTGTTTGCTTTTGCTTGGCAGGAGCTTTCACAGCTCCCGCCAAGCAAAAACAAACAGTCATGTCCTGAGGGCCATTAATGGCTCAAGGCAGGGGAGCCGCATGGCACCCCTCCTCTTTTTTGCATGGGCTCTGGCCACAGGCACGTGGTGGTCACCAGGGCTGTATATGGCCTGGGAGGGGGGGTCCTCACCGCCCCCCCACTTCATGTTTTAAAAATTGTCTTTGGCCCTGGAGAGGTGGGGATCCCCAGGGGGTTCGCACAGTCCCCCTCCTTTATGTTATACTTTGCCACAGGGTGGTGGCAGTCCCTGGGGCATTGCCCCTCCCGCCCCCCTCCTCCACCTCACTGTTCCGTTCCCTTTGTTTCTGCTTGCTCCGTTCCAGCTTCACCAGCCGCTGCGTCCCCTGTGGCACCTCTCTCCTCCCCCTCCACCTCACCGTTCCGTTCCCTTTGTCTCTGCTTGCTCCGTTCCAGCTTCCCCTGCCGCTGTGTCCCCTGCGGCCCCTCCCACCTCCCCCCTTTCTCCTCACCTCTGCTTCTTTCTTTTTTCCCGCCGCTGCCATCCCCTGCGGCCCCACCCCCCCAGCCTTCCCATTCGTCCAGCCCTCCCTCCTACCAGCTGCCACTCCTTCCCTCCCCCCATTTATGGAAGCTTCAGCGCGGTAACAAGGAGCATCCCTTGACCCTACATTAGCATGTGTGCGCCCGTCCGTGCCAAGACCGCGCCCAGCGTTAGTCCCCCTGGCCCTCGCAGACAAGCCTACTCCCCCCTCATCCTCCACTCACTCAACCCAGGCCCTCGCCCCACCTGCACCCTTTCCAGCCCCACACACACTCATGGCCCCTTCACTTGCCACACCTGTCATTTTTCCTGCTCCTCCACCCTCACACCACACACCAACACCCTCATGCACCACACCAACGCCACCCACCACAACCGCCTCAACTGCCTGCTCCTCAACACATTTCCCTTCACAAACATACCATAGAACTCTGGGACCTCATCACATCACACTCACTCGACATCGCCTTCCTCACGGAAACCTGGACCAACCCCTCCTCAGAACCCAACTTAGCCATCGCCACCCCCAAGGGATACAAACTCCAACGCAAAGACCGCCTCAACAGGCCAGGGGGTGGCATCGCCATCCTACACAGGGACACCATCAAAGTCACCACCAGCTCCCAAGACACTACTGACAACACAGTACACATGCACTTCCTAATCCACATTAACAGCAACTCCACCCTCAGAGGTACACTAATCTACAGACCACCAGGACCACGCCCTGCCTTCTGCTACACCATCGCCGACATCATCAGCTCGCACGCCCTCACCTCCACAGACTACATCCTCCTTGGTGATTTCAACTTTCACTTGGAGAACCTACAAGACCACAACTCATCATCCCTCATAGACAACCTCACCAACCTCGGACTTAAACAACTAGTCACCGCACCCACTCACTCAGCAGGACACACGCTCGAGGCAATTTTCACCTCAAACCAACACATAGCCTACACCCACACAACCGAACTCCTCTGGACTGACCACCACTGCGTCCACTTCTCCTTCACCAAACCCCCCACACACCACCATCAACACACCACACCCTACCGCATGTGGGACAAGATCCCCACAGAACACCTGAACTCCCAACTGGCTCACAACCCACCCTCCTCCACACCAACGACCCCAACTCAGGAGCCCACAACCTCTCAAAATGGATCACCTCCTGTGCAGAAACACTAGCCCCCCTCAGAAAACAGATCGCCACCTGCAACATCAAGAACGCCCCATGGTTCACCCCCGAACTCCAAGACTCCAAGCGCAAATGCCACCAAGCGGAGAAAATATGGCGACAAGAACCCTCCACGGCCAACTTCTCCACCCTCAAAGCCACCATTCGCACCCATCACCAACTCATACGCACCGCCAAAAGAGACCACTACAAGACACGCCTTGACAACAACTCTCAAAACAGCAAAGAACTCTTCATCATCATAAATGAACTAGCCAAACCCAAAGCCAGCAACATAGACCCTTCACACACACAGCCCCTATGCGACGCCCTCTCCAACCACTTCCACCACAAAATCCTGGACATCCACAACAGCTTCATACCACACACACCCAACACACACATCCCTCACTCACCAAACTCAATACCCACTCATGATCCCCCACCACACTCACCACCTGGGCCCCCACCACACACGAAGAAACCGAAAAAACCATGAACTCCATCCGCTCCGGATCCCCCTCTGACCCCTGCCCACATCGCATCTACAACAAAGCCAGCCCAACCATCACCCCCATACTCCGCGACATAATCAACTCCTCCTTCGATGCCGTCACCTACCCAGACCCCTGGAAGCACGCGGAAATCACCGCTCTCCTAAAAAAAAACAAAGCCGACCCAGAGATCCTCTTCAACTATCACCCCATCTCCCTCCTCCCCCTCCCCGCCAAGGTCGCCGAGAAACTAGTCAACACCCGCCTATCCCACTACCTCGAAGAAACAACACTCTTGACCCCTCACAATCCGGGTTCCGCAAGAGCCACAGCACGGAAACCGCCCTCATCGCATGCACTGACGACATTAGGACCAAAGTCGACAAAGGCGAGACCGTCGCACTCATCTTTCTAGCCCTCTCCGCAGCCTTTGACACTGTCTGCCACCACACACTCCGCACACGCCTCCACAACATGGGAATTCGCGACAAAGCCTTAGACTGGCTCACCTCCTTCCTCACTGACCGGACCCAGAGAGTCCGCCTCCCACCTTTCCACTCTACCACCATCAAGATCATCTGCGGAGTCCCCCAAGGGTCCTCTCTCAGCCCCACACTCTTCAACATTTACATGATCCCCCTAGCCAACATCCTCCGACCTCACGGAATCACTATCCTCTCCTACGCAGATAACACCCAACTCATCCTCTCCCTCACCCGCAACCCCACCACTGCCAAAACCAACCTACACGCAGCTCTCCTCGACACCGCCAAATGGATGACAACTAACCACCTCAAGCTTAACTCCAACAAAACCGAGATCATCATCTTTGGCCCCAACAAAACCATATGGGACGACTCCTGGTGGCCCACCGCCCTAGGACCCGCACCCACCCCTGCAAACCACGCATGCAACCTCAGCATCATCCTGGACCCCTCCCGCTCCATGAAACAGCAAATCAATGCTCTTACCTCCTCCTGCTTCCTCACATTCCGCACTCTAAAAAAATCCTTCAAATGGATTCCCCCAGAGACCAGGAAGACAGTCACCCATGCACTCATCAGCAGCAGACTAGACTACGGTAACGCCCTCTACGCCGGCACCACACTCAAACTCACACCCAAACTCCAGAGAATCCAGAACACAGCCGCGTGCCTCGTCCTTGGCCTCCCCTGCCACGAACGGATCTCACCACACCTCAAAACCCTTCACTGGCTCCCCATAAACAAGAGAATCACATTCAAGATCCACATCCACGCACACAAATCCCTCCACAACACCGGCCCGACATACCTCAACGAAAGAGTGAACTTTCACACTCCCACCCGCAACCTCCGATCAGCCAACCTCACCCTAGCCACAGTCCCCTGCATCCAATGCACCACCACAGGAGGCAGGTCCTTCTCCTACCTCGCCCCCAAAGCCTGGAACTCCCTCCCCACCAACCTCCGCAAAACCAAAGACCTCCTGCTCTTCAGAAAAAACCTCAAAACATGGCTGTTCGAACAGTGACCCTCCTGCCCCATCCCCCCACCAAGCGCCTTGAGACCCTCACGGGTGAGTAGCGCGCTATATACATTTTCTGGATTGATTGATTGATTGATTGAAAGCACTGGGAGGGGGGTCCACATGACCCTCTCCTTTAAAACAAAAATGCCCTAGGGAGGTGGTGGTCCCCAGAGCCCGGGGGCCCACGTGGCCCCCTTATATATTTTTTATATATAGGGGAGGTGGTGGTCCCTGCTGCTCTTAAGAGGCCTAGGAGGTGGGTGAGTGCATCTCCCTCCTTTAAAAAAAAAAGGGCCTGTCCCTGGACTTGGCCCATCCAGGGACTAAATTAGGAACATGTGTGGAAGACTACGCTTTTTAAAAAAAAATTGGCAAAATCAATGGACAAACTGCTGATTTAGCTGAAAATTTTAAAAAAAACTTTTTTGCCCTGGTAGGTCCCCAGGGGGACCCAGCATCAAGATTAAGGGGTTAGGGTATTCCTACCTTGCCCCCTTCTTTTAATTCTTTTTGCACTTTTGTTTGGAACTCGCCTGAAGCAGAGTCCCAAAATGGCTGCCAACACTTCCTGGTTGAAGTGTTAGCAACCAATCAGATATGAGCACGGAGACTGTTGGATCCTGGGATGATCCGCATCCCTATATATCTATATTTAATTTTTCCTTGGATATCTTCAAAACTACTGAACTGATTTACACCATATTACAAAAAGCATGATTTGTGCACCAAGATCTAACTCTCTGACAAATTTGGTGTAATTCTGTTAAGCAGTTCTGGCTGTAGTCATGTCTAAAGGCTCTATGGGAAAATACATGGAGAAATTGCAATTTGGACCTCCTGTTTCTCAGGCCCCACTTGACAGATCACCCTGAAACTTTCAAGATAGCAGTTGAACCAACTGTTGTATTAGTTTTGAAAATTTCACAAAGATTTGTCAACTGGCATCAAAGTTATTAGTAAAAGAAAAAAATGCTTTTCCTATGGAAGCTAGGTCCTAACTATAAATACACACACACATGGCAACGTTTGGTGAATCTTCACGCAATGTTGCATAAAAGTGCCTCTGTGATTCTTATTGCGCACAGAAAATTTCAAAGTGATCTGTCAAGCGGGGGCCGAGAAAAAAGGGGGGTAAAGGGGTAAAAAAAGATGTGTTTCCCATATTAATTCCCATAGGACTTTTGAACAAGGCTACAGCCCGAACCACTGGACGGAATTGCACCAAATCTGGCAGAAAGCTAGCTGTCGGTACACAGATTTTGAGTATGGGTGTTTGGTGTAAATCGGTTAAGTAGTATTTCAGATATTTAAGGAAAAATTAATTTGTATATCTGAGAACGCAAATAACTCATCAATATTCATGATTTTTTGTGAATGCGCACACGAAAATAAGCACTGTAATTGGTTGATTACAACTTAAACAGAAAGTTGCGTCCACCATGTTAATGTTTTGGGGCATGGTCCCTGGGGCTGAAAAACAAAATGAAAAGTAGAATAAGGGGTCAGGATGGAGGTACTCTGACCCTAAGAGTGTGCTATAGTGATGCTTGGGGGTCAAATCGTAGGTTTAAAAGGATTTTTCTTCACAATCAAGATTAATTGAAATTAATTACAAAGAAGCACAAAAAAATCACACTCATTCATACAGTAATTCATTCACTCATACATACACTCAGAGACTCATGTGCCCACTCACACACTGACTCAGACACTCGTGCACCCACTCAGACCCACTCATAGGCTCCCACACCCACTTTCAGTCCCACTCATGAACTCACTCACAAACCTACTCAGACCCTCATGCACCCACTCACAGATTCACTCAGACACTGACACACCCACTCACAGACCCACTCAGACACTGACGCACCTACTCACAGACCCACTCAGACATTCATGCAGCCAATCAGAAACCTACTCAGACCCTCATGCACCCACTCACAGATCCACTGAGACACTAACGCACACACTCACAGTCTCACTCAGGCCCTCATGCACCCAGTCACAGACCCACTCAGACACTCATGCACACAGTCACAGGCCCACTCATACCCTCATACACCCACTCACAGACCCACTCAGACACTGACGCACCCACTCGTAGACCCACTCAGATACTGACACACCCACTCACAAACCCATTCAGACTCTCATGAATCCACTCACAGACCGCCTCATACACTGACGCACCCTCTCACAGATCCACTGAGGCACTGACGCACCCACTCACAGACTCACAAAGACATTGATACATCCACTTAAAGACCCACTCCGACCCTCATGCACCCACTCACAAACCACCCACTTTCATACTCAGACAGACACTGTCACACCCAGAGACACCCTCTCACACCCATTCTCACAAGAAGAGAGACATACTGTTCGGCTCTGCATGGTTTGGGGGTGGGTGGTTATGGGGGTTGGCTGCAGGACCTAGCTGCAGGCCAGGCCCTGTGGCCAACCTTTGGCCGTGCACAGCATGGGGTTCGGTGGTTATAGAGGTTGACCTGCTTGGCCCAGGCCGCAGGTGTGGGTTGAGTTGTTATAGGTTGGCGGTCAGGCACTGCGGCCATCATCCGCTGTGTGCCGTAGTGTTTGGATTTAGGTATAGTAATGAAAATTAACTTATGTTAAAAAAATCTTCGAAATTTACTGAAAAAACTAAAGGTTACAGAGACTTTATAATTATGAAATAGAATTAAAAAACCTTAGAAATTCACTGAAAAAGCCAAAGGTTATTGAGCGTTAAAGTGAGGTTCTGAATTTACTTTTACAAAACCATACAAAATCAGCAGTTAGAGTTCTTTCTAAGGTAACTATAACTCACGCCCTCGCTATGCACTGCTAATTGTCCCAGATATTATAGCAATCATGACAACTTCCATAGCGCCCTTAAAACTATAACTCAAACACTAGCAGTCAAATTTTCAAAGAAAAAGCTGAGCATGATGAGGGCGCATGTTATGGTAACCTTGGGGCATGAGTTAGTTATTCGAAAGAACTCTAACTGCTGAATTTCAATGGTTTTGCATGAGTAAATTCTGAACCTAACTATACTGTCCCTGTAATCATTGTTTTTTCTAGTGAGTGTGTGTGTGTGTGTGTGTATATATATATATATATATATATATATATGTTATTTTCTTCTTTGAAATATCAAACCTCCATTTTCATTGCTAGACCAGAGAGTGTCGCTAGACTAGAATCCACTGGAAATGTTGTACCCCAGATAGTTTCATCTGCTTTATGTTTTCAGTAGGCAACCTATGCAGGAGTCAGAGCACACTTGAGCATTAACTGTTCAGCCGTACGCTGCTTTACTACCTGTTCGGTATAACACAGCTTTTCATTACTTTCTCTTACATTGTGTTACCACAGTTAATACCAGGTGGCAGCTTTGTGCTTGGTGTCTGAGTAGCAACATTACTCAACATATACAGCAGGACTATGTTAGTTGTGACTCCCGTATCTGCCAATGTGCACCCTCCATGATATCATGTGTTACTTGAACTTCCTCCTAGGGAGGCATTTCCTGACAGAATTACAAGATTCGAATCCTACTCGTTCTGAAGTTATTTGAGCCTCCCCATCTTTTTAGTCTCTGATCACCAGCCTGGAAGAGGTAAAAACCATTTTCGTTCTCCATGCTGCACTGTTGCTTGAAGCATAGCTCTGGTGCATGTCTTTTCATCATTCCTTACCTTGTTTATATAAGTCCTACTTTTGATTATATATATGTAAGGCTACTTTAATTCTGCGTAAACGTAAGAAGTCGACTGACCCCACATTAAGAACCGCTGCTCAGCATCACAAACAAATGTTGTTTCAATAATTTCTTAAATCCTGTGTGCGACACTGAGTTACATTGTGGTACTATATAAATAATTTTGGAGCATGTAAGTGGAGCGACAGAACTGTCTATGAACTGTGGCGTAAGGAAACGTAAAGAGACCCCCCTGCAAAGTACCTGTAGAGGGCCCCCTTCCCCATTGGAATCAGTCAGGGGTCTGTCTCCTGTGCACAGTGTACTGTGCTGAGGGGGCCCTCTGAAGCTCGCCACCGCACCGTGGGGGCTGCGGAGGCCTTTGTTACGCCACTGTCTATAAGGTCCACAAACTAAGTTCAATATTCCTTTTTGTGAGCAGAGCATAATTACATTTCAGTAAAGCCATGTCGAAATATTATACATTTGTAATGCACTCTGCAGTGGAGAATTTCTTTTTAGACCACCTCTCTTTCATCTATGCATCTCTCTCTCTCTCTCTATTTCACTTATCTCCTGCTGTCTTTATGGCTCGACTCACTATCTGTTGTGCTCACACTTTTTTCCCTGCTCTCTCTCGCTCTCTTTTTCTGACATTCTTTGTCTTCATCTCCACTGTTCCTACTCTCTGCCTTTTCTCTGTCAGCCTCTTTTTTTTTTTCTGTATCTCCATCAACCTCTCTTCTGCTCTCTCACCCACACACACGAACAAATATCATAAGCACGCACATTCCTTTTCTCTCTCACTTTCAGTTTCTCTGTCTCCAACTCTCTCCCCTTTCCTCTGTTCTGTTTTATTTGGGTTTACTGTTTTTATTTATTCAACTAGCCATTTGAGATTTCCTTCTTCAATGGTTAAACTGTGGTAACGCTGAGTTTATTAATGAGTTTTATTAATAAATGTTCATGTATTCTGAGTGTTGAATTTGCATAGAAAATGTATTAACGTAGAGAAAAATAATGCACACATTTGATGATGAGCCCATGTGAGTGGCCGTCAATGTTCTTGAAGTGTACTTATTAATGGCATATTAATATGAAATGTTGAGCTTATGTTTGATTAATGGAGTAATATATCATATTAAGGGTTATGCATTATGTATTAGCTTTACTAATTGTAGGCCTTAATTTAGCGAGGTCTTGGGCCTAGTTGCATGGCCTCATGTCAAGCTCCTTTTTCCTAGGCGTTTTATAAAATGGATGCTTAGAGAATTAAATTGTGATTCTCCACTGTACTGACCATGTGCTTGTAGCAAAAGTTAGTGCTCATGAGAAACTGCTTGTTAGAAGATGCTGTACTTGCTAGTGAAACAATGTTTAATGTAATATGTGTAAGACTGACCTTCCCAGGTGAAAACAATGGATGCACTGACTGGAGTATAAGTTGCAACAATATTGATACCTGACGAGCCGCACGATGGGAACTGGAGAAGAGGAGCCAGTCTTTGACACGTGAACCGTGTAGTAATAAAACTTTAGATTAAGGGTTTTGATTTCAGTGAACTAAATGAAAACATGCGATTCCTTGTCCAATGAGGATGTGGGAAGTAGTTTTAGGAAATCTAACTTAGCCAGACTGCACAGAGAGAAGAAAGGCCATTAGCTTTATTCTTTTGTACTGTCCAGAGAGCCCACTTTTTGAATATTGTTTTCCGAACTGCATGAAGAGACTGCTTTTTCTGAACTTTGATGCTGAGTCCTGTGTCTTGCTGACCGAACTGATGTCCTGTTGATGAAGACTGTTACAGCTTGCTGAACCATATTGAGGACAGGTATACTGACCATGTTACTGAATGCTATGTCTGTTTGCTTTTGTTTCTAGGTACCAACCGCTATTTTGATAGAGCCATAGTTAGATGTTCTGCAAATTTGTGTTTACTAAATTGTTTTGCATGAAGCCCAAACATGCTATGCTAATCTGATGTTAGTTAGGGTTCTCAGTGATGAAGTTCGCTACATGTCATAACAGTTGATGTTTTTTCTTTGCTGAATCTAAATGTATGTTATTTTCTTTTGCACAGTTATTCTTGCTGTTAATTTGTACTGTAAACTTAGAATGTGTGGTGCCTCAAGCTTTGATTAGATTGCGATTCTTTCACCGCTTTGGTCAGCCAGTATTATTTGTGTATGTTTATCATTTGATTTTGAGAGTAAGTTACGTGACATTAGCATTGTTAATATAGGGAACTAAGTATTCTAACTTTTAAATAAAAGTGTGGTTATTCATGACTGCAAGGTCATGGTGAGTGAAAATTACTGACTCCTATTGATTATTGATGATATGTATTGTTGTTGGTATTGATCTGTATTGGTACGGTGTTCATGGTGGGAAAAACTCTAAGCGCAGTCAAAAGGTCCATCGGTCTTTATACGTCTCCCTCGTAAGTTTACTTAATAAGGTCTGACACCCTAACAGAGATGGAAGCAGAGGCTGATTTGTCTCCTTAAGAGCCCATGATAGAGGGTATCATACAGTCCAGAGATAGGTAGAAGAGTATTTGGTCCCAGGGATTGTAAGCAAGAAACAACAGGCGTCCCGAGAGATGATAGTAGGGTAAGGGTTACCATCCTACAGAGAGAAAAATATTTCATTTCGTAATCCAAATGAAGTTGTAGAAGGAGTGTGCGTACTCCAAAGTGTCAGAGTAGGGAAGTCGTTGTACTTCACATGGGTGTGGCGCTTTGTGCCCAAACATTGTCCACGTGGTTGTTGGTATAGAGACCCTGCGTGGTCCAAGACTCCGGAGTATATTGAAAAAGTGTATGAGGCACTTGGTTTTTGCTGTAATTTGTCTGGTTTAATAGGTCAATCGGGCGTGGTCGACAAGTCAGAGAGTGAGTCAAAGTGAGTGAAAGATTTTTTCAACTGAGATCTGGCGAGTCCTATGTGCATCAGGACAGACCCACTGATCAGTTGAGAGTGAAGTTTGTGGGTCAAAATTTGCTTGCGAATCAGTGAAACTGAGAAAGAAGGACTAATTGGGTTTTGATTTTGTTTAGTGCTCTCAATAAATTGCATTAGTTTTGTGTGAATCTGAGTTTCGGAGGACAAGCCACAAGACTTTGTCAGACGCAGTACGTGTGAAATCATTGGAGTCGCGTTGAGATAGGTTGATTAGTGAGAAGGGTTGCGCACGGATTGCCGGCCGTCAGTGAAGTGCAATTGGTTGAGAAGGTGGGTGAAGAGAATTCTGGGATACAAAGTCACTTTCTGACTTGATTTTGATTAACATAAAGGTCGCAAAAATGATTTTTTTTAAAGCTTTAAAAAGTGCTTTAAGGGGAGATACGTACATTACAAAGAGTATAGGGGATATTGCACCACTAAAAGGTACTCCAGCTTACATTGTAATTGAAGAGCAGGGTGTCGCGCCATGTCTTTGGTTGAAGCAGTGGTGCAAAGTGACAGGAGGGAATTTTGTCCATGTCCCTTGGAGCAGAAGTGATATTCTGTCATTTACAAATGACCATCGCAGGTTGAGAGAAAAGCCTGTAGAATGGTACCAGCAGACATACAGGTTTGTGAAACTTGCAACATGCCTGTGGGAAGACTTGAACACTCTATTAGAGACATTAGTTCCAGCTCATCTGTGGATGGAGTATAAGAGGAGTACAGATTGGCCGACAAAGGAGCCAGAGAGAGATACGAATACAGTTGTTCCATCCCCTGAAGTAATAAAATATTACTATAAAGTGATTGCATTTTTGAAAAACAGAATTTTGCCCAAAAACATTGACTGGCAGAGAATAGACAGGACAGCTCAGGAAGCAAAGGAGTCAACACATGTGTATTATGAAAGATTGTTGCAGGCGTTTAAGCATTACAGTGGTACAGAAACGATCGAGCCAAAATAAATGATTTATTTTGTGCTCAGATTTGTGGAAGGATTGAGATCTGAAATCAGCCTGATGATTAAGAGTCATTTGATTTGCTGGCAAGCAAAGACAATTGATGAGGTGTTGCAGTATGCAAAGTACTGTAGTGATGAGATTGAGTTGAAGCAGAGAAAGCTGAAAGAAAAGGGGATGATGATACAGATTAAAGTGGCACAAACAGGGATACAGAGGCATTTTCCACAGCAGCAGCAGAGAAATGTGATATTTCAAAATCAGATGAGAGGTACAGGTTTTGGAGGAATTGGTTATGGAAACCGTAGTCCTGATTTGAGTACTGTAGTGGTTCAGAATGATGTGCAGGGAATGAAGAGAGTATTGCCTTGTCAAGCTTGTGGAGCGGTTGGACATTGGAAGCGGGAGTGTCCGATGATGGTGCAGGAAGGTATCGTTCAGCAAACAAGTGACATCAGCTTGTTCCAAAACATGAGAGGACAGAGAATCAGAGGTCATAATCTGAATTTTCATAATGATGTGAATCAAATGCAAAACTTTCAACCCATGCAGCAGGTGCAAATGCCACATGTACAAATGACACAGTTGCAGCCAATGCAACAGCAGGTTCAAATGGTACCTAGACAGAAAATTCAAACACCTCAAGCCCCAATGGAACAGCAGCAGGTGATGCTTCCTCAACAGGTCACAGGTCAGATGTCTAACCAAAGTAATAACACAGTACACCAATTCCCGTTACACAGTGAGAATGGAATAAACAATGATTGGGTGCGCGAGAGATCGGATGAGGAGGAATGTGTGCTTGCAGCTTCTATAGAAGTAGATCAGAAGGGCCCATATGTGAAGGGAAAGGCAATGGGTCACAAAGTTTCATTCCTAGTTGACACAGAAGCTACATGCTCTACAGTGAGAACTACAGAGGTTGCGAACTTGCCCCTTTCAGGAAAGACAGTTCAGATTGTAGGAGTAGCAAATCAGTATTTGACCACCACAATTACAGAAACAGTTCAGGTTTAAATTGGCAACTTTAAAGGATTGCACAAATTCGTAGTCTGTGATTCAAGTCCGGTATCCCTACTGGGGAGAGACTTGCTGTGTAAAACCAGGTGCTTGATTACTTGTTCAAACGATGGAATCAAGATACAGACGAATAGTGATGATGAGGATGCCCCAGCTCCAGACACCGAGTGTGAGACTATAAATGAGGAGTGCCCCCTGAATAATTTATTTCCAGTGTTCACAGTGAAGGTGCTTCCTCCTGATTTACAGGGAACGGTTAAAGAAAAGGTGTGGGATTTGACAGGGAAAGAGATTGGCCTGATAAAGGAGGTGGGCCAGTTTAAGTTCCTGTAAAGCCAAACACAATTCTTCCTCAGATTCCCAAGTGTCACATGCCACAGGATATACTGATGATGGTTGCTCACATAATTGCAGAATTTGTAAAAAAAGAGTTTTAAAAGAGGTGTTGCGCAGCCCATGTAATTCACTGAAAAAGCTCAGTGGGAAAGTTTGAATTGTCCAGGACCTCAGAAAAATAAATGACATTGTGGCCACATGTTGCCCCGTGGTGCCAAATCCAGCTGTGATTCTGTTTCAGATTCCATGTGATGCTGAGTGGTTCACCATCATAGACCTGTCACAAGCCTTCTTTCCTGTGCCTCTTCATGAGGACAGCCAATTTCTCTTTTGTTTCATATTCTTAGACCGAGTTTACTGTTGGTGTCGAATTCCTCAAGGGTTTTCAGAGTCTCCTTCCACATTCAATCAGATCTTGAGGAAGAATTAGGAGTCGCTGGAATTGCCTTTCCAATCAACCTTGGTACAATACATTGATGACTTGCTGATTGCATACAAAACGAAGGAAGAGTGCAAGTATGACACAATTGTCTTGCTGAACCATTTGGGAAATAATGGTCATAAAGTGTCTCCACTGAAATTACAATACTGTCAGAAAGAAGTGAAGTACTTGGGTCACCAGATTCGGAAAGGAATAAGGGAAATATCCAGAGAAAGGGTCACAGCCATATTGCAGATGAATCCCGCAACCACGCAGAAAGATGTCAGGATGTTTCTAGGGACATTAGGCTACTGCCGCCAATGGATTCCCAATATTTCAGTCATTTCGAAGCCATTGCAGAAACTGACCCACAAGGAGGTTAATGATCCCCTAGTTTTAAATTCGGCTTGCATGAATGCTTTTTCTGAATTGAGAGTCTGTGCAAAGCTCCGGCTTTGGGAATGCCTGACTACACAAAGTCCTTCACGTTGTTTTGTCATGAGCATGATGCGTGTTCTTTGTCTGTTTTGACACAGGTCCATGGAGGTGTAAACAGCCCAGTTGCATATTTTTCAGCTACTTTGGACCAGTTGCAGCAGCTTTACCAGGCTGTTTGTGTGCAGTTGCAGCGGTTGGACAGCCTCACAAAGTGTGAAGGCATTATGATGGGACATCCCCCAACAGTAATGGTCCCTCACTCAGTTGAAGTTTTACTTACCTGAACCATGACCCAATACCTGACAGGTACAAGATTGATGCGTTATGAGGCAAGTATTTTGGGGTCACCAAATGTGTTTTGGAAAAGTTGTCCAGTGCTTAAATCGGCAACCTTGTTTCCAAATGAAAATGTTGAAGTTGAAAAGTTGGAAGACATTGAGCATGATTGTTTTGAAGTAACTGTTCTATGCACAAAACTGAGACCTGATATTAGAGACACTTGATTGGAAGAAAATGATCAAATTATCTTTGTTGATGCTTCCTGTCTAAGAGACAATACAGCTGTACTGAGAGCAAGATATGCCTTGTGCATACTTACTGGTATACTGGAAGCGCCTTAGCTTCGAGGAGTATATTCTGTACAAGTAGCAGAAATGGTAGCCCTTACTAAAGCGTGCCATGTATCTGCTCAGCCTAAAGTTACCATCTATACGGATAGCCAGTATGGATTTGAAATAGTCCATAACTTTGGAAAGTTGTGGTCACAGAGAGGTTTCATGACCTCTTCTGGTTCACCAGTGAGAAATGGTGAGAGAATTCGGGATTTGTTGCAAGCTATCCAAATGCCTGAAAAGATTGCCGTGGTGAAATGCAGTGCACATCTGAAAACACCGGATTTTGTGTCAATAGGAAATGGATATGTGGATCAAGTCACAAGGTTCTGTGCATTGAGCTGTTTATTGTTCATTGATAAGTGGGAATTGTTACCTGAAGAAGATGAAACATGTTCAAGTTTAGCATTACATGTGATAGATACATTGGAAAAACTGAAAACACTGCAGAATAATGTTGACAAGGAGGGAAAACGATCATGGAGCAAAATGAAATCTGTACAGTGACAGGATGAATTGTGGGTTTCAGTAGAGGGTCAATTGGTTTTGCCAAACAGTCTGTTGTCTCAAATGGCTAAGTATTATCATGGTCAAACACAAGTTGGGAGGGATTCAATGAGTCACACTTTTAAGCAGAATTGGTTCAATCCAAGGTTTAGACAAGTTGCTGAAGCAGTTTGCCATCGGTGCGTCATTTGTCAGCAAATGAACATGGGAAAAGGGACCGTGGTCAATTTGAGCCACATTGGAAGTGGAGGAGGTCAATTTACCAGAATGCAAATGGATTTTATTGAGATGCCTGTGTTTGGAGGTTTGAGATACGTGTTGGTGATTGTCTGCATCTTTAGTCACTGGATTGAAGCGTACCCTACACAAAGAAATGACGGCCTCACAGTAGCGAAACTGCTTAGGGAACTGATTTCATGTTTTGGGCTTTCGATCTCTTTAGAATCAGATAGAGGAAGTCACTTCAAAAATGAAGTAGTCAAATTACTATGTGCAGCTTTGAACATTGAGCAGAGGTTGCATTGTAGTTACCACCCTGAAGCATCAGGACTAGTGGAACAGATGAATGGTACCTTGAAGTCAAGAATGGCGAAAATGTGTGCGTCCATGAATCTGAAATGACCTGACACACTTCTGTTAGTTCGGATGACAATGAGAAACACACCCAACAGGAAGACATGATTGTCACCGCACTAGATCTCATGGGCAG